>NC_090442.1:596472808-597103808 GCF_031143425.1 Pleurodeles waltl | reverse complement strand
CTTATGGTGACTCCAGCCGGCCCTCCTGGAGGATCAGGTTTTTAAGGACACCACTGATTCTGACATAACAGCTTATTTTGAGGTAAATGAGAGATCCACTGACTCAAGACTTGCCTTTAAGTGATAAGGGGACAATGCATTTCAGCAGCCAAGGGTGTCCGTCATTCGTTGCTCCATGGCATAAAGAAAGCGGAGCAAGGGTTGCGAATGCTACAGCAGAGGCGCCCAGGCGATCCGGACCTCCAGACATTAGTCATGGAAGCCCGAGAGAAAGTGGCAGTAGAGGTTGAAAGGCTGCACTGCTATGATTACAAAGCTTATATAGCACGTACACATTTGGAGGGTGTTTGAGCGAGCTCCCTCTTGGCGTGGTTAGCAAACCCGGCAAAAAGAGGGTCGGACATAGTCAAACTGCACACAACCTCGGGTCATGCAGTCTATCGCCAGGCTGCAATTAATCAAGAATTTTGCAGCTACTATGCGGACCTATACACAAGCATAGTTCGGCCATCCAAGATTTTTTATCACATCTCACCCTCACATCATTATCAAATCAAGAATCGGAGGCTTTAGGACAAGCAATCACGCTTTCTGAGGTGAGAGCCGCTATCACAAGTATGGCACTAAATCAGACCCCTGGACTGGATGGTCTTCTGGTTGAATTTTACTCAACATATATGGCAATATTAGGCCCAAGACTGGTCAGCATGTACGAGGAGGCCAAGGAAATTGGGACTCTACCCTTGTCGGTGCAGGAGGCCCTTATTGTTCCTCTCCTGAAACCAAGAAAACCACCCACTGACTTAGCATCCTATCGACCTTTGTTGATGCTATCGGTGGATTACAAAACACTTAGTAAAATACTAGCCACATGCCTACTGCAGCATATGTCACACCTGATCCATCGATACCAGGCAGGATTCATCCCTGAATGACATACAGCTCTCAACATACATTGACTATTCTCACTACTCGATCATGGCACTTACGATAAGAATAGTGCAGTGATTTTCGCTGTAGATTTTGAGAAAGCTTTCAATAGCTTATAATGGCTGTACCTATATGAAGTGATACGTAAGTTTGGCCTTGGCAAGCACTTCGTAGCCTGGACACAATTACTCTATACCATGCCACAATCAAGGGTCCGTATGGGTAAAACCGTTTTGGAAGATTATCGGGTGGAGAGGGGAACCAGACAGGGCTGCCCGCTCTCCCCTCCTCTTTGCCCTCGCCATTGAATTCACTTTCGTGTGTGGCTAGAGTGAGACATACCTATAGACGCCTGCGGGTGGTGGGATGTAACAACTACATCGTGCTATACCCAGATTACCTCTTGCTATTTCTGGGAGAAACGGAGGATGCCCATCAAGGAGCGAGGTGCCTATTAGACCATTTTGACTCGATATTGGGGCTCCGAGTTAAGAGACGAAAGTCCAGCCTCTTCCCTATGACAACTGACCGGGCAACCCCACCTTGCTGACCTGCAGTGGGAACCAATTCTCTGGCTTACCTGGAAGTGCGCATTTATTATTGCCGAGCAGACCTTATGGAGGGGAATGTGGGGCGAGCACTGTGTAGGCTCTGCAGCAACATGACTTTCTGGGAATCGTTACGACTCTCGGTGGTAGGGCGTGTCGGCCTGCTGAAAATGATCACTCTACCTCGGTTACTTTATTTCTTTGGCACTTTCACACTATAGATCCCAAGAGCTTGCTTCAAGGAGCTGAACTTGCTAATTGTTTGTTTCCTATGGGGATCCGGTAGACAAAGACTCGCACTTGCAGTGCTTCAGAGGCCTGTGACGGATGGGGATTGGCCGTCCCTGACTTCGAGGCATATTACTTAGCGAGGCACTTACAGTGGCTGACTTAGTGGAAAGCCAACCGCATGATGCTAGATAGGGAAGTCTCACCCTTTAGTCCGGACCTTTAGTCATGTGTCATGGTTGTGCTTCGTCTTGGCCCTTCTGCTGCAGCGAGCCCCACTGAGTTACAGCTTTTGGCTTTGTTATCTCCGCAGATCGAGTTGTGCTATACCTTATGCCCCTGAGATCCCTTTACAATTTTTAATCAGTACTGCCTCATGGGGGTGATTGGAGGAGACTTTCTAGCTGGATAGAGGTGGGGGCAACCTCCATGGGAGTCTTGTTCAAAGCTGACACCCTCCTACCCATTGAAGATTTTCAAACTCGCTATAATGTGCCCCAAGGACACTTTCTCCTCCATAGTGTGGCCAATGAGGCGGTCATTAAGCAGTGAATGGGGCGTGCGGAGTCTCCCCTTTCGAGTGCCTGTCAATATTTAACTAGTGCTACTGGCACATATAAAGCGGTCACATGCCTATATGGGAGGATCAGAGCGGCTCTTTGTCGACACTTCATGGCTCTCAAACGAAACTGGGAAGAGGACTTGGGTACATTAATTGTGGATGAAAACAGTAGGGACATACTGACCTGGATACCTAAAGTCTCCAGAAATGTTAGGTTTGAGCTTATAAACCTATACATCCTGAATAGAGCATACCTTAAGCCGGTCAGGCTCCAGAGGCATTTTGGCCTGATGGGGGCAGATGTCCACGTTGTGGTGAGGGGGCAGCGGAGTTCTTCCATATGTTCTGGACTTGTCCATTTTTGAGGGAATTCTGGGACTCCATTGTTAACACGTTAACGGAGGTCATAGACCGTGAAGTTCCCCACAATGCCAGACATTGTTTACTCAGCTGTTATTCCCACACCGCTTGGCATAAAGTGACCAACCAGTTCCAGAACTTAGCAGTACTACTTGCTCAGAGAGATAAGATGCGGGGTCCTCAGAGCTCGGCCTGGAGACGGGAGGTGCTGAAGTGGGCGAAGACAGAGGAGATGGTAAGATACCAAGAAGCCAGGCATAGCCAGGGGTTGATGGAGAGGACCCAGGTTTGGAGTACCCTAGTGTGTGTCCCAGAGAATTTGGATGAAACACCTCAAGATGGTGCACCGTCCCCTTGAGGCTAATGAGACGATTAATACTTCATGGACCTGACTGATAGTCCCCCAGTATCCCACATCCACATACTGAGAGGGAGATTAGCGGAGAGAGGACAGAACTCACCCGGAGACACCTGACACAGCAACAAACACTAGGCACATGTTGGTGGATTGAGGCAGCATGGCACACAAAGGGGGAGGATTGGTTACGAGTAGGCACTCCCAATGGGAGCACCTGGACTGCAGGGCAGCTTGAAGAGAGGGGAAACAGTAACAGTGCATTTATACAAATGTAGCCCTCACTTAAGGGCATGTTTTAATCATTGTATTGAGAGTACCCTTGTATCATGAACACGAGACACTGTCATTGATTAGACAGACACACCTGTAACAAAGACATGATATGCCACGTCCGGTGTTCCAAATATGCTTGCATTGTTATTGATAAAGTTCAATAAAATATGTTTAAAAAAAAAGGCTAGATGTTTTTTGCTATCAAGCTTGAGGCCATGAAGTGCTTCGGTCTGTAGCGACAACTCCTATTCCACCATTTTGGAGACAAAGACCCTAGGGGAGAAGATGTGGGGTAAAGGCCAGAGCTGCTAACTTTGGCATTGGGGAACAGAGTTCGAGGTTCGGCGATGCTCAACATCCTGTGATTCTGGGTAAATCACTTAGGTCCTCATTACAACCCTTGCGGTCGGTATTAAAGCAACGGTAATACCGAAAACAGGCCGACAGAAAAAAATGGGATTACAGCCGTGGCGGAAACCTCTAACATAGACAGCCACTTTAACACTCCGACTGCCACGGCGGTAGAAACAAACAGCACGGCGGACACCGCCAACAGACAGGCAGAAGACAATGTACTGCCCACCGTATCACAAGAGGACTATCCGCCACCTTTTCCGCGGCAGAACCAACGCCATCAAAAGCACAGCAGAAACAGTACACAGAAGGGAAACCACTCACCTCTCAACACAAAACGAGGAACCAGGACCCCATGGAGCCCAAACTTCAGGTGTTACCCATGTTGGTTTACCTCCTCTTCGACCAGGAGTACGAATAGGCGACGGCGGCGACCACGGTGAGTACTGCACCTACAACACAGGGGAGGGGGGAGGAAATAGAGTGACACACACATGCAACACGCAACACCCCCACCCTCACCCTCACCCAGAACAACATACACAGAAATACATGCAGCAACATCACATATACCCCCCCACCCCCACCCCCTGGAAGAACGCAAGGACAAAAGGAAATGATTGTAACAAGTGTAATCAATAAAAATCTATTAATCCAAAGTCCAAATTCAGTATATACAAATAAGTACACCAACTACACAAGTCCGGATACTGTACTAAGCATTGTCCATGGACCACTGGGCCCGAAATGCATGGGCTAAGCCCACACATGATACCTGACTCGAAACGGAGAGAACACTGCTGGGGCATCAGATCGAAAATACACAGGCCCCTCAGGGGTACACAGGCACCTCAGGGGGAAGGGGAGGGGGGCACCTCAGCCGGATAAACACACAACGCCACTGCTGCACGAGGGGGCTCCATGCCCATTGCTGTATCCTGGAGATAGCAAAGCCACAGTCTCTCAAGTGGGTGGTTTGCCCACTTCTTTATCCTGGGGAGTGCAAAGCCACAGTCTCTCAAGTCTCTCAAGTGGATGGGTTACCCACTGCTTTATCCTGGGGAGTGCAAAGCCACAGTCTCTGAAGTCTCTCAAGTGGGTGGTTTGCCCACTGCTTTATCCTGGGGAGTGCAAAGCCACGGTCTCTCAAGTCTCTCTAGTGGGAGGTTTGCCCACTGTTCAATCCTGGGGAGTGCAAAGCCACAGTCTCTCAAGTCTCTCCAGTGGGTGGTTTGCCCACTGTTCAATCCTAGGGAGTGCAAAGCCACAGTCTCTCAAGTCTCTACAGTGGGTGGGTTGCCCACTGTTCAATCCTGGGGAGTGAAAAGCCACAGTCTCTCAAGTCTCTACAGTGGGTGGTTTGCCCACTGTTCCATCCTGGGGAGTGCAAAGTCACAGTCTTTCAAGTCTAACAAGTGGGTGGTTTGCCCACTGTTCCATCATGAGGAGTGCAAAGCCACAGTCTCTCAAGTGGATAACAGTCTCCACTGGTTCTGGAGGGGGCATTGTGCCCAGAGTGCTTCATCCTGCTAAGGACAGAGGTAGTGGATGGATCTCTCCACTGGTTCAGGAGGGGGCATGGTGCCCAGAGTGCTTCATCCTGCTAAGAACAGAGGTAGTGGATGGATCTCTCCACTGGTTCTGGAGGGGGCATGGTGCCCAGAGTGCTTCATTCTGCCTGTGACGGACTCAGTAGCCTCAGTGCCCTTGGCGCTCATGGGCCAGTGGTGCTTGAGACGGCGGTGCCCTAGTCAGCGGTGCTTGAGATGGCGGTGCCCTGTTCAGCGGTGCTTGAGACGGCGGTGCCCTGTTCAGCGGTGCTTAGGTGCTTGAGACGGCGGTGCCCTGTTCAGCGGTGCTTGAGACGGCGGTGCCCTGTTCAGCGGTGCTTGAGACGGCGGTGCACTGTTCTGCGGTGCTTGGAGCGGCGGCCTCCTTTGCAGTGACTCAGCTGCTGGCGGTCCTTCATGGCCCAGCCGGGCTTGTGCTGGCGGTCCTCTCTGTCCCAGCGGGGCTTGTGCTGGCGGTCCTTTCTAACCCAGTGAGTTTGTGCTGGCAGTCCTCTCTGTTCCAGCGGGGCTTGTGCTGGCGGTCCTCTCTGTCCCAGCGGGGCTTGTGCTGGCGGTCCTCTCTAGCCCAGCGGGGCTTGTGCTGGCGGTCCTCTCTGTCCCAGCGGGGCTTGTGCTGGCGGTCCTCTCTGTCCCAGCAGGGCTTGTGCTGGCGGACCTCTCTGTGCAAGTGGGGATGACGGCTGTGGCCTCCTGGTCAGTGAGGATGACGGCTGTGGCCTCCTGGTCAGCGAGGATGATGGCTGTGGCTTCCTGGGCAGCGGGGATGATGGCGGTCTCCTCGGCCGTGCTGCTCTTCCCAGACTTTCCTTGTTTCTTGTGGCCCTTCCCCACCTTGGAAGGTGTCGCAGCTGACTCCACACTCCCACCGGGACCCCTGGGAGCGGCTTTGGTGGCTGGAGTCTTCCCCCTCTCCCGCCGGCCACTGGCCAACTTCTGATGCTTCACAGGTGGGGGACTGTCTGTGCTGTGGCTCTGTGCCACACTGGCTGCCCTGGTGGCCGGTGCACTCCAGATTCCGGTGACTACAGTCACAACTGGTCCCAGAGATGCTGTGGCTGAGATGCTAGTTCGGGATCTAGGAGACCGACGGGGTGGGGGAGGTGTTGGAAAGAGGTCAAGTTTGGACAGAAAAAGTATTTTGGAGACACTGGGACGGGTAGCTGGAGGGGGTTTGGGAGTGGAAGAAGAGGTTGTGGTTGTAGGAGGTGTTCGTTTGGTGACTTTGGGTGAAGGTGCATGCGCTGGAGGCTGTCGTGAGGTGGATGGCTGTTGGGTGGGTTTGTGCCTGCGTTTGTGTATCTTGGGAGGGCGCGTCACAGACACACTGGGAGAGGACACAGGGGACGTGTAAATGGTAGTGGGGGTGGTGACTGCACGTGAGCGGGGTGTGGTGGTGGGTGTGCTGGCGATGGTAGTAGTGGCTGTAGAGGTAGTGCATGCAGGTGTGAATGTCGACGAGACTGGGAGGGAGGAGGGAGACAAGGAGGAGGGGGACACAGTGTAGGCAGTGGATGTTGGTGTGTCTGCATGTGTGTGATGCTTGCGTGAGTGCCTGTGGGATGTGTGGTGCTTATGTTTGCCTGTGCTTCCCTTGTGTGTTGACGTGTGTGCATGCTAGTCTAGAGGTGTGCTTGGGAGAGGCTGGGGTACAGGGGATTGGGTCTGGGTGGAGGAAGGTGGAGGGGGGAGGCTAGACACAGGGACAATGGCTGTCATCAGTGCTGAGGCCAGAGTCTGAAAAGCTCGCTAAAGGGCCACCTGACCAGAATGAATGCCCTCCAGGAATGCATTTGTTTGTTGCAACTGCCTTTCTACACCCTGGATGGCATTCAAAATGGTAGACTGCCCAACAGTGAGGGACCTGAGGAGGTCAATGGCCTCCTCACTGAGGGCAGCAGGGGTGACTGGGGCAGGGCCTGAGGTGCCTGGGGCGAAGGTGATGCCCGCCCTCCCGGGTGAGCGGGCACGGGGCAAAGGCTGAGGGGCTGCTGGGAGGGCAGTGCTGGAAGGGGGGTGGCGGCTGTACCTGTAGATGGGGGGGGCACAGATGTTGCCGCCACCACAAGGGAGCTCCCATCAGAGGACGAGTCTGTGTCGCTGGTCTCAGCTCCTGTCCCCACTGTGGAGCTCCCCTCGCCCTCCGTCCCACTGGTGAAGTCCGATTCCGTAGTGTGACCCTCCATGGCCATGTGGGATGCAGCCCCCGTGCTCCGGTGCCACTGCTCCTCCGCCTGATGATGCTAATGCACACAATAACAGGGAGACCACAAAAAGGGGGGGGACGACAGAAGAAAGACATGTTGAGTGCATGCATTACCGCTACCGTTGGCGGACACGACAGACTCACAAGCCCCCTGCACTACGCCGCGCTCTTGGGCTCCACTGTTCAATTCCTGGGAAATGGCCTACTAGGCTATGGACGACATCTGCACACATGGATGACACAGGCGCATGACTAGGTGTACTTGGCACTCCACAGAGGTGCGGTGGGGTGCCACATGGCCTGCCTTACGGAGGGACCTTGCCTACGGAACTCCCCCTGGCCTAGGGAAACCCACAGCCCACCTCCCCCACCCAGACACCTCCACTGCTTGCAAAATCAGCAGAATGAGAGTGTACTCACCCCCTTGTGGCTGCTGTGATGCCCTCAAGCGCCCATCCAACTCCTGGTACGCCACCGCCAGGATCCTGAACATCAGGGGGGTCATGGTGCGACAGGCACCCCTCCCACATTGGGAGGCCCTCCACAGATGAGCCTCCGCCGTCTTCTTGCTCCAGCGGCGAAAGTCCTCCCATCTTTTCCGGCAGTGGGTGCTTCGTCTGTGGTAGACCCCCAGGGTCCGGACGTCCTTGGCGATGGTACGCCAAATATATTTTTTCTGGTGGGCGCTGACCTACATGATTTGTACAGGGGGAAGAGAAACGTATTACCAACTGCACCGTCACAGTCATTGGCCCCCATCCCTACCCTTGCCATGTGGCACATGCACTCACCCTCGGTTTATGCATGCTGCACTCTCCCCCTTCCTTCTTACATCCACACCTCTCCACACAGGCATAGCCCATACAGCATGCTCCCAGTGTACTTACCTGTTTGTCTGGAGGACCGTAGAGTAGCGTGTACTGGGGGAGGACCCCATCCACAAGTTTCTCCAACTCCTCCGATGTGAAGGCAGGGGCCCTTTCCCCAGGCACTCGAGCCATTGTCTCTTCCAGACCGAGGTCACAGCAGCACTTGCACTGTAGATCAAAGATCAGGTATCGAGTGATTTAACAGATAGAAAATGGCAGTCACGTCCGCGGCGGTGCGTACCGTCACCACAGGCGTACATCGTCATTGGCTCATGGGACCCACAGGGTCCAATGTTAACCAATGCAGCATTGCGCCGCGGTCTTCGACCGCCTACCGCGACGGTGTACAACGCCAGCGCAGTTACCTCACATCCCATTGTCCCACTTTAGAGGTCAGGCGGCCGCCATTTCAGGGGCCCACATGGCTTAATTTTTAACTGCGTCACACATACCTAGGCCTAGACTCAACACACATACAGGCCACTTTTTAGATTAGGATCCGTGTTCTGTGTAAGCTGTGGGTACGTACCTCTGAGTTGTTTGACTCTGTGCTCGCTGTTGTCCTTCGTAGGCACCGTCCGCTGGGACATGTGAGGAGATCGCTGCATCCTCCGGTGTACCAACCGTTGGTGGACCTGTCGACAATGGAGGAAAGACATGTGATCATCACATACAGGCTTGACCGTGCCACAATCCAGGAACTGTGTACCCAGTTGGAGCCAGACCTGATGTCAGCTATCCGCCATCCCACAGGAATCCCCCCTCAAGTGCAGGTGCTGTCAGTGCTCCATTTCCTAGCAAGTGGGTCATTTCAAACAACAGTGGCCATAGCATCAGGGATGTCCCAGCCTATGTTTTCCAACGTGTTGTCCAGAGTGTTGTCTGCCCTGCTGAAACACATGCAGAGCTACATCGTTTTCCCTCAGGTGGAGGATTTGCCTACAGTGAAAGGTGATTTCTATGCCCTGGGACATATCCCCAACATCATAGGTTCCATTGATGGGACACATGTGGATTTGGTCCCCCCCACAGGAGTGAACAGGTGTACAGAAACCGGAAGAGTTATCATTCTATGAATGTACAGTACATCTCCCATGTGAATGCCAGGTTCCCTGGCTCAGTGCATGACGCCTACATCCTGCGGAATAGCAGCATCCCTTATGTGATGGGTCAACTCTAGAGGCACCGTGTGTGGCTATTAGGTGAGCATCTGGAAGCAAGTCAGTGGGAATGGTTGTGTGGGTCTTGGGATATCCCTACAGGTTAGTGTGTGTCTAACTGTTGTCCCTCGCCATTTGCAGGTGACTCTGGTTACCCCAACCTGTCATGGCTACTGACCCCAGTGAGGAATCCCAGGACAAGGGCAGAGGAACGCTACAATGAGGCCCATGGGTGAACTAGGAGGGTGATCGAGCGGACCTTCGGGCTCCTGAAGGCCAGGTTCAGGTGCCTTCATATGACAGGTGGATCCCTATTCTACTCACCAAAGAACGTGTGCCAGATCATCGTGGCCTGCTGTATGCTTCACAACTTGGCTTTGCGACAACAGGTGCCTTTTCTGCAGGAGGATGGTCCAGATGGCAGTGTTGTTGCAGCTGTGGAGCCTGTGGACAGTGAAGACGAGGAAGCAGAAGAAGACTTGGACAACAGGGACTCAGTGATCCAGCAATATTTCCAGTGAAACACAGGTAAGAATACAAACTTGCTTACTACATGTACTTAAACACTACTACCTCTCTACTGTCTGTCGTTTTCACCCAGTATATGGTCACTGAGTTGTCACTTTCCCTTACGATTTCACAGATGTGGGTCCCACAGTGTGACACCTGCTTTGATTCCTCATGGACTAGAGCTGTGTGACATAGGTATGTTGACATTACAAATGAAAGAGCTTTTGCAACAGTGACTGTTAATTCAGTATTCGGAAATCACAGACTGACT
The DNA here is from genome assembly GCF_031143425.1 of Pleurodeles waltl. Taxonomy (NCBI): domain Eukaryota; kingdom Metazoa; phylum Chordata; class Amphibia; order Caudata; family Salamandridae; genus Pleurodeles; species Pleurodeles waltl. The sequence goes on along the minus strand of NC_090442.1, from coordinate 597,093,611 downwards.
CCAGATTGTTTTGTGCTTTAAGTGTGTTTATTTAAGTGCTCAATATTGGAGGGGGTAGCAAAATGGTGAGGGTTGATGGTGGAGGAATGTCCATGGCAGAGTCCAGTCTATTAGTCACACAGGTGCATTGCCCTAATGAGCATAGGAAGTGGAGCTGGGACAGGGTGACAAAGTGGGACAGTAGGATGACAAATCAGGGTGGTCTCATTTCTTGGTGGGGGTCTTGGCACCGTTCTCTGTCTTTGTCCTGGATCTCAGGGACCGTTTGCGGGGTGGTTCACCTTCTGCACGGGGTGGGGTGCTGGTGTGGTGATCCTGTGGTGGTGCCTCCTGTCCACTAGCGCCGGCTGAGGTGGTGGGCAGTTCATCGTCCAGGCTAGTGTCAGGGGCCCCTTGTCGTGCCATAGTGTCCCTCCTGGTGTTGAGTACTTCCTTCAGCACTCCTACGATGGTGCCCAGGGTAGAATTGATGGCTCTGAGTTCCTCCATGGAGCCCAAATACTGTTCCTCCTGCAGGCGCTGGGTCTCCTGAAAGTTGGCCAGTACCGTTGCCATCGTCTCCTGGGAGTGGTGGTAGGCTCCCATGATGGAGGAGAGGGCCTCGTGGAGAGTGGGTTCCCTTGGCCTGTCCTCCCCCTGTTGCACAGCAGCCCTCCCAGTTCCCCTGTGTACCTGGGCCTCCATCCCCTGGACCGTGTGCCCACTGCCACTGCCCCCAGGTCCCTGTTGTTGTTGGGGTGGTGGGTTATCCTGGGTTCCCTGTAGTGGTGGACACACTGCTGATTGACGTGTCCTGGGGACGGAGGTATGGGCCCGCTGGGTAGGTGCTGTGCTGGTGTTTGCAGAGGGGGAAGGTCTGTGGTGGCCTGTGACTGTGTGAGGGGAACCGACTGTCCAGAGGTCCCCGATGGGCCAGGCTGGTCATCTAGATCCAGTTGGACAGAGGTGCTGTCATCACTGTGGGCCTCTTCTGTTGGTGGTGTGGACATGTCTGGACCTTCCTGTCCGGTGACGTTGGGTAGGGGTCATGCAGGGGTATAAAAGGATGTTTATTACATCTGTGTGTGGCATGGTGTGCAATGGGTGGGTGACCGTGTACCCCAGTGCTTGCATTCCTATGTGGGTCCTTGTGTGATGGTGATTTAGGGGGGTGTTTGGGTATGTGCAGTGGGCATGCTTTAGTGATGGGTGTCCATGCTCTGTTGTTGTATGCAGGGCTTGGTGTTAGGATGTGTGGTTTGAGATATTGGAACATTTGTGAGGAGTTAGAGTGATGGGGGTGAGGGTAGGGGTATGTGCTGGCATGCAGGTAGGGTGGGGGATGTAATAGTTAAGATTTGACTTACCAGAGTCCATTCCTCCAGCTACTCCTGCGAGGCCTCGGGATGCAGAATCGCCAAGACCTGCTCCTCCCATGTTGTTAGTTGTGGGGGAGGAGGTGGGGGTCCGCCGCCAGTCAGCTGAACTGCCAGGTGGTGTCTTGAGACCACGGAACGCACCTTCCCCTGTAGGTCGTTCCACCTCTTCCTGATGTCCTCCCAATTTCTTGGGTGCTGTCCCACTGTGTTGACCTTGTCCACTATTCTTCGCCATAGCTCCCTCTTCCTTGCAATTGAGGTGTGCTGCACCTGTGATCCGAATAGCTGTGGCTCTACCCGGACGACTTCCTCCACCATGACCCTGAGCTCCTCCTCCGAGAACCTGGGGTGTCTTTGCCGTGCCATGGGGTGGTGTAGGTGATGTGTGGGGTGGTGTGTGGGGTGCTAAGTGTGCTGATATGTAGTGGTGTGTAGTGTAAGGTGCGTAGAAGTTATGTGGGTGATGGTGTTGTGTGCCTGTGGATGCTAGTATTGTTGATGGTGGTGTCTCTCTCTGGCCTTCTCTCAGTAATTGTTGTCGTAGGGGTTTGTGGGTGAAGTGGTTGTGTGTTTTATATTGTAATGGGTGTGTGGGAGTGGTGTGTGTATGTGTATCAGGTGTGTATTTCGAATTGTCCAATGTGGCTGTGTTTTGTATATGTGTGTGTATTTTGAGTGCGGCGGTATGTACCGCCAATGGAATACCGCAGTTGAAAGACCGCCACGTGGATTCGTGGGTCGTGATAGCGTGGGCATATTTCTGTTAGCGTGATGGTGGAGGTTTTGTTTTCGCCAGTTTATCACTGACCTTTGGTGTGGCGGACTTGTGTGGGTGTCTGAATTTTAGTGGATTCCGTGCTGTGGGCCATAATAGCTGTGGCGGATTTCCGAGGCCGCGGCGGTGTGTTGGAGGTCTTCTGCATGGCGGTAAGCGACTTTTACCGCCAATGTAGTAATGACCGCCTAAGTCCTGATTCCCTTGGCGTAAGTCTAATAATTCACGATCTGCTGACAGTGTTACAGTTCTACGATCAAAAACTCGCCCAAACTCTCGAACAAAATTTCTCCAGTTGTACAACAGAGGACTATCTTTACACACAAGGGGAATAGCCCAGGTAGCTGCATCTCCAGTCAGATATGATAACAAGAAAGTTACTTTGGACTGGGCATCAGTGAAAGTCTGTGGTCTGCAGGTAAAGTGTAGTTCCACTTGAACCAGGAAAGATTGCGCTTTCAAGGGGAGCTAAAGAAATGGTTGAAGGGACATTGAGGGAAATGTTTGTCGGATTACCTCCAGAACTTTGAGAAGAAGGACCTGGCCAAGACACACCTGTGGGATGTTGTTCCTTCTTCTCTACCTTATCCTGTAACAGACTCACTCCCTCAGCTAGGCTAGATGTCAAATCTTTTGATGATACCACCTCGGCTTGGAGCTGAATGATAGCCTTGACTAGCTCGTCCAGTATGGTCATGCTGAGAACATACAGAAACCAGGAGGATAATACATTTGTGGGCCCACTATTCTGTCAGTGAAAACACCAGATCCTCAGGGTCTGTGCACGTTCCAAGCACTTCCACCACAAGACAGCTCCAATACTCTGATTAGAATTATCACAGAGTCTAAGAGAGTCCAATTGGGGAAAATGGGATTAGGAAGGGAACAGCTGGGAAGGAGACCTGTAGGAGGCAAAAGGTTAAAACACACAATATCAAGATTATATCATATGAATCAGTACTAGAATATAACTCTAAACATTGTTGTTCTGAAATCATAGATAACCTATGAATGAACTTAAAACAACTAGGCTTCAAGATTACTGGACACTTGAGAGGAAATCAAGAAATGGTTAAATGCAATGTTCAGATTCAAAACATTATCTTTTGCATGAGGATCAAGGAAAGAAAAACATTATTATATACACACTACATCACATTTAGAAATCTAGCATTTTGTTCTCTTAAAAACTGTATGAAACATGAATTGTGCACATTGTCTACTTTCACAAAGGTTGTAAATACCATAGAATGATTGCGCACCATGAATAACATAAGCTAGGTTCGAGAAATAAATCACTCGTCTTCCTGGCTAGAAAACCACCTCGCAAATGCCATTAAGAGGTAGCACATTATGAACATCGTGATATTAAACACAAGAAAAGAATTGCGCTTCCTGACGATTCAGATGTCACCATGAAAATGCCAGAAAAGTTAACGCACAATGAATAACATGAATTACACACGAGTAATGAATCGCGCGTCTCGCCGATTCGAATGCCACCATGTAAATGCCAGAAAATGGTAGCGCACAATGAACAACATGAGTTACACACGAGAAATGAATCGCGCGTTTAGTACAATGTAAATGTCAGGAAATGGTAGTGCACCATGAAGGTCAATGTTTAGAACACAAGGAACGAATTGCGCATCTTGCCGATTCGAATGTTGCCATATGAATGCCTGGAGATGGTAACGCACAATGAATATCAAGGGTTAAAGCACGAGGAAAGAATCGCGCCTCTTGCCGATTCGAATGTCACCATATGAATGCCTGGAAATGGTAACGCACAATAAATAACATGAATTAAACACGAGTAAGGAATCGCGCGTCTTGCCGATTCGAAAGTCAGCATGTAAATGCCCAATAAACATCAAGCACACTTTCACACGCACAAGAATCAAAAGATTTTATCATGATAATTAAGCCCAAGAACTCGAAATCCTTCGAGACCGGGATTGGGGGCCCAGCCCAACCTTCGTCTTACCACCCTGATCAAGAATCACCAAGAGCAGTAAAAGGGCGAGGTCTGGAAGATCCAATTAGGCCTCCGGAACAGGAGCTCAGGAAGTTGCTGCTGCTCTGCACCGGGACCTCTGAATAGTGAGCACGTGGAGCTGGGCTGGCTCCCTTTTATAGAGTTTTAGCCCAGCCCACCAACCACACCTAGGCATGCTGCAGGGAAGCTTCTAGAATGCCCTGGAAATGGACCACACCCTGATACAGTCTGAAAGCCTGCAGCAGTACATTACATGTGGAAAATATTTATATGCATGTTGAACATAAGTCTTCAGGATGAAACTCTGCAATGCAAAAGGTTAAACAACATTATATCAGCACAATGCATAAATTACGTTAGCGGGAAATCATTAGGTTTTTTCATTCTGGTCGCCCGTAGAGTGCGCACTGCCCTGATGTTGACAAATCTCCACTGGTTCTGGAGGGAGCCTGGTGCCCAGAGTGCTCCACGTGCAGTGTGGCCGGTACAATTCCCTCACCTGGATGTGCGTGCCACGATATTTGTGAGGTTCAGGTAGCATGATACGCCATGGAGGCAGCGACACACCCCACACTGCTGCGGCTGCGCCTTCCACCTGCAGGTGCAAACGGTGATGGAAGTCATGCCTCATGGAAGATGCCCAGGGTCCAGGAAGTGTCCTCCAGCCTCAGACGACTGACCACTGGGGATGGTAGCCATGTCAGCGGTGCTGCCTGTGTCCGAGGAGGCAGCCGGGCCGGTGCTTGTGGCGGTGTCTGTCGCGGCGGTGCTTGCGGCAGTGTCTGTGGTGGCGGTGGTGGCGGTGCTGGCGGCGGTGCATGGCTCAGCACCTGCAGAGGGACACAGGAGGACGTCTCCTACAGCCTCGGATGGCTGCTCACTGGGGAAGAGGCTGGGGACTGTCGCTGAGGCTGTAGACGTGCCGGGGGCGGTGCAGGTGGCGGTGCTTGCGGCGGTGTCTGTCGTGGCGGTGCTTGCGGCGGTGTCTGTGGCGGCGGTGCTGGCAGCGGTGCATGGCTCAGCACCTGCTGAGGGACACAGCAGGATGTCTCCTGCAGCCTCGGACGGCTGCTCACTGGGGAAGAGGCTGGGGACTGTCGCTGAGGCTGTAGATGTGCCGGGGGCAGTGCAGGTGGCGGTGCTTGTGGCGGTGCAAGTGGCGGGCAGCAATCGGTTTTCGCCACCGTACAGGTTGGCGTGGTCGTGGCCAGAAAGTGTGACACAGGTCTCTCAGTCCGTGTCACCATGCCCTCTCCTGACCTGCTCTTCAGCTCTTAGCCCTTCCCCAGCTTTGATGGTGCCGCTGTTGACTTGCCACTATCACCTTTGGTTTTTAATGAGCCCTTGGTGGCTGGTAGTTTTGGCTTCTTCCTCCGGGATGTGGGCACCTTTTTCACCTTGGCAGGTGGCGGAATGTCCTTGCCCTCGCTCTGTGGCACACTGGCAGCCCTGATGGGTGGCGCACTCAATGACCCCGCAGTTGGTGGCACCACTGTGCCTGGGGATGTGGTGGCTGAGGTGCTGGGCTGGGACCTGGAAAGTCTGGCCCTAGGGGAAGGACGGGGGGAGGTGTAGGGAAGAGGTCAATGTTAGCCAGGAAGAGTTTTTTAGACACACTGGGACGGGAAGATGTAGGGGGTTTGGGAGTGGAGGTAGAGGTAGTGGTTGTAGGAGGTGTACATCTGCTGAATTTGGGTGAAGGTACATGGGCCGGAGGCTGTTGTGAGGTGGATGGCTGTTGGGTGGGTGTGTGCCTGCGTTTGTGTTCTTTGGGAGGAGGGCTCACATACACGCTGAGGGGCTACTGGGAGGGCGGTGATGGTAGGGGGAGTGGCGGCTATACCTGTTGATGCGGTGGGCACAGAGGTGCCCACCACCGCAAGGGAGCTCCCATCAGAGGAGGAGTCACTGTCACTGCTTCTGTCCATGCCGTGGAGCTCCCCTCGCCCTCCGTCCCACTGGTGGCTTCAGACTCCATTGTTTCTTGTAGGAAGTTGGCTCTGTATGTGCTATTTCAAAGTAAGGAATAGCATGCACAGAGTCCAAGGGTTCCCCTTAGAGGTAAAATAGTGGTAAAAAGAGATAATACTAATGCTCTATTTTGTGGTAGTGTGGTCGAGCAGTAGGCTTATCCAAGGAGTAGTGTTAAGCATTTGTTGTACATACACATAGACAATAAATGAGGTACACACACTCAGAGACAAATCCAGCCAATAGGTTTTGTTATAGAAAAATATCTTTTCTTAGTTTATTTTAAGAACCACAGGTTCAAATTTAACATGTAATATCTTGTTTGAAAGGTATTGCAGGTAAGTACATTAGGAACTTTGAATCATTTCAATTGCATGTATACTTTTCGAGTTATTGACAAATAGCTACTTTAAAAGTGGACACAGTGCAATTTTCACAGTTCCTGGGGGAGGTAAGTTTTGTTAGTTTTACCAGGTAAGTAAGACACTTACAGGGTTCAGTTCTTGGTCCAAGGTAGCCCACCGTTGGGGGTTCAGAGCAACCCCAAAGTCACCACACCAGCAGCTCAGGGCCGGTCAGGTGCAGAGTTCAAAGTGGTGCCCAAAACGCATAGGCTAGAATGGAGAGAAGGGGGTGCCCCGGTTCCGGTCTGCTTGCAGGTAAGTACCCGCGTCTTCGGAGGGCAGACCAGGGGGGTTTTGTAGGGCACCGGGGGGGACACAAGCCCACACAGAAATTTCACCCTCAGCAGCGCGGGGGCGGCCGGGTGCAGTGTAGAAACAAGCGTCGGGTTCGCAATGTTAGTCTATGAGAGATCAACGGATCTCTTCAGCGCTGCAGGCAGGCAAGGGGGGGCTTCCTCGGGGAAACCTCCACTTGGGCAAGGGAGAGGGACTCCTGGGGGTCACTTCTCCAGTGAAAGTCCGGTCCTTCAGGTCCTGGGGGCTGCGGGTGCAGGGTCTCTTCCAGGCGTCGGGACTTAGGTTTCAGAGAGTCGCGGTCAGGGGAAGCCTCGGGATTCCCTCTGCAGGCGGCGCTGTGGGGGCTCAGGGGGGACAGGTTTTGGTACTCACAGTCGTAGAGTAGTCCGGGGGTCCTCCCTGAGGTGTTGGTTCTCCACCAGCCGAGTCGGGGTCGCCGGGTGCAGTGTTGCAAGTCTCACGCTTCTTGCGGGGAGTTGCAGGGTTCTTTAAAGCTGCTTCTTGAAACAAGGTTGCAGTCTTTTTGGAGCAGGTCCGCTGTCCTCGGGAGTTTCTTGTCTTTTTCGAAGCAGGGCAGTCCTCAGAGGATTCAGAGGTCGCTGGTCCCTTGGAAGGCGTCGCTGGAGCAGAGTTCTTTGGAAGGCAGGAGACAGGCCGGTGAGTTTCTGGAGCCAAGGCAGTTGTCGTCTTCTGGTCTTCCTCTGCAGGGGTTTTCAGCTAGGCAGTCCTTCTTCTTGTAGTTTGCAGGAATCTACTTTTCTAGGGTTCAGGGTAGCCCTTAAATACTAAATTTAAGGGCGTGTTTAGGTCTGGGGGGTTAGTAGCCAATGGCTACTAGCCCTGAGGGTGGGTACACCCTCTTTGTGCCTCCTCCCAAGGGGAGGGGGTCACAATCCTAACCCTATTGGGGGAATCCTCCATCTGCAAGATGGAGGATTTCTAAAAGTTAGAGTCACCTCAGCTCAGGACACCTTAGGGGCTGTCCTGACTGGCCAGTGACTCCTCCTTGTTGCTTTCTTTGTTCCCTCCAGCTTTGCCGCCAAAAGTGGGGGCCGTGGCCGGAGGGGGCGGGCAACTCCACTAAGCTGGAGTGCCCTGCTGGGCTGAGACAAAGGGGTGAGCCTTTGAGGCTCACCGCCAGGTGTCACAGCTCCTGCCTGGGGGAGGTGTTAGCATCTCCACCCAGTGCAGGCTTTGTTACTGGCCTCAGAGTGACAAAGGCACTCTCCCCATGGGGCCAGCAACATGTCTCTGGTGTGGCAGGCTGCTGGAACTAGTCAGCATACACAGACAGTCGGTTAAGTTTCAGGGGGCACCTCTAAGGTGCCCTCTGAGGTGTATTTTGCAATAAAATGTACACTGGCATCAGTGTGCATTTATTGTGCTGAGAAGTTTGATACCAAACTTCCCAGTTTTCAGTGTAGCCATTATGGTGCTGTGGAGTTCGTGTTTGACAAACTCCCAGACCATATACTCTTATGGCTACCCTGCACTTACAATGTCTAAGGTTTTGTTTAGACACTGTAGGGGTACCATGCTCATGCACTGGTACCCTCACCTATGGTATAGTGCACCCTGCCTTAGGGCTGTAAGGCCTGCTAGAGGGGTGACTGACCTATACTTGCATAGGCAGTGAGAGGCTGGCATGGCACCCTGAGGGGAGTGCCATGTCGACTTACTCGTTTTGTTCTCACTAGCACACACAGGCTGGCAAGCAGTGTGTCTGTGCTGAGTGAGAGGTCTCCAGGGTGGCATAAGACATGCTGCAGCCCTTAGAGACCTTCCTTGGCATCAGGGCCCTTGGTACTAGAAGTACCAGTTACAAGGGACTTATCTGGATGCCAGGGTCTGCCAATTGTGGATACAATGGTACATTTTAGGTGAAAGAACACTGGTGCTGGGGCCTGGTTAGCAGGGTCCCAGCACACTTCTCAGTCAAGTCAGCATCAGTATCAGGCAAAAAGTGGGGGGTAACTGCAACAGGGAGCCATTTCTTTACACAAGCCCCCCCCAGCCCACAGGCCAGGAGACTCAGCCAAAGCTGGGAGAGTCTTCCTAGTCTGTCAGGCGAGGAAGAGTAGAGGAAATAGGCTGGTTTGTTGCAGGGCCTACTCTGCCTTACATCCTCCTGTCCAGGTCATTCCCTCTGGGGAACTGACCCACTTCCACAGTGATAGGACCTAATCTGAACTGCCTCTTGTCTGTGCTTTTAATGTCTTCACCCATTCTCTCTATTTTGGGGTTAGAGGTATCCACCTCTGCTAATCTTATCTTAGCCAGGGTCACCCCTAACTTACCCAAAGAGGTTACCCAGAGCTGGAGTAACCCCACAATGACCAACAGGGTCAGGGGGCCTAACTTGCTATTTGGCATGGGGTCTGACCACCATGCCAAGGATAGGGCAGCCATAAAGGCTAACACCCAGCAGAGGCCACTGGCAGCTGTCAGTGCCCAGAACCACACCTTTAGCTCTTCACCTACAAGGGAAGGGGCTAAGTTACAGGCTTCTTTGGGTTCAGGGTGCCTGTCTGCTGTATTAGAGTGGGGGGTTACCACATCTTGTAGTAAACACCCTTCTTCCACTCTTTCTTCTGTTAGCTGAGGAGCCACCCACTCAGGCTTAACAGTTGCCTGACTAGCCAGGACTTCTTGTGGGTTAGGTTGGACTTTACCAGTGCCACTTTTGGAGTTCTCCCCTACTGGAGCAGAATCTCCTTGGCTTGCTGGAACCTTGGCTAAAGGTTGTCCACCCTTCCTACACTGTTTTCTTTTCTTTTTCTTCTGGGGCCTACTTGCATTTACTGCAGAGGCAGGAACTCCAGAATCTTTGGGAGAGGACTGGCACTGGACCAGTTCCTCTCTTGGGCTCTGACTAACCTCTGGGTAGTCATTTCCAAGGAGACAATCAAGGGGGAGGTCTGTACTGACTACCACCCTTCTCCAGCTAAAAGTCCCACCCACTTCTATGGGCACAAAAGCCACAGGCCTATCTGTGACCCTGTCTGGGCTAACTCTTACTCTGGCCATCTCACCTGGGATGTACTGGTTTGAGAACACCAGCCTGTCATGCACAATAGTGTGACTGGCACAAGTGTCTCTCAGGGCAGTGGCTGGGATTCCATTCACCAGTAGGTGGTGGAAGTGTCTACTTCCCTCTGGAATCTCCAACTCACCTGTTGGGCCCTTTTTCCAGTTGAAGGCTATGAAGACCTCCTCATCTGAGGAGTCATCCCCAATGGCTACACTGGTCACCCCTGGGATTTTGCTAGGGGGTTTGTTTTTGGGACAAGAAGTGTCCTTGGGGTGGTGCCCTGTCTGTTTACAGTTATGGCACCATGCCTTAGTGGCATCCCAGCTCTTACCCTGGTACCCACCTTTGTTTTGGGTTGTGTCTCTGGGCCCACCCACCTGGTCTGGTTTTTGGGGGCCTACAGGGGACTCTTTTTCTTTGTTTCTAGTGTCACCCACTTTCTCCTGGGGAGGCTTTGTAACCCCTTTCTTTTGGTCACCCCCAGTGGAAGTTTTGGTTACCCTAGTCTTGACCCAGTGGTCTGCCTTCTTTCCCAATTCTTGGGGAGAAATTGGACCTAGGTCTACCAGATACTGATGCAACTTTTCATTGAAGCAGTTACTTAAAATGTGTTCTTTCACAAACAAATTATAAAGCCCAACATAGTCATACACTTCATTTCCAGTTACCCAACCATCCAGTGTTTTCACTGAGTAGTCAACATAATCAACCCAGGTCTGGCTCGAGGATTTTTGAGCCCCCCTGAATCTAATTTTATACTCCTCAGTGGAGAATCCAAAGCCCTCAATCAGGGTACCCTTCATGAGGTCATAAGATTCTGCATCTTTTCCAGAGAGTGTGAGGAGTCTATCCCTACACTTTCCTGTGAACATTTCCCAAAGGAGAGCACCCCAGTGAGATTTGTTCACTTTTCTGGTTACACAAGCCCTCTCAAAAGCTGTGAACCATTTGGTGATGTCATCACCATCTTCATATTTAGTTACAATCCCTTTGGGGATTTTCAACATGTCAGGAGAATCTCTGACCCTATTTATGTTGCTGCCACCATTGATGGGTCCTAGGCCCATCTCTTGTCTTTCCCTCTCTATGGCTAGGATCTGTCTTTCCAAAGCCAATCTTTTGGCCATCCTGGCTAACTGGATGTCCTCTTCACTGGAGTTATCCTCAGTGATTTCAGAGGTGTTGGTCTCTCCTGTGAGGGAACCAGCATCTCTGACTATTATTTTTGGAGTCAGGGTTTGAGAGACCCTGTTCTCCCTAGATAGGACTGGTAGGGGGGAATTTTCCTCCTGGTCACTATCCTCTTCCTCTGAGTTGCCACCCTCAGAGGGGTTGGCCTTTTCAAACTCTGCCAAAAGCTCCTGGAGCTGTATTTTGGTAGGTTTGGGGCCCATTGTTATTTTCTTTATTTTACAGAGTGACCTTAGCTCCCTCATCTTAAGATGGAGGTAAGGTGTGGTGTCGAGTTCCACCACAGTCACATCTGTGCTAGACATTTTGCTTCTAAAAGTTGGAATACTTTTTAAGAATCTACAACTGGTTCTAGAATCTAATTCAAACTTTTACAAACTTTTAAACTCTAAAAGAAATGCTAAACAGGATCTAACACAAGGCCCTAGCAGGTCTTTTAAGAATTTAGAAAACTTTTCAAATTGCAAAAATCAATTTCTAATGACAATTTTGGAATTTGTCGTGTGATCAGGTATTGGCTGAGTAGTCCAGCAAATGCAAAGTCTTGTACCCCACCGCTGATCCACCAATGTAGGAAGTTGGCTCTGTATGTGCTATTTCAAAGTAAGGAATAGCATGCACAGAGTCCAAGGGTTCCCCTTAGAGGTAAAATAGTGGTAAAAAGAGATAATACTAATGCTCTATTTTGTGGTAGTGTGGTCGAGCAGTAGGCTTATCCAAGGAGTAGTGTTAAGCATTTGTTGTACATACACATAGACAATAAATGAGGTACACACACTCAGAGACAAATCCAGCCAATAGGTTTTGTTATAGAAAAATATCTTTTCTTAGTTTATTTTAAGAACCACAGGTTCAAATTTAACATGTAATATCTTGTTTGAAAGGTATTGCAGGTAAGTACATTAGGAACTTTGAATCATTTCAATTGCATGTATACTTTTCGAATTATTGACAAATAGCTACTTTAAAAGTGGACACAGTGCAATTTTCACAGTTCCTGGGGGAGGTAAGTTTTGTTAGTTTTACCAGGTAAGTAAGACACTTACAGGGTTCAGTTCTTGGTCCAAGGTAGCCCACCGTTGGGGGTTCAGAGCAACCCCAAAGTCACCACACCAGCAGCTCAGGGCCGGTCAGGTGCAGAGTTCAAAGTGGTGCCCAAAACGCATAGGCTAGAATGGAGAGAAGGGGGTGCCCCGGTTCCGGTCTGCTTGCAGGTAAGTACCCGCGTCTTCGGAGGGCAGACCAGGGGGGTTTTGTAGGGCACCGGGGGGGACACAAGCCCACACAGAAATTTCACCCTCAGCAGCGCGGGGGCGGCCGGGTGCAGTGTAGAAACAAGCGTTGGGTTCGCAATGTTAGTCTATGAGAGATCAATGGATCTCTTCAGCGCTGCAGGCAGGCAAGGGGGGGCTTCCTCGGGGAAACCTCCACTTGGGCAAGGGAGAGGGACTCCTGGGGGTCACTTCTCCAGTGAAAGTCCGGTCCTTCAGGTCCTGGGGGCTGCGGGTGCAGGGTCTCTTCCAGGCGTCGGGACTTATGTTTCAGAGAGTCGCGGTCAGGGGAAGCCTCGGGATTCCCTCTGCAGGCGGCGCTGTGGGGGCTCAGGGGGGACAGGTTTTGGTACTCACAGTCGTAGAGTAGTCCGGGGGTCCTCCCTGAGGTGTTGGTTCTCCACCAGCCGAGTCGGGGTCGCCGGGTGCAGTGTTGCAAGTCTCACGCTTCTTGCGGGGAGTTGCAGGGTTCTTTAAAGCTGCTTCTTGAAACAAGGTTGCAGTCTTTTTGGAGCAGGTCCGCTGTCCTCGGGAGTTTCTTGTCTTTTTCGAAGCAGGGCAGTCCTCAGAGGATTCAGAGTGCGCTGGTCCCTTGGAAGGCGTCGCTGGAGCAGAGTTCTTTGGAAGGCAGGAGACAGGCCGGTGAGTTTCTGGAGCCAAGGCAGTTGTCGTCTTCTGGTCTTCCTCTGCAGGGGTTTTCAGCTAGGCAGTCCTTCTTCTTGTAGTTTGCAGGAATCTACTTTTCTAGGGTTCAGGGTAGCCCTTAAATACTAAATTTAAGGGCGTGTTTAGGTCTGGGGGGTTAGTAGCCAATGGCTACTAGCCCTGAGGGTGGGTACACCCTCTTTGTGCCTCCTCCCAAGGGGAGGGGGTCACAATCCTAACCCTATTGGGGGAATCCTCCATCTGCAAGATGGAGGATTTCTAAAAGTTAGAGTCACCTCAGCTCAGGACACCTTAGGGGCTGTCCTGACTGGCCAGTGACTCCTCCTTGTTGCTTTCTTTGTTCCCTCCAGCTTTGCCGCCAAAAGTGGGGGCCGTGGCCGGAGGGGGCGGGCAACTCCACTAAGCTGGAGTGCCCTGCTGGGCTGAGACAAAGGGGTGAACCTTTGAGGCTCACCGCCAGGTGTCACAGCTCCTGCCTGGGGGAGGTGTTAGCAGCCCACCCAGTGCAGGCTTTGTTACTGGCCTCAGAGTGACAAAGGCACTCTCCCCATGGGGCCAGCAACATGTCTCTGGTGTGGCAGGCTGCTGGAACTAGTCAGCCTACACAGACAGTCGGTTAAGTTTCAGGGGGCACCTCTAAGGTGCCCTCTGGGGTGTATTTTGCAATAAAATGTACACTGGCATCAGTGTGCATTTATTGTGCTGAGAAGTTTGATACCAAACTTCCCAGTTTTCAGTGTAGCCATTATGGTGCTGTGGAGTTCGTGTTTGACAAACTCCCAGACCATATACTCTTATGGCTACCCTGCACTTACAATGTCTAAGGTTTTGTTTAGACACTGTAGGGGTACCATGCTCATGCACTGGTACCCTCACCTATGGTATAGTGCACCCTGCCTTAGGGCTGTAAGGCCTGCTAGAGGGGTGACTGACCTATACTTGCATAGGCAGTGAGAGGCTGGCATGGCACCCTGAGGGGAGTGCCATGTCGACTTACTCGTTTTGTTCTCACTAGCACACACAGGCTGGCAAGCAGTGTGTCTGTGCTGAGTGAGAGGTCTCCAGGGTGGCATAAGACATGCTGCAGCCCTTAGAGACCTTCCTTGGCATCAGGGCCCTTGGTACTAGAAGTACCAGTTACAAGGGACTTATCTGGATGCCAGGGTCTGCCAATTGTGGATACAATGGTACATTTTAGGTGAAAGAACACTGGTGCTGGGGCCTGGTTAGCAGGGTCCCAGCACACTTCTCAGTCAAGTCAGCATCAGTATCAGGCAAAAAGTGGGGGGTAACTGCAACAGGGAGCCATTTCTTTACATTTCTCCTTCCAGGGCCAAGTGGGTTGCAGCTCCCTCCTGCTCCGGTGCCAATGCTCCTCCGCCTGATGATGCTATTGCACACAAGAACAGGGAGACCACAAAAAGGTGGGGGGAGGGAGACGGAAGGAAGACATGTTCAGTGTATGCAACACCACTACCGTTGACGGACACAACCCACAGGGAGCAGCCCTCTGCACTAGGCCATGCACTGACAGTTCCTAGAAATTTCAGCTGACCATGGGGTACGGGAATAAGACCAATTGCTGCACACCTGGAAGTCACAGGAGCCTGACTAGGTGTGGATGGCTCTTACCACTGGTGGGTTTGGGGGGCGCCACATGGCCTGCCTCACAAGGGACCTTGCCCACCAAGTTCGCCCTGGCCTAGGGGAACCCACTGCCCACCTCACCCACCCAGACACCTCATAATACGCGCTGAGTCTGCTGAATGAGAGTGTACTCACCCCCTTGTGGCTGCTGTGATGCCCTCAAGCGCCCATCCAACTCCGGATACACCACCGCCAGGATCTGGAACATCAGGGGGGTCATGGTGCGACGGGCACCCCTCCCACGTTGGGAGGCCATCCCCAGCTGGGCCTCCGCCGTTTTCTTGCTCCAACGCGCAGGTCCTCCCATCTTTTACGGCAGTGGGTGCTCCGTCTGTGATAGACCCCCAGGGACTGGACGTCCTTGGCGATGGCAGCCAAACACCCTTCTTCTGGTGGGCGCTGACCTAGAGGAATGGTACAGGGGGAAAGGAAATTACTTACCCATCCAGACCGTCATACTCATAGCCCCGCAGTTCCCACCCATGTCCTGACACACATACACTCTACATCCGCACTTGCAGGCCTCAGCCCCCCCCCCCATGTATCTTCCATCTTCCATCCACACCACTCAAAACAGGCATTGGCCACGCAGCATGCTCACAATGTACTCACCTGTTTGTCTGGAGGGCCGTAAAGTTGCGTGTACTGGGGGAGGACCCCATCCACTAGTTTCTCCAACTCCTCTGAAGCGAAGGCAGGGGCCCTTTCCCCAGACAGTCAAGCCATCATCGCTTCCAGACACAGGTCACAGCAGCACTTGCAGTGTAGGTCCTCTGTTGAAGGTCAGGTATCAAGTGAGTGAACAGACAGAAATAACGGTCACATACGCGGAGGTGCGTACCGTCACCGCCAGGGTACATCGTCATTGGCTCCTGGGATCCATAGGGCCCAATGCAGAAATGCGGCGCGGTCTTCGACCGCCCACCGCAACGGTGTACAATGCCAGCGCAGTTCCCTCATATCCCCTTGTCCCACCTTACAGGTCAGGCAGCCGCCATTTCAGAAGGCCACATGGGATGGATGTTAACTGCGTCACACCTATCTAGGCCGGGAATATTGACAGATACCGGCACATTTCGAATTAATAACGATTCTGCAAATAACACATTGTAATACCTCAGTGTTGGCTGACTCTCTGCTCTCTTTTCTCCTCCATAGGGCACGTCCGCTGGGGCAGGTGATGAGATGGCGGCATCCTCCGGTGTACAGACCCCTGGTGGACCTGTCGACAATGGAAGAGAGACACATCATAGTCACATTCAGACTTGATCGTGCAACTATCCAGGAACTGTGTGCCCAGTTGGAGCCAGACCTGATTTCATCTATCCGCCATCCCACAGGAATCCCCCCTCTACTGCAGGTACTGTCTGTACTCCATTTCCTGGCCAGTGGGTCTTTTCAAACAACAGTGGCCATGGCATCAGGGATGTCCCAGCCTATGTTCTCTAACGTGTTGTCCAGAGTGTTGTCTGCCCTGCTGAAACACATGTGCAGCTACATCGTTTTCCCTCAGGTGGAGGATTTGCCCACAGTGAAAGGTGACTTTTATGCCCTGGGACATATCCCCAACATCCTTGGTGCCACTGATGGTACACATGTGGCATTTGTCCCCCCCACAGGAATGAACAGGTGTACAGAAACCGGAAGAGCTACCATTCGATGAATGTGCAGATAGTGTGTTTGGCTGACCAGTACATCTCCCATGTGAATGCCAAGTATCCTGGCTCTGTGCACGACGCCTACATTTTGAGGAATAGCAGCATCTCTTATGTGATGGGGCAACTCCAGAGGCACCGTGTGTGGCTAATAGGTGAGGCCGAGGTCCCAATCCAGTAGACATAGGTGTCTGGGTATGGGGCTGTCCCTAAGGGTTGGTGTGTGTCCCTCGACATTTGCAGGTGACTCTGGTTACCCCAACCTGTCATGGCTACTGACCCCAGTGAGGAATCTCAGGACAAGGGCAGAGGAACGCTACAATGAGGCACCTGGGCGAACTAGGAGGGTGATCGAACGCACCTTTGGCCTCCTGAAGGCCAGATTCCAGTGCTTCCCTCTGACAGGTGGCTCCCTATACTACTCACCGAAAAAGGTGTGCCAGATAATCGTGGCCTGCTGTATGCTGCACAAC
Organism: Pleurodeles waltl; assembly: GCF_031143425.1. NCBI lineage: Eukaryota > Metazoa > Chordata > Amphibia > Caudata > Salamandridae > Pleurodeles > Pleurodeles waltl. The sequence goes on along the minus strand of NC_090442.1, from coordinate 597,076,873 downwards.
CTGACTTTTTGCGACGCCAGGTGCCTTTTCTGCAGAAGGATGGGCCAGATGCTGGTCTTGTGGCAGCTGTGGAGCCTGTGGACAGTGGCAGAGGAGGCAGAAGAAGAGGATATCGACAACCGAAACAACATCAACATGCAATACTTCCAGTGAGACACAGGTAAGAAGATGTAACTGCTTCCCACATCTCATACTATTGTTTGAGCTAGCATAAGTCTGTCATTTTAATTTAGTGTATGAACCCTGACTTGTCACTTTGCCTTTCCATTTCACAGATCTAGGTCCCACTTTGTGCCCTCTGCTATGTTTACTAGTGGCCTATAGCTATGTAACATTGGTATGTGAACAAGTACATTGACATTGCTATATTCCTGAGATTTTGCTATTACACATTAGTGAAAGCACAGACTGACTCCAGATTGTTTTGTGATTCAAGGGTGTTTATTTCTGTGCAAACAAGTGGAAGGGGTGTGAAATGGGCTGGGGTGATGGTGGAGGAATGTCCATGGCAGAGTCGAGTCTATTTGTTTCACAGGTGCATTGTCCAAAGGGGCATAGGAAGTTGAGCAATGTCAGTTTAAGGATGGACAGGGTGACATAGTGGGACAGAAGGGTGACATTCAGTGGGGTCTCATTTCCTAGCGGGGGTATTGGCAATGTTCTCTGTCTTGTTCCTGGATCTCAGGGACCGTTTGCGGGGTGGTTCTCCATCTGCAGGGGGTGGGGTGCTGGTGTCCTGTTGTTCCTATGGCGGTGCCTCCTGTCCACTAGCGCCGGCAGAGGTGGAGGGCTGTTCATCGTCCAGGCTAGTGTCAGGGGGCCCTTGTTGTGCCACTGTGTCCCTCCTGGTGTTGGCCAGGTCTGCCAGCACCCCTGCAATGGTGACCAGGGTGGTGTTAATGGACTTCAAGTCCTCCTTGATCCCCAGGTAGTGTTCCTCCTGCAGCCGCTGGGTCTCCTGAAACTTGGCCAGTACCATTGCCATCGTCTCCTGGGAATGATGGTAAGCTCCCATGATGTTGGAGAGTGCCTCGTGGAGAGTGGGTTCCCTGGGCCTCTTCTCCCCCTGTTGCACAGCAGTCCTCCCAGCTTCCCTGTTCTCCTGTGCCTCTGTCCCCTGAAACGTGGGCCCACTGCCCCCAGGTCCCTGATCGTCCTGTGTTAGTCGGGTTGCCTGGGTTCCCTGTAGTGGTGGACACACTGCTGATTGACGTGTCCTGGGGACAGAGGGATGGGCCTGCTGGGTGGGTGCGGTGGTGGTGTTTCCTGAGGGGGGAGGCTCTGTGGTGGCTTGTGACAGTGGCAGGGGAACCGACTGTGCCGAGGTCCCAGATGGGCCGGGCTGGCCATCTTGATCCAGGGGTGCAGGGCTGCTGTCATCACTGTGGGCCTCTTCTGTGGGGGGACTGGATATGTCTGGCACCTCCTGTCCGGTGACGTTGGGTAGGGGTCCTGTTGGGGTGTAAATGGAACATTATTGTATGTGTGTGTGCCATCATGTGCAATGGGTGAGTGACCCTCTACTCCAGTGCTTGCAATTGTGTCTTGGTCCTTGTGTGATTGGTGATTTTGGGGATGAGTGAGTCTCTGTACTGGCCATGCTTGGGTGATTGGTGTCTATGCATTGGTGTTTCATGCAGGGCTTAGTTCTGGGATGTGTGGGTTGTGTTGGTGGGGTATGTGTGGGTTTTGGGGTGCTGGGTGTGAGGGTATGAGTGGGAGTATGTGATGGCATGCAGGTGGGGTGGGGGGGATAAGATAGTAAAGATTTACCTTACCAGAGTCCAGTCCTCCTGCTACTCCTGTGAGACCCTCAGTCAATCAATCAATTTATTTATAAAGCACGCTACTCACCCATTAGGGTCTCAAGGCGCGGGGGGCTACTGCTGGTCCAAAAGCCATGTTTTGAGGCGTTTCCTGAACGTCAGGAGGTCCTGGGTCTGGCGTAACTGGAGTGGTAGCGAGTTCCAGGTCTCGGTGGCGAGGTGTGAGAAGGATCTTCCTCTGGCAGTGGTGCATCGGATGCAGGGGATGGTGGCGAGGGCGAGGCTGGCAGAGCGGAGATGGTGTGCGGGGGTGTGGAAGGTGAATCTGTCGTTGAGGTATGCGGGTCCTGTTTTGTAGAGGGCTTTGTGAGCGTGGGTCAGGAGCTTGAAGGTGATTCTCTTTGGTATGGGTAGCAGTGCAGGTCTTTGAGGTGGGAGGAGATGTGATTGCGGCATGGTACGTCTAAGATGAGGCGGGTGTCTGCATTCTGGATTCATTGTAGCTTTGACTGCAGTTTGTCTGTTGTTCCAGCATAGAGGGCGTTACCGTAGTCCAATCTACTGCTGACCAGGGTGTGGGTGATGGTTTTTCTGGTCTCGACGGGGATCCACTTGAAGATCTTACGGAGCATGCGGATAATGTTGTAGCAACAAGAGGAGATTGCATTGACCTGCCGAGTCATGCTGAGAGTGGGGTCCAAGATGAAGCCTAGGTTGCGAGCATGGGTGGTGGGCGAGGGCGCGGTGCCTAGAAATTTGGGCCACCAGGAGTCATTCCAAGGGTTGGGGCTGAACATGAGGACCTCAGTTTTGTCGGTGTTAAGCCTGAGGTGGCTTGATCCAGCTGGAGATGGCGTGAAGTCCGTTGTGGAGGTTGTTTTTTGGGGTAGTAGGGTCATTCGTGAGGGAGAGGATCAGTTGAGTGTCATCTGCGTATGATGTTATGTTGATGTGGTGTGTTTGTGCGATGTTGGCAAGAGAGGTAATGTAGACATTGAAGAGGGTAGGGCTGAGTGAGGAACCCTGGGGGACGCCACAGATGATCCTGGAGGCTTCTGACTGGAATGGTGGAAGGCGGACTCTCTGGGTTCTGGCGGGAGGAAATGATGAGATCCAGTTGAGGGCTTTGTTGTGGATTCCGGTGTTGTTGAGATGTGTACGTAGGGTGCGATGGCATACCGTGTCGAAAGCAGCGGAGAGGTCCAGCAGGATGAGTGCTGCGGTTTCGCCTTTCTCAAGCATGATCCTTATGTCGTCCGTGACAGCGATGAGTGCGGTCTCGGTGCTGTGATTTTTTCAGAATCCGGATTGGGAGGTGTCGAGAGCCTTGCTGTCTTCTAGGAAACGTGAGAGTTGGGCGTTGACGACTTTTTCGATTACCTTGGCCGGGAAAGAAAGGAGGGAGATCGGCCGATAGTTCTTCTGGTCATCCGGGTCTGCCTTGGGCTTCTTCAGGAGTGCGTTGACTTCTGTGTGTTTCCATATTTCTGGGAAGGTGGCTGATTCGAAGGAGCTGTTGATGGTGTTGCAGAGGTGGGAAGCGATGATGCTGCTTGCCTTGTTGAAAATGTGGTGGGGGCAGGGGTCCACTGGGGATCCAGAGTGGATGGAGGCCATGGTGTGTGCAATGTAATCTTTGTTGGCGAGGGTCCAGGTGTGGAGGAGGTTGGTGTTGCTCGGGGGTCCTGTGTCAGGGCATCCAGTATGAGGGTATCTGTGGTCAGATTGGGTTTGAAGCTGTTGTGGATTTCTTCTATCTTGCAGCGGAAATGGGTGGCAAGGGAGTTGCAGAACTTTTGCGTAGGGGGGGTTCACTGGAGCAGGTCCTGGGGTTTGAAAGGTCTCTGACGATGCCGAATAGTTCTTTACTGTTGTGGGCGTTGTTATCTATGCGTTTTTTTAAATGGGTCCTTTTAGCGGTGCAGATCAGCTGGTGATGCTTGCGGATGGACTCCTTGAGTGCGATGTGATTGTGTGTGCTGGGATCCAGGTGCAGGGCCTTCTCTCTTTTTCGGCATTCTCATTTGGAGATTTGTAAATCAGGTGTGAACCAGTTGGGTTTGGTGCTGTGCAGGGTGTTTGAGGGTTTTTTGAGCGGTACGAGGGTGTTGGAGCAGTCTGCTAACCAGCGATGCAGGTTGGTAGCGCCTTTGTCGGGGTGGGTGGTTGTAGGCGGTGTGGTCTGGGCGAGGGTGGAGATCAGTTCTTCTGTTGAGATTTTGCTCCAGTTGCGTCGGGGGGATTGTGTGCAGTGGTGGTGAATAGCTGGTTTCTGATAGGAGAAGTGGATGCATCGGTGGTCTGTCCAGCCGAGTTCGTGGTGTGGCTGAAGGAGACATGGCTGTTGGCAGCGAAGATGGGGTCGAGTGTGTGGCCTGCGGTGTGAGTGGGTGAGGTGACGAGTTGTTTGAATCCGAGATTGGAGAGGTTATCCAGTAGGTGGTTGGTGTTAATGTCGTTGTTGTTATCAAGATGGAAGTTCAGATTGCAGAGGAGGATGTAATCTGCTGAGGTGAGGGCCTGGGCGCTAACGATGTCGGCGATGGTGTCGCAGAATTGGGCTCGGGGGCCCGGAGGTCTGTAGATTAGTGTTCCTTTGAGGGTGGTGTTGGCGTTGACGTGGATGGTGAAGTGAAGGTGCTCAGCGGAGTTTAGTGTGTCGTGGGTGCTGGTTGAGACTTTGATGGTGCTTTTGTAGACTATGGCGATTCCCCCTCCTGGCTTATTGGTGCGATCTCTCCTGGTGATCTTGTAGCCTTCAGGGATGGCAATGGCAATGTCAGGTTCAGAGGCCGAGTTTGTCCAGGTTTCGGTGAGGAAGGCGATGTCCGGTGATAAGGAGGTCAGCAGGTCCCAAAGTTCGATAGTGTGTTTGTGGATGGAGCGAGTGTTGAGTAGGATGCAATTAAGGTAGTTGTTGGCGGGTCTGTCGTTGTGCTTTAGCGTGCAGGAGAAATGGCAGGCTTGGCAGGCGAACTGTCCTTTGGTGGTCCTGGGAGAGGACTGGAAACAGGTGGAGGTGCATCCTGGGTTTGGGGTGTGGAGGTCTCTGGCGGTGTAACGGTGTCTGGAGCTGTGGGTGGGGAGGACCAGGGGGACTGGCGCTGGGCACGGTCCAGGCACAGACGGGCGCAGACGGGCTTGCCTCTGGCGCACCTCCGGAGACTTGGGTCTCCCATGTTGTTAGTTGTGGGGGAGTAGGTGGGGGTCCACCACCAGTCATCTGTACAGCTATCTGGTGTCTGGAGACCACTGAACGCACCTTCCCCCGTAGGTCGTTCCACCTCTTCCTGATGTCATCCCGTGTTCTTGTATGCTGTCCCACGGCGTTGACCCTGTCGACAATTCTGCGTCATAGCTCCATCTTCCTTGCAATGGATGTCTGCTGCACCTGTGATCCGAATAGCTGTGGCTCTACCCGGATGATTTCCTCCACCATGACCCTGAGCTCCTCGTCAGAGAACCTGGAGTGTCTTTGAGGTGCCATAATGTGGTGTGGGTGATGTGTGAGGTGGTATCTGTTATGATGTGTGTGGGGATGTGTTGGTGTGTGTTGTGTGAGGTGCGTGGACGTTGTGTAAGTGATGGTGTTGTGTGTCTGTGGATGCTGGTGTTGTTTTAGGTAGTGTCTCTCTCTGGCCTGCTTTCGATTTTCTGGTAGTAAGGGTTTGTGGGTGATGTCGGAGTGTGTTTTATATTGTATTGGGTGTGTGGGTGTGGTGTGTGTATGTGTATCTGGTGTGTGTATTTCGAATTGTCCAATATGGTTGTGTTTTGTAAGTGTGTGTGTATTTTGAGCGCAGCGGTGTGTACCACCAATGGTTTGCTATGGTTGAGAGACCGCTGCGTTGATTCGTGGGCCGTGATAGTGTGGGTGTATTCTTGTTGGCGTGACGGTGTGAGTTTGGATACCGCCAGTTTATCACTGACCTTTGGTGTGGCGGACTTGTGTGGGTGTCTGTATTGTGGCGGATTCCGGGCTGTGGGTCGTAATACCTGTAGGGGAATTCCGCGGCCACAGCAGTATGTTGGCGGTCTTCTGCACGGCGGTAAGTGGGATTTACCGCCAGGGTTGTAATGAGGGCCTTAATCTCCCCTTGCTATAAAAAATGAATGTGTTCTTGTGTAATGTAACTGGTTCTCAAGTAAAGCACTGTAATACCTTTGTATCAAGTTTGCACTAACTGAACTCTATTTGAAGAGGACCAAATTACATCCAAATGCTAGATGTTTTTTGCTATCAACCTTGAGGCTTGGGACTGGAGTCATGGCTCCTTTTCCATCATATGGGAGACAGCACCTTTCACCATTTTCTTGACTACCCTATGTGCTTGGTTGGTGACCCTGCGTAGTTTATGAAAAGCATATGCTATCACCTAGTGTTAAGCTCTACTCAAGTCAGTTGGTTAATGCACCCACTTCAGAGGTCTTGACAGAAAGAGAATGTCACAGATTACAATCCTGGCATAGCTTTTTCACCTCTTCATCTCTGCAAGGTTGATGCAAATGAATTGTAGTGATACTGTTAAAAATGGCACCTGCTTCGCACCGCCATGAAATGGCCTAACGCTATAGATAAAAAAAGAGTTACTCCCAGACTGCCCCAACACGCTCCAGATAAAGAACCCTACAGGAGAGGATGTGGCGTAAGGGCCAGACATGCCGACTTTGGAGCTGGGGATCATGGTTTGAGTCTTGACGCTGGATCAACATCCTGTGATTCTGGGAAAATCACTTAATCTCCCCTTGCTACTAAAAATGAATGTGTTCTTGTGTAATGTAACTGGTGCTCATGTAAAGTGCTGTAATACCTTTGTTATGAGTTTGCGCTATATAAAGCTGCTAAAACAATTAAGTAAAAAAGACCCGCAGACATCGCAAAGGAACAGGAAGATGCCTGAAACTAAGGAAGACAAAGAAACAACATACCACCATGAGAGACAAGCGGCGAGGCAAATGAAAACAAGTGGGTACGGGTCAAAAAGCCACAGTGGCACAGGAGTTAACAAGCGATAGGGGAAGGAGGGTGAGTGGATGGCAGGAGAAGCAAGAATATGGTGTGGGGGAGTATGATTTAACTGCTTTGGCCGAAGCCGTAGGGTGCGTGTACAGTGCCCCCGAGCTTAGCTGTGTAAGCACATTGACTCACAGGAGCAGGAAACCAAGAAAAAAAAGTCTCCCAAAGAACAGATAAACACAACAAAGCGTAATTGTACAGTAGTTAGTCCCTGCTCCCAAAGAGAACAAGCATTTGCAATGCAATGGGTCTCACATTTGTTTGACTTAGAGCTATTAGCGTTGTAAAGTCCTAACTGGTCTTTTCTTGTCGCTTACATTGAAAATGAAAAGAAACAGAGTTTTAGATAAGCGAGCCGATTTGAAGGGCCACACCATGAGCATGAGCGTGAAAGAGCACACAAAAGGAAACAGAGGTTTTCTTGCAGTCAAACGTATCAGCAGTTATGCAATTATCTTTGTAACAGGGTCGATGTCATGCAAAGCAATGGACTACTGCCCAGCGAGATCGCGCTGCGTATGAAATAAAAAGGAAAAGTAGTCCAGAAGCCAATGCGGAAAACATGGAGCCTCATATGTTTTCAGTAGTTTTCCGGTGCTGTCGAGAAGGGCTAAAGAACTGAAAAGGCATGACATATGCATGCCTTTCACAAATGAAATCAAGCACATTTTAAAAGGTAAGCCCTCGAACCAATGAAACTGGTAGGCGTGACATGGGTGTGGTTAAACGCCCACATGAACATTAAAACAGGGGCCAGAGTTTGCACGCTTGACCATAAAAAGAAAGGTCAAATGGACATGACTGATCACCAGCAAGTAAGGACTTTTAAATGACACTGAAACAAACAAATGAATTTGCTTTGTGCCCACAGAAGTAAGTATACTAAAAGTATGCAAGAGTCTGTATGCCTACGCTCGACCTAAAAACGATGAGTTGAAAGTAAATTCACAAAACTGGTATAGTGAATTCATCTAAAATGTAAACTAAGAATTGGTATTTGCAATTTCAATAAGATTGTGAGTTTGACTATTAGTCTGCAAAACTATAAATCACTGTTATCATATAGTGCTTCTGAATTCGATATATTTTGAACAAGCATTTGCAAAGCCAATAGGTCCTGTCTTTACAATGCAAGTGTAGAGCTGTAGGCAAAGCCAAAGTGTGCTTATTTAAAAAAAAAAAAAAAAAAAAAAAAAAAAAAGGAAAAGCAAATACGTCTTTTGGTACCCCAAAACTGTTCATTGAATTCAATATGTGTAAGCTTTATAAGTGGAGTGATTTATTTTTCAAATACTTTCCACTCTGGAAACTCTGAGCACAATTTAAAAAGAATAAGGAAGTATCAGAATATGTTTCTTTTCATGGGATTTAGTGATTTGGTTCTGTGTATTAGCCCAGGGAGCAAATTTATGGGTCTCCAGCAGATGTGTCATGCTCAGTACAGATGTCAGCTCAGCAGTGCTTAATTTGAGCGGGTGGTTTCCGGTGCGGGCGTCAGCACTTATTTTTGAGGGCTGGCACCTATTCTTCTGCCTCAAGCATTTCCTGCGAGCAAAAGATACATATGGGAAAGACAGAGGAAGAGAAAAACAAAACAGCGTCACAAAGGTAGATAGCAAAAAGCTGCAAGAGTGAGCTGAAGATGCAGGGGGTGGATGTAAATGGATTAAAGAGGCCCGAGATAGCTTCAGGGTTATGCTGTCTCAGTATTCTGTGCTCGCACATTTAATTGCAGCAACCACAAGTTTCTGAGGAGGGCTTTGGGCACGGCACGTTTTTATTTACAAATTAAGCACTGCAGCTCAGTGAGTGCAGTGGGTGGCCCTCTCCCCAGAACCATGAAAGCCTTTGTGTGTCAAAGCTTGTGCTTTCATACTTTATCTGGAATACAGGAGATAAAGCAAGAACAACCTTTAAATTCTGCTCTTCAGCCATACCCTAGTAAGAATGTCTATAGATGTGCTTTTTCAGATAAGCTGGGAGGGGATGGGGAGCAACGCAGTTTTAGGGGGGACAAAGCACTCAAGAGAGAAAGCTAGAAAACAGATGCACTCTCATGAAGGCCTGAATGAAAACAGAAACAAGGTTCCCTAAATGTGAATAGTTGAAGGTTTAAGTCGGACAGTCAAAAATTGTAAAAAAACACTGTGCTTCAGGGACTGGACTAACACAAGAGGAGGAGGACAATCCATTAAATAAGAAGCAAGCAAATGAGAGTGACAATAAAGACAATGAACGATAAACAATGGGTGAGCTGCAGGTACACTACGTTCACAATAGGTCATTTACAATCAGACAGCTTGTGCTGTCGCTAGGCAGACCTAAAAAGTGGGTTTTCAAGTATGTTCAGAAGGACATTAGTGAGAATTTTTATCTTAAATTGGTTTGCAGAGAGTTCTAGAACGTAAAGGTTGCACCATGTAAAGTATATTGTTTCATTCGAGTCATTCTGAATCTTGGGCATTGCCGGAAAAGAGTGATTTTGCTTATGAGCCCTCTTTTGCAACCAGAAAGAATGAGAAGGTTCGTGAGCTGTGAGAGTATTTTAAAATGCAGAGATGTGTATGTGATGCATTCCATTTAGGAGCCATTGTAAGTTGATAAGCATAGCAGTGTTGTGTTTATGTTTTGTGGTGAAAAAAAGAAGTCTGTAAGGTGGACTGTGGCTTTGAAAGGATTTTGAGAATAATGTAGCAGTTTTGCCCACTGGCATTTCCAGAGCAAGGAGAAGCTATGGTTTGAAGAGGATTGGGGGCAGAACCTAATTTATCTCTTTGAGTGCCAGTAGATGAAAATTAGCTGTGTTAGTTACTGCATGATGTGTTGCATCACAGAAAGGTAATGGTTGGCATGAAAGGAAACCAGGGAAAGTGAGGAGAGTGCAGTTTCTAGTTCCCCCGGGAAGACTGGATCGAAATTGTTTTTATGCTTTAGGAAGAGTCGAATGAATTCAGTATTTGTGGGATGAGTTTGACATCCAGGATATTTCTGAGCACAGAGTGCAGAGGAAGGGTGTTGTGCCATTCTGGATCCATTATGTGTTGCCTAGTAATGAGAATGTTAAAATTGAGTCTTGCCGAAGAAGCACTGACTGTTAGAGCATGTTTGTGGATGGGTCCTTATGATCTCCTACGCATCTATCCAACTGACTGTAGAACTGATCGTAGAAAGCTGACCATGGCGGATGAAATGACTAGTTTATCTATATATATATATATATATATATATATATATATATATATATATATATATATATATTTTTTTTTTTTTTTTTTTTTGATGGACTTGAGTTTCGGAAAAAGAAAATATGAATGCAACCATCTGTAATTTTGGGGAGGACAATCAAGTAATGCTCACACTCTTTTATTTATGTATGTTGCACAAGAAGAATCAAATACATCAATTAAGTTATAACATCATGTTAAAAAAAGAGGATTTGTCCAAATGATTGCAATGCAAGGAGTCGATGGCGTAGCAAGGAGGCCATAGGTCCTAATTCAGGCAGAGATATGGCTCTCTTCTATCCCTGATAAGGTAGTAAAATGCAGCGACACTTAATGTGTAATGAATCCCTTAGTCCTCGGGAACCTGCTGCCACTGTACAACATTGACAGCTATACCCTTGTAAGGAGTGGGCACCTGTGACAGCCCTACCGGAATCCCCAACTTACCTCAGTGGGCAAGCCGGTGTCAGAGCCTGGTGGCAAAGGCCTGAATACCAACCGTGGCCAAGCAATCCTGTCTACAAACAACCATGGGTTACACAGAGCAAGATATTTGCAGCCTAGAGAGAGGTGCAAGGGCGATGATAACTAGGAACTCCAGTCTCCTATAGCCCACACATTACTGACCTGAAACATAAATATGTAAACATTCATATGTTGCACTTATGAACCAATTTACAGTTAAAAAAATAATAGACAATTAAGTGTCAATGTAGTGGGAGTTTATATCTCGTAAGCCCTTACTACGAGTGGCTTGTTAAATTCTCTGTTAATTCCAGCTCCCGGTGATACTATTACCAGTCGTAATGATATCTCTGTGGGTTGGAAAAAAATGTCCCATTATGAGTAGTACCCTGAGGCTCACTTAGGAGTGAGGAATAACCCACGAATCAGTGTTAACACGACTAATTCTTGTGTTACTCTAGACTGTTTGTTGATTTTTACTTGGAGATTTCAACTGTCTTGAGCAGCAGAAGTCCTTGAAGAAACTGCGTAGGCCTGTAGTGTTTCCACCCATAATCCCGTGGCTTCAATTACTATTATGACCTTTGGCCCTCATTTGAGAGTGGAAATACCAGGGGGGCTAGAATCTCTGTTTCTGGCTGGTTGCTCCTAAATGTGGGGATTATGAGTTATTTTTACCAGAATGGGGTATATCTCATCCGAATCCGTGTCTTTCTCTCAGTTCCAGGGGAAATACCGTGCCCAAATCCACTTCCCTTACCTGATCAGAAATTAATAACTTTCGCATCAGAAAAAGATTACTCCTAGGATTGAACTCATTTTCACACAAGTGACATTAGGTAAACAGAAGGGACTGCCCTGGATACTGAAGGTCTGAGGAGGTCTTTTCCAGGACTTTTGTCAAAACTAGGTAACTTGTCAAAATCGGCACTTGTTGTCACAATCGGTTTAGCAGCTTGTCAATTCAGTTCATCGAAAATGTATTTTCTGCTTAATTTCAATTGTCTCTTTTTCACGTTTCTCTTGTGTAACTTTTACAAATTACAGTTCATTGATCTCCTTCACATGCCAAAATATTGACCTGGAATTTCACGATCAAAACAAAAAGACAAAAATTCACTTTGCCATTCACTTGTCATTGCATACACCCATTCAGGACCTGCATACCTTCTGCTTGCACTTGTTTTTCTTTTCAATCTTCGATCTCCATTTAACTCTCCATCTCTCAAATCTTCTTTTCTTGTGTCTACTTCTTCATCATCTGTTGTCACTGTAATTGCTTCTTTTCTCTTGGCCAGTGATTTCGGCCACTTATCTCTTTTCAGTGGATCTCTGGCCAAAGCTCTTTTCAGCTTTGAACTTTCAATTTCTCCCAATTCTGCAGGATTTCGACTTGAGGTACCTGCGTCTTCTGTTGGAGGAGTCAGATCGTTTTGACTTTGACCTGCCTCAACTCCTTCCACTTCTTCAGAGCTTGTATCTTGCTCTGTCTGTCTTTCAAGATTGTTTGCTTCTGGGAGAGCCCTCCTCTGACAAGACTTGCCTGCTATTCCATGTGAGATTGGTTCGCTGTTATCCTCCTGTAAGTATTCCATTTCATCTCTCACAGGAGTGCCTGACCCACCCTTGGTCTGCTCAGATTCGGTTTCCGATTCTCCCGTATCCTGCTCACTTTCTGGAGAGCCTCCAGAAGTTGTTGGTACTCTCAACAGCTCATGTTGGTTGTCCAAAGGACAGGGTACTTTCCTAGTATGGCTTGCGTGAATCCAATTCGGGACTCCTGCACACTTCACGGCTGTAGTGGTAACCAGTACTACCGGGTACGGGCCTTTCCACCGAAACTCCAAGCAAGTTTTCCTTACGTGTTTTCTGATCACAATCCAATCTCCCACTCTCAGGTTGTGGCTTTGATCTTGAGACGGTTGCAGTGTGGTGGCTTCTACCTGATGAGAGAAAGAGCAAACCACATCATCTGGCCCTTGCAGTAGTCCAACACCATATCATCTGTTATATTCACAAGAGCATTTGCAGGAATTGCTGGCAATCTCATTGCTCTGCCCATGAGTATTTCATGTGCCGACAGTGCAGTCCTCCTGTTTCTCATACTCATCAGTACTAGCGTTAGTGTGTCTGGCCATTTCAGATTCTTGGACGCACACATCCTTGTAAGTCTTGACTTCAAGGTACCATTCACTTGCTCAACAAGTCCTGATGCCTCAGGGCGGTAGCTACAATGAAACTTCTGCTCAATGTTTAAAGCTGAACAAAGCAATTAAATCACTTTATTGTTGAAGTGACTTCCTCTACCTGATTCCAAAGAGACCGGAAACCCAAAACGAGGTACAGTAAGACTATCGCTCCTTAGTGTGGGGTATGCCACAATCCAGTGACTAAAAATGCACACTATCACCAGCACATATCTCAATCCTCCACACACTGGCATCACAATACAATCTATCTGCATCCTGCTAAATAGACCTGCCGCTCTTCCAATGTGGGTCAAATTGACCACTATTCTCTCCCCATGTTCATCTGCTGACAGATGATGCAACGGTGGCAAACTGCTTCAGCAAGCTGTCTAAACTTTGGATTGAACCTAGACTGCTTAAATGTGCAAATCATGACATCCCTTCCAACATGTGCCTGACCATGATAATATCTGGCCATTTGAGTCAACAAATTATTTGGTAAAACACTTGTCCTTTTCCTGACACCTGTACATCATCATCTCGCTGTACACATTTCAATTTTACTCAAGTTCTTTTTTCGTCTTTGTCAACATTTTCCTGAAGCTCCTTCAGCTCTTCCCAAGTGGCAATTATATTCAAATCAAAATTTGTACATGGTTCTTCCTCTGGCAACAATTCCCATTTTTCTTTAAAGGATATACAATTCAGGGTGCAAAACCTTGCGACTTGATCCACATATCCATTTCCCATTGATACAAAACCTTGTGATTTCAGGTGTGCACTGAAATTCACCACAGCAATCTTTTCAGGCAGTTGTAAAGCTTGTAACAAATCATGTATTCTTTCCCCATTTCTAACTGGCGAAGCAGAAGAAACCTCTCTGCGATCATAAGTGGTCAAAGTCATGGACTACTCCAAATCCATACTGGCTATCAGTGTAAATGGTAACCGTAAATTGTGCAGAAACATGGCATGCTCTAGCAAGGGCCACTAATTCAGTCACTTGTGCGGAATACACTCCTCAAAGCCAGGATCCCTCAAATATACGAGGTATTGTGCAAACAGCATATCCTGCTGTAAATGTTCCCATGTTATCTCTTAAACAGGAGCCATCAACAAAAACAATTTGATCATTTTCTTCTAATCTGGCATCTTTAATCTCAGGTCTCATTTTTGTGCACAAGTCAGTTACCTCCAGACAGTCATGTTGAACTTTTTCAATTTATCATTTCAACATTTTCATTGGGAAGCAAAGTTGCTGGGTTAAGAACTGTACACATTTTCAATGTTACATTCGGAAACGCTACGATTATGGTCTCGTAACGAGTCAGTCTGGCATTGATCAAATGTTGGGTCTTGGTCCGATTAAACAAAACTTCAAATGAGTGAGCGACCATGACAGTTAAAGGATGTCCCATCACAATGCTCTCACTCTGAGTGAGGCTCAGTCTAACTGGAGCTACTGTATACAGACAGCCAGGTAAGGCTGCTCCAACTGGGTCCGAAGCTGAAAAATATGCTACTGGGCGGTTTACACCACCATGGACTTGCATCAAAATAGGCAAAGAACATGCATCACGCTCATGTCAAAACAAAGTAAAAGGTTTATTGTAGTAAGGCATTCCCAAAGCCGGAGCTTTGCACAGACTTTCTCTCAACTCAGTAAAGGCTTTCATACAGGCTTGGTCCAACTCTAAAGGATCTGTAACTTCTTTGTGAGTCAGCTTCTACAATGGCTTTGAAATGATTGAAAAGTTGGGAATCTATTGGCAGCAATAGCTCACCATTCCCAGAAACATTCTGACATCTCTCTGTGTGACAAAGGGATTCATCTGTAATATAGCTGTAATCCTCTACCTGGAAATCTTCCTAGCTCCCTTTTCAATTTGGTGTCCCAAAAATGTTATTTCTTTCTGACAGTACTGTAACTTTGCTGGGGACACTTTGGCCCTAATTATAACATTGGCGGCAAATGCCACCTACCGCCACGGCGACGGCCACCAACATACCGTCGCCACCGACTGTCAGCCACATTATGACCGTAGCCGGAATCCTGCCTTAAGGCTGGTGGAATTCCAGCTACGGTCATGGCGGCGGACGGCGGTAAGGTGGCGCTGGTGCCAGCAGCAGCGCCACGCCAGCAGAACGCCGCCGATCATATCATGAGCCATGATATGGCCTGGCAGTGTTTTGCTGGTGGACGCTGCTGCTGACAGCAACGCGGTGTCCTGTCTCCTGTTGGAGGACCCCCTTCATGTCGGTAAGTTGGGTTCTCCAACAGAAGAGGTGGGTGGGGGGTGTTGTGTGTGTGGGTGTGTGTGTGTGACTATGTTTGAATGCGTGCATGCGTGTGTAATGCATGTGTGCATAAATGGGTGTGTGTATGTGCATGTTGTGTCGTGTGATTGCGTGTGTGCCTGGATTTATGTTAGTGAGTGTTGCTGTGAGTGTGTATGAATGTATGCATGCGTGGGTGAATGTGGGTATGCGTGTGTGTATGGGTGTGTATGTATGTGTGTAAATGTCAGGGGGGTTGTGGAGGGGTGGCGGAGTGCCCTGGGGAGGGGGGGCGGAGGAGACCCCTATCATTGCCAGGGAAGGAATTCCCTGGCACTGATAGTGCCTACCGCCATGCTTTTTGTGGCAGTTCAGAAACCACGGAAATCATGACGGTGCGCCGGGTCAAAATGCCATGGAGACTGTAGTCTCCAGCCCTGCGGTCATTACCTTTGGCCAAACCGCCAATGTCATAATAGTGGCAGTGTGTACCGCTATGTACCGCCAGCCTGTTGGCGGTACTACCGCCCCAATTACACCGACCGCCGGGGCCGTAATGACCCCCAATGTAATTTATTTTCTTCAAATATTGAAAAATACGAAATTTCCCACAGGGTTTTCACAAACACATTATTGGTGAATTACATGGGCTACTCTGTACTTCCTTTTAAACCCCTGGGTTTACGAATTCTGCAATTATAGGTGCAATCCCTTCAAATGTGTCCTGCGTCATGTGGTATTGGGGTATCTGGGGAAAAATCGCTTTTGGCTTGTGTGGGACTTTCACTCGTTCAACACCATTGATTAGATCAACCTCCTTTCCTGTAAAATCCCACATTTTCATCTTGACTGTTTCCTGTAAGTCAGTAGGAAGATCTCGTACTGTAAAGACTGGAAAGAAACTGATCAAAGGGTACTCCTCATTCACTGTATCACAATCTGTTTCGGCAGGCAAGTCATCTTCCTCGTCACTGTTTGTCTGGATGGCAATGCCATCATTCGAGCAAGTAATCTTTTTTTATACAGCAAGTATCTTCCTACTAAGGATACCGGACTTGAGTCACAGACTACGAATTTGTAGTTTAATGTTTCCAGTTTTAACCTGAACTGGTTCTGGGACTGGATTTGTCAAATACTGATTTGCAACTCCTACGATCTGTACTGTTTTCCCTGAAAGTGATAAGTTTGGAAATCCTGTCATTCTTACTGTGGAGCGTGTAGCTCCTGTGTCAACTAAAAATTAGACTTTGTGACCCATTACTTTTCCCTTCACTTAGGGACCCTTTTGATCCACTTCTAATGAAGCTGCTAACACACATTCCTCCTCATCTGAACTCTCACTCACCCAATCATCATTCGCTTCATCCTCACTTTGTAGTGGGTATTGGTGTATAGTGTTATTACTCTGGTTAAGCCTTTGAACTGTAACCGGCTGAGGAAGCATCACCTGCTGCTGCTCCATCGGGGCTTGAGGTATCTGAATTTGTTGCCTAGGTACCATTTGGACTTAGGCTTGCATTTGCTGTAACTGGGACATCTGCAAACGTGGCATTTTCATCTGTTGCATAGGCCGAAAATTTTGCGTGTGGTTCACATTACTTTGGAAATTTGTTTTTTGACCCCTCATTCTTGGTCCTCTCATGTTTGGAAATGAATTGATCTCACTTGTCTGCCGAACAACCCCTTCCTGATTCACCATCAGACACTCCTGCTTTCAATGTCTGAGGCCTCCTCAAACGTGACAAGGTAACATCCTTTTCATTCCTTGCACATCATTCTGAACAACAACAGTATTCAAATCAGAACTACGGTTCACATTTCCCATTCCACCACAACCTCTACCTTTCGTCTGGTTTTGTAATCATGCATTTCCCTACTGCTGCTGCGGAAAACGTACCTGCATTCCTGATTGTGCCACTTTAATCTGCATCAGCATTGCCTTTTCCTTCAACTTTCTCTGCTTCAACTCAGTCTTGTCACTACAGTACTTTGCATACAACAGTACTTCATCAATCGGCTGTGCTTGCCAACAAATCAAATGACTCTTAATCATCTGGCTAATTTCAGGTCTCAACCCTTCGACAAACTTGAACACAAAATGAATCATATCTTTCGGCTCAATCGTTTCTGTCCCTCTGTAATGTTTGAAAGCCTGCAGTAGTTGTTCATAATATGCATGTATCGACTCTTTCCCTTCCTGAGCGGTCCTGTCTATTTTCTGCCGATCGATATTCTTGGGCGAAATTCTCATTTTCAAAAATTCAGTCACCTTATAGTAATCTTTCGTTACATCAGGAGATGGTGCACCTGTAGATGGATCTCTCTGAGGTTCTCGTGTTGGCCAGTCTACACTCCTCTTGCACTCAACCCATAAGTATGCTGGAACTACTGTTTCTAACAGGGTGTTCAAATCCTCCCACAGGCATTTGGCGAGCTTCACAAATCTGTCTGTCTGCTGGTACCACTCCACTGGCTTCTCTCTCAACCTGGGATAATCATTGGTAAATGATAATATGTCACTCTTGCTCCAAGGGATATGAACAAAATTTCCTCCCGGAATTTCTCTCATTGGTAATATTTTTACTGGGTCCTCAACTCGCTGCACATTCGCAGTAAGATTCCCAGAATCTCTCTTCTCCTTGTCTCTTTTCTTCACCCATCTGCCTTCCCACTTATCTAATGCTCCCCATGTTTGAATGTTCTGAATTAATTCTCTGAGGTGAATTTTCATTCCCGGTATACTCATGTTCTCAAAGTCCTTTGATTCAAACTCTAGCCTTTAACTTCCCTTTGAATGTTTTGTTTTCTCAATTTCTACATCATATTTTTCAGCCAGATCTCCTAATTTCTGATGTGCTATTCCTGCTTTGGTGGTGATGAATTTGCACAAATAACGCAACTCTTCTTCACAGTATGATTCAATTCTGTCTATTCCCATAGTTCCTTCAATTAAGTCGTTTGCTTCTAGTCCAAGCCTGGTCAAATTCCAGGCACCTCCTCCACTGGAATCTCCTTGTGTTCCACTCCACTTCTCTAACCATTCAGTTAGCTGCTGAGCAGTCAAACCTTGTAATGAAATGTTCTTATTGCGTACACCGGGCACCTGCTGTAACGTCAGGCTCTGGGTTTCTGGTGTCATCATGCTTCAGTTGTAACTTAGGTTGAATCTCCCTTGAATATTTGGAGGAGTTCTAAAAGAACTCAAATCTATTAACGGACCTGTTCTATCAAATGTCGGTCTCATGGGAGTCATCATTCTTGAGTTTTTATTGAACCTCTCCCTTTCTATGCTTGGGTTCAATACTTTCTGTTCATTGCTCTTGTCATTTCTCTGAGCAAACAATAGTATAACTGGACTACGGTGACTTGTACTGACACGGGACCTGGACTCGGTCAGACATTTGGATCTCTAGGATATATCACTTCTGTATTCTGTTTTGTCATTGCAGACATCTCTGTCTGGGAACCTGTTATGGGGTTGTATCTCGGGATCATCTGTGTTTGTCCTGGAGACATCAAATTTGGGGTAGACTCTATCTGAACCAATGTCAGCTTCTGATAATCTTGTCTCATGTGGGAAGTCTGTCCTGTCGGCACCACTAAGTTTGTTGTAGTATCTATAATGGGAAAGTCTGGGTAAATTCTTGGTATCTCAAACTATGGCATAGGCACTTGAATCGCAGAAGTGGTAGGGACATTATGGCTAACCTGTATCTGTCTCTGTGTACTTTCTATGGACATCGGAGCTGTGGGGTCTGTACTAGCCCTTGGACCTGACTCATGCACTGCATACGGTGGGGGACGATTTCTCACTAATTGCATGATAAACTCGTCATCATCTGAATTCTCTTGAAAGGTCAAACTTTTCCTAGACTCAGTCGATTTCTACTCTTTGCCATCACAAGGATAGGAATTCCTCTTTTTGGTACCTTTTCTAGCTTTGCTCTCGTTTTCTTGTGTAAATGCAGGAAACAACTTGACTCCCTTTAAAATCTCAGTCCTCCAAAATTTCTGCTCACTACCCCATCTCGCCTCAACTGAGGTTTTCTCTGCTTTTCTCATTCCCCTCTCAAATTTCTGTTGCTGTTGCTGTCTGGCCACTATTTCCCAAATAGCTAATGCTTCTAATGGTGCAGGTGTCGGAGGAGGTTTTGAGTCATACAGTACGCTCCTCAAATTCTCTAAAATTCTCATGTTCCATGGGCAGGGAATGCCAAGCTCCTGTCTCTCTCTGTTTCTTTGTACCATTGCTTCAGCCAAGGACATGGCGCAGCACCTTGATCTTCAAATACAATATAGGCAAGTGTTCCTTCTGGCAGTGTAATTTCTCCTATTATAGTTGGAATTAAAGCATCTCCCCTTGGGACACTCTTTAAAGCTTTGAAAAATTTCATTTTCAGTAATCTTACGCTACTTCAATTGAATCAGGACGTACATTTTAAATCCCTAAATCCCCTTCATCTACCTGCTCAACCAATTACGCTTCACAGTTGTCCACCAATCCGCTTGCGATCTTTCTCTCTACCCGACCTATCCCAGTGGCACTCTAGTGACGTCACTCTCACATGTGCAGCAGCTGACAAAACCTTTCGGCCTGTCTTCTCAAACTCGAGTTCATGCAAAACTAAATGCAAATATTACAAGTACTAAATAAATCAACACACTGCTTACCTGTTTACTACAGGTAGGTAAAATTTGCTTCAGAAACTTTACTGAATTTTCCACTGTGGAATTTCACTCTAACAGATACTCCTTCTATCTCAGTTTCCCTGACTCGCAAGCAAAATTTGACCCCCAAATGTTACTCCTAACTGATCATTGGATCCTTCTGGTGCACATAGGACTCACCTAATCTCAGTTGAAAACCTATCACTCACTTTAGCACGCAGTTTGAGTTTGTCAACCACCCCTGATTGACCTATTAAAAAAACAAATTACAACATAAACCAAGTGTCTCATACACTTTTACAATACTCTGGAGTCTTAGGCCACACAAGGTCCGTATACCAACAACCACTTGGGCAATTATTTAGCACAAAAGCCCCACAGATAAGAGGTTTGGCGAATTTTCTACTCACAGTCTTTTGGAGTACTCCAACTCCCTAAACAACTTAATTTGGAGTATGCAGACTCCCTATCCACTCACAAACATCACAATTCACCTGCAATTTACTTAAGCTGTGCAAGCACAAAATCTGTTTCATTCACTCTCTCACTGGAATGCTGAGAACATCTTCAAACAAGTATTGGCAACCTCCAAGCTTTTGGGAAAATCATGTTAGGCTCTAAGGGAGACACAATCTTAATTTCTTTTACCACGGGGGCAAATCATCCGACTCTTTTAAAATCCTGGGAAGTACTAATCCTCCTGAGGAGACTAACCATTGAACTGTGCTATCAAAATGGGCAAATGACAACTGAAAATGATGGTGTTCTCTTAAGGAGACTTTACCATTCAACTCTTCCCAGAACTGTGCAAGTGATAACTGAAAATGATGGGAGAATAACCATCTGACTCTGCTACCAAAACTGTAAGCACGTCTGACCTTATTTGGTCTTTTATAATTTTTATTTGTAAGGGAACATGTTAGAGGTTCAATAGGCCTTTTGACTACGCTTGGATGAATCTCACCATCATTACCCTCAACCTGTTCTATAAATAATTTGGAACCCACAACATATAAACAATTGATTTGTCAAAGCTTTGAGTCATTAAACGTCACGCACCATGACCTATGTGGCCATGAATAACCACACCTTTTAGTAAAAGTTAGAAGGTTTATTTCCCTATATTGACAATGCTAACAGTACGTTTATTAGTCTCAATACCAATTGATAAACATAGGTGAATAACACTGGTTGACCAAATCTTCTAAAGAATCTCAATTTAAGTAAAGCCTTCACAATTAAGCCTTCAAGAGTTACAATACAAATCAATAACAACAAAAGCTGCGCAATAGAAATAACATACATCTGGCTTCAGTAGGTGAACAAGATAAATTCTCAGCTAATCACATTAGTCAATATTTGCATTTCTCTCCCTGACCCTCTAATTACTATAGCATGTTTGGGCTTAATTTAGAAACATTTTGTCAAAAATTACTTTGGAAAACATCTAACTATAGCTCTAACAAAATATTTGAAGAACAAAATCTACAACAAACAATAGGATTTTATTATACCTCTCCTCAATGGGATCAGCAAGCTGCAATTCTCTTCGTCAGTTGGACATCCGTCTGGTCAGCATCAGCATCAGAATGAATTATTATGTGCCATTTACTGATATACCATTTTCTCAAACCTCATTGAAATACATGTAAAAAGCAGACATGAAAAAGTACTTGTATTGAGGTCATGGAAAATTGTGGTCACGTCGTGAGTGATTGATTATTCTAGGTAGTCTGCACACCACATCCGGTCCCAAAACAAACCAAATCCATGTGCACCTGCAGTATCTGAAAATATTTGCATCTGTCTCACCAATCTGTCCTCCTGAAACCACATTGACACACCTTTGAATTTTTCAAGAAAAGAGTGCCAAACCGTCAAATCTGCCCTGAATACCATTGACACCCGAACTCTGTGATGAGGTACCCTAGCACCAGACATGGTCATGCCCAGCCATCTACATAAGGTACACCTTTCCCACACTACCCTACAAGCAAAATTCAACAAACCCAACAATCGCTGCACCTCACGGAGCTCCAAGCGTCTCTCCCTCATCACCTCCTCCAAGAAAGTCTGCATCTTCTGCAACTTCTTCCATGGTAACCTTGCAATCACGTTAACGATATCCAATTCAATACCCAAAAAGGTCAAAGCTGCACTAGGGCCCACAGTCTTTTTAGGTGCCAGAGGTCCTCCAAAAACCTCAGCCATGGCTTCAAATTGATAGGGCCTGTTGATATCATGCCTCCAGACAAACAAAAAATTATCCAGATAGTGTGTTACCGCTCTATGCCCGCTACACTTCATGAAAGCCCATTGCAGAAAGCAACTGAACCATTCAAAAAGTGCATGATATAGCACAGCCCATTGGCAGGACCTTGTCAACATAAATGGCACCTCCAAGCTGCATGCCCAGTAATGGAAAATCCTCAGAATGTATTATTAACAAGTGAAATGGTGACTTAACGTTGCACTTCACCAGCCTCACCCTTTTCTGACCAGCCTGATAGCCTTATCCACTGAGGCATATCCCACTGTGGTATCTTCCATGGCTATGAAGTCATTGATTGATGCCCCCTCAGGCCAGGATAAATAATGGCTCAGCCTGTACTCTCCTTCCTGTTTCTTAGGTACCACCCCTAATGGGGATATTATTGAGTTAGACAAAGGCCAATCGTAAAATGGGATTGCAATCCTGCCTTCTTTTTTACCTCATTATGCAACTTTGCTTCCACCACTTCTGGGAATTCTTTGGCTGACACTGATAGCCTACCCAAAAACCCTCATGAAAACCCCATTCCAACTTCACGGCCGCCTCCCTGTCTGAGTATTGCATCAGCCATGGCAATAAGGTGTCCACCCTAACTTTGGACCAATAGGGCCGTCTTGTCCTATGCCCTTACCTGTTCCCCTCTGCCCAGAAGGACTGGCCAATGTGAAACATTGTGTAATAGCATGCCGGCCCCTGTATTTGGAACACTCATGCTTTCATTTATATGGGATTCTGTTGCAAAATCTCCTGTTGAAATCCCAGCTTGCAGATGAATTATTCCCTGTCGAAAAGTTCCTGACCCCAGTACTCACTCCCTTTTGAGCGGTATGTGACTGAAAGGACTTGCAGGTAATGAGTAGGCCACTTTCCGTATGGCTAGAAACTGTAGATTATGTTGAGGACATCCACTCCATCCACAGCTCAGAATCAACATCTCCCAAGGCATATCTGGATTCAGGTTAAACCTGGCTCTAAATTCCTCGTAAAAACAAAGCGAGGCAAAACCCATTAAATGCATTTGGGCCTTCCAAATAATATCCACATACCTAAATAAAGCTATTGCCCTGTGCAGATATTTTTCATAGTACACGCTGGCATAGATTAAATATGCTGACGTCCAGTTCTCCATTGTAATGGGAAACCCTCATCCTCCTTGCCAATTCACACTCCTCTTCCTTGGATCCCTCTTTAGCTTGGATGTCCCTGTGCAAAGGCTTGAACACGTCCACATATTTGTGTTTCCATGTCCTGCTCTTTTCTGAGAGGTGAGAACCTAGCAGCATAACCAGCCCCATATAAGGCAATGTGTTTTTGTGCCCACCACCTTCCTTGGTCTCCCGCTCTCCACCTCACCTGCCTTAGGAGATTCCGTCTGGATCCCTGTCTTTACACCCAGATTTTCACCCCCCCCTCTCTTTTGACAGTACTCCCGCCCCTTCAGTCACCCTATCCCTCACTCTCACAGGTTTATATGGCTTTGGGGCAGTGCCCCCAGAATTTGTGTCCCAGACTGCCCACCACTCTTTCTTACCTACTGGCATACCAGCTCTCTTTTTCTTCTGCTAGCTGCTTCCCGATAGTATCTCCTTTGTCTGCCCCGGGGTGCCACCATCGTCCTCAATTGTATTCTGTAAAACACCAACACCAACTCCTGCTGCCATTAGTGCACCCCCTCTCCGGGTCTCCCAGGGCTTTCCGGACTCCCCCAACCTCTTCACACACTTCACCATCCTCTCAATCATCTTCCTCCTCATCATAGTCCATATCCAAATCATCCACATTACTCCCATCAATCAGACAGCATGCAGTTGTTATACCCTCTTGTGAAACAAGCTGAGCCCCGTCGGGTGCTGGACGCGCATGTGCCCGTGAATTGCATGGATGATCCTTCATCATAGAGAGGGCCACCGATGACCCCTCCCCCCTATTTCTTCGGACTAGCACCCTGAAGCTGTCGTAGACTTTGCTGGTGACTCCATCCTCCTGCCAGCCTTAACTGCTGACATTGAAGCTCCATACTCCCAGCCACTCCAGCCAGACATCTCGCCCTTGCCATAGCCCCGCAAAAAGCATCCCCACCTACACTGTGACCCATCTCCAAGCTGTTCCCAGGGACCCATATCCACTGCCCTGTGCACCCTGTTGACTCGCCCCAGTCCTGGGCCTGCTGCTGTCTGGGTTGGCCTTGGCCTTTTTCACTTGGTGTACCTGATCCCCAACTCGGTCCCTGACCCTGCCTAAAGGCTTCCACAGCACTTCCATCTCCTTCACTGCCCATGCTTCTCTTTGATCCTCGCCTCCAATTTGGCCTCCTGCCACCTGGTCACATATGTTCTTCTCCGGTGTCCCTGCCTGCTGCTTTCCAATGGCTAGTAACCGAAGATCCAAAAGCCTAGCCTGTGCATCTCCCTACCTTTAAGGGATGCTCCCACCTGTGACCCCTTTGTTGTGCCAGTCAGGCCCCATGACTCCCCCACACGCACTGCTACTTTCCCCAACCTGTTTCGTCTTACCCCCTGTACTGAGACCTTGTGCCTCAGCTTCTTATCTACGCCCCCCAGCAGTCCTGACAGACTGGTCCAGGGGCCCCTCATCACCCAATATCCCCACTGTGGCCCCTACATTATTTGGTGCACTGTACATGGTAAACTCCAAGGCTTCCTGCATGTCCATAGCTGGACAGGCTGCCATGCCCCCTCCATGCTACACTGTGTCTGGCTTCCCTCGGGACCCTCCAATGGCATAAGCGCAACATGTGCGCCATCTTGTGAGGATGGATCAGACTTGTTACTAATTCAGTTTTTGAAATGCATGCTTATAGTAAACCCAACTCTTTGACAGGCAAAATGTTCTACTTGTCCTGTCGTGAAAGTTTTGACGATCATGATACAAAACAGGTAAGGTTACATCAGACTAGGTAATCCATACTAAGATGTATGAAGATTTTGATGGCACGTCAGTCAAAAGGGCATGGTGTATGTTAGGCTATGATAATGGTGACAATGTGTAAGTACTAAATTAAATGCTACTTTTGCTCATGGAATGATACCTACTAAGAGTGTACTCATAAATACTTTTTGGTAGAGATTAAAGTGGTATAACTCAAGAATGACACTAGAAAGGATGATATGTAGTAAGAATTGAAGACGCACAAAATGTATCAAGTGTACATACTGTATATAAAGTGAGATCATTCATAGTTTAATGAATGTTATACAAAAATTGTTTGGTGCTTCAAGACAGAGATTAAAATATAGTGCAGCAGAGATCATTAAATGGAGTATATTCCACAATGTGGTTCTCTAATGTTGTGATGGAATAATATTGGTACAATCATTGATAATAAGCAACTGTCATGATCTGTTGATATAGCTCACCTTTAATAACAAAACAGCTGAGAAGATACATTCAAATACATTCCAAGGATGAGCAATTTTTCTGAGCCAGGAAGCCAGCTGTGTGTGTCATGTGTGGGAGCCAATTGGCGTGAGGCTTTCCATCTGTCATCAGCGTACTATACAAAAAAAACTGGATTGAATCATATTATACTACAGTTTCTAGGGAGATATAAGTCTCTCACAAGACAGGCAATGATGATGCCTCATTAGTACAGACTTGTTTATGTATTCTTTATGAAGGTGGGGATTTACGATAGGGTTAGAGTTGCGTTCCTAAGGTGGAGGGGGTTTGGGTTTGGCCTTGGAAGGTGGGGGAGTGTGCTTGGACCGGGTGGAGCCAGATGGAAGTTCCTCAGCATGGGGCTTCTTTCTCTCTGGGGAAGGGGCACAGGAATGTGAAGGGCAGACAGGGGCGGGCTGTGAGGTGGAAGGAGTGGGCAGGGCACAGAGGTGTGCACTTTTAGGGATAAGACGGGTGGGCCAGTGGGTTGGAATAGGTCAGCACGGGAGAGGAAAAGTTTCTTAGGTGCAATTGGGTTGGGCCTGGAGGAAGGCGTGGGAATGGAGGTAGAGGGTGTGGTCGTAAGTGTTGTAGGTGTACGTGTTGTGGGTGCAGGTGACTGGACAGTATGCTGAGGTGTGGTGGGTGTGTGATGGGTGGGTGGTTTGGTGTGTCTGTGTGTTTTTGGAGGAGGGGGTGGACACAGTGGGACAAGACAGGCTGCCAGTGTGTATGTATGTTGTTTGGTTGTCTGCAAAGTTTGGTGAGTGTGCTGCATGTGTCAACTAAAGTAGTTGTGGTGAGTGCAGGTGTGGTGTCTGGGGTGCATGTATGGATGTGTGCTATTGTGGTGACTGCAGGAATAGTGTCAGCAACAGTGAATGAAGGTGCAATAGCTGGGGGGTGTATGTAGAGGGGACAGACAGGGAGGCAGAAGAGGTGGGTACACTGGGGGAAGTGGATGTTGATGTGTGTGCATGTGCCTGTTGGCTGTGTGAATGCTTGTGGTGGGAGGTGTGGTGCTTGTGTTTTGAAGTGTCCCTCTTGTGTGTTGAGGTGTGTGCCTGCGGGTCAGAATGTGTGCTTTGGATGGGTGAAGGGAGTGGGGTGCTGGAAGGGGTAGAGGAGGTTGGAGAGGGGATGGAATGACCAGGGACACTGGCTGCCGTCCAAGAGGAGGCCAGAGCCTGAAAAGATCTCTGTAGGCCAGACATGGCACTGTGAATGCCATCCAGATAGGCATTGGTCTGCTGCATCTCTGATGCTAGCCCCTGGATGGCATTGATGATGGTTGTCTGCCCTACAGAGATGGTTTTCAGGAGGTCAATAGCCTCCTCCGTGAGCGCAGCAGAGCTGACCGGGGCAGGGGAAGAGGTGCCTGGGGCGAAGGAGATGCCCACACTTCTGGGTGAGCGGATACGGGCAACCCGGTGGGGAGCAAATGGGAGGGTGGTGATGGCATTGGGGTGGCGGGAGATGTCACAGTAGGTGTGGGCCCTCTAGGGTCCGCCACCGCCAGGGAGCCCCCATTGGAGGAGGTATCAGAGTCACTACCTCCAGTGGTAGTTGCCTCCCCATGGTAATCCCCTCACCCTCCAACCCACTGGTCCCCTTGGCGTCAGATGACTCTGCCTCAGAGGATCCGTGGGCCACTGCATCCCCACTTGCCGGTGCCTCAGCTCCCTCACCAGATGATGCTGATGTACATAGACAACACAAGAGTACAGGGATGGGGAGACAAAAAAGCAGAGACATTTGTAAATAGCTGAATGGAGTGAACATAGTGGTTCATACATACACCCACCCAGAAGACCCTCAAACAGGCAGCACCTACCGCTATACTCATGGCTATGCCCCTGACTGTTGCCCAGACCCCTGCTCTACAGCCATTCCCCAAACAACTTAATGAACCGACATGTAGGAGACCTGACCTAAACACCCCTACACCCCACGGGGGCCATACTGTAGATGGACATCAGTCAGAGTCCCTGCAACTAAGCAGCATAGATCCAAATGTACACACACACATCCATCAAGGGTCAAATGTATGGTATGTGTACTCACCCCCTTGTGACTGCTGTGCAGCCTTCATGCGCCCATCCAGGTCTGGGTACGCCACCACCAGGATGTGTAACATAAGGGGGGTCAATGCCCGACAGGCACCCCTTCCCCGTTGGGAGGACTTCCCCAGCTGGGCCACGCAGATTTGTCACGCCCAGCGCTGCAGGTCCTCCCACATCTTCCTGCAGTGGGTGCTCTGCCGGATGTATACCCCCAGGGTCTGCACCTCCTTGGCGATGGCATGCCAAAGTGCCCTCTTCTGGTAGGCGCTTACCTAAAACGGACACACAGAAAGGTAACACAGAGGTCAGGCACTGGCCAAACTTATACAGTTGGCTATGTGTCCACTATGGAACGGACAGTACAAACGGAATAACAGCACATACACACCCAGCATGTCAGGAACCCTGGCCCATTCATGGTCAAAGGTGCACACATGTATGCTGTCAACACCAACCATTACACATATCCATGGCCCGCAATCCTCCTACTCACCTGTACCTCTGGCCGTCCGTAGAGCTTGGCGTACAGGGGCAGGACCCCATCCACGAGCCTCTCCAATTCCTCCTGGGTGAAGGCCGGGGCCCTTTCCCCTGCAACACGTGCCACTTCCATGACCAGAGGCAGGACACAGCAGTACACTCAGTGGAGTACCTGCTTGCACGAGATCAGGGAGTCAAGTGAAGTTGGGTGACAAGTTCGTGTACGCACCGTGGCGGTGTGCACCGTCACCGCCGGCGGCGATCATGATACACTAGGATTCCCCATTGACATCCATGTTAACCAAGGAATGTGCGCAGGGCGGTAAACACTGCCTTATGCTGTTATGTCAACCGCTAGCGGTATGAGGTCACTTCCACAACGACAGTTCAGGATTACAGGGGGCAGACATTTTTGCAAAAACTACACATTTATAAAACTCCCATCTGCACAATGCAGGCCCAGCTGTTCTCCAAACACACATAGGCTTGTGAACATTAGCATTGCATCACCTGACAAGCCCTGATCTATCATTGTGGTCACATTAATGTTATGTCATACACATTATGCATTTGTGTCACAACAATCAAGCCAGCAGTGCTCAATGACTGACAATGTGTGCCCATGTATGTGTGTTCCTCACACGTGTTTTCAACTCCTCCTAGGTACAGACCCTTGTGGCGAGGAAGGGCCCCATCGGTGTACAGACCACTTGTGGATTTGCGGACCATGGTGGAGTGTAACATCATTATCAATTACAGACTCACCCGTGCAACTATTCTTGAACTTTGTGCATCACTGGATCCTGCACTGACTCTGTCAAATTGTAATCAGCATGCCATCCCTACTGAAGTGCAGGTGGTTTCTGCACTCCATTTCCTGGCAACAGGCTAATTTCAAGTGACAGTGGAATGGGTGCTGGTTTTTCACAGCCCATGTTTAGCATTATACTGACAAAATTCTTGAATGCATTTGTACGACACCTGCAGTCCTATGTGATGTTTCCCCAAAGTACTGACCTCCCTGCCATCAAGTTGGACTTCTATGCCTTTGCCAACATACCCCTTGTAATAGGTGACATCGATGGCACCCACATACCTATAATCCCCCCAAGAGTGAGTGAACAGGTGTACAGAAACAGGAAGAACTTTCACTCCATGAACATTCGATTGGTGTGTACAGCAGACCAGTACATCACACATGTGAATGCCATGTTCCCTGGTTCAGCCCATGATTCATTTGTGCTGAGGAACAGTAATGTGCCACAGAGGATGGAAACACTACAAGAGGAGAGAGGGTGGATCATAGGTAGGTGTTTCTGTCACTTATTGCCACCTTGCAGACAGACAGCCTGTCTGCCTCTGAGGCTTGTATTTTAAGTTGTGTTGTTAACCTTCTTCTAGGTAATTCTGGCTATCCCAACTTGTGTTGGCTCCTGACACGAGTGAGGAATCCTGGGACAGGTGCAGAGAGGAATTACATTGAAGCCCATGGACGTACTAGGAGGGTGATAGAGTGCACAATAGGTCTCCTTAAGGCTAGATTTTGTTGTCTACATATCTCTGGCGGTTCCCTGGCCTATGGGCCTGAAAAGGTGTGTAGGATAGTGGTGGCCTGCTGCATGCTGCACAGCGTGGCTGAGAGAAATTCTATCCCCCTCTTGGAGGAGGAGGGTGCTGTATATCCAGACCAGCTTCCTCAGAGAGGGGACGAGAGTGATGGTGATGATGAGGAAGGGGAAGATATAAATTCCAGGACCCAACTGATACAACTCTACTTTCAGTAACTATGTGGGACTATTGGATGAGATTGGTGTCTGTGCATCATACTGTCAGTGTGCCTTGTCATCTGGGGGGTGGGGGTTTGGAATATGCTACTTGCCACTGTGTCCAGGTCTGCATAGGACACAATACAATGTTATGTTTTTTTCTGAACATATTTAGGCACAACAACATGTAAGGCGAGTGGTGCATTCCATGCTACTCAGGTACAAATAAAGGAGTTGTTAACCAGTTGCATCCATACTTCACTTTGTTCACACAGAATGACATGGGACATTGTAACTGGTGTGATATGTGTTTTATTTGGTGCAGGGATAATATCGTGCAATTTACAGTGATGGCAGTGGGTCCATCGTGATTATCAAAAATGGCAACAACATGACAGCATTGTTGTCAGTACTGGTAAGTCCATCCATGCTTACATGAGTTTTTTATTATTGGTAGCACTGTTTGATGGTTGATTGAGTGGGAAAGCTAGTGGACAGCTGTTTGTAAAGTCACTTCTTAGAGGGGGCCTTCTTCTTGGCAGGTGTTCCTGTCCCATATCTTGGCCTGAGTGTCCGTTTGGGTGCCTGTTGTTGGCCTGTAGGGGATGAGATGGATGTCCCCTGTGTGCCCTCAGAGGGTAGTACATGTGAGGTTGCTGCTGATGCTCCTATTGTCTGGTCTGTCTCCTGTGCTGTAGTGGGGGCTTTCTGTTCTGTGTGGGCCTCAGGCTGTTTTTCGACAAGCTGCTGCAGTGCACCTGCTATGCTGGCCATTGTGGAATTGTGCAGTTTACACTGCTCCATGGCCTCTTGGTGGTGTGCTTGCTGCATCCTCTGACTCTGCTCCAGGGTGGATACTATTTGGGCCAATCTGTCCTGGGTATGGTGATAGGCTCCCAGGACCTCAGAGATCACGTCTGGGCTGTAGCATCCATCTTGTGGCCTTCCCCTGGGCAACTGATGACCTCTCACTGGGCCTAGCCCCCTGTGCCTGTGTCCCCTGCACAGGTCTGGCGGTACCACTTGTACTGGGGCCATCGTCTTCCTGCCTGTTGGTAGTGGGTGACTGTGGCCTCTGTCCTTGTGTTCCACCAGTCTGTGGCCTGGATACGCAGGTGTGGGGACGGTTGCTCTGGGCTGATGTAATTGCCTGAGTGGTAGGGGTGTCAGTGGTATCCTGGGTGGGGCTGCTGGATGGTGACAGTCCAGGACTGTGTGAGAGGCCAGCCTGCTCATCAGTGTCCAGGGTTCCATCCACAGTGTCCACTGAGGCGCCTCTGTCTCCCTATGGGGCACTGGCACTCCTTGTCCTGTCTGTCAGGGTGTGCCTTTTGGGGGAAATGAACATGTCTGTTACATTTGCATGGTCGGATGGGGGGCATGCGCCTGGGCGGGTTTCTGCAGCTTACACACTTTGGGGCCATGCAGGATCCTTTGGTGGGGTTAGCATTGCTTTTGGCTTGGGATGTGGAGGTGCATTGTGGGTGCTATAGGCCATTGTGTTTCCTTGCAGGGGTAGGTGGCTGTGCACAGGGTGAGGGATGTGGGCCTGTTAGTGGGTTTGTGGGCATGCAGGGTGACTGGATGTAGTGATTTTGGCCTGGGTGGGGTAGTGGTCCTGGTGGGTGTTGGAGGGGTGGGGTGGAGCATGCATTCCAGGTGTGATGGATTTGGGGTAAATGTAGACGACTTACCCGAGTCCATTCCTCCAGTAAGTCCATTGACTCCCTCAGGGTGCAGGATGGCCAGTACCTTTTCCTCCCAGTCAGTGCATTCGGGTGGTGTTGGTGGAGGTCCTCCCCCAGTCTTCTGGACTGCAATGTGGTGCCTGGATGCCATGGCCCTGACCTTCCCATGCAGGTCATTCCATCTCTTGCGGATGTCGTCCCTGGTGCATGGATGGTGTCCCACTCCATTGACCCTGTTGACAATGGTCTGCCATAGCTCCATCTTCCTGGCAATGGGTGTGTGCTACACCTGAGCCCCAAATAGTTGTGTCTCGACCTTCAGAATCTCGACCACCATGGTGGTCCTTAGTTCCCATTTTCTGTGAAGTGTGGGTGTTTGGGGGGTGCCACGGTGAGTGTCGTAACTGGTGTCTTTTGTGGATCTTGGTGAGGGTGCTCTTGTGTGGTTGGGTGTAAGTCTTGTGGGTTGTGGTGTTCGGTGTCTGCCTCTGGTGCTCTCTGTCATCGCTGGCCTACTTTTGTTGCAAAGGATTGAGGGGTGTGCCTGTGAGTGTTTTATAGTGTTGTGGATGTGTGTCAGGTGTGTGGGTTTCTAACTTGTCCAATGTGTGCACTTCTTACTGTTGGGTCCACTTGCCGCCCGTGGTGGTCTGTACTGCCAATGGTCGTTCGGCCTCCACTAACCACCAAGGTGATTTGTGCATCATTATTTGGAGGGTGGGGTGTGGGTGTGCTCGGTGGTGGCGGGGTGGGAGGTCCGGCATTTCCACTGACAAGGTCCTTGCGGAGACTAGTGGACTGGTGATTTTTGTCAAAATGTGACTTTTGGTTCGTGATATGGCGGGGTTCTGTTCACCGCCAATGGCAGTCTTCTGTTCACCGTCGCCACAGTGGTCAGCGGGGTTTACCGCTGTGTTCATAATGACCACCTTAATCTTTAAAAATGTGTATCTTTGATTGTGTATGTTTGATTTTTAGCATTTTGGTCTTATTTTACTCAGATAAATATTGGGTACTTTTTTAAACTGGCGTAGAGTACTTTTGTGGTATTTTCACTGTGTCACTCTTTGTGTGTGTACAAATACTTTACACATTGCCTCTGAGATAAAACTAGGGACCCATTTCATGGGAACAAGTTATTTAGTTCTGCTATACTCTTTCATAGATAATAAGGATAAAGAGATTCCATTTACATTTAAACTACCAAACTTCCCAAAGTCTTAACCTCCTGCAAAGGGTATATGACAATTACTATTATGATTTGTGAATTGGAACTTAAAAGGTTAGTTATAATTTTAGATATCAAAGTTCTTGCGGAGCCTGTTGAGCCCACATGTAAGAACAGTCAGAACAGAAATATCCAGTGTCTCTATTTCTCTCTTATCACATTCCCCTTTCTCCATGTCTACTGTTAAGCAGCAGCAGTACTCTTGTACAGTTATCAGTTAGATTAAGGAAGCAAGGAGAATGAAGTCGCTCCTTTTGGGTCAGATTGTGTGAACAATTATTCGAAACTAGGTATTATAATTGATACAGGTATTATACTACACAAAAGAAAACATTTAGTGAGGCATAGAAAATCGCTAGTAGCTATTTCTGTTTCTATTGGGAGCAAAGCTTAGAAGTTCATTACAACTTGTTATGTGCTACAGTTACAGACAGAAAACCAAGGGTGTGTATATGATGGTTGAGACTATGGTGATAAAGTCAGTCTGGACTGAGGTGTGTGTTCTTTGGCAGGGCGTGGTAGTGTCAGAATACATTTGAAGTTTGTGTTTACGATGTGTAGAGCCAATAATGGATTTTATTCCCACAATTTCTTTTTTCCTCCAGAGAGGTTTCCTGTAACCACCTCTTGATAGCTTTTTCATGTGGTCTATTGCAAAGATTTTGAAAGTCCAGCTATGGGTGCGATGTTAGATGTAGTGGTATTTGATGTAGATGTTTGCCTGGGTCAGGCTTGTGAATGTTTCAGTAGAGTTCTCGGAAACAGGATTTTAGTGGGGACAGGGAACTGTCTACACATGTATTGTCAAAAAGAACAGGGAATCGTGTAAATGATGCAATTTAAACAGTTACATATTGTGTATTCTGTACCATTCTTGGTCTTGAACTTGTTTGTCTTATTTATCACTTGCAGATAAAAAAGTATGGCATGTAAAGAAACCTAGTGGTTGCTTGAAAAGGTCATTTATTGGTGTTATAGATTTCTAAATTCTGATGTACAAAGTTTGTTCTTCAGATTGCGTGCTTGCCTAAATCCAAGTTTAGCTGTTGGGGAGAAGGCAGCCTGTAGTTTAAGCATGTTTCTCAAGAGGTTCCAGTAATTATGCAAGAATTTGTGGATTTACTATTGTCTATCATGGTATTGTGTTATAAATATAATGGGCAAGGTAGCCATAATTGGTTTCTGGTTCCTCAATAAGGATATTGTCACAAATCCCATTTAAATTCTTGAACTCTACTGCAGTGGCATCGTGGGCTGTTGTAGAATGTTTCACTCCTCCTACCACTGAGACCCCTGCCAATATTAACCATCAGAAAAGGAGACTCCTGAGGAAAAGGGGAGTGATAAAGTGACTCAAATTCCTCTAAGTTGCACTGCCTATTACCTAAGAAATTGTAGAATAACACAAATGACTTCAGATGTTTGTGGACTTGTATTCAAACAGGCCAAATAGGGCTTGTATTCCTCTCTTTCCTCCTCAGCACCCTCTTTTCACTTTCCCCTGAATGCACTTCCTCACATCTACCTCATTGTACCACCTCAAACACACACCTTGCTCATTCACATTTAAGCACTTTATTTCCTTTTGCTTTCTAAATATTTTGACCTCTGTGGCCCCCTTCACACACATTTACACTGAATTTCAATTGCAAGTGTAATACATAACCCTTGTCCTATGTGCTCTGTAGAGGGGCCAACCCACTGACAGGCACTTTGTTTGCTGACAGTCTCAACTCCAGAGCTGCCAGTCAAAGCACCTCATAAACACCTTGCATGACTCAAAGTGTGCATTATACAAAAGTTATACGATGCACACAAAAAATACAGAAACACAGCATGAAGAAATAGCTAACACTCTTGGGGAATGCAAGATTAAGTAAAATGAGAAATAAGAGAGGAACTAAATCGCTGAATTCACATTACCCAGTGCGGGAACAGTCACAAATCACGACCCTGTGCTGTGAAGTTATGTAAGAACCCTATCCTCGTTTTAAGTCACTGCCAGGGCAGAACCAGGGCTCTTACCCGCCACAATCATTGTTCAACAAGCAAGTGTGTTACAACAAGCACTGGTAAAGACAAAGAACAAATTTTCTTTGTTATTGTGGAGAAGAGAGAAATTGTCAGCATCGAACAGGCTGATCATTATCTCTACATTTCAACCACTACAGTTCAATGCATGTTGTGATTGTAATAGTATTTTTTTGGAGATGTCCAAATGGTGCATTTGTGTACTGTGACGCAGTTACGATCCATGGTCTGCACCCCCCCCGAAATGGGGTCTGCCTGCCCTGTATGGAGGGACAGGTGGAAATGAGGTAATTCCGCTGACGTTGTGTGCCGTTGCGGTAGACGGTCGAGAACCGCTGTGCAACTCCTCATTGGTTAACATTGGGCCCTACGGGGTACAGTGGCCAATGGTGATGTACACCGGTGGTGACGGTATGCACCGCCGTGGACGTGACTGTCATTTTCTATCTGTGCACTCACTTGCTACCTGACCTTCAACAGGAGAGGACCTACACTGCATGTGCTGCTGTGACCTGTGTCTGGAACCGACCATGGCTCGTGTTACTGGGGAAATGGCCCCTGCCTTCACCTCTGCGGAGTTGTAACGACTGGTGGATGGGGTCCTACCCCAGTACCGACTGCTGTATGGGCCTCCAGACCAACAGTTGAGTACACCGTGAGTACGATGCATGGGGCGTGAATGCATGGAGTTCTGTGTGTGAAGGCCTCATGTAGGGGGGTTTGGTGGATGGGCCCTGGGCAGCGTACAGCATGTATGGTGGGCCACGTGTGTGCTAATAGGGATGGGAAGAGGCATGGTGGGCCATGAGTGTAACAGGCAGGACAGTCAAACTAATACCTTTCCCTGTGTCCATTTCCCTGCAGGTCATCGCCCATCAAAAGAAGGGTATATGGTGTGCCATCGCCAAGGACGGGTGGACCCTGGGGGTCTACGGCAGGCGGAGCACCCACTGTCGGAAACGGTGGGAGGACCTGAGACACTGGGCATGGAAGACGGCAGAGGCCCAGCTGGGGATGGCCTCCCTATGAGGAAGGGGTGCCCGTCGAACCCTGACCCCACTGATGGCCCACATACTGGCAGTGGTCTATCCGGAGCTAGATGGGCGCATGGTGGCATCACAGCAGCAACAAGGGGGTGAATACAGTGCCCTAATTTACCAATTATGACTGGTGGGGTTGTATCTGGGTGGGGGTTGTGGGCTCTCTGGGTGCCACTAGCCCAGGCCTGGCATTGCAGAGTAGGTCCCGTGTTGGGCAGGGTTCTGATGTGAAAGTCCTCCAACCAAGCTAGTAGGCATCCACTACTGGGCAGGGGTCTATGGTTCTCTAGTATGCTGCAATTTGCGTTAGGTGTTCCTATCAATGGGCTGGTGACTAGCTTTGTGACTGGTAGTGCGTTGCCTACTGCGTAGGGCTGTTCCCTGTGTGTGAGTGTGTTGTGTACGTCAACGCTGGTGTTGTTGCTGCCATTGTCCAAGTGTATCCTTTGTCTCTTCCCCCCCTTTTTGTTTTGTCATCCTGTCCTTATGTCCATTAGCATCATCTGACAGAGGAGCAGAGGCACTGGCGATGGAGGGAGCTGCATC
This sequence comes from Pleurodeles waltl, assembly GCF_031143425.1. Lineage (NCBI taxonomy): Eukaryota > Metazoa > Chordata > Amphibia > Caudata > Salamandridae > Pleurodeles > Pleurodeles waltl. Next base: position 597,040,754 of record NC_090442.1, on the reverse strand, counting down.
CCACAGGACCCAGGAGGTAGAGTCCACCAACACTGAGGGCACCAGTGGGACGGAGGGTGAGGGGAGCACCACAGCGGAGACTGGAGGGGACAGTTTAGACTCTGATACCTCCTCCGATGGAAGCTCCCTGGTGGTGGCGGACACCTCTGTGACCATCCCAGCTACAGGTACTGCCGCCACACCATACCAGCACCGCCCTCCCAGCAGCCCCTCATCGAGTTTCCTGTACCCACTCACTCAGGAGGGTGGGCATCTCCTTCGCCCCAGACACCTCAGGCTCTGCCCCAGTTAGCCCTGCTGCCTTGAGTGAGGACGCTATTGACCTCCTGCGATCCATCACTGTTGGGCAGTCAACCATTGTGAATGCCATCCAGGGGTTAGCAGGCTAAATGCAACAAATCAATGCATTTCTGGAGGGCATTCACACTGGCTCGGCAGCCCAACAGAGATAAATCCAGGCTCTGGCCTCTTCTCTGATGGCAGCCATTGTCGCTGTTTCCACCCTCCCCCCTACAACTTCCTCTTCCCAATCCCATTCCCCTCAACCCCAACCTATCTCAAGCACACAGTCAGACGAGCAGGCACCCAGGACAACACACAAGAGTGGACATGGCAAACACAAGCACCACACTTCATCCCACAGGCACTCACACAAACACCATCCAGAATCAGACATACCAACATCCACTGCCTCCATTGTGGCCCCCTTCTCCTCCTCCCAGTTGTGTCTCCACTCACACCTGCATGCACTACATCCTAATCCATTATCACCAGCACACCTATCAGTACACACCACTCACTGGCAGTCACCACCCCTACATCCATGCACACGTCCCCTGTGTCCTCTCCCACTGTGTCTGTGCCCCCCCTCCCAAAGTACCCAAACGCAAGCACTCAGACACCCAACAGCCATCCACCTTACAAAAGCATCCAGCCTACGCACCTGCACCCAAACACAGCAGACTGACATCTCCTACCACCACTCCCTCTTCAGCCACTCCCAAACCATCTCCCTCTTACCGCCCCAATGTCCCTAAGATGCTTTTCCTCACCAACACTGACTTCTTCCCCAGCCCTCCCCCCGTCCCTCACATCAGTCCAGGGTGATCAAAACCCAGCCAAGCACCTCAGCCACCCAGTCCACGGGCACAGTAGTGTCCCCAACTACTCCAGGTGGGAAAGGATCCCAGCCACCAGCCAGCTAGACGGAAAGAGTGCCTGCCCCAAGTGCGTCAAGGAAGGGCAAGGTGTCAGCCCCAGCTGCAGGAAGGAAGGGCTAGGAGGCAGCCCCAGCTGCAGGAAGGAAGGGCAAAGAGGCAGCCCTAGCTGCAGAAAGGAGGGGCAAGGGGCCTGCAACAGCAGGCAGTAAAGACAAGGGGCCTGGTGCAGGGACTCAGTTGGAGCCACTACCACCAACCATGGTGGTGCAGCCATCCGAGGCTACAGGGGATGGGCAGGAGACTCCCCCCACCACTGCCAGCACCACCACCAGCAGCAGCAACCCCAGTGGGCAGCCGTCCAAGGCTGCAGGGGATGGGCCGGAGCCCCCCCACCACTGCCAGCACCGCCACCAGCAGCAGCAGCCTCTGTGGGCAGCCGTCTGAGGCTGCAGGGGATGGGCTGGAGCCTCCCCCCACCACTGCCAGGACCACCATCAGCACTGCCACCATCAGCAGCAGCCCCAGTGGGTAGCCGTCCGAGGCTGAAGGGGATGGGCTGGAGCCTCCCCCACCACTGCCAGCACCACCACCAGCAGCAGCAGCCCCAGTGGGCAGCTGTCTGAGGCTGCAGGGGATGGGCTGGAGCCTCCCCCCACTACTGCCAACACCACCACCAGCACCACCACTGCCACCACTGAGCAGCTGTCACCGCTGGCGGACAGCGTGTAGTCCTGCATCCATGGGCTGTTGCGCAGTGTGGCCCCTGCAAATCCTGTGGGTCTGAGACCCAGGTGAGAGACTTTGACCTTGCACTCCCCAAGATCTGCATCACAGGGCACAATGCCCCCTCCAGAACCAGTAGAAGAAGCCATTCACTCACCCCATCCTCCCCAGGATGAAGATCACTGGGCACGATGCCCCCTCCAGAACCAGTGGAAGAAGCCATCCACTCACCCCTTCCTCCCCAGGATGAAGATCACTGGGCACAATGCCCCCTCCAGAACCAGTGGAAGAAGCCATCCACTCACCCCATCCTCCACAGGATGAAGATCACTGGGCACAATGCCCTCTCCAGAACCAGTGGAGAAGCCATCCACTTGTGAGACTGTGGCCATGCTCTCCCCAGGATAAAGCACAGGGCTTGTTGCCCCCTCCAGAGCCAGTGGGCAAGTCACCCACTTGAGAGACTGTGGACTTGCAGTCTCCAGGACAGAGTGATGGACATGTTGCCCTCTTCAGGACGCGTGGCGTTGCACCATCTTCTGGCTGAGGTGCCCCCCATTTCCAGTCCCACTGAGGTGCCTGGCTATTTTTGATCTGATGCCCCTGCAGTGTTCTCTCCGTGTTGTTGCAGGAGTGATGTGGGGCATGGACTTTGTGATGTGGCCCTGTGGCCCACGAACATTGAGGACTGGGCAGTGTCCCTACATTTGTAAATGTGTACATACTTGTTGATTTGGATGCACGTATTTATACTATTTTATCTTATTACACTCACTTTAATCAATTCCTTTTGTCCTTGCATTATTCCTGAGGGGTACGGGGTGAATATGTTAGGTTACTGCATCTGCTTGTGTGTATGGTGTTGGGGGTCGAGGGGTTGCGTGTTGCATGTTCCATGTGTGTGTCACTCTCTTTCCCCCTGCCCACTCCCCTGTGTGCTAGCCGGCAGTACTCACCGTAGTCGTCTTCACCGTGTTGGTGTTCATAGTGGAGTGGAACATAGAAGATCATTGGGAATACATGCAACTCGGGCTCCATGGCGGCGTGGTTCATCCTTGAGTCTCCAGAGGTGAGCCGTTTCCCTTCTGTGCAGTGTTTCCGCCAGGCTTTTGATGTCATTGGTACCCCCCGGAAAACGTGGAGGATTGGTATGTCACTATACAGTGGGCGGAACATTGTCTTCTGCCTGGCTGTAGGCGGTTACCGCCGTGGTGCCTGTTGATTTTGTCCTGGTGGTGGTGTGTTAAAGTGGCTGTCTGTCTGAGCGGTTTCCGCCGTGGTCAAAATTTCATAGTTATTACCGCCGGCCTGTTAGCGGTATTACCGCCACTATATCACCAACCACCAGGGTTGTAATGATGGCCTTTGTTACTTTGATCACCAACCTTGTTTGCCAACTGCGTTCTGCAAATTTTAATGAACGGTTGGAGAACAGCCTAGATTTCTGTGAATTCTGAATTTATCAACGGCAAACTGCATTCTTACTGTACTGAAAGAATCAGCCATCATGTTTTACTGTCCCTCCCAGGTTCTCCACAGCTGGAAAAAGCGGCACAGACTTGGCCTATTTCTATATGGGAACATCTGTGAGCCAAAATGGAGGCAATCCTGGTGTCATTGACACAGGTATGCTTAGCTATTTATATACATCCACCCACAAAACTAGGAAAAAACGGATTTATGTGCTGCAGAGTGCCAACCCTCTCAAACCACACTAAAATCTATCCCTTAACAATAATTTAATTACATTCATGAGCCGACCTAGGCATGCCTTCCGACCACAAGTATACGAGAGGCAGCGTAAAATACAAGAATAAGCCAGACCTGTTCTCCGGGCCCTGTCTGTCTGATTATGTCCGCCTCTGTCATTCCCTCGAGACAGGGGAGGGCAGGAAGTGGCTTAACACGTTAACTTGATGGTGGGAGAGACCCGCTGCAGGCAATGCGGAAAAGAGTTCGTCCAATCACTGGCCTGCTTAAGCATCCAGGGTGTTTCTAATGTGATTTAATTCCTTTTAAGGGATGATTGAAACTAAAGCAGTCAATAAAATACCTCTCGGAGTCGCTTTTAATAGGGTCCAAGTTAAAAAGAGGGTTTAAGACTCATGGAAAACAGATGCCTCTTATTCAACTAACAAGCTCGAAGTTGGAAACATTTGTGGTGTCTAGTGGTGTTAAGGCACAGTGCCCCTGTCTTTGTTTGCTGCCAGCTGTCTCCAGTACACGTTCGCAAAAAGAATTTTATGTCTTTTATTCCCTGCTGATCGTGCATTACATGCTCAGTACGAGGCACCCAATCACACATGCTTGCATCCACTCTTACGTGTGACGGAAGGTAAAGGTGGGGTCTATGCTTGTGAATGACAGACAACTGTCCTCACGCAGGGATGAAGACTCTGGCGCCCGAACCCGTGATGCTGACAGCGTCACTACAGTGGATACCACCATAGCTCACAATGGAAATGGAGGGCTTTAGAAGGGTAAGTCCTGCGTCACAGTGCAGAAGGTTGATTTACTCCCTGGCTTCTATCTCCTGCTTCAACGCGAGGCTGGGCAGGCAGCCTAAGGCAGACAGTCCAGACTTAAATGCATTGATTTGTTTAGAGATACAGTAGTAGGAGGTAAGTTTTTTTTGTTTAATTTTATTTCCCGAATTTAATATTTTTGTTCTCGGCCCCGTGCGACGCCCTGCCCCTTCAAAGCTTTGCGAGCTGCAACTGGTAAACACACGAGACGGGTGGGTCCTTGAGATGACTTTGAAGGTGTGTGTTTGTAGGAAAGGCAAGGACCAAATAATTCATGCACACTACTATTCTTAGATCGCACAGCCAGAACTATCCCTTTTCAAGAGTTGTGGCTGTCATGTACGCCTTGGTGGTTGTTGGTATGAATTTTGGTGTGCAGACTCTCTTTATGGGTCTCAGTTTCCAGCACCTGTGGAAAGTAGAAAAATGCAATCTGAAAGGTAGTATCTGTGCGTGTAGCTTTGAGGGAATGCATGTTTCTACTTTGATTTTACCTCCCTGTGCAGTACTGAGGGAGAGTACAATCTCAGTGTGTGTACCTCACTGAGTAGTACCTAAGAAGTGCAAAATCTCAGTATGTATACCTCATGGTGCCGAGCTGAGGGAATGTGCAGTTTCAGTGAATGCTCCTCAGTGTCCAGTGACAAAGAAGCTTAAATTGTATCTGTGTATAACTCAGAATGATCTATCATGAGTGAGCAATCACCATGTCTACAGTCAAGTGTTCATGGCCTGGTAGTCAGTGTGTGATATTAATTCAAACAGGTAGGTAAGTGTGCTGGGTCTTAATGTGTGTGTATAATTGCAGTGCATCCACCTAGGAGTAGGCCAAGTTTTGCTAATCTGATGTTACTATGTGTGGTAAAATGCAGGACTGAGTAGTGAGGATGCAATCCTAGGGTGCACCTCTAGGTGTGAAAGGTTAAATAGTGGCTACAATCACAGTGTGTTTAGGTAAGCCAGGCTTGATGGTGAGTGAGCAATGGCTGTATGTGTAACTCAGTATTCTAGGACTGGGATGATTTTGTAATCTTGTTTTGTTCAGCTAATGGTGTAGTGCCTGGTGGTGAGTGTAAAATCACAGTGGATGCAAGTAAATGTGCAAGGTCTGGAATTGAATGCATGTGTTGCTTATTTTGCAGGGTCTGGTCAAGTATGTGAGGTCATAACCTCTGTGGCTAAGTGTGAAAGGCCAAGTCCTGAGTCTATGCTCTTAGTGTTCGGATAGGTGCATAAAGCCTGACAGGGAATAGCATGATTAATACAATAGCAGTATGCACATCTTGGTGCACAAGACATAGGCCCTCATTACAACCCTGGTGATAAAGTGGCGGTAATACTGCCAACAGGCCGGCGGTAACTACTGCCAAATTATGACCATGGCGGAAAGCGCTCAGATAGACAGCCAGTTTACCACACCGACCGCCAGGGCGGAAACAACAGGCACCACGGCGGTAGCCGTCCACAGCCAAGCGAAAGTCAATGTTCCGCCCACCGTATTAAGACCCTGCAATCCGACACCTTTTCCGGGGTGGTACCAACGACATCAAAAGGCTGGTGGAAACACTGCACAGAAGAGAAACGACTCACCTTTGGAGACACGGGGAACAACCACGCCGCCATGGAGCCAGTGCTGCAAATCTTCCCAATGATCTTCTACGTTATGCTCCAACATGAACACCAACAACGGTGAAGACGACCACGGTAAGTCCAGCCACATAGCACACAGGGTGGGGGGAGGAAAAAGAGAGTGACACACACACGCACAACACACACACTCCCACCCCCAACACCATACACACAATCAGATGCACAAGAAAACATATTGACCCCGTGCCCCTCAGGAATAATGCAAGGACAACACAAATAGATGAAAGTGAGTGTAATAATATAAATACGTAAAAAATACGTATATCAAAACTAAAATGATACACCTACTGTATGTACAAATCAAGTGGCACAGCCCAGTTCTCAACGTGCGTGGGCCACAGGGCCACATCACAAAGTCCAAGGCCCCACTTGTCTCCTGCAACAACACAGAGAGAACACTGCAGGGACATCAGTTCGAAAATAGGCAGGCAGATCAGCGGATGGGGAGCAGGGGGGCACCTCACCCGGCAGATGCAACAACACCACTGGTCCTGGAGGGGGCAACATGCCCATTGCTCTTTGTCCTGGGGAGTGCAAGGCCACAGTCTCTTAAGTGGGTGACATGCCCACATTCTCTGGAGGGGGCAACATGCCCTGTGCTTCGTCCTGGGGAGTGCAAGGCCACAGTCTCTCAAGTGGGTGACTTGCCCACATTCTCTGGAGGGGGCAGCATTGCTTGTGCTTGGTCCTGGGGATTGCAAGGCCACAGTCTCTCAAGTGGGTGACTTGCCCACTGGTTCTGGAGGGGGCATTGTGCCCTGTGATCTTCATCCTGGGGAGGATGGAGTGAGTGGGTGCCATACCCACTGGTTCTGGAGGGGGCATCGTGCCTTGTGACCTTCATCCTGTGAGGATGGGGTGAGTGGGTGCCATACCCACTGGTTCTGGAGGGGGCATTGTGCCCTGTGCTTCTGATCCTGGGGAGTGCAAAGTCACAGTCTCTCAGCTGGGTGTCATACCCACAGGATTTGCAGGGGGAAGGCCGCACAACAGCCCATGAATGCAGGTCTAATGAATGTCCGCGGGCGGTGACAGCTGCTCAGTGGTGGCAGTGGTACTGCTGGTGCTACTATTGGTGGTTGTGGGGGGAAGCTCCAGCCCATCCCCTGCAGCCTCGGACAGCTGCCCACTGCTGGTGGCGTTGCTGCTGGTGGTTGTGGTGGGAGGCTCCAGCCCATCCCCTGCAGCCTCGGACAGCTGCCCACTGCTGGTGGGGGTGCTGCTGCTGCTGGTGGTTGTGGGCGGAAGCTCCAGCCCATCCCCTGCAGCCTCGGACAACTGCCCTCTGCTGGTGGCGGTGCTGCTGCTGCTGGTGGTTGTGGGGGGGAGCTCCAGCCCATCCCCTGCAGCCTCGGACAGCTGCACAACCATGGTTGGTGGTGGGGGCTCCGACTGAGTCCCTGCACCAGGCCCCTTCTCCTTCCAGCCTGCTGGTGCAGACCCCTTGCCCTTCCTGGCAGCAGCTGGGGATGGCTCCTTGCAATTCCTGGCAGAAGCTGGGGGTGGCTCCTTGCTCTTCAGGGCAGCAGCTGGTGCAGGCCTCTTGCCCTTCCTGGCAGCAGGTGGGGATGGCTCCTTGCTCTTCAGGGCAGCAGCTGGTGCAGGCCCCTTGCCCTTCCTGGCAGCAGCTGGGGATGGCTCATTGCCCTTCCTGGCAGCAGCTGTGGATGGCTCCTTGCCCTTCCTGACAGCACTTGGGGCAGGCACCCTTTCCGTGAGGCTGGCTGGTGGCCTGGATCCTTTACCACCTAGAGTTGCTGTGGAAACTACTGGGCCCATGGACTGGGTGGCTGAGGTGCTTGCCTGGGTTTTACCCACTCTGGACAGACGTGAAGGATGGGGGTAGGGATAGGGAAAAGGTCAATGGTGGAGAGGAAAAACTTCTTAAGGACATTGGGGTGGGAAGAGGGAGAAGGTTTGGGAGTGGAGGAAGAGGGAGTGGTTGTGGAAGGTGTCTGTCTGCTGTGTTTGGGTGCAGGTGCACGGACTGGATACTGTTGTGAGGTGGATGGCTGTTGAGTGTCTGAGTGCTTGCCTTTGTGTACCTTGGGAGGGGGACACAGACACAGTGGGAGAGGACACAGGGAATGTGTGCATGGCTGTTGGCGTGGTGTCTGCCAGTGAGGTGTGTGTTATGCTAGGTGTGCTGGTGGTGGAGGTAATGGCTGAGGATGCAGTGCATGCAGGTGTGAGTGTAGACGGAACTGGGAAGGAGGTGGAGGAGGAGGGGGACCCAGTGGAAGCAGTTGATGTTGGTATGTCTACATCTGGATGGTGTTTGTGTGAGTGCCTGTGGGATGAAGTGTGGTGCTTGTGTTTGCCTGAACCACTCTTGTGCGTTGTCTTGTGTGCATGCTGGTCTGCCTGTGTGCTTGGGATAGGTTGGGGTTGAGGGGAATGGGATTGGGAAGAGGAAGTTGGAGGGTGGAAACAGGGAGAATGGCTGCCATCAGAGAGGAGGCCAGAGCCTGGATTGATCTCTGTTGGGCTGCCAAGCCAGTGTGAATGCCCTCCAGAAATGCATTGATTTGTTGCATTTGGGCTGCCACCCCCTAGATAGCATTCACAATGGTTGACTGCCCAACAGACATGGATCTCAGGAGGTCAATAACCTCCTCACTCAGGGCAGCAGAGCTCACTGGGGCAGGGCCTGAGGTGCCTGGGACGAAGGAGATGCCCACCCTCCTGGGTGAGCGGGCACGGGCAACTCAATCAGGGGCTGTTAGGAGGGCGGTGCTGGTACGGGGTGGTGGATGTACCTGTAGCTGGGGTGAGCACAGAGACGTCCGCCACCACCAGGGAGCTTCTATCGGAGGAGGTATCAGAGTCGAACCTGTCCCCTCTAGTCTCTGCCGTGGTGCTCCCCTCACCCTCCGTCCCACTGGTGCCCTCAACATCGGTGAACTCTGCCTCCTGGGTCCTGTGGGATGCAGCTCCCTCCGTCGCCGGTGCCTCTGCTCCTCCGCCAGATTATGCTAATGCACATGAGGACAGGATGACAAAACAAAACAGGGGGTAAGAGACAAAGAATACACTGGGTCAGTGGCTGCACCAACACCACTGTTAGCGTACACACCACCGTCACACACAGGAAACAGCCCTACGCACTATGCATTGCACTACCAGTTATAATGCTAGGCACCAAGGCATAGGGAGGGGCTCATACCACCAAATGCAGCACACCTGGGACCCACAGAGCCCTGACCAGTTGTGGATACCTACAAGCTAGGTAGCAGGATTATCACTTCAGAACCCTGGCCAACATCGAACCTACTCTGCAATGTCAGCCCTAGCCTAGGGGCACCCACTGACACACAACCCCCACCCGGATACCACCCTACTATACGTAAGTTGTAAGGATGGACAATGTACTCACCCCTTTGTGGCTGCTGTGACGCCCTCAAGTGCCCATCCAGCTCCGGATAGGCGACCGCCAGTAAGCGGGCCATCAGGGGGGTCAGGGTTCGATGGACACCCCTTTCTCGTTGGGAGGCCATCCCCAGCTGGGTCTCCACTGTCTTCCTTGCCCAGCATCTCAGGTCCTCCCACCATTTCTGACACTGGGTGCTCCACCTGCTATAGACCCCCAGGGTCCGCATGTCCTTGACAATGGCACGCCATATACCCTTCTTGTGATGGGCACTGACCTGCAGAGAAAATACACACAAGGAAAGGTATTACTCAGACCGTCCTGTCTGTTACACTCATGGCCCATCATACCCCTTCCCATCCCCATTTGCACAGACATGGCCTAGCACACAAGCTGCACGTCGCCCAGGGGACATCCACCAACCCCCCCACATGAGGCCTTCACACACACCACTCCATGCATTCACTCCCCATGCATTGTGCTCACAGTGTACCTGTTGGTCTGGAGGCCCATAGAGCAGTCGTTACTGGGGTAGGACCCCGTCCACCAGTCGCTGCAACTCTGTTGAGGTGAAGACAGGGGCCCTTTACCCAGTCACACGAGCCACGGTAGGTTCCAGACACAGGTCTCAGCAGCACATGCATCCCGTTGAAGGTCAGGTAGCAAGTGAGTTAACAGATAGAAAATGGAGGTGACGTCCGCGGCGGTGCATACCGTCACCGCCGGCGTACATCACCATTGGCCACTGTACCCCATAGGGGACAAAATTATCCAATGAGGGGTTGCCCGGTGGTTCACGACCGCCTCCTGTAACGGCGCACAACATCAGCGGAATTACCTCACTTCCACCTGTCCATCCACACAGGTTAGGCAGACGCCAGTTCGGGTGGGGCAGGCCCTGGATTACAACTGCATCACAGTTCACAATAGTACAATCTGGACGAATGTAACATATACATTTCAAAATTACATCATGCATTGTACTGTGGTGGCTATAATGTACAGTTTATGACCGCCTCCTCACTCTTTTGCCCCCTAGATTGCAACTGCTGTGGATGAATAGGAGATAGAGACATACCACCATGTACAGACCCCTGGTGGACTTGGCAACAATGGAGGACAGGTACATTATCCTCACCTACAGACTTGACAGGGCCACAATCATGGAGCTGTGTGCTTAACTGGAGCCTGACCTGATATCTGCTATCCGTCATCCCACTGGGATCCCCCCTCTTGTGCAAGTCCTATCTGTGCTCCATTTCCTGGCAAATGGTTCTTTCCAAGAGACAGTGGGCTTGACAGCAGTAATGTCACAGCCAATGTTCTCAGTAGTGCTGACCAGAGTGTTGTCTGCCCTGATTAAACACATGTTCAGCTACATTGTTTTCCCCCAAGTGGATGATTTGGCCACAGTGAAGACTAACTTCTATCCAATGGGACATATCCCCAACATAATTGGGGAGATTGATGGAACACATATTGCGTTTGCCCCCCCTTGGCGCCATGAACAGGTCTACAGAAATCGAAAAAGTTTTCATTCAATGAATGTCTAGATGGTGTGCCTGGCGGATCAGTACATCTCCCACGTCAAAGCGAAGTATATCCTGGATCAGTGCATGATGCCTTTATCCTGAGGAATAGCAGCATCCCAAATGTGATGGTCCAACTACAGATGCACCGTTTTGGCTAATAGGTGAGTCCTGGTTCCCACCCAGTGGATGTTGGTGTATGGGTATGGTGTGGGTATGGTGTGTGTGTGGTGTGTGGCTAAATGTTGTCCCTTGATATTTGCAGGTTACTCTGGTTACCCCAACCTATCATGGCTACTGACCCCTGCAAGGAATCCCAGGACAAGGGCAGAGGAACGTTACAATGAAGCACATGGGCGAACCAGAAGGATCATTGAACGTACCTTTGGCCTCCTGAAAGCCAAGTTTCGGTGCCTCCATCTCACTGGTGGATCGATGTGCTACTCACCCAAGAAGGTCTGCCAGATAATCGTCACATTCTGCATGTTGCATATCCTTGCCTTAAGACGCTGTGTGCCTTTTCTGCCTTTTCTGCAGGAGGAGGAGGCTGGATATGCCTGTGTGGCAGCAGTGGACCCTGTGGAGAGTGAAGATGAGGAGGCAGAGGATGAAGATGAGGACAACAGAACTGCAGTGATTCACCAATATTTCCAATGACACACAGGTAAGACAGTGGTACTTCACATTTCATTGACATTTTATTGTTTGAGATTGTCACTGGCAGGCTGTGATTTCCCACTTCTATGCCCACTCACTGTACCATTTGGTAACTCTTTTTGCAGATGTTGGTGCCCAACTATCGCTCCTGGTGTGTTCACTGCAGCCAACTACAGGACTATCCTATGTGCACATTACTGTACAGTTGAATTGCAATATTTGAACCTTGTTAAACAAATACATACTTAAATAATTTGACATACTCCATACTAGTATTTTTTCAAATGGTGTTTATTGCAGTGCTAAGAAGAAACAGGGGAAGTGCAATGGGCTGGGGTAATGATGGAGGAAAGTCCAGGGTATAGTTCCAGTCTATTTGTAGCACAGGTGCATTGTCCAAGGGGGCATAGGAAGGGGAGTAATGGCAGTGCAAGTTGGATAGGGTGAAAGAGTGGGACACAAGGGTGACAATCAGGAGAATCTTATTTCCTGGGGTGGGTCTTGGCAATAGTCTCTGGCTTCTGTCTGGGTCGCAGGGAACATTTGCGGGGTGGTTCTCCTTCTGCAGGGGGAGGGGTGCTGGTGGCTTGTTGGTCCTGTGGCCGGGCCTCCTGTCCACTAGCGGCAGCGGAGGTGGAAGGTTGTTCAATTGACTGGCTAGTGGCAGGGACCCGCTGTTGTGAGGCTGCCTCCCTCATAATGTTGGCCATGTCTGCCAGCACCCCTGTAATGGAGACCAGGGTGGTGTTAAAGGCCTGCAAGTCCTCCCTGATCCCCTGGTACTGTCCCTCCTGCAACCGCCTGTTATCCTGCACATTGGCCAGGATCTGGCCCAGAGTATCCTGGGAATGTTGGTATGCTCCCAGGATCTCAGTGAGTGCCTCCTGGAGAGTTGGTTCTCTGGGCCTGTCCTCCCCCTGGTGCACAGCAGTCCTCCCAGCTTCCCTGCTGTCCTGTGCCTCTGTCCCCTGAACCGTGTGCCCACCGCCACTGACCCCAAGGCCCGTGATTGTCTTGGGTGCGGGGGGTACTCTGGGGTCCCTGTAGTGGTGGGCACACTGCTGATTGATGTGTCCTGGGGAAAGAGGTGTGGGTCCGCTGGGTGGGTGCGGTTGTGGTGTTTCCAGATAGGGGAGGCTCTGTGATGGTGTGTGAATGTGCCTGGGTAACCGACTGTCCGGAGGTCCCTGATGGTCCAGGTTGGCCATCCAGATCCAGACGAGCCGAGTCGCTGTCATCACTGTGGGCCTCTTCTGTGGGGGGACTCGCTAGTTCTGGCACCTCATCTCCGGTGACATTGGCTGGGATACCTGTGGGAATGTAAATGCACTGTTATTGTTTCTGTGTGTGACATTTTGTGCATGGGTGGGTTTCCCTCTTAGGTTATATTCGCCCTGGCAGCCTGAACTTGCGTGAGTTGGTATGTGGTGGGCTAGCTGATTCTCTTCAGTGTGCATGCTTTGGTGATAGGTGTCCATGCAGGTCTGTGAGTGGTGCCTATGCATTGGTGGTGCATGCAGTGCTTGGCATTGGTATGGGTGAGATGTGATGGTAGGGAGTGTGGGTAGTGGTGGAGTGATAGGAGTGAGGGTGGGGGTGTGTGATGGCATGCAGGTAGGGGGTGATAGAAATAGAGAGTTGACTTACCAGAGTCCAGTCCTCCTGCTACTCCTGCCAGGCCCTCAGGATGCATGATTGCCAAGACTTGCTCCTCCCATGTTGTTAGTTGTGGGGGAGGTGGCGGGGGTACACCGCCAGTCCTCTGTACAGCTAGTTGGTGTTTTGCTGCAATGGAACGCACCTTCGCCCGTAGGTCGTTCCACCTCTTCCTGATGTCGTCCCTTGTTCTAGGGTGCTGTCCCACGGCGTTGACCCTGTCCACGATCCTCCGCCGTAGGTCCATCTTCCTAGCAATGGATATCTGCTGCACCTGTGCTCCAAATAGCTGCGGCTCTACCCAAATGATTTTCTCCACCATGACCCTCAGCTCCTTCTCAGAGAATCTGGGGTGTCGTTGTGGTGCCATGGGTGTTGGGTGAGTAGTGTGGGTGAGGGTGTGTAGGGTGATGTGTTGGGGTGTGTGTTGTGAGGTGCGTGGGTGGTGTATAGGTAATGGTGGTATGTGACTCTGGTTGTGTGAGTGGTCTTGCTGTCTCTCTCTGGTGGCAATGATTTGTAATCATAAAGGGTGTGGGTACTGTGGGTGGGTGTTTTATAGTGGTGTGGGTGTGGTGTGTGTATGGGTGTCAGGTATGTGTTGTTTGAATTGTCCAATGTGGTGCTGTTATGTTTTTGTGTGTATCTTTTGAGCGTGGAGGTATGTACCACCAGTGGTTTACCACCGCTGAATGTCCGCCGTGGTGATTCGTGGGTCATAATTTGGTGGATGTAGTTCTGTTGGTGTAACGCTGTGGGTTTTAATACCTCCAGTTTATCACTAACCTTTGGTGTGGTGGACTTGTGTCTGTGGCTGAATAGTGACGGATTGATGTGTGTATGTCATAATATGGTGAACAGATATCCGCGGCGGCAGCGGTATGTTGGCGGCAGTCAGCATGGTGGTAAGTGGGATTTACCGCCAGCGTTATAGTGAGGGCCATAATAATTAGTGTATGATTTTAGTGTGTTCAGTGAAGTGTGCAATACTTAATTAGCGAGCATTTTATCTCAGCATGTGTAGCTAATGTGCATATGCCTTGGAGGTGAGTGCTCCCCTGCAGTGTAATCAAGTGAGTGTGCAAGTATGTAATTTTTCATTGTTATGCAAAGGTTGTAAAGCTGAGTTGTGCATTTAAGATCTTGATGTCCGTATCTTAAATGCAGGATTTGGTGATGAATGTGAAATTTCAGCCTGTTCAGTTGCACAGAGACTGTGCAGTCTGTAGTTGCCGTATGATCTTTGTGCAGCCACTGTGCAGGGCAGAGTGGTGGTGACTGGACAATACTGTACATGCAGCTAAGTTTACAAGGCTATGTATTGAGTGTGGGATCTCACATCGAGGGAACACAATTTGACATCATATTTTTAGCAACTAACTTCTCTCTCCGATTCAGCCATCCAGACCCCATTTCAAAGAAAGCCTATGACACAGATCAGTTGTTTTAGTTAGAGATTCACATCTCAGGACCTATTTATTTACGTATGCATCCTCAGCAAACTACATAACACACCACCACACTTTAATTTACTTAGTTGATTGTAACATCCAGCATACATGATCCGCTAGAGAACCCAGTACCTCCCTGTGCATCAAACAGTTTGTGACCTCATGGTTTACCTTACACCTGGTCCTCTGGCACCTCAGACCTTCCAGACGCTCTTAGGGCTCCTACAAATAACAGAAGAGAAATCCATTTTTATGCAAATCCCTACTCACCTTACTAGTGCTGGAGGCCCCTAATCTCAACCCACCTGAAGTACCCCCATTACCTACCAGAGAGGTAATCTGGGCAGCCAGACCGTAACTTGGCTACCTGGAGCTGACCGTATCCTTAACCACCCCAAAGGGCCACCGTACCATTGTGCAATAGTGTAAGTGTGTAAGGCACATATAGACCACGTAAGCAAATGACACAACCCCACACAAAATGAAGATTCTTTAAAGATTGATGCAAGCACCCCTTTGAGGACCATGTGAAACTGGTGTTCTCTGTGCCTTATTCCCTGTGAGATGCAGGGGGACCTGAAGTGTCCCTGCCAACCATGAATCCACCATGCCCCACTATAAAAAAGGTATAAAATAGACAGCATTATCACATGACGGAGAGCAACATTAAAACAACATAACATGCTAATGCTGCTCCAAGAACCCTGCTAATCAGTGCCTGAACTTAGAGTGCAATATGAGGAGGGTTTGATATTGAACATGCATTCAAGTATTTGCAAGATAACATGCTAGGCCTAGTAGTGAGCATAGTATGTTTATCTAGTTGTGCAGAGTATGGCGATAAGTGTTGGACTGAAATCTGTGCAGCTAAGTATGGACTATTTGGTGTTGCTAAGTGTGTTGTCTCAGTGTGTGTAGCTTATAGTGTAGGGCATTGCTGAGTTACTAGCTTGCTTCATGTCTGGATGGGAGTGACTGAATCACTGATTGTATTGGGCCTAGTGGTGTCTGACTGCTCCATGCGTGCGTACCAGCACTAAAGCCACAAGGTCTAGTTGTGAGTAGTGTGTGTCTCAGTACAGACAATGTGTGTCAGATGGTGATTGGCCGTTTTTGTTTTTGCACTCCAGCTTTTTTCTGACGTTGCAGCATTTAAGTCAGCCTGCAGCGCAGGCTTGAAGGTGCTCCAAAGGCAAGCCCATCTGTGCCCGTCCGCACACTGGACGTGCATAGTGGCAGGAAGACTGCCTGTTTCACCACAGAAAATGTAAGTAGACTTGAGGAGGTGCCTGCACCTGGTATTACTTACAGAAAAGACCAGTTCTTCAAAATCAGGTCTGAATACTTGAATTTCTGTTCCTCCTATTAGGGATTTACAGACAGGCCAAATGATAATTTAATAAACATATCGATCCCTCTCAGCGCACAAATAGTGTGTTACTGACGGATTCATCAGACATGGTATTCAAATTTGGGCTCACTGCTGAAACACGTTGTAGAAGTACATCTTTTAATCTCTACCTCTGGTTTCGACAAGCTCTTTGTCACTGAGAACGGGACATCATCTGACTCTAATTTTGATTTGGGGGACGCTTAGCCGGAAGACTACAAAATTCCTCAACCTCTACGAAGGGGGGATGGGTTCGCTAGCATTTATAAATCTCATCCCAAACTAAAACCTCAACAACTGAATGACTAACACTGCCAAACGAAAGGGTTCTCCAAGAACATTTTAGCTTCTTGTTCACTGCCTGGAATAGTTTGTGATTGCCTTATGGGGCCCTGCATGGACTTTGTACAAGCATTTGCAAAATGAATGCAATCCCTTATTATTTGTCATGCATCTTTTTTTGCACTTAGGGACTTTAACATTAGGGCAGAAACTTCCAAAATGATGGCTTCTTCCAACCGGTTGAATTTCTTGGCAGCTATTGGTCACGAGCCCTACACAAGCCCATGGACACACTTTGGATCTAATTTTTTCCACTCCAAGCCCGATTAACTTAACTGACTTATGTCCTCTAGTTTGGACTAATCACTCTTTAATTACATTTTATTTGGACCACCTGATAACATTGGACTCGAGGTATAGAATAAGGAAAAGGACTCTCTGGGCCATACATGGTATTGTTTTAAATTATCACCAGGGGATATAGGGGAACATTTTCTATCTTCTCTCCCTCCTACCTGCACCAAATGGGTTACAGAGGCATTTGGTAATTGCCAGGCCTGGATCACAAGAGGCCTAAATATCACATTACCATTAAAAAGAGATTTCCGTGTCATCAGCGTTCGATGCCTTGGTTTAACGAAACTCAAAAGAATATGGCACTCATGCTTTCTTTGTTTGCTTTTTTGATAAAGATAACCTTTACTGTCAAAGCAATTTAGGCTTGGACATTCATGTGTCAAAAGGGAATCCAACATGGCATCCTTACCTGGTATTCTATTCTCATAATACTGTTAAAACTCAATGCCTTCAATATATATGGGGTACGAGGTGATACCAACTACGAGAAAGGAAAACTTACAAGCATGCTCAGAATTCATGCCCCACTCATCCTGCTGGGTGGTAAGTTGTGGTTACCTTTTCCATGATTCCTCTTATTTTTTCTGTCTCCGACTGAGAAAGGGACTTGTGTGGGTCCTTGCTGGGCTTGCACACCATATCACAGTATGCTAGGACTCCTTGCACCAGGCAGGGGTCTGAAGAACTTGCTCCATGCCAGCTGATGGAGAGGATGCTTTGGAGCACTGAAGGATTCAGGTAGGCCTCTGGCTTGTGCATGCTTGTGTCGTCTGGGATGGGGCAGGCATTGATTTGTGTATTTCTGGTTGTTTTGAGGTTGGCTTGCAGTGGGTGCATGAACACTGGGATTGTCATTGGTTTGGCCTGCAAGTGTGCATGGCCTTTAATCTTGGGCTCACTCGTTAAGCCTCTGTGTGAAATTGAAGATCAGGACTTGAGCCATTGAAGGTAAGTGTTGGCATTTTGATTGACTTTCTCTAGGTCTGTACATTGGTCTGTGCGTGCTCTTGTCATCTGGGGGTAAGGGCTGGTACACATTTGGTATATTTCTGCAGTGGAAGCATGTGCTCTGGCTTGTTTCTGGTTTGATCTGTGCATATGTGCAGTCTTTCATTTTAGGCCTCCTTGTTGTGTGTCAGCAGGAAGCAGCAGACAATGGCTGTGTGAAAGCTGCAGACAATGGCTGTGTCACTGGAGGTAAGAGTTTGGGCTACCTGTCTGTGTCTGTATGATGGTGTGCATCCGTGCCTTTATGTATGGAGATGGAGAAACATTTTCACAATAATTATTTGTTGCTTGAAAGTCAAAAAGAAGGCTACTGAATCAAACCTGTTCCGGTCTAATTTTTAACAGGACAGGAAACCCTCACCTAAACCACAGGGTGACATGCTTGATCATTGGGTACTTCCTGGCATTGGTCATCAAGATCCATGTGTGAGCTGCTACCTGTATAAGGGAACATGTGAGGTGTTTAATATATTTAGTGTTAGGATTTGTGTTGCACAGGTTGTCATGGGATAAGAGAGTGGAAGGGGTGTGGGGCTGTAGTTGCAGAGGGAAATAAGAGTGTCTTAAAACTACCTATTGGGAGATGGTAAATACTTTTTTGTGTCCCAAAGATAAGATTAAAAGGAGTGAGGATTAATTTGATCTTCGGGGGAGGTCAGCATGTTTCTACCTTTGTATCACTCTCTAATGAGGTGTTGGGGCTTTCACCAGGACCATCATGACCTCTCTGCCAGTAATCTGTCATACAAAAAAAACCATTACAATTGGTGATCAGAAATTACCAACTGGTAAATTCACCTGATTAAACAAAACACTTTGTGAGGTTCTATTGTCTCATTTCACTGGAGGAAGCTGAACAACCAGGCTGCTATATAAATACATAATGAGCCCATAGTTCAACCAGTCAGGCTGGATCATTCACATTATAGTACTAGTTTTAGAAATGTTTCAACAATCTTGAAGCATCAAGTTTTGTCCCATGTAAAGCGGGTAAAAGACTATCTGAATTGTTCTTAGGAAGAAAATACAGGCTCTGTCATCCATATTTCTTACTATAGAGATAGGGGGAGAATAATGGAACTGTTAGAAATGCGGTCTGTAGTTAGTAGAGGTATACACCTTTGCCCAAGTAGGGACCACAATCCTATTCAGGGTAAGTCACACTATCCAAATTATCCTGTGTCCACCCTTTGATAGCTTGGCACTGAGCAGTCAGGCTTAACTTTATAGGCAATGTGTAAAGTATTTGTGCAATAAATCATGCAGTAACATATTGAAAACACCACAAAAATACACCACACAGCTTTAGAAAAATAGATAATATTTATCTGAATAAAGTAAGGTCAAAACGACAAAGTTCCAATAAGCACAAGTTGAAATATCACTTTTAAAAGGTTTAAAAGAGACTTAGGCCCTCATTATGAACATGGCGGTCCAGACCGCCATATTATGAACACAGGGGGGACCGCCAGAGGCGGCCCTCTGCCACCTACAGGCTACTGCCGCCAGGCAGCCTGACGATGGCGGAGTTCTCTATCCGTGTTCAGCCAGCCAAAGGCTGGTACAAGGGGTGCTCTGGAGCCCCCCTGGGGGCCCCTGCACTGCCCATGCACTTGGCATGTTCAGTGCAGGGGCCCCCATGCACAGCCCCATCTCGCAGGTCACTGCCCGACTTACGGGCAGTGATATGCGCGATAGGTGCTGCTGCACCCACTGCACTGCAGCAATGACGACAGCTCTATGTGGAGCCGTCGGCAATGTCCAGGCCTCGCATTCTGCTGGTGGAACACAGTTTCCACCTGCCGGCCCAGCGGAATGTTGGTAATACAGCCGGCAGGGTCGTCAATGGGCTGGCGGTCTGTGTTCAGACCGCCAGCATGAACATGGTGGGGATTCCCACTGTGTTCATAATAAGGCCCTTAATCCTTAGAAATAAACAGTTGTCTCTTTGTTACACACAGTATCTGGTATGCGTCAAAAATAACAACGCACTGAGACCGCAGCGGAGGAGATGTGCAGAAAAATAGGGGTTTACGTCGAATTTTCCAGTGCAACACAGACGATGCGTAATTTCTTTCCATGCTGCAAGGGGTTTGCATCATTTTTCGGCACTTAGACTTGGTTCCTCACTGCGGTGCAGGGATATTTCGACACCCAGGGATGATGCGGGGAAAATCCTTGTCGTGCTGGAAGAAGACACGGGCGCTGCGTCGATCCGGTAGGTGATGCGTAGAATTTTCCATCACAAGGCAGGTGCTGCGTTGAATTTCCAGTTGGTAAGTCAGGGCTGTGTCGTTCCGGTTGGCTGTGTGGTGATTTAGGCAGGCGGTGCATCAATTTTTGACGCACAAGGAATTTCCTGAAGAGATTAAATCTTTTTGGCCCTGAGACTTCAGAAAACAGGAGGCAAGCTCAATCCAAGTTCTTGGAGAGCTCTTTTGGGGAAGGCAGAGTCCTTCCAGAAAAGCCAGAGGGCAGCAGGGCAGCAGGGCAACAGCAGGGCACCATTCCTTCTCAGCAAAGTAGTTCAGATGAGTACTTTGGGCAGCTAGGCAGCTTCTCTGACAGGGTGCAGGTGTAGGTCCAGAAGAGTCTGGTTTGGTGGGGTCAGAGACCCAGTTTATATGGCTCAAAATGCATTTGAAGTGGGGAAGACTTCAAAGAGTGGTTTTGAAGTGCAACAGTTCCCCTTTTAGTTCAGTCTTGTCTGCCAGGGTCCCATTACGGGGTTTAGCAGTCCATTGTGTGAGGGCAGGCCACTGGCCTTTGAAATGTAGGTGTCAGTCCCTACACCCTTCTAGCCCAGGAAGACCCATTCAATATGCAGATGAATGCAGGTGTGACTGAGTGTCCTGTGTTTGTGGTTGTCTGGGTGAAATGCACAAGGGAGCTGTCAACCAGCACACACCAGATGTTGATTGGAGACAGGCTGTAAGGCAAGAAGGTTTTAAGTGCAGAGAAATTCTCACTTTCTAAAAGTGGCATCTCTAAAATAGTAATATAAAATCCAACCTCACCAATAAGCAGGATTTTCCATTACCATTCTGGCCATACTAAATATGACCTGGTTACCACTTTCAGATCGGAAACTACCACTCAGAAAGTATATGAGTGCAGGCCTGATGCAAGTCTTTAAAAGGAGCAGGCCTCACAGAGGCGGAAAATGAGATTAGGAGTTTCTTACTACCAGGACATATAAAACACATATGTACAGGCCCTGCCTTTTACCTACATAGCACCCTGCCCTATGGGTTACCTAGGACCTACCTTAGGGGTGACATATGTAGAAAAAGGGGAGTTTAAGGCTTGGCAAGTACTTTTAAATGCCAAGTTGAAGTGGCAGTGAAACTGCAAACACAGGCCTTGCAATGGCAGGCCTGAGACATGGTTAAGGGGCTACTTATGTGGGTGGCACTGTCAGTGCTACAGGCCCATTAGCCTTTAATTTTCAGGCCCTAGGCACCTGTAGTGCACTTAACTAGGGACTTAAAAGTAAATTAAATAGGCCAATTGGGTATGAGTCAATGCCGCCATGTTTTCAGGGAGAGAGCAGATGCACTTTAGCACTGGTTAGCAGTGGTGAAGTGCCCAGAGTCCTAAAGCCAGCAAAAATGAAGTCAGAAAAAGAAGAGGAGTAAGGCAAAAAACTTGGGGTGACCCTTCAGAGACTCCATTTTCCAGCAGGAACTATCCGTGGTACCAAACTGTTGATATATGTGTCATGGGTTCCTGTTCATTCTTCCTATCCAACAACAACAAGGTGATAAATGGAATCTTGAATTAATCTCACCCACTGGCAATCGCTTGGGCCTCATCCCAGTCGTTCATTTTTTGCCCACTACACTACCTCAGTTAGGACCCAGCCATATGCAAATCAGTCTTGGCCCTTCTCTAATGGGAACAGTCCATCCCGAACTGCCAAGCCAGGTCCTCTCTGAACTGGAATGCAAGCCACCAAGAGCCAGTTTTGCCCTGAAAAGAGCTTATCAGCCAGGTATAGTTTGATTCTAGTGGCACTGTGAGGATGGGACCCATGTCTCGGCATTTCCATCGCACTTAGGGCATCAACTGCAACAACAACAAGGTGATGGGATGGAATGTTTGAATTAATCTTAGTCACCAGCAGCTGGTTGGGCCACATCCCATTCCATCATTTTTCACCCACCAAGCCACTTCAGCTTGCACCCAGCCATTTGCAAATCAGTCTTGACCTTGTTCCGATAGGAACAGTCCATCCTGAACCACCAAGCCAGGTCCTCCATGAAACAGAATACAAGCAATCTGGGACCTGTTACCACTCTAGTTAGGGCCCATTAGCCAGTTATAGCTTAGCTCCACTGACAGTGTGCATGGGGCCCACGTCTGGGCATACCCCTCCCAATATAGCACCAAAAAAAGTGTACAAAAAAGTTATTCTGCACACCATGCCACCTCAGTTTGGACCCAATGATATATCAAAATGGTTGGGAATTATGAACAAGATTGCTCTGAGTAGTAGCCCTTATATGGCTTTTATTTTCAACACACCTCTGAGCTTTGCTGTCTTGAGTTAGACAGCAATGAGTAATGTCGCCAAGGAGAACTTGGATAATACTGGCAAGTATTTAGGTCATTCCTTTCTCTTCTTGGAGATGGAACAGCTTGCTTTGCTGCATGATGGGTTTCTCATCATCTTGGTATCTATGAATTACTGGCTAAACACCAGCACCTCTTAACTTGGCAGAAATTCTTGAATGTTGAGAATTACTTTTAGCAGATTCCCAGCTATGTGTTCATGTGTGTTTCAGCCATTTCTTTAGTGTGAAAAGCCAAGTAAATGGTTGCCGCCTGTATCAAATGGATGTTACACTTGTACCTACTGTGAATTCTTTCTTACAAGCGAGAAATCGGGAACTGATGTTCAGCTCTGTGAAAGGTGCAACGTAGAAGCCAAAGTGTCTAGAATATAGGATGAAAGACTATTAGTTCTTCCCCGCAGGGGTCTCATGGTCTAGTGAGACAGCTTCACAGGTTATAAGCTGTTCTTTCAGTGGGGCTTTATCAACGCCCCATAGCAGTTTGGCTATACTTTAGATTGAAAAGTACTGACACTTTACCAAACGAATGCCATAAATATAACTGGACTTAGCAGCGATTTTCAGCATGGCTACTATGTCTTAAGCTGACAGTGTCAGAGCTCAACAGTTGCACCAGTGCTGGAACAGTTCAGAAGTACTAATATTCTGTTTACTCAGCAGAACCAGAATTGAGAAGCAAAATTCCTATACACTTAAAAGTGCAACACTGGCAGCCCCAGCGAAGAGACCTGTGTTTGGATGGACACGAACTGTGGTCTTGTACACCCCAGAGCTTGTATGAGGAATAAAGGAATGGTGTATACAAGGGAGAAGAGAGTGAGCTTTTCTCGTACTTAGTACAGTTAGGGTAAAAGAAGCAAAAGCTTAAGCTTCTGTCAGAAACACCAGGGCTCCACAGCACCAACCGCAGAAGCTTGGCTTTTTGTGACACAAACACAAATGGAACTGCAATGTACAGATAGTAGCAGTGTAAGGACTTGATCTGGGACCACTTATCATGCTCTTCAAATTTTAGTAAAGTACCTATGATGATAAAACCTCAGACACCAAAAAGTGCACACAAATCAAATGAGCTGCCAGTCTGACATGAGGTGTCTTGAGGTATTTGCAGCTTGCACAAGCGATTGTGCAAACACAGTTGAATATGCCACAAACACTGTGATATAGCCACTGAGCTGTTCTTCTGTGACATTTGTGGATAGTTCTCTCACTTCTTTACATGATGTACTTGCTTTTGTATTTTTCAATTAGAAAACAGGACCCCAAAATGCACAGAAAGAATAGAATGCACAAAACTTTCTTGGCATCATATCTGTATTGAGAAAGCTTGATTGTAAAAATTATTCACGTCACGTTTCTTGGTCAAATTGAGTTGGTAACTTTGTAAGATTGAAAAAGAAAACCAAAAAAGCAGCACGACTTGTTTGTATCTCTCCTAGGTAACAGCTAACTCGTCAATCTAGGCATTTGGGGAGTGTGGCTTTGTTATGCAGATTACATCTGTGAGTGCTGACTGCTGTTGCCCCAGCACATTCCTATAAAGCCTTTGCGCATGCACTACTGAAAACAGAGCCACACCATAAGTGAATATGTATTTGAGGAAGGAGATGCTCCAAGTGTAACACCTACCTCCGTCTTGTGACAAGAACACATCCACTCTGAATCCTTGGCGGAAGAGACTTGGATCCATACTCCTCCCCTGCGCTTCCGCACTACTGCCTGCTCTCTTTCACAGGAAGCCGTCAGGGGCAGCTCATCCGCTGCACAACCTTTATAGTAAAAGCATAATAAAGTATGTTTATTATGCTTTTACTATAAAAGTGGGCGGGCCACGGACGTGCTGGAGGGGGAGTGCATATCACTCCCGCTCAATGTGCATGTATGTTTGGCCGGCCATTTCGGGCCAGCCAAACATACATGCGCAGTGGGGTCTCTAACCTGGCACTGCATTGCCGGGTTGTAGAGACCAGTCAGAGGCTCCCAGTCTGCCTGGGAGTGCCCTGGCTGGGCACTCCCAGCCAATCCTAAAACTGCTTTGAGCAGCATCTGGATTGGCCACAGGGCAGGATGGGAACCTGTGCCTGCAACAACAGAGGAGTGCAGAGGGGATGGAGTGGCACGGGAAAAAGGCAATCTTTATTTTTATTTTATTTATTCATTTATTTTTGTCCCGCCAACCTCCCCGTCACGTGCTGCACAACCCCGAGCCTTTTCCCTCCCACGAGCTGCACCTGGGAGCCATACATAACAAGAAGCAGGCATTTGGGATGAAAGAGAAAAAGAGCCCTGGAATGCTCAGGTGTTCACAATGTCTCTTCTTTCACCGGGGTAGAAATGAATATTTTCACTCTGTGTTTTGCACGTGAGCAGACACTTGTCCCGACTGGTCTCAAGAAATGAAGTCCATTCCTAATAGGTTGGTATCTCCTGTTCAAGATATTCTTGTTTTCAGCATCTTTATAACACAACCCATAACTTTAGTCTCAGCAGTGCACGGTACCAACGGACCTTTATAGCAATGTTTACTTATGAATGTGTGTTTGTTTTACCAAAACATTTATCACAAAATATCAGCTGCTGCCTCACAGTGAGCATTATTTCGACCATTCTATAGATTATATTTCCCTTTTCTTTCTTGCAAAATCACAGCAGTCAAACAAAACAGTTTAAAACAGAATCCACATTTCCAGTAATAACTCCAAACAAGTCATAGTCTAATCCACAATCACCATACTCTCAACCTTCCAAATGCAATAGACACCATCTTGCTGTCTCTTTCCTTGCTGCTCTGCAGTCATGATAAGTTTCTCCCATTTGGCTCCATGATGTTTAATGTATATGGTTGAGTATTCTTGTTTATCCTTTATATTGCTTGAAAATGCTGTAATTATGCTGTGATAATTATACTGTGAAACCTTGTGGGCCATGCCACTAAGATTCTATTGCCTGGTGATTGTGTTTGTTTGGAGAACCCCTAAGTGTGGAGGTGTTTCAGGTTTTATTTGCCCAAGGGACATGGGAGGTGCGCTGTAAAACTTACTTGTTGTGACCACTGTCACATGAAGGTCCTCTCTCTCACCTGCATTCCCAGGACTTCTGCAGAAGTGAAGATCTTCCAACACTTCCCTTGAGGGTAATCCTTAGAATCAGAAGAGATGACTGACACCGGTGACTAACCATGCAGGGAAGGGGGGTTGGAGAGAGATGGTTCTGTTGTACCTGAAGTTCCTCTGAAAAGGATGCCAGGTGGGTGTTAATCCTTCTAAGCAGAAAACCTCAAGATTTAGCGGAAAGGTACACTCCTTCACAATTGTTTCAGACAGCCATACATGAATGCTTTACGGTCTGTCTGAATCGCGAATCCATAATGAAACATACTAAACAAGAATTACTATAAGAAATTTCAGTCCGTGTGAACGGTACTTGAACACTGACCTCTGTGCTGAATCCTGAAAGCACACTGTTGAACCTCTTATTTATCTGTTCTTAGCGCTGTGTTACTTCACATAGCTAGTCCTTTTCCTTTAACCAAGGCTTTCCTATTCAAACTCAGATTGCAAGGGTGTCCTTGAAGAAGAAGGGGATATCAAAGTAGAAGAGCCTAGTTAGTGCAGTAACCTGAGGGTCTTGTAATGAGCCAGAATAGCTGGAGCATTTAACAGTGAAAAGATGGTTGTAGTGAAGTCGATGGTGGCACGGTGGCACTGGCTGATCGCCCAGGTTCTAAGATTCAAGATTGTTGAAAGCTGTGTTGAAGGGACAGAGTTCCATGAGAGGTTGTTGGCCCACCAGCTTCTAGATAAAGATGTCAAGATAATTCTTGTTGCAACAGGCAGGACTTGGAACCCAAGGGCAGTGCTGATGGGAGACACAGCTCTCTCTCAAGATAGATCGATGAAGCCAAGCAGGGGATTGAATTTCAAAGCAGTATTTATAATCTGCCATGCTCGTGTTAATCAGGAGCATTGATGAAGATTACTAAGCTTTTCCTGTCCATTAGAGGGCTGTCTCCCTCAGGAGATGGGAACAGGAAATAGAGATTGTGTAAACAAACACATTAGGCACTAGAGCCTTCCTGAAGATTACTCAGTGTTTCCTATCAACTATAAGGCTGTCTCTGTCAGGAGACTGGATTACAAAATGCAGGCCTTTAATTAGATGGTAGGACAGCTGATCAAATAAACAACAAGCAAGCGTATCAGACAACTTTGAGATCAGAAGGAAAGACAGGATTCTAACTAATCTTCATCACATGTTTGTTCAAATAGAAATTTCAAACATCTGCACTTAAACAAATCTTGAAACAGAGTACTCAAACTAAAGTACATAGCATGCCTAAATTAAGTGCATAGCAGACTACATGACACCTTGGCAACTAGAAACCAGTGAAAAGTGCATAGCAGAGTAAATCATACATACCCAACTTAAAAAAAGTGATATAGCAGAGTACATGGCACCTGCCAACTAGGCACAATGCCAACAATAGGGAACAAACAGCAAGGGCAGACTGGTATGACAACCACTTTCACAGTCTTATTATGGATCATGAGTTGGAGGAGAATACTATGTTTGAAAGGCTTTGAACCAATAAGTATCATCCTGTTTCTATACCTATGTCCTTGGGAGCACATGCATGCACTGCAAACGCACATTGATCAAATGCTTCAGACAGCGCCTGGAACAATTAGAGTGTAAGTGAGTTCCACCAACATTGAAAAGTGAACATTTTTCCATCTTTGACTCCTCATCTAATAAAGGTCATCAGGGAATGCAACATTTTCAGTGCAAGTTTGCCCTGAGGAATAAAATCTGCTCCTGTCACCATATAAATATGGTTATTTCCAGTCTAGAACCTTCTTTCCATGGGGGCTCCCTCCAATCCTTACAAATTTTGAGCTTTGCAGTAACTCTATTTTAACTGTCCTAAAGTTGACACAATTAGCATTTATGAATATGAGGAGCGTTATAAAGGCTGCCCTTCCGAACTTTAATTGGGGGATGGGCTGGATGTGGCTCTTGGCAGTTCTGTTAGCACTTTCCGTGAAGCACACTGGTAATCAAGCTTTGGCCATAGTTCTCAAACTATTTACAATCAATTGAAGCACTGTATACGGTGCCAAGAAGGCAAAGATGTTGCTGCTTCCTCCTCACTGCCTAAGATGCCCTCAGGAAACAAGCAAGCAACGGCTGAAGCCAACTCAACTAAATGGCCTCATTGCAGAGCCTATAGAAAAAAGTGGCATAAACATATTTGACAGACAACGAATACAGTACAACAACACTTCCTCAAGCCACACCAGGCTCAGAGTCTCCAGTGGGGATAAATAATTCTGATAATGATTTGGATCACTCTGGCTGGTCAGACTTTTCCCATTAATTTCTGTTTTTTCCATCCAGGGAAAATGAAAAAGGAGACTGGAAGGAAATCCTTCTACTACTATAAGTAGGGGACAGTCAGGCTTCTTATAATTCAACCCACATAATATCATTCTTCTGAGATCTTTGGATTTGGTCCCTGCTCTAACCGGGGCAGACTCAGCCCTGAAAGCATTTTAAAAACAGGTGTGTACCTGCCTTTGAGTGGAATGCCCTAGACCAGTCTTACCAGGAAAGGCAGCTGGGACACCAGATGTCAATCTGAACATGGCCACCTTTATAAAAAATGGCTTTAGAGACCCGAAAAAGGAATTGATAGGTCCTGGTGAGCATGCCAGAACAAATTATTTGATTTGTTTCAGCCCCCTGACCAAGATTCTAGAATTGACTTACCAAGTTAAGGAATCAGATTTGTCCATCCACCTAGATATCCTGGTCAGGTGGGCCCAACGAGCCATATGTAAATTGGGCAAGGCAAATGTGATCTATACTGAGTGACAGTGAAGTTGGTTAATGCATATTGATCCCAAGTTGACAGACTTAGCCTCGGCTGAGCCAGGTCCTGTGGCTGAAGGTCTACTTTTTAGGGACACATTTGTAAAATGCCTTGGGAGATTTGTCTTGACATTTACAGCACTAGACAAAGCACAATTATCCTTGAAGAGAGTGTTTCAACCTGGTCTTTTTGGCACCGCCAGGTAAACTAAGAGATGTTTGTCGGCCACTCCTTTTCCTAAGGTCTCTATAGATATTTACCTTCGCTCAGATGAGGAGCTCCAAGGGAGAAACCTGTTACCCCTTTAAGGCAAGAGGTAGTCACTGCAGATTTAATAGATGTGGTTACAGAGGAGCATTTTCCACCTTTCATCAGCTCCCTGGTGCTTTTCCAAGATGATGAAACCAGTGGCAGAGGCAATTTGAGCAAAGGTGTGGTGAATAGTCTGTCTAGATGATTTGATTATAGAGATTCTGGGTATCCATATGCATTCTGTCAAACTCAGTCACAACTACTGATGCAGAAGAGGATGGGCATCAGAAGAGTTTAAGGTTAGCGTTGGTCAAACAGACCATGTTGTTGCGACTTCTAGACAGAATTGTGGGTCTTGTCAGTACAAGGGATTTGTCCAGGCCCACTTCACTACACAGCATGAAGATACAGCATCTGTGCAAGGCTCTGTTGTTTGAGGATTAAATAAGGCTGTTAGAGGAAGCCTCAAAAGAACTATCAT
Source organism: Pleurodeles waltl (assembly GCF_031143425.1). NCBI lineage: Eukaryota > Metazoa > Chordata > Amphibia > Caudata > Salamandridae > Pleurodeles > Pleurodeles waltl. The sequence goes on along the minus strand of NC_090442.1, from coordinate 597,011,814 downwards.
GGAGGCTGGAACATATGGAGGCCTGGAATGACAGGGCCATATTTGGATTCCAACCAGAGGTCGTTATTGAATCAGACACCAGCAGATGGGGCACAGCAGGGACATCGTAAGGATTTGGGGGTTCCTGGGCCAAACATAATTTGGGGCCCTCTGCTTGAAAGAAAAATCTGCATTTATTATGCATTTTAGACTCATTTACAATGCACATTGGCACGTGGTTTAACTGACAAAAAAACAGAAAGACTTGTGTCCGATCAAGCCTTGTACCCACGATGTTTGTTGTAGCTAGTCTGTCATCACCAAGTGGTCATACAGTGCTGATGGGTGATTTTCTTTACAGTACTGCCTGTGCTCTGTTCAACAGGTATTCTGGTTCAGAATGCAGCAGGCTTTGACTGCACAGATCTTGCAACAGCTCCACAAGGCTTGATGCAGGCACGGATGGAGCACAAAATGCCTATCTTTACATTCCATAAGTGGCACATGCTGAACAAAATACATATGCATTTTAAAAGGTTATAGAATGTTTACTCAGTCTAACAGATGAAACAGGATAGCCTCCACATAAAAAAAAAAAAAAAAAAAGTAAATAATCAAGCAGGTTATTTTAATATTCTAGACAGTCTGGGACTGTCCCAAAAGCTTAATTGAGGACTGCCGCCCACAAATGAAGGGCTGGGGCCCTGGGCCAGAGCCTACTTTGCCAATGCCTTGTAACACCTCTGGGCAGAGGAACAAGGTATGGCTTGATCTCCACAGGTGGAAGATGATCATTGAGAAGTTAGCATTTCATATCAATTATTTATAACTCCTAGGCAAACTGTTGCATATTGCTGTGGATGGACAACATATCTGCAGTTAGCTACATCAACAAGTTGGGGAGAAAAGGTCTAAAATGTTAGCAGAGATAACTAAGTACTTTTGACATTTCGACCACTAACTCCAAAATTCAGTGATAGCAAAATACATTCTGGGACAACAGATAGTCATCACTGGAATTTCAGACATCTGAGAGATGCCAGTTATTGGATGTTGTTTTTTGGTTTCTGAATCACATATGGGGACAATGCATTTTGGGCATATTTGCATTCCAGTAGAACAGGCAGTTGGAGAATGTCTTCAGCTGGAAAGGGGATCCAATGGTAATGGCAACAGATGAATTTCTCGTGAATTGGAACAGGCAGCTACTACATGCTTTTTCTCTGATCATGATGATTCAGAGAGTAACAGCACAAGCATAACCTAGACTTGATTTTGGTGATTCCAGTTTGACGAGCACAGCCCTGGTTCCCCGTCCTCCTAGAGATGTATCGGGATCTACCGATCAAACTGTTTTTAGAGAGCTTCTGCTGGACGCAGTAAATCAACTGCATCCCTTGATTCTCACAGATCAGCTGACGCTCATGTCCTGAAAGGTTTCAGGAGTTATTGGCAAGTGCCTAGAATTTCCCAACAATCTATATTCAGCTAGCATTGCCCTCTAATACCTATAAGTGATATACTTCAGCTTGATAGAGATGAGTATGTTGGTGCAACAAACAAAGTGTAGATCCCTTGTGGACACACTTGTACCTAGTGGTAATTGTTTTGTCACAGTTGGCCGCAAAAGGTATGGCTTAGAGATCAGTAAAGAATTTAAAAATGGCTATTTCAGCAGGGCATGCCCCCGTGGAAGGTAAACTCGTTGGTGAACATCCTTTACTGTGTAAGCTGATGAGGAGAATTAGACTCTTTAATCCCCCCAAACCTAGATATTCTACTTTATGTGATGTTAAAGTGATACTAAGCTTCCTAGAGAGATAGCCGGACAATTGTCACTTGTCTAGGAATTAGCTGCCCATAAAATTCAGAACGCTGTTGTGTTTGATTGTGTGCGGAAGGTAATCTGCTGTGCGATTCATGGATTTAACAAGAAGGATTTTCTCTCCAGAGGGCATTTCATTTCAAACTTCCAAGTGCACAAAGGCACATTCTAGATGTATTTCATATCCAACATTTCAAGATAACCCTAAATTAGGTGTGGTATAATGTTCAAAGGCATATGAAGATTGCACCAGATAATTTACACACGATTCAACAACTCAGACACTTATTGATTTTCAAACATTTTACAGGCCAGTAACCTTACCAACCCTGTCCAGGTACGGAGGGTGACTAATGTCCAAAGCTGGCATTGATGCCACCTAGTTTGGGGCACAATCATCAAGAGGTGCTGTGGCCTCAAAAGCCTATTTGTTAGTTTCTGTGTTAGACGATATATGAAGGCTACTGATTGATCTTCTGATTTAGTGTTTAAGACAGTTTATTACAAGCCTATTGTGGATGTTGCATTGGTGGGTGTGAGTATACTTCAAACAAACACAGTTTGAGCCTCCACTCCTGCCATAGAATAAAAACATGTCTACCTATCGCATCAAGAATTTTAGTGCTACTAAGGACATGCAAGCGAAGATTATCCCACCCATTGATTTTGGTCATTGTATGCACCTGATCTACAGTTTATATTTGCAATTAAATTGTCTGTTGGCCCACCCTTATTAATGTTGGTGCAAAAGACAGAGACAGTGGTTACTTCGATTGCCTTTATTTCAGGGACGAGCAGAAGTCAGAACGAATATGGAGGCTGACATGCGGTAACACCCAAAATGATCATGCCCCCCATGCATCAGTGCTTGGATGAAGCACGATTGACGCTGGAAAAGAGAACAACACAAGCCTGAGTGCCTGGACCCTGTTAGTTTTTATATGTTGGAAATATTGTGTTTAAATGTACTGAAAATGAGAAGATAAGTAGGATTGTGTCTGTTGCATTTGGAGGGTTGAGATGATGGTGGTTGGTGTATTAGACTGTGACATACTTGGAACTATTATGAGAAAGACAAGTTAAGTCCTTTCCACTGTCCTTAATATAATTGAAATTTGTTGAAGTGATAGTTAGAAACTTTTATTCTTCTTACTGATTAAATTATTTCACCCGATTTGTGTTTCTTTTCTGATGTCACCATCTTCTTAGCTTTGAGTTACATTCAGTGTTTGCCACAAATGGAAATCCTTTCTTGTTTTGCCGACTCTAATTGAAAGACCTAGATCAACTAAATAATTGCAACAATGTTGTGAGGCTCTTTGCATATTCTTTTTAATTGTTCTGTCACTTGTCTCTGGAGAATGTTACATTGTCTTTACAGTTCTTGTACCTGAATGAAAACACAGGAAGAAAACTTCTCTCTGTTAGATCCCCATTGGCCAAGAGCCATGCTCATTCTCACTGAACACTCCTAGGCTGCAACTAAGGTAAGTCTCGAAATTCACTGATGATCTAGGGCAAAATAGCTACTGCAATGTTGGACACAGCGATAAAAAGTCTGGAATTCAGGAAGGTGTCCAGCTGGGCCAATGCATTATCATTAACTTTTATGTGGCTAGCTACAAAAAGTACAACTCAGTTTAATGCCTGGAGTTCTTACATCTTAGGGGAGGTGATGCTTGCAGTTAGAGACCCCGTAAAAACATTGTTATGATTGTTATGATTTTTTTATAAAGTGGTTTGTTGTCGTAATTTTAGTCACTGAATTTCATGATGTAAGTGTCTCAGATGGGATATTTAAAATAAGAGTTAGCAATGCTATTAAAAGATTATCAATTAGGTCAAACCTTTGCCCATTGAGTAAGAGGGGTGCATATTATAGGTTTTATGAGTGTTGTACCAGCAAAATCACTCTAAAAATGCAAAATTGTCAAATGCCCAGAAAAATCTCAAATATTACCAAGCAGGCACGTTGAGAGGTTAGCCTCAGTAAATGAATGAATGAATGAAAACAGTATTTGCATAGCACGGGCTGTCACACCCACAGGAGCATCCTGGTGTTACAGCAGTAAGTCTTGGCAGCTTACTGGGGTGGGGGTTAATTAAATAAAAGAGTGGCACAGGGTTTGTGGAACATTCAAAAAACAGGTTTTGAGCTGTTTAAAGAAAATGACTTCAGACTCAGTAGCTCTAAGAGATCTGTGGAGTTGGTTCCAGGCTGTTGCCCCTCTGACTGAAAAGGACTTGCCAACTTTGGTCTTCAGCTTGAACTTGGGAGGTTTAAGAAAACTGGAAGGAGGATCTTAAAGTACGAGTGCTGGCATACTCAGAGAACCTCCCCACCATGTATTTAGTATCCTGTCCCCCATAAGCTCTAAAGGTGAACAACAGGATTTTGTAAAGCACCCTTCAAGTGCAGCAGAAGCTGAGGAGCGGCTGGGAAGCCTCATCACAAGCCTGGCAGCCGCATTTTGTACCACCTGCAGTTTATTAATCATTTGTTTGGTGGACCCTGCATACAGACTGTTAAATGTCAGGCAATAACTTCTGGCAAATGGATGTTTATAGTTTTAACATGGAGATTTTTGTTTGCTTTCTCTATCTGCAAAGCAAGATGATTTTGTAATGGAAACTGAATAGCAATCTTGCAGGAGTACAGTAAATGTCATTTTTTTGTAACAGATAATGAAATTTAAATGCCTGGAAATGAACTGCACAATTGTTTCAGACTGTATCAGGATTTCGGAAAGCATACACGAAGCAATGTTTTTGCAATTCTGAGGTGTGATGTGAAGATTCTAATAGGATCAAAGTAAATGAAGGCCTGCTTATTTCCTAAAACCCGATTTCCACAGCGCATGTTTATCATTAAAACAGTGTGGGGCATATTTATACTCCGTTTGCGCCGAATTTGCGTCGTTTTTTTCGACGCAAATTCGGCGCAAAACCAACGCCATATTTATACTTTGGCGTTAGACGCGTCTAGCGCCAAAGTATGAGGAATGAGCGTCATTTTTTTGCGTGAACGCCTTCCTTGCGTTAATGAGATGCAAGGTAGGCGTTCCCGTCTAAAAAAATGACTGCGACGCAAATGCGTCGTATTTATACTCCCGGGCAAAAATCACGCCCGGGAGTGGGCGGGGCAAAAAACCCCGCATTTGCGCCTCTTTTTAACACCTGTGTCAGGGCAGGCGTTAAGGGACCTGTGGGCTCAAAATGAGCCCACGGCTGCCCTCCCATGCCCCCAGGGACCCCTCCTGCCACCCTTGCCCACCCCAGGAGGACACCCAAGGATGGAGGGACCCATCCCAGGGACATTCAGGTAAGTTCAGGTAAGTATAATTTTTTTTTTTTTTTTAATTGGCATAGGGGGGCCTGATTTGTGCCCCCCTACATGCCACAATGCCCAATGACCATGCCCAGGGGACATAAGTCCCCTGGGCATGGCCATTGGGCAAGGGGGCATGACTCCTGTCTTTACTAAGACAGGAGTCATGTAAATGGCGTCTGGGCGTCGTTAAAAATGGCGCAAATCGGGTGGAGGCGATTTTTTTGCCTTTACCTGACTTGCCCCATTTTAAGACGCCCTAACGCCATTTTCCCCAACGCCGGCGCTGCCTGGTGTACGTGGTTTTTTTCCACGCACACCAGGCAGCGCCGGTCGGCTATCGCCATTCAATAAATACGGCGCCCGCATGGCGCTTCAGAATGGCGTTAGCCGGCGCTAATTTTTTTGACGCAAAACTGCGATAGCGCAGTTTTGCGTCAAAAAGTATAAATATGGCCCTGTATGTCTGGGCAAATTCAGAGGCCATTTCAATATATAATGTGCTGTCTGGTGATGGCACTGCTCTACAATGCTTTAGCAATGTATTTGCGACAGTGTTCTCCAAAAAGCACCACTAGCTACATGCTACACCCTTCCTTCGAGCTGTCCTGCTCAATACATTTGCTATACAGGATCTTTGTGTGACGCACAATCAATTTAACTTCAGTACCGTAACATTGAAGGCAGCACTCCCACTCTGAAAATTGTTCCAACACCACAGCTGAAGAGGGAAAGTCGAGAACGGCGTTTGAGACTTGAAATTTAAATTGGAAATAAGTAAGACCTTGAAAAACGTTCCGAACTGTTCCACTGTCTGGCCGTTTAACACACGTCATAGTCTTTGCGCTCAGCAGTAGATGTAGTTTTTAGTTTGAATGTTATGCTGACTTCTTACACGAGATGGCAGCATAGACCGTTCCATAGTAAATTACCACTGTATCGTGTTGGGAAAGATGTATTTTATTTGACACTCTAAATCAACTCCATGCATTTCATTACTAATGCGAGTTAATTCCGTTTTCCTGATTACATAATTCAGTAAGTAATAAGTAACAGTTTTATTTGGTTTGGTATTTATATTTCCGATGTGCTAACGCCAATGTTATTTTAGACCCACATGAAAGGTATTGCACCTCGATGCACGTGTGGAGGGGGGAGTTACTACAAATTATTTTTATTTGAACGAAAAAAATCATAAAAAGATATGTGATCTACAAGCTTTGGAATACATTATTTGTGGTATTTTTAATTTCCTTACAAAACTTTTTTGAATTTATAATGGCTTCAGTCCTGTGGTCTGAGCCATGCCTACAGGGGCAGTGGCACCAGGTCACACACGTGTAAGGGGTGCATTGCATTCCACTTAAGACAGTGTTTTAACATTAAACTACCGCTAAGGGCAGAGTGGCTCGTATTTCTTGACTGCGCGAAGTCCAAAGGAACCCATGCTAAGACACTTCTTAACGCGCCTCATTGTGAGGCAGTATTCATTAAATCTGTAGTAATTTGCAGAGCTGTTTCTTGATAGTAAAGTGAGGCGGTAGATATCAAATCCCATACTGAGGCCCGGGCACCATTTTTTTACAAAACTTGATGAAAGCAGAATAAAAGAGGTAGAAGAAGAATGCAGTTGTTTTTTTTCTCTGTTGAGTGCAGCATTGTGTCTATTTTACACAAACTATTTCATTCTGGGAAGTTCATCCTTTTGTGTTGCTAAAGCTGACAGGACTGCATTAACACATTCTGTTCTTTTGCGCCCAAGCGCAATTGAATGACCAATTGTTGTTAAATAACATTTGAACTTGATTGTCTCCTATCTGTTTAAAGCCTATTATATAAAGCTCTCTACGCTGCTTTTCAACTGCTTCAAAGGTTTCAGTTACAGTGTAGTAGACATGGGGGCTAAAAACTGAGAAGGGATGGTGAGGGACGTTCTGAAATGAGCAGTCGACGTGCTTGCTTCAACAGTGAAAGAGAAAACAGCTCACCTTGTTAGAAACAACATCGTTTTGAGTGGTCGCCCACAATTTTCAGATTGGCTGTTATTAGGAATCTGGGAAATGAGAAACTGCCATTCCTGTCACAGCACATGTGCTCTTTCTCTACAAACATATGGTAAATTTGTTAACATGCAATTGCCTTATTTAACTTTCGAGAAAGGTAAAATGGCACAGGAAATACACCAGCAGCGACACATTTTAAATGCAATTTTGGGCTGTATGTTTACACCACACACAACTTGAAGTGTGCCCTAAAAGCCCACAGGATCGGGTGGTTAACGTGAGACGTTCTATATATTAAATACAAGTTTGGCCCTTTAGTAACCAGCCACCAAATGTTTGTAAAGAAAGCCCGTTTTATACATGGTTAAAAGTCTACAAAAGACATTTGCTAGAATATTATTTTCACAAATATATCAGCACCCTTGATCAATAGTGAAAGTAGATATTTGAACTCTGTAGTGGAAAAATAACTTTAAAAAAGCATACTTTGTGGTCCCCAATTGACACGCAGAGATAAACTGCTTTCTTTTCCTTCACTGGCAGTAATAATTTATTAGCATCCAAATTAGATGACAGGAAACATCAGACTAGCTACTAAAGGCAGGGTGACTGCAGTGGGGGCAAACCCTGGAACACTGATCTGGGATGAGCAAGAATACATAGTGTGGAAAGGTCCTGTGCCACCTATTTTTGTTTCTTCAGGAGGGCACATATTCCCCATGGAGAAACAACTTCTGTAAATACCACGGCACTTTTGGGGTTCTAGGTGCCATTCCCCAACATGAAAACCGATTTACTCCTGCCCTTGTTATCTGTAAGTTCCAGCTATTTTCATAGTGAAACACTACCAGTAAATCGTTTGTGAACATGTACTCACTTGCAAGATTGCAGCGTTTCAACTCCATGTAAAGGTATGTCCGCCTTCAAAACCCGCCTCAGTAAGGGGAGTTACTCACATGTAAAATTACACCATACTTGTTTTGTCTTGTAAGTAAATTCAGTTCATGCCTTCTCTTTGTACTTAAGGGTTACCGAGAGGCACAAACAGCTTTATGAATTGGCTCCATCATTTCCTTTGCAGACTTATAATAACATACTGTGGCAATGTCCAGTTTACCATATTGTGTGGAACTGAGTAAATATTTCTTTAAGTCACACTTTGACTGTATTGAATGTATTCATAGAGCAGCGATCTTACCATGATGATGTATGTTCTGTTAGAACTGTGTAAGTAGAATGCTTATGGCCAAATGAGACTGTGATAGCAGTTACCTCTGGGCAATCAAAGGTTGTGGCTGGAGTTTCTTGTTATGAATACATCTTCATCACGCATTATCAAGCTTCCTGGCAATGTTATTGGATCTCAGCTTCACACATTCCACCTATAAAGGGTGTCACTTGGAAGGATTGCCAGGGCTTCAGGATTTTGAGCGCCTGGGCACTATTGGGAAAGACCACCAGATTGGGTGCAATAGATGTGTAAATGTAACTTTTGGGCTGAAATATGTGGAGTGGTTGGGGACAGTTGTGTGATTTCAGTAGGTATCAGTGTCAGACCACCAGTTCACTTCATTAGCACTTGGTTCACTCATTTAAAATGCTTTTAATATTTTTATGTTTCCTATGACAAACTTAATCTAAATACTGTTTTCTTATCAGTGTTTTTTGTGTAAGCAAAATGTGCTTTTAAGAAATTGGATTAATATTTAGCAGAGGTGGGGCCCGGTTGACTACACATCTCAAAGAATAATCACAACCCTTGCCAGGGAGGGCCCTTAAAGCCACTAAATTAACCTGAGCTCAACCCCATCCCCCAGTAGCTACGACACAGAGCAGACAGACTTAGAACAATGTGTAAAGTGTTTATGCAATATCAAAACAGTAATAAAATCGAAAAGCAAAACAATAAAAATCAGAACCCACGCATTGAAAATAGAGTAAAAGTTAATAAAATAAGACATAGATGACACAAATCCAACAAGGTGGTACCAGAAATATGAACTTTTAAGGTTTTACGGAGAAATAATGCCAAAAAGCACAAGTGCCAATGACAGTCAAAGGTCACAGTAGACTGGGACCTAGGCTCAATGTGGGGCTAACTGCGATGTAACGCCATTGGATACACCAAGCACGTTCGCCCTGGTCAAAGAGCTCACCTTCTGACTTTAGTCCTTTAAGTCCTAATCCACCACAGGAGTACACTACTGAATTCCCCAGGAACTCCGGGGAGGCACCTAGTGACTCACAGGGTGTCAGGCAGATGTTAGGCAGCAGGATCCAGTCCCAGGGCAATTGTCACTGTACAGCTGGGTACTTGCCGGGAAAAGGCCTCCTGTAGCTTGTGTCCTGGTAGCTTTAACAGTTGGTCACCCTTATGATCCTTGGAGTACTGGGTACAAGGGTACAAGGGTAGGTCGCTCCCCCTGCCGCTGCAGCTCCTCCAAGTTCCCGAGTTCCTGTGTTCCTGAGACCCACCTAACTGTAAGTACCCCCCTCCTCCCAGCCCCTCGCCCTGCCCCGCGCCACTCACCTTCTCTCCTGCTCCTGCTTCTTTTCCTCCTCTCTGTCTCTTCCTCCTCGCTCCCCCTCTGCAATCTTCTTCTGTGTTCTTCTGTTCTTCCCTTCTGTTCTTCTGTTCTTCCCTTCTGTTCTTCTGTGTTCTTCCGGTCTTCTGTGTTCTTCTTCTCTGTTCTTCTCTGTGCTTCTGTGTTCTTCTTCTCGGTTCTTCTGTGTTCTTCTGTGTTCTTCTGTGTTCTTCTGTGTTCTTCTGTGTTCTTCTCTGTTCTTCTGCTCTTCCGATCTTCTGTGCTTCTGTCTTCTGTTCTTCTGTTCTTCTGTCTTCTGCTCTTCCGGTCTTCTGTTCTTCTGTCTTCTGTTCTTCTGTCTTCTGTTCTCCTGTCTTCGGCTCTTCTACCTCCTCCGTCTTCTTCCCCCGAGCCTGCCCTCCTGCTCCTTCCTCATCCCCCTCCCTCACTCGCCTCCCCCTCTCTCACTCCTAGCTAACCCGTTCGCTATCTACCTCCCTCACTCCTCCTATCTTCCTATCTCTCTAGCTCCCTATCTCACTATCTAACTCCCCCACTCTCCACCTCCTCCTACCTACCTATCTGTCTATCTATCTATTTCCCTATCTATCGACTTCTCTATCTATTTTCTCTATCTATTTCTCTATCTCTCCCCCCCTCCCGCCACCCCCTCTACTACCTATCTCCCTATCCTCTCACTCTACCTCTCTCCCTCACCCACCTCTACAACCCCCCCTCCCCTATCTTCACAACCCTACTCCTATCTCTCTCCCTAATCTCCAAACCTCCTAACACTCACCCTCCTCCACCCTAAACCCCCTCCCCCAGCTCCTCTCACTCTACCTGTCCCCCCCCCTCCCTCGCGCTTTCCCGCCGCGACCTCCTGCACGCCCCCGCCCCCCAGCTCCCATTCGCCCCCAGCTGACCCCTCCCCCCCCTCCTACCTCTTATGGCGGCCGCTGCGCGACTGCGCAGCGGGCGCGCGCAGCGGGCTCGCCGCTGGCGCGCCAGAGGCGCGCCAGAGGCAAGCCCGTCTGCGCCCGTCCGCGCCTGGCCCGCGCCCAGCGCCACGACCCCTGGTCCCCAGCTCCCCCAAGCCCCGCTGATCCGCTACGACCCCACCACCCTCCACGCCCTCAACCCAGGGCGCTCCAAAACCTGCTTCCTAGCTCACCCCAAACGCACCCATGGACCCTTCGCCTGCAACTCCTGCAAACGCATCTTCCACCACGCAACTACCACGACCACAAGCCCACGCGCCATCAACCACCTCAAGTGCATCCTGGTCAACGCTCGTTCCGTCCACAAGCACGCCGTTGAACTTTGGGACCTCCTGGACTCCACAGCCCCGGACGTCGCCTTCATCACGGAGACATGGATGAACGCCTCCTCTGCTCCAGACATCGCTACCGCCATCCCCGAAGGCTACAAGATCTCCAGAAAAGACCGCACCAACCAAGTAGGAGGAGGTGTCGCCATCATCTTCAAAGACTCCATCAGCGTCACCACCTCCACCGAAGACCCCCCCCTCGCCGCTGAACACCTGCATTTTCAGATTCGCACCGACCCAAGGACCACCCTCAGAGGATCCCTCGTCTACCGTCCTCCCGGACCTCGCGCCTCTTTCAGCGACGCCATCGCCGACTTCATCTCCCCGCACGCCCTCGCCTCACCGGACTACATCCTCCTAGGCGACCTCAACTTCCATCTGGAACAAAACAACGACCCCAACACCACCACCCTGCTCGACAACCTCGCCAACCTCGGCCTCAAACAACTGGTGAACACCGCCACCCACATCGCCGGACACACGCTCGACCCTATCTTCTCCGCCAGCAAACACGTCTTCTTCAGCCACACCTCTGCCCTACACTGGACCGACCACAGCTGCGTCCACTTCACATTCCGACGCGAGACCTCCCACCTCCGCACTCAACCCATCCCTCGTCGACAGTGGAACAAGATCCCTGAAGAGCAACTCTTCTCCGCTCTCGCCGCCAACCAACCCACCCTCACCACCGACCCCAACGACGCAGCTCTCAACCTCACAAACTGGATCTCGAACTGCGCTGACAACCTTGCTCCCCTCAAACGCACGCATCGACAGACCAACACCAAAAAACCTCTCTGGTTCTCTGACACCCTCAAAGAATCAAAGAAATCTTGTCGTGCCCTTGAGAAGGCCTGGCGCAAGGACCACACCGCTGACAACATGACCGCCCTCAAGAACGCTACACGCGAACACCACCACCTGATCCGCACTGCCAAAAGGAACTTTTTCACCGACAGACTAGACAAAAACAGCCACAACAGCAGAGAACTCTTCAGCATCGTCAAAGAGTTCTCCAACCCCAGCGCCAGCGCCAACGCCGTCACGCCCTCACAGGATTTGTGCGAATCCCTCGCCACTTTCTTCCATCGCAAGATCAGCGACCTCCACGACAGCTTCGGACACCAGACCCAACCATACACCACTGAACCCGCTTCCCCGGACATCACCCTCAACAACTGGACCCACATCAACACGGAAGAAACCAAATCCATCATGAACTCTATCCACTCCGGCGCCCCTTCGGACCCCTGCCCGCACTTCATCTTTAACAAAGCCGACGACATCATCGCCCCGCACCTCCAGACCGTCATCAACTCTTCTTTTTCTTCTGCTACCTTCCCCGAATGCTGGAAGCACGCTGAAGTCAACGCCCTACTAAAGAAACCTACGGCTGACCCAAGCGACCTGAAAAACTTCCGCCCCATCTCTCTTCTACCTTTCCCAGCCAAGGTAATAGAAAAGACCGTCAACAAACAGCTGACCACCTTCCTGGAAGACAACAACCTGCTCGACCCTTCACAAACCGGATTCCGAACCAACCACAGCACGGAAACCGCCCTCATCTCAGTCACAGACGACATCAGAACCCTGATGGACAACGGTGAAACAGTCGCCCTCATTCTCCTCGACCTCTCGGCTGCCTTTGACACCGTCTGTCACCGCACCCTAATCACCCGCCTACGCTCCACCGGGATCCAAGGCCAGGCCCTGGACTGGATCGCCTCCTTCCTCGCTAACCGCTCCCAAAGAGTTTACCTCCCTCCGTTTCGCTCAGAATCCACCAAGATCATCTGCGGCGTACCTCAAGGCTCATCGCTCAGCCCGACACTCTTCAATGTCTACATGAGCCCCCTCGCCGACATCGTACGCAAGCACGACATCATCATCACCTCCTACGCCGACGACACCCAACTTGTACTCTCCCTCACCAAGGACCCCGCCAGCGCCAAGACCAACCTACAAGAGGGTATGAAGGACGTCGCAGATTGGATGAGGCTCAGCCGCCTAAAGCTGAACTCTGAAAAAACGGAAGTCCTCATCCTCGGCAACACCCCGTCCGCCTGGGACGACTCCTGGTGGCCCACGGCCCTCGGCACCGCACCGACCCCCGCAGACCACGCCCGCAACCTCGGCTTCATCTTGGACCCTCTTCTCACCATGACCAAGCAAGTCAACGCCGTGTCCTCCGCCTGCTTCCTCACTCTCCGCATGCTCCGCAAGATCTTCCGCTGGATCCCCGCCGACACCAGAAAAACCGTGACCCACGCCCTTGTCACGAGTCGCCTGGACTACGGCAACACCCTCTACGCCGGGACCACCGCCAAACTCCAAAACCGCCTGCAACGCATCCAAAACGCCTCGGCCCGCCTCATCCTCGACGTACCCCGCAACAGCCACATCTCCGCACACCTGAGACACCTGCATTGGCTCCCAGTCAGCAAAAGGATCACCTTCCGTCTTCTCACCCACGCACACAAAGCCCTCCACAACAAGGGACCGGAATACCTCAACAGACGCCTCAGCTTCTACGTCCCCACCCGCCCCCTCCGCTCCGCTGGCCTCGCACTTGCTGCCGTCCCTCGCACCCGCCGCTCCACGGCGGGTGGGAGATCTTTCTCCTTCCTGGCGGCCAAGACCTGGAACTCCCTCCCCACCAGCCTCAGGACCACCCAGGACCACTCCGCTTTCCGGAGACTCCTAAAGACTTGGCTGTTCGAGCAGCGATAACCCCCCCTTTCCCCCCTAGCGCCTTGAGACCCGCACGGGTGAGTAGCGCGCTTTATAAATGTTAATGATTTGATTTTGATACTAAAGAGGAGGTTCAGTCCTCTTCTGATTTTCCACAGGTCCAGGAGTATTCTGAAGTGGTTGCTTGGAGACGCCAAATTTATGCCTGGCACTGGCAAGTGGATGGAAATGACTCCTGGGCACACCCTAACCAATGGCACAAACATTCCTGGTGCCAACCTGCCCCCTTTGAGCATTTTCAAGATGGCATGGTGGCTAGGTGTGTATTATGACAATCCTAGCTTCCTCCCACATCTAACTCTATAATACAGTTTGGTGCAGTCACTGTACCCCCAATAAACCTAAAGACAGAAGTCTGGTAGAACAAAGGAGGAAATTGTCTCACCCCTTGAATCGTGTTCCAAGTATTATTCGTAAAACCCCAGCAGACCTGTTGTAGGAAGTTGGCTCTGTATGTGCTATTTCAAAGTAAGGAATAGCATGCACAGAGTCCAAGGGTTCCCCTTAGAGGTAAAATAGTGGTAAAAATAGATAATACTAATGCTCTATTTTGTGGTAGTGTGGTCGAGCAGTAGGCTTATCCAAGGAGTAGTGTTAAGCATTTGTTGTACATACACAAGACAATAAATGAGGTACACACACTCAGAGACAAATCCAGCCAATAGGTTTTTATGTAGAAAAATATCTTTTCTTAGTTTATTTTAAGAACCACAGGTTCAAATTCTACATGTAATATCTCATTCGAAAGGTATTGCAGGTAAGTACTTTAGGAACTTCAAATCATCAAAATTGCATGTATACTTTTCAAGTTATTGACAAATAGCTGTTTTAAAAGTGGACACAGTGCAATTTTCACAGTTCCTAGGGGAGGTAAGTATTTGTTAGATTAACCAGGTAAGTAAGACACTTACAGGGCTCAGTTCTTGGTCCAAGGTAGCCCACCGTTGGGGGTTCAGAGCAACCCCAAAGTCACCACACCAGCAGCTCAGGGCCGGTCAGGTGCAGAGTCCAGAGTGGTGCCCAAAACACATAGGCTAGAATGGAGAGAAGGGGGTGCCCCGGTTCCGGTCTGCTTGCAGGTAAGTACCCGCGTCTTCGGAGGGCAGACCAGGGGGGTTTTGTAGGGCACCGGGGGGGACACAAGTCCACACAGAAATTTCACCCTCAGCGGCGCGGGGGCGGCCGGGTGCAGTGTAGAAACAAGCGTCGGGTTCGCAATGTTAGTCTATGAGAGATCTCGGGATCTCTTCAGCGCTGCAGGCAGGCAAGGGGGGGATTCCTCGGGGAAACCTCCACTTGGGCAAGGGAGAGGGACTCCTGGGGGTCACTTCTCCAGTGAAAGTCCGGTCCTTCAGGTCCTGGGGGCTGCGGGTGCAGGGTCTCTCCCAGGTGTCGGGACTTTAGGTTCAAAAGAGTCGCGGTCAGGGGAAGCCTCGGGATTCCCTCTGCAGGCGGCGCTGTGGGGGCTCAGGGGGGACAGGTTTTGGTACTCACAGTATCAGAGTAGTCCTGGGGTCCCTCCTGAGGTGTTGGATCGCCACCAGTCGAGTCGGGGTCGCCGGGTGCAGTGTTGCAAGTCTCACGCTTCTTGCGGGGAGCTTGCAGGGATCTTTAAAGTTGCTGGAAACAAAGTTGCAGCTTTTCTTGGAGCAGGTCCGCTGTCCTCGGGAGTTTCTTGTCTTTTCGAAGCAGGGGCAGTCCTCAGAGGATGTCGAGGTCGCTGGTCCCTTCGGAAGGCGTCGCTGGAGCAGGATCTTTGGAAGGCAGGAGACAGGCCGGTGAGTTTCTGGAGCCAAGGCAGTTGTCGTCTTCTGGTCTTCCGCTGCAGGGGTTTTTCAGCTAGGCAGTCCTTCTTCTTGTTGCAGGAATCTGATTTTCTAGGGTTCAGGGTAGCCCTTAAATACTAAATTTAAGGGCGTGTTTAGGTCTGGGGGGTTAGTAGCCAATGGCTACTAGCCCTGAGGGTGGGTACACCCTCTTTGTGCCTCCTCCCAAGGGGAGGGGGTCACAATCCTAACCCTATTGGGGGAATCCTCCATCTGCAAGATGGAGGATTTCTAAAAGTTAGAGTCACCTCAGCTCAGGACACCTTAGGGGCTGTCCTGACTGGCCAGTGACTCCTCCTTGTTATTCTCATTATTTTCTCCGGCCTTGCCGCCAAAAGTGGGGCCTGGCCGGAGGGGGCGGGCAACTCCACTAGCTGGAGTGTCCTGCTGGGTTGGCACAAAGGAGGTGAGCCTTTGAGGCTCACCGCCAGGTGTGACAATTCCTGCCTGGGAGAGGTGTTAGCATCTCCACCCAGTGCAGGCTTTGTTACTGGCCTCAGAGTGACAAAGGCACTCTCCCCATGGGGCCAGCAACATGTCTCGGTTTGTGGCAGGCTGCTAAAACTAGTCAGCCTACACAGATAGTCGGTTAAGTTTCAGGGGGCACCTCTAAGGTGCCCTCTGGGGTGTATTTTACAATAAAATGTACACTGGCATCAGTGTGCATTTATTGGGCTGAGAAGTTTGATACCAAACTTCCCAGTTTTCAGTGTAGCCATTATGGTGCTGTGGAGTTCGTGTTTGACAGACTCCCAGACCATATACTCTTATGGCTACCCTGCACTTACAATGTCTAAGGTTTTGTTTAGACACTGTAGGGGTACCATGCTCATGCACTGGTACCCTCACCTATGGTATAGTGCACCCTGCCTTAGGGCTGTAAGGCCTGCTAGAGGGGTGTCTTATCTATACTGCATAGGCAGTGAGAGGCTGGCATGGCACCCTGAGGGGAGTGCCATGTCGACTTACTCGTTTTGTCCTCACTAGCACACACAAGCTGGTAGGCAGTGTGTCTGTGCTGAGTGAGAGGTCTCCAGGGTGGCATAAGACATGCTGCAGCCCTTAGAGACCTTCCTTGGCATCAGGGCCCTTGGTACTAGAAGTACCAGTTACAAGGGACTTATCTGGATGCCAGGGTCTGCCAATTGTGGATACAAAAGTACAGGTTAGGGAAAGAACACTGGTGCTGGGGCCTGGTTAGCAGGCCTCAGCACACTTTCAATTGTAAACATAGCATCAGCAAAGGCAAAAAGTCAGGGGGCAACCATGCCAAGGAGGCATTTCCTTACACAACCCCCCCCCAAACGAAAGAGGATGAGACTAACCTTTCCCAAGAGAGTCTTCATTTTCTAAGTGGAAGAACCTGGAAAGGCCATCTGCATTGGCATGGGCAGTCCCAGGTCTGTGTTCCACTATAAAGTCCATTCCCTGTAGGGAGATGGACCACCTCAACAGTTTAGGATTTTCACCTTTCATTTGCATCAGCCATTTGAGAGGTCTGTGGTCAGTTTGAACTAGGAAGTGAGTCCCAAAGAGGTATGGTCTCAGCTTCTTCAGGGACCAAACCACAGCAAAGGCCTCCCTCTCAATGGCACTCCAACGCTGCTCCCTGGGGAGTAACCTCCTGCTAATGAAAGCAACAGGCTGGTCAAGGCCATCATCATTTGTTTGGGACAAAACTGCCCCTATCCCATGTTCAGAGGCATCAGTCTGCACAATGAACTGCTTAGAATAATCTGGAGCTTTGAGAACTGGTGCTGAGCACATTGCCTGTTTCAGGGTGTCAAAGGCCTGTTGGCAGTCCACAGTCCAGTTTACTTTCTTGGGCATTTTCTTGGAGGTGAGTTCAGTGAGGGCTGTCACAATGGATCCATATCCCTTCACAAACCTCCTGTAGTACCCAGTCAAGCCAAGGAATGCCCTGACTTGAGTCTGGGTTTTTGGAGCTACCCAGTCCAGAATAGTCTGGATCTTGGGTTGGAGTGGCTGAACTTGGCCTCCACCTACAAGGTGTCCCAAGTAAACCACAGTTCCCTGCCCTATCTGGCATTTGGATGCCTTGATAGAGAGGCCTGCAGATTGCAGAGCCTTCAAAACCTTTCTCAGGTGGACCAGGTGATCCTGCCAGGTGGAGCTAAAGACAGCAATATCATCAAGATAAGCTGTGCTAAAGGACTCCAAGCCAGCAAGGACTTGATTCACCAACCTTTGGAAGGTGGCAGGGGCATTCTTTAAACCAAAGGGCATAACAGTAAACTGATAATGCCCATCAGGTGTGGAGAATGCTGTCTTTTCTTTTGCTCCAGGTGCCATTTTTATTTGCCAGTACCCTGCTGTCAAGTCAAAGGTACTTAGAAATTTGGCAGCACCTAATTTATCAATGAGCTCATCAGCTCTTGGAATTGGATGAGCATCTGTCTTGGTGACAGAATTGAGCCCTCTGTAGTCCACACAAAACCTCATCTCTTTCTTTCCCTCTTTGGTGTGAGGTTTGGGGACTAAGACCACTGGGCTAGCCCAGGGGCTGTCAGAGCGCTCAATCACTCCCAATTCCAGCATCTTGTGGACTTCCACCTTGATGCTTTCCTTAACATGGTCAGACTGTCTGAAGATTTTGTTCTTGACAGGCATGCTGTCTCCTGTGTCCACATCATGGGTACACAGGTGGGTCTGACCAGGGGTTAGGGAGAAAAGCTCAGGAAACTGTTGTAGGACTCTCCTACAATCAGCCTGCTGTTGGCCAGAGAGGGTGTCTGAGTAGATCACTCCATCTACTGTGCCATCTTTTGGGTCTGATGACAGAAGATCAGGGAGAGGTTCACTCTCTGCTTCCTGATCCTCATCTGTTACCATTAACAGATTCACATCAGCCCTGTCATGGAAGAGCTTAAGGCGGTTCACATGGATCACCCTCTTGGGGCTCCTGCTTGTGCCCAGGTCCACCAAGTAGGTGACCTGACTCTTCCTCTCTAGTACTGGGTAAGGGCCACTCCATTTGTCCTGGAGTGCCCTGGGAGCCACAGGCTCCAGAACCCAGACTTTCTGCCCTGGTTGGAACTCAACCAGTGCAGCCTTTTGGTCATACCAAAACTTCTGGAGCTGTTGGCTGGCCTCAAGGTTTTTGGTTGCCTTTTCCATGTACTCTGCCATTCTAGAGCGAAGGCCAAGTACATAGTCCACTATGTCCTGTTTAGGCTCATGGAGAGGTCTCTCCCAGCCTTCTTTAACAAGGGCAAGTGGTCCCCTTACAGGATGACCAAACAGAAGTTCAAAGGGTGAGAACCCTACTCCCTTCTGTGGTACCTCCCTGTAAGCGAAAAGCAGACATGGCAGGAGGACATCCCATCTCCTTTTGAGTTTTTCTGGGAGCCCCATGATCATGCCCTTTAATGTCTTGTTGAATCTCTCAACTAAGCCATTAGTTTGTGGATGGTAAGGGGTAGTGAATTTATAAGTCACTCCACACTCATTCCACATGTGCTTTAGGTATGCTGACATGAAGTTGGTACCTCTGTCAGACACCACCTCCTTAGGGAAACCCACTCTGGTAAAGATACCAATGAGGGCCTTGGCTACTGCAGGGGCAGTAGTCGACCTAAGGGGAATAGCTTCAGGATATCTGGTAGCATGATCCACTACTACCAGGATATACATATTTCCTGAGGCTGTGGGAGGTTCCAGTGGACCAACTATGTCCACACCCACTCTTTCAAAGGGCACCCCCACCACTGGAAGTGGAATGAGGGGGGCCTTTGGATGCCCACCTGTCTTACCACTGGCTTGACAGGTGGGGCAGGAGAGGCAAAACTCCTTAACCATGTTGGACATATTGGGCCAGTAGAAGTGGTTGACTAACCTCTCCCACGTCTTGGTTTGTCCCAAATGTCCAGCAAGGGGAATGTCATGGGCCAATGTTAGGATGAACTCTCTGAACAGCTGAGGCACTACCACTCTCCTAGTGGCACCAGGTTTGGGGTCTCTGGCCTCAGTGTACAGGAGCCCATCTTCCCAATAGACCCTATGTGTTCCATTTTTCTTGCCTTTGGACTCTTCAGCAGCTTGCTGCCTAAGGCCTTCAAGAGAGGGACAGGTTTCTTGTCCCTTACACAGCTCTTCCCTTGAGGGTCCCCCTGGGCCTAAGAGCTCAACCTGATAAGGTTCAAGCTCCAAAGGCTCAGTTCCCTCAGAGGGCAGAACTTCTTCCTGAGAAGAGAGGTTCCCTTTCTTTTGCTGTGTTGCAGTTGGTTTCCCAACTGACTTTCCTGTTCTCTTGGTAGGCTGGGCCATTTTTCCAGACTCCAGCTCTACTTTTTCACCCTGTGCCTTGCACTGTGCTCTTGTTTTCACACACACCAGTTCAGGGATACCCAGCATTGCTGCATGGGTTTTTAGCTCTACCTCAGCCCATGCTGAGGACTCCAGGTCATTTCCAAGCAGACAGTCCACTGGGATATTTGAGGAGACCACCACCTGTTTCAGGCCATTGACCCCTCCCCATTCTAAAGTAACCATTGCCATGGGATGTACTTTTCTCTGATTGTCAGCGTTGGTGACTGTGTAAGTTTTTCCAGTCAGGTATTGGCCAGGGGAAACCAGTTTCTCTGTCACCATGGTGACACTGGCACCTGTATCCCTCAGGCCCTCTATTCTAGTCCCATTAATTAAGAGTTGCTGTCTGTATTTTTGCATGTTAGGCGGCCAGACAGCTAGTGTGGCTAAATCCACCCCACCCTCAGAAACTAGAGTAGCTTCAGTGTGGACCCTGATTTGCTCTGGGCACACTGTTGATCCCACTTGGAGACTAGCCATACCAGTGTTACCTGGATGGGAGTTTGGAGTGGAACCTTTCTTGGGACAGGCCTTGTCTCCAGTTTGGTGTCCATGCTGTTTACAGCTATGACACCAGGCCTTTTTGGGATCAAAGTTTTTACCCTTGTACCCATTGTTTTGTGAAGAGGCTCTGGGCCCACCCTCCTGTGCAGGTTTTTGGGGGCCTGTAGAAGACTCTTTACTATTTTTAGTTTTGGTTGTCTCATCACCCTTCTGCTGGGGAGTCTTTGTGACCCCTTTCTTTTGGTCACCCCCTGTTGAAGTCTTGGACACCCTTGTCTTGACCCAATGGTCCGCCTTCTTTCCCAATTCTTGGGGAGAAATTGGTCCTAGGTCTACCAGATGCTGATGCAGTTTATCATTGAAACAATTACTTAACAGGTGTTCTTTCACAAATAAATTGTACAGCCCATCATAATTACTTACACCACTGCCTTGAATCCAACCATCTAGTGTTTTCACTGAGTAGTCAACAAAGTCAACCCAGGTCTGGCTCGAGGATTTTTGAGCCCCCCTGAACCTAATCCTGTACTCCTCAGTGGAGAATCCAAAGCCCTCAATCAGGGTACCCTTCATGAGGTCATAAGATTCTGCATCTTGTCCAGAGAGTGTGAGGAGTCTATCCCTACACTTTCCTGTGAACATTTCCCAAAGGAGAGCACCCCAGTGAGATTTGTTCACTTTTCTGGTTACACAAGCCCTCTCAAAAGCTGTGAACCATTTGGTGATGTCATCACCATCTTCATATTTAGTTACAATCCCTTTGGGGATTTTCAACATGTCAGGAGAATCTCTGACCCTATTTATGTTGCTGCCACCATTGATGGGTCCTAGGCCCATCTCTTGTCTTTCCCTCTCTATGGCTAGGATCTGTCTTTCCAAAGCCAATCTTTTGGCCATCCTGGCTAACTGGATGTCCTCTTCACTGGAGTTATCCTCAGTGATTTCAGAGTTGTTGGTCCCTCCTGTGAGGGAACCAGCATCTCTGACTATTATTTGTGGAGTCAGGGCTTGAGAAGCCCTGCTCTCCCTAAGTAGGACTGGAGGGGGGGAATTTCCCTCCAAGTCACTATCTTCATCCTCTGAGTTGCCATCCTCAGAGGGGTTGGCCTTTTCAAACTCTGCCAAAAGCTCCTGGAGCTGTACTTTGGTAGGTTTGGGGCCCATTGCTATTTTCTTTAGTTTACAGAGTGACCTTAGCTCTCTCATCTGTAGATGGAGGTAAGGTGTGGTGTCGAGTTCCACCACATTCACATCTGTGCTAGACATTATGCTTCTAAAAGTTGGAATACTTTTTAAGAAACTAAAACTGGTTCTAGAATCTAATTCAAACTTTTACCAAACTTTTAAACTCTAAAAGAAATGCTAAACAGGATCTAACACAAGGCCCTAGCAGGTCTTTTAAGAATTTAGAAAACTTTTCAAATTGCAAAAATCAATTTCTAATGACAATTTTGGAATTTGTCGTGTGATCAGGTATTGGCTGAGTAGTCCAGCAAATGCAAAGTCTTGTATCCCACCGCTGCCACCAATGTAGGAAGTTGGCTCTGTATGTGCTATTTCAAAGTAAGGAATAGCATGCACAGAGTCCAAGGGTTCCCCTTAGAGGTAAAATAGTGGTAAAAATAGATAATACTAATGCTCTATTTTGTGGTAGTGTGGTCGAGCAGTAGGCTTATCCAAGGAGTAGTGTTAAGCATTTGTTGTACATACACAAGACAATAAATGAGGTACACACACTCAGAGACAAATCCAGCCAATAGGTTTTTATGTAGAAAAATATCTTTTCTTAGTTTATTTTAAGAACCACAGGTTCAAATTCTACATGTAATATCTCATTCGAAAGGTATTGCAGGTAAGTACTTTAGGAACTTCAAATCATCAAAATTGCATGTATACTTTTCAAGTTATTGACAAATAGCTGTTTTAAAAGTGGACACTTAGTGCAATTTTCACAGTTCCTAGGGGAGGTAAGTATTTGTTAGATTAACCAGGTAAGTAAGACACTTACAGGGCTCAGTTCTTGGTCCAAGGTAGCCCACCGTTGGGGGTTCAGAGCAACCCCAAAGTCACCACACCAGCAGCTCAGGGCCGGTCAGGTGCAGAGTCCAGAGTGGTGCCCAAAACACATAGGCTAGAATGGAGAGAAGGGGGTGCCCCGGTTCCGGTCTGCTTGCAGGTAAGTACCCGCGTCTTCGGAGGGCAGACCAGGGGGGTTTTGTAGGGCACCGGGGGGGACACAAGTCCACACAGAAATTTCACCCTCAGCGGCGCGGGGGCGGCCGGGTGCAGTGTAGAAACAAGCGTCGGGTTCGCAATGTTAGTCTATGAGAGATCTCGGGATCTCTTCAGCGCTGCAGGCAGGCAAGGGGGGGATTCCTCGGGGAAACCTCCACTTGGGCAAGGGAGAGGGACTCCTGGGGGTCACTTCTCCAGTGAAAGTCCGGTCCTTCAGGTCCTGGGGGCTGCGGGTGCAGGGTCTCTCCCAGGTGTCGGGACTTTAGGTTCAAAAGAGTCGCGGTCAGGGGAAGCCTCGGGATTCCCTCTGCAGGCGGCGCTGTGGGGGCTCAGGGGGGACAGGTTTTGGTACTCACAGTATCAGAGTAGTCCTGGGGTCCCTCCTGAGGTGTTGGATCGCCACCAGTCGAGTCGGGGTCGCCGGGTGCAGTGTTGCAAGTCTCACGCTTCTTGCGGGGAGCTTGCAGGGATCTTTAAAGTTGCTGGAAACAAAGTTGCAGCTTTTCTTGGAGCAGGTCCGCTGTCCTCGGGAGTTTCTTGTCTTTTCGAAGCAGGGGCAGTCCTCAGAGGATGTCGAGGTCGCTGGTCCCTTCGGAAGGCGTCGCTGGAGCAGGATCTTTGGAAGGCAGGAGACAGGCCGGTGAGTTTCTGGAGCCAAGGCAGTTGTCGTCTTCTGGTCTTCCGCTGCAGGGGTTTTTCAGCTAGGCAGTCCTTCTTCTTGTTGCAGGAATCTGATTTTCTAGGGTTCAGGGTAGCCCTTAAATACTAAATTTAAGGGCGTGTTTAGGTCTGGGGGGTTAGTAGCCAATGGCTACTAGCCCTGAGGGTGGGTACACCCTCTTTGTGCCTCCTCCCAAGGGGAGGGGGTCACAATCCTAACCCTATTGGGGGAATCCTCCATCTGCAAGATGGAGGATTTCTAAAAGTTAGAGTCACCTCAGCTCAGGACACCTTAGGGGCTGTCCTGACTGGCCAGTGACTCCTCCTTGTTATTCTCATTATTTTCTCCGGCCTTGCCGCCAAAAGTGGGGCCTGGCCGGAGGGGGCGGGCAACTCCACTAGCTGGAGTGTCCTGCTGGGTTGGCACAAAGGAGGTGAGCCTTTGAGGCTCACCGCCAGGTGTGACAATTCCTGCCTGGGAGAGGTGTTAGCATCTCCACCCAGTGCAGGCTTTGTTACTGGCCTCAGAGTGACAAAGGCACTCTCCCCATGGGGCCAGCAACATGTCTCGGTTTGTGGCAGGCTGCTAAAACTAGTCAGCCTACACAGATAGTCGGTTAAGTTTCAGGGGGCACCTCTAAGGTGCCCTCTGGGGTGTATTTTACAATAAAATGTACACTGGCATCAGTGTGCATTTATTGGGCTGAGAAGTTTGATACCAAACTTCCCAGTTTTCAGTGTAGCCATTATGGTGCTGTGGAGTTCGTGTTTGACAGACTCCCAGACCATATACTCTTATGGCTACCCTGCACTTACAATGTCTAAGGTTTTGTTTAGACACTGTAGGGGTACCATGCTCATGCACTGGTACCCTCACCTATGGTATAGTGCACCCTGCCTTAGGGCTGTAAGGCCTGCTAGAGGGGTGTCTTATCTATACTGCATAGGCAGTGAGAGGCTGGCATGGCACCCTGAGGGGAGTGCCATGTCGACTTACTCGTTTTGTCCTCACTAGCACACACAAGCTGGTAGGCAGTGTGTCTGTGCTGAGTGAGAGGTCTCCAGGGTGGCATAAGACATGCTGCAGCCCTTAGAGACCTTCCTTGGCATCAGGGCCCTTGGTACTAGAAGTACCAGTTACAAGGGACTTATCTGGATGCCAGGGTCTGCCAATTGTGGATACAAAAGTACAGGTTAGGGAAAGAACACTGGTGCTGGGGCCTGGTTAGCAGGCCTCAGCACACTTTCAATTGTAAACATAGCATCAGCAAAGGCAAAAAGTCAGGGGGCAACCATGCCAAGGAGGCATTTCCTTACACAACCCCCCCCCAAACGAAAGAGGATGAGACTAACCTTTCCCAAGAGAGTCTTCATTTTCTAAGTGGAAGAACCTGGAAAGGCCATCTGCATTGGCATGGGCAGTCCCAGGTCTGTGTTCCACTATAAAGTCCATTCCCTGTCGGGAGATGGACCACCTCAACAGTTTAGGATTTTCACCTTTCATTTGCATCAGCCATTTGAGAGGTCTGTGGTCAGTTTGAACTAGGAAGTGAGTCCCAAAGAGGTATGGTCTCAGCTTCTTCAGGGACCAAACCACAGCAAAGGCCTCCCTCTCAATGGCACTCCAACGCTGCTCCCTGGGGAGTAACCTCCTGCTAATGAAAGCAACAGGCTGGTCAAGGCCATCATCATTTGTTTGGGACAAAACTGCCCCTATCCCATGTTCAGAGGCATCAGTCTGCACAATGAACTGCTTAGAATAATCTGGAGCTTTGAGAACTGGTGCTGAGCACATTGCCTGTTTCAGGGTGTCAAAGGCCTGTTGGCAGTCCACAGTCCAGTTTACTTTCTTGGGCATTTTCTTGGAGGTGAGTTCAGTGAGGGCTGTCACAATGGATCCATATCCCTTCACAAACCTCCTGTAGTACCCAGTCAAGCCAAGGAATGCCCTGACTTGAGTCTGGGTTTTTGGAGCTACCCAGTCCAGAATAGTCTGGATCTTGGGTTGGAGTGGCTGAACTTGGCCTCCACCTACAAGGTGTCCCAAGTAAACCACAGTTCCCTGCCCTATCTGGCATTTGGATGCCTTGATAGAGAGGCCTGCAGATTGCAGAGCCTTCAAAACCTTTCTCAGGTGGACCAGGTGATCCTGCCAGGTGGAGCTAAAGACAGCAATATCATCAAGATAAGCTGTGCTAAAGGACTCCAAGCCAGCAAGGACTTGATTCACCAACCTTTGGAAGGTGGCAGGGGCATTCTTTAAACCAAAGGGCATAACAGTAAACTGATAATGCCCATCAGGTGTGGAGAATGCTGTCTTTTCTTTTGCTCCAGGTGCCATTTTTATTTGCCAGTACCCTGCTGTCAAGTCAAAGGTACTTAGAAATTTGGCAGCACCTAATTTATCAATGAGCTCATCAGCTCTTGGAATTGGATGAGCATCTGTCTTGGTGACAGAATTGAGCCCTCTGTAGTCCACACAAAACCTCATCTCTTTCTTTCCCTCTTTGGTGTGAGGTTTGGGGACTAAGACCACTGGGCTAGCCCAGGGGCTGTCAGAGCGCTCAATCACTCCCAATTCCAGCATCTTGTGGACTTCCACCTTGATGCTTTCCTTAACATGGTCAGACTGTCTGAAGATTTTGTTCTTGACAGGCATGCTGTCTCCTGTGTCCACATCATGGGTACACAGGTGGGTCTGACCAGGGGTTAGGGAGAAAAGCTCAGGAAACTGTTGTAGGACTCTCCTACAATCAGCCTGCTGTTGGCCAGAGAGGGTGTCTGAGTAGATCACTCCATCTACTGTGCCATCTTTTGGGTCTGATGACAGAAGATCAGGGAGAGGTTCACTCTCTGCTTCCTGATCCTCATCTGTTACCATTAACAGATTCACATCAGCCCTGTCATGGAAGAGCTTAAGGCGGTTCACATGGATCACCCTCTTGGGGCTCCTGCTTGTGCCCAGGTCCACCAAGTAGGTGACCTGACTCTTCCTCTCTAGTACTGGGTAAGGGCCACTCCATTTGTCCTGGAGTGCCCTGGGAGCCACAGGCTCCAGAACCCAGACTTTCTGCCCTGGTTGGAACTCAACCAGTGCAGCCTTTTGGTCATACCAAAACTTCTGGAGCTGTTGGCTGGCCTCAAGGTTTTTGGTTGCCTTTTCCATGTACTCTGCCATTCTAGAGCGAAGGCCAAGTACATAGTCCACTATGTCCTGTTTAGGCTCATGGAGAGGTCTCTCCCAGCCTTCTTTAACAAGGGCAAGTGGTCCCCTTACAGGATGACCAAACAGAAGTTCAAAGGGTGAGAACCCTACTCCCTTCTGTGGTACCTCCCTGTAAGCGAAAAGCAGACATGGCAGGAGGACATCCCATCTCCTTTTGAGTTTTTCTGGGAGCCCCATGATCATGCCCTTTAATGTCTTGTTGAATCTCTCAACTAAGCCATTAGTTTGTGGATGGTAAGGGGTAGTGAATTTATAAGTCACTCCACACTCATTCCACATGTGCTTTAGGTATGCTGACATGAAGTTGGTACCTCTGTCAGACACCACCTCCTTAGGGAAACCCACTCTGGTAAAGATACCAATGAGGGCCTTGGCTACTGCAGGGGCAGTAGTCGACCTAAGGGGAATAGCTTCAGGATATCTGGTAGCATGATCCACTACTACCAGGATATACATATTTCCTGAGGCTGTGGGAGGTTCCAGTGGACCAACTATGTCCACACCCACTCTTTCAAAGGGCACCCCCACCACTGGAAGTGGAATGAGGGGGGCCTTTGGATGCCCACCTGTCTTACCACTGGCTTGACAGGTGGGGCAGGAGAGGCAAAACTCCTTAACCATGTTGGACATATTGGGCCAGTAGAAGTGGTTGACTAACCTCTCCCACGTCTTGGTTTGTCCCAAATGTCCAGCAAGGGGAATGTCATGGGCCAATGTTAGGATGAACTCTCTGAACAGCTGAGGCACTACCACTCTCCTAGTGGCACCAGGTTTGGGGTCTCTGGCCTCAGTGTACAGGAGCCCATCTTCCCAATAGACCCTATGTGTTCCATTTTTCTTGCCTTTGGACTCTTCAGCAGCTTGCTGCCTAAGGCCTTCAAGAGAGGGACAGGTTTCTTGTCCCTTACACAGCTCTTCCCTTGAGGGTCCCCCTGGGCCTAAGAGCTCAACCTGATAAGGTTCAAGCTCCAAAGGCTCAGTTCCCTCAGAGGGCAGAACTTCTTCCTGAGAAGAGAGGTTCCCTTTCTTTTGCTGTGTTGCAGTTGGTTTCCCAACTGACTTTCCTGTTCTCTTGGTAGGCTGGGCCATTTTTCCAGACTCCAGCTCTACTTTTTCACCCTGTGCCTTGCACTGTGCTCTTGTTTTCACACACACCAGTTCAGGGATACCCAGCATTGCTGCATGGGTTTTTAGCTCTACCTCAGCCCATGCTGAGGACTCCAGGTCATTTCCAAGCAGACAGTCCACTGGGATATTTGAGGAGACCACCACCTGTTTCAGGCCATTGACCCCTCCCCATTCTAAAGTAACCATTGCCATGGGATGTACTTTTCTCTGATTGTCAGCGTTGGTGACTGTGTAAGTTTTTCCAGTCAGGTATTGGCCAGGGGAAACCAGTTTCTCTGTCACCATGGTGACACTGGCACCTGTATCCCTCAGGCCCTCTATTCTAGTCCCATTAATTAAGAGTTGCTGTCTGTATTTTTGCATGTTAGGCGGCCAGACAGCTAGTGTGGCTAAATCCACCCCACCCTCAGAAACTAGAGTAGCTTCAGTGTGGACCCTGATTTGCTCTGGGCACACTGTTGATCCCACTTGGAGACTAGCCATACCAGTGTTACCTGGATGGGAGTTTGGAGTGGAACCTTTCTTGGGACAGGCCTTGTCTCCAGTTTGGTGTCCATGCTGTTTACAGCTATGACACCAGGCCTTTTTGGGATCAAAGTTTTTACCCTTGTACCCATTGTTTTGTGAAGAGGCTCTGGGCCCACCCTCCTGTGCAGGTTTTTGGGGGCCTGTAGAAGACTCTTTACTATTTTTAGTTTTGGTTGTCTCATCACCCTTCTGCTGGGGAGTCTTTGTGACCCCTTTCTTTTGGTCACCCCCTGTTGAAGTCTTGGACACCCTTGTCTTGACCCAATGGTCCGCCTTCTTTCCCAATTCTTGGGGAGAAATTGGTCCTAGGTCTACCAGATGCTGATGCAGTTTATCATTGAAACAATTACTTAACAGGTGTTCTTTCACAAATAAATTGTACAGCCCATCATAATTACTTACACCACTGCCTTGAATCCAACCATCTAGTGTTTTCACTGAGTAGTCAACAAAGTCAACCCAGGTCTGGCTCGAGGATTTTTGAGCCCCCCTGAACCTAATCCTGTACTCCTCAGTGGAGAATCCAAAGCCCTCAATCAGGGTACCCTTCATGAGGTCATAAGATTCTGCATCTTGTCCAGAGAGTGTGAGGAGTCTATCCCTACACTTTCCTGTGAACATTTCCCAAAGGAGAGCACCCCAGTGAGATTTGTTCACTTTTCTGGTTACACAAGCCCTCTCAAAAGCTGTGAACCATTTGGTGATGTCATCACCATCTTCATATTTAGTTACAATCCCTTTGGGGATTTTCAACATGTCAGGAGAATCTCTGACCCTATTTATGTTGCTGCCACCATTGATGGGTCCTAGGCCCATCTCTTGTCTTTCCCTCTCTATGGCTAGGATCTGTCTTTCCAAAGCCAATCTTTTGGCCATCCTGGCTAACTGGATGTCCTCTTCACTGGAGTTATCCTCAGTGATTTCAGAGTTGTTGGTCCCTCCTGTGAGGGAACCAGCATCTCTGACTATTATTTGTGGAGTCAGGGCTTGAGAAGCCCTGCTCTCCCTAAGTAGGACTGGAGGGGGGGAATTTCCCTCCAAGTCACTATCTTCATCCTCTGAGTTGCCATCCTCAGAGGGGTTGGCCTTTTCAAACTCTGCCAAAAGCTCCTGGAGCTGTACTTTGGTAGGTTTGGGGCCCATTGCTATTTTCTTTAGTTTACAGAGTGACCTTAGCTCTCTCATCTGTAGATGGAGGTAAGGTGTGGTGTCGAGTTCCACCACATTCACATCTGTGCTAGACATTATGCTTCTAAAAGTTGGAATACTTTTTAAGAAACTAAAACTGGTTCTAGAATCTAATTCAAACTTTTACCAAACTTTTAAACTCTAAAAGAAATGCTAAACAGGATCTAACACAAGGCCCTAGCAGGTCTTTTAAGAATTTAGAAAACTTTTCAAATTGCAAAAATCAATTTCTAATGACAATTTTGGAATTTGTCGTGTGATCAGGTATTGGCTGAGTAGTCCAGCAAATGCAAAGTCTTGTATCCCACCGCTGCCACCAATGTAGGAAGTTGGCTCTGTATGTGCTATTTCAAAGTAAGGAATAGCATGCACAGAGTCCAAGGGTTCCCCTTAGAGGTAAAATAGTGGTAAAAATAGATAATACTAATGCTCTATTTTGTGGTAGTGTGGTCGAGCAGTAGGCTTATCCAAGGAGTAGTGTTAAGCATTTGTTGTACATACACAAGACAATAAATGAGGTACACACACTCAGAGACAAATCCAGCCAATAGGTTTTTATGTAGAAAAATATCTTTTCTTAGTTTATTTTAAGAACCACAGGTTCAAATTCTACATGTAATATCTCATTCGAAAGGTATTGCAGGTAAGTACTTTAGGAACTTCAAATCATCAAAATTGCATGTATACTTTTCAAGTTATTGACAAATAGCTGTTTTAAAAGTGGACACTTAGTGCAATTTTCACAGTTCCTAGGGGAGGTAAGTATTTGTTAGATTAACCAGGTAAGTAAGACACTTACAGGGCTCAGTTCTTGGTCCAAGGTAGCCCACCGTTGGGGGTTCAGAGCAACCCCAAAGTCACCACACCAGCAGCTCAGGGCCGGTCAGGTGCAGAGTCCAGAGTGGTGCCCAAAACACATAGGCTAGAATGGAGAGAAGGGGGTGCCCCGGTTCCGGTCTGCTTGCAGGTAAGTACCCGCGTCTTCGGAGGGCAGACCAGGGGGGTTTTGTAGGGCACCGGGGGGGACACAAGTCCACACAGAAATTTCACCCTCAGCGGCGCGGGGGCGGCCGGGTGCAGTGTAGAAACAAGCGTCGGGTTCGCAATGTTAGTCTATGAGAGATCTCGGGATCTCTTCAGCGCTGCAGGCAGGCAAGGGGGGGATTCCTCGGGGAAACCTCCACTTGGGCAAGGGAGAGGGACTCCTGGGGGTCACTTCTCCAGTGAAAGTCCGGTCCTTCAGGTCCTGGGGGCTGCGGGTGCAGGGTCTCTCCCAGGTGTCGGGACTTTAGGTTCAAAAGAGTCGCGGTCAGGGGAAGCCTCGGGATTCCCTCTGCAGGCGGCGCTGTGGGGGCTCAGGGGGGACAGGTTTTGGTACTCACAGTATCAGAGTAGTCCTGGGGTCCCTCCTGAGGTGTTGGATCGCCACCAGTCGAGTCGGGGTCGCCGGGTGCAGTGTTGCAAGTCTCACGCTTCTTGCGGGGAGCTTGCAGGGATCTTTAAAGTTGCTGGAAACAAAGTTGCAGCTTTTCTTGGAGCAGGTCCGCTGTCCTCGGGAGTTTCTTGTCTTTTCGAAGCAGGGGCAGTCCTCAGAGGATGTCGAGGTCGCTGGTCCCTTCGGAAGGCGTCGCTGGAGCAGGATCTTTGGAAGGCAGGAGACAGGCCGGTGAGTTTCTGGAGCCAAGGCAGTTGTCGTCTTCTGGTCTTCCGCTGCAGGGGTTTTTCAGCTAGGCAGTCCTTCTTCTTGTTGCAGGAATCTGATTTTCTAGGGTTCAGGGTAGCCCTTAAATACTAAATTTAAGGGCGTGTTTAGGTCTGGGGGGTTAGTAGCCAATGGCTACTAGCCCTGAGGGTGGGTACACCCTCTTTGTGCCTCCTCCCAAGGGGAGGGGGTCACAATCCTAACCCTATTGGGGGAATCCTCCATCTGCAAGATGGAGGATTTCTAAAAGTTAGAGTCACCTCAGCTCAGGACACCTTAGGGGCTGTCCTGACTGGCCAGTGACTCCTCCTTGTTATTCTCATTATTTTCTCCGGCCTTGCCGCCAAAAGTGGGGCCTGGCCGGAGGGGGCGGGCAACTCCACTAGCTGGAGTGTCCTGCTGGGTTGGCACAAAGGAGGTGAGCCTTTGAGGCTCACCGCCAGGTGTGACAATTCCTGCCTGGGAGAGGTGTTAGCATCTCCACCCAGTGCAGGCTTTGTTACTGGCCTCAGAGTGACAAAGGCACTCTCCCCATGGGGCCAGCAACATGTCTCGGTTTGTGGCAGGCTGCTAAAACTAGTCAGCCTACACAGATAGTCGGTTAAGTTTCAGGGGGCACCTCTAAGGTGCCCTCTGGGGTGTATTTTACAATAAAATGTACACTGGCATCAGTGTGCATTTATTGGGCTGAGAAGTTTGATACCAAACTTCCCAGTTTTCAGTGTAGCCATTATGGTGCTGTGGAGTTCGTGTTTGACAGACTCCCAGACCATATACTCTTATGGCTACCCTGCACTTACAATGTCTAAGGTTTTGTTTAGACACTGTAGGGGTACCATGCTCATGCACTGGTACCCTCACCTATGGTATAGTGCACCCTGCCTTAGGGCTGTAAGGCCTGCTAGAGGGGTGTCTTATCTATACTGCATAGGCAGTGAGAGGCTGGCATGGCACCCTGAGGGGAGTGCCATGTCGACTTACTCGTTTTGTCCTCACTAGCACACACAAGCTGGTAGGCAGTGTGTCTGTGCTGAGTGAGAGGTCTCCAGGGTGGCATAAGACATGCTGCAGCCCTTAGAGACCTTCCTTGGCATCAGGGCCCTTGGTACTAGAAGTACCAGTTACAAGGGACTTATCTGGATGCCAGGGTCTGCCAATTGTGGATACAAAAGTACAGGTTAGGGAAAGAACACTGGTGCTGGGGCCTGGTTAGCAGGCCTCAGCACACTTTCAATTGTAAACATAGCATCAGCAAAGGCAAAAAGTCAGGGGGCAACCATGCCAAGGAGGCATTTCCTTACACCTGTCAAGCATGATTTGAGACTCCAGTGGGATTTGACACTGTAATGTCAAAAAGAGGCCCACTGTGAGTGGAGTCTGCCTAGATGGATGGGAGAGACAAATTAATTGCCCTGCTCAGGTGTCAGCTAGCATTTGCCTGTAACAGGGGAGGTCGCCTTGAAGTATGCTGCAAGTGTTATATGTAAACCCCAGCAGACATGCCAAGCAGGATTTGACATTCAAGAAGGATTTTTCATTGTAATATCCAAAGGATGCGTATTTTGCTGGTGCAGAGTGGTCTTTTCTGCCCATTCAGGTCAGCCGATTGTTTGCTCCTGGGAGGCATTTCATGCCCATTCACACTCATTCACACCTATTCAAATGCTAATTACTGGTTGGTAGAAGTGGGAGACGAAATGCACACAGGACTCCAGAGGCTTTAGGCAGGAAAAGGACAACTTTGAAAAAGTACCTTTCCCAGAATGTTTGTTAAAAACGTGACTTCACTGATTTGTATTTTTATGACTGTTAAAAATAGTTGATGAAATATTTTTCTGGCAGTTTCCTAACTGAAATCAGCATAATTAAATGGAATAAAGTAACAGCCTGCCTTACTATATCAAAAATAACTTTTGGGTCCTTTGCACTTTAAAGACATGCACACTATCAAATCAAGCACATTTTCCTACTTTTGAATACCATGCACGCTCCTTTGTGGGTAATAAGGTCTACATATGGTTGACTTATAGATATTTAAAAGGAACGTTTTGACCTGCCAAAAGTGGTTATTTTGACAGGTCAAATTTTCAATTTAAAACTGTAACAGCAATGATACAAATGGTAGGCCTGCAGTTATGTAATTGTAGTACCAAAAACTAGGGACATACAGGTTAAATGCCAATCAGGGGTATGCCAATTTCACCATGTTGAAAGGAGAACCGCAGGTATTTTATCACTGGTTAGCAGGGGTAAAGTGTCCAGAGTTCCTCAGCCAGCAAAGATATAGGGTCCAGCAAACATTATAACATGCGTGTGCACACTGCAGAAAGAGTAAATGTCCTACAGTGCTGAAATGTCAATTTTGTGTCTTAATGTTTTGCAAAATATATTTGATTAATACATGAAAAGGCCACAACTCGACTGAATTTATTCAATATGAACACATTTCCCGTCTATCTCATCTATGGTCACTGGGGTTTATACTGTTTTACATATATTGTATTGGGACAGAACAGCTCCTGTATCCTTAAACAGATCCAGCCCTCTTCTTTGTAATAATCGATCAGGATATCACTACTGTCAGTACTCCGTCTAGACAGACAGTGCTTCTTTTGTGGATTCTGAAACACTTGTGATCCTAATGGGATACCAACATTTAGTATTGCTACTTGTGTTGAAAAGGTGATTATGTATTAGATTGCTCCTCTAACATTAGCTGGTCTGATGGCAAACAAAGTTGAGATCCAGTTTAAACAAATCACACTGGACGCCATACAAATCGCTGTTGATATTATCAATGGTTGTCATAAGGTGCCACGTTTGTTCAAATGGCTTGTTTAGCAAGCACATATTTAGGTAGAGTCTTACAATTCCTGGCTGTTTGGGCTTCATCATAAAAGTCATGAGGGACACCAATGGGGTTGGCCAGTTACCTTTTCTATGATCGATTGGTGTTGCAATTCCTGGTGCTTAGCTTCTACTCAAGGCTTTAGTTGAATCTGCACTTTCCTGTGTCTGAAAGTGAATGGATTGACAATCTTGTCAATATATAATTTCCTGGCTGTGCTTTGCTGTATCCAAATTCATGGAATGCATGATCAAAACGGTGCTGTTCTTCCACACTATTTGAATTAGTACTATGGAGGAAGTGGGTGAGTCCTAGCTCCTCTGCTGTGACACAGCTACTCAGTGTTCCCATCCCTGACTTGGTTCAGAATATTATTACTTAACTGATGATGCTGCCGTGCTTGACAGATGGTGCAAAGTTTACTGTGAGTGGTAAAGGTGTGAGACTCACATAAGCACAGATCAATGGATAATCTTCATGGGTGCTCATTACCAAATGCAGTGTTCATTGCACAAGATACCGTCTTTGGGGACCCCTGCTCTGGCCCTATCTAAAAAATCCTGTAAAGGGGTTTGCTTTGCTTCAGTTTGAAAATGTGTTGTCATGCGCAAGGAACTCAGGAGCAGGGTAAGGCTCAGAATGGCAGTATTTACAGTTTGCTTTGTTTATATGTACCTTCCTAGTGGTTTGATGCTTCCCATTGGGGATTTACATCTGTGGGCATTGTCAACAGTTTCTACTCTTCTGGTTCTGTTTTCAATACACATTTGTCAATTGCTGACCTATTTATTCAGCCGGAGAGTAGAACAGCTTGTTGAACCTTCCTAAAGCCAATATTGCATCATAAGTAATGTTTGGTTGTTTGAGCTTGAGCTTCATAGTACTGATGATGAGCATCCTTGTATGATCTTCATTCGGACTTCTTAATGGGGTTGCCTTGTGTATATGCTTAAGAATTCTTGTAGTCTATCGTAAAAACAAGTCAATGGACTCACCCACTTTTTGGGATGCTGCACTTGTCTCAGTTTCAATCTGGATTCTGTTGTGGATTAAAGTCGATTAATGGATATCCAATACAGACACAGCTCCATCATTGTTATTTTCACCTTCAGTGTTAGGAAGGGTTTGAACCAGTTTAAAGACCTCTTTGCTGGCATAGTGCAAGTATAGGGATTGCTGCACTGGGTTATCCATTTCTTTTGTGGTGGCTTTAAAGTCATGTTTAAGTCTTCCTATCTGTATGTGCCACTGTGGTGTTGCAGTGGTGGGTGAAGTAAGCTAATTGGATTGGAATAACTGCAGGAGCAGGAGCATTATCCTGGCCTTTGTCCCCCATAGTTGATTAAGCTATGTTTTTTGTGAACCTTAATAGTCTTACTTCACCCCTTCTCTGGTGTGTGTGTGCTTATGTCTGTGTAGAATGAGTTTTAGCCCTTCAGCATACTCGTTTTTAGATTCCTGCGAGGGTGTCATCTTTCTGTCTACACATGCTAGTTATTAAAGTTCTGCAGTTACCTTGGTTGAGTGGGCAGTTTCTTGTTATCTTACAGTTCTGATTGCACTGCCTTGTTTCTTGCTTTCTTTTCCCTTCACATTTATTTTGTTGTGCCTTCACTCCAACTTATTGTAAATGGTGTCTTCTTTGAAGTGGAGGGGCCCTTCACTGTAGATGAGGACACACTAATAATGGCTGCCTGTACCCTTTGTCAGTGTAGTGGAGTAGCTAAGCTTAGATGCATGGTCTCAGGTGTGTCACCCTCTTATAGCATAGAGATGGAGCCAGTGTGTAAATGGACTATAAACCTGTACACCCTGTCCACCTTTCCTTTATACTATCATTCCTTTATCCCAGGTACCACAACTAGGCCCTCATTACGAGTATGGCGGTCAGTGGACCTCTGCAGTGAAGGTGACGGTCGGATCGTCACGGGCCCGGCGGTGAAGACTGCCATATTATGAGTCGGGGGAAGGCAACTGCAGAACACAGCCAGGTTTCTGTCCAAACCACGTGTGTGGATGGACCGGCGCAGCCGGCGGCACGCAGCTCCACACCGGTAGTCAGGTTGTTTCCCATGTCTGTATTACGAGGCTGCACACTGCCAGGATTTCCAGGGAGGTCTCACCACCACAAAAAGCATGGCAGAAATGAACAACATAAAAAAGAACACTCACCTTCAGGTACACAGTCTTCCCTATTTTCCTAGTGGCCATTCACTTCCAGGACTAGCGACGCCAATCAAGACACCAACTGCAAGTACACCACCAGCCTAGCACACACTGGAGGGAAGGACATTAGTACACACACACAACACATACATGGCACAGGAAGTCACGCCCACACACACACACACACAAACACCCATACCAGCACACACACACACATACACACATGCCAAATCACATAACTATGACACATACATGTGGGAGGAAAGCCAGGACAAGGTTGTCTCCATTGACACCAATAGTGCAGTGGTACAGATATAATAAATAACTTGAAACCAATAAAACTATGTACAATGAGGGTCAAGGGCCAGTCCAAAATTGTCCATTGTGCCCAGAATAAGGCTCCAACTTGACTCCTGACTGCAAAGTGCTGGCCTCCACAGGGCAGGAGCAACAATGGGGCATGCAGGCACCTCAGGAGTGACGGGGTTTTGGGCTTGGGATAGGGTCCTTTGGGCTGGGCTTGAAGGGGGGTCTTTTGGGTTGGGTTTGGAGGGGGTCCTTTGGCTGGGTTTGGAAGAGGGGTCCTTAAGCTTGCCCCTGGACGGTGGCGGTTTAGCTGTGGGAGGGGAAACTGTGGACTTGCTGGGGTGGACATCTTAGGTGGAGGAGGGGAATGGCGATGACCAGTGGAGGCCTGGGAGGTGGAAGGCAGGGCTCTGGGATGGGTGCAGGGTGCATGGGGGGAACAGGGACTGGGCCAGTGGTGGGGAACAGCCATGTGTGTGCTGGGTGAGTGTTGGGTGGGTGAGTGTGTGCGTTTTGGTGTACTGGGCGGAGGGGTGGAGGAGATACAGGGCGATGGCAGGGGGATGTGTGAGTGAATGTTGGGGTGGTGTCTGCAGGTAGGGTGGATGTGCTGCATGTGGGGGTGTTGATTGTCGTGGTGTGTGCGCATGTCGTGTATGGGGTGCATGTATGGGATCTGATATTGAGGTGACGGTGCAAATGAGGGCACATGTGGCAGGATCAGGGACTGATGAGGTGCTGACTGCAGGTGTGAGTGGTGTCATGACTGTGAGGGGGAGGTTGTGGAGGAGTCGATGAAAGGAGTGGATGTTGGCATGTCTGCATCTGAATGTTGTGGGTGTGCATGGCGGTGGTGGCATTTGTGGTGCTTGTGTCTGTCCTTGTGTACTGTATCTGTTGATGTGGATGCATGTGGGTCAGTAAGTGTGCCTTGGATGGGTGAGGGGAGAGGGATGTGGGTTTGGGAACGGGT
Source organism: Pleurodeles waltl (assembly GCF_031143425.1). Classification (NCBI taxonomy): domain Eukaryota; kingdom Metazoa; phylum Chordata; class Amphibia; order Caudata; family Salamandridae; genus Pleurodeles; species Pleurodeles waltl. Next base: position 596,974,454 of record NC_090442.1, on the reverse strand, counting down.
AGCTGGTGGGGGGACAGAAGAAGAAGGGACACTGGCTGCCACCAGTGAGGAGGCCAGAGCCTGAAATGATCTCTGCAGGCCAGACAGGGCACTGTGAATGCCTTCCAGAAACTCATTGGTCTGCTGCATCTGGGATGACAGTCCCTGGATGGCATTCATAATTGTTGTCTGCCCCACAGAGGTGGACCTCAGGAAGTCAATAGCCTCCTCATTGAGGGCAGCAGGGCTGATTGAAGAAGGGGCAGAGGTGCCTGCGGCGAAGGAGATGCCCACCCTCCTGGGGGAGCGGGCACGGGCAACTGGGTGGGGAGTTACAGGGAGGGTGGTGCTGGTAAGGGGGGTGGTAAACAAGGAAGGTGCTGGGATGGTCCCAGATGGGTCCTCCCCCGCCAGGGAGTGTCCATCGGAGGAGGATTCTGAAGATGGTGTCGACAATCCTATCTCATCGTGGCACTCCCCTCCCCCACCATCCCATTGGTCTCCTCGGCTCTGCTGGTATGAGCCTCAAGGGCCCCATGGCCTGCAGCATCCCCACTCACCAGTGCCCCTTCTCCTTCACCAGATGATGCTGATGCACACAAACACAGAGGAGGAGAGGGAGGGTGGGTGGTAGAGAGAGAGACGGGGTGCAATCGGTCAATGCCAGCACAACAGTCACACAGAGTAACTACAACATCTTCTGATGTCATGCCATGACACGCCTTTCCCTCACCTACACTTGCTACAACAATGGAACACCATGGGGGAAACCACAGCAATGCACATGTATATCGCTGACGCTGATACAGATGCATTTGTGTATGTGATGAGAGGCATACCCCCCACACCTGTCCTCTTCACATTCCCGTAGAGACACACTATTCCAAGACTACAGAACCAACAGAATCCTGCACGGCTAGTCGGCATGCAAACTAGGCCATTGTCAAATTGCACAGTGACATATTGGCCCACCCTACCTCACTATACATACAGTACCTGGCAGCAGATTGAGGACTCAGCAGTCACCCCTGGCACAGTGGTTGGCATCAACTGATTACAGTGGCCTGACACCACAGATGCCATGATCTTGGTGGCATGTGCTGCCTAGCACATTTTGGTAGTAGGTTACAACACAGATACCACATTGGAGCTAAGTGCACCTCCATTCACAGACTGCGTGGCCACACATCCTTGATGCAAATTCTGCCCGGCTGGCTAATACCCATAGTGGACATGAATCCACCTAGTACCCACGATACAGCTTCCTAATAGTGCACACCCAGAGCCACAATGGCAACACACATTGTAAGTGATAGTGTGTACTTACTCCCTCGTGGCCCTGAGCTGCCCTCAAGCGCCTGCCGACCTCAGAGTAGGCCACCGCCAAAATGTGGGCCATCAGAGGGGTCAGGGTCTAAAAGTCACCCCTCCCACATTGGGAAGAAGTCCCCAGCTGAGCCTCCGTGGTCTTCCAGGCCCAGCGTCTCAGGTCCTCCCACCTCTTTCTGCAGTGGGTGCTCCGCAGGGCATGGACCTCCAGGGTCCTCACTTGTTTGGCAATGGCACGCCATAACCCCTTCTTCTGATGGGCCCTGACCTGCATGGGTTACACAGACACAAGGACACATTAATGTAGAGTGGCATCACAGGGACAGCAGTGAACAGCACACATCTCATGACCACACTCACATGTTCACATGTGATCAGACTCCTCACCCATGTCCATTCTCCAGTCACACTGACGCCCCAATGCCCCATCCCCATACGCACCACTCAAAGACAGGACAGTCAAATTGGCCTCACCTGCTGTTCTAGTGCCCCAAACAACTGGCTATACAGGGGTAAGACCCCCTCCACAAGCTTTTCCAATTCCTTATTGGTGAAGGCTGGGGCCCTAGCTCCTGCAGGACGTGGCATCTTGGCTACCAGAGTCAGAACGCAGCAGCACACAACTGTCAGGAGTCAAGTGAGCAAGAGCACATGAAACGGTGGTCACGGCCGCCGCGGACCTCACCGTAAACACCAGTGGCAATCACCATTGGCTCCTGTCTCCCATAGGCAACCATGTTAACCAATGAGGAGTTGCACAGAAGTTTAGATACCCTTCCGCCATGACGTGGCCGGCAGAATGAGCACACTTCAATCTGTCCAGTGCATGCAGGACAGGTGGCCGCCATTTTAAATGTGCAATGTGTATTCACTGTGCATTTAAGGTGCATCATGGGTGACATTTGTTTACCTGTGCACAGCTGATAAGCGTCTACACAGTCAATGCTTCACATCATGATTTCTACTCCCTCCCATTTGCAGGTACGTGAAAGGTTGAGGAAGAGGAATGCTCTTACTGGCCCCTAGTCAACCTTGCCACCCTGGAATAGCAACACATCTTTCAGACCTATCACCTGAACTGTCAGACCATCATGGAGCTGGTGATCCAGTTGGAACCGGAACTGTTGCTATTCGTCATCCCAATACTATCCCTCCCACAGTACAGGTGTTGTCAGGCCTCCACTTCATTGCCTCAGGGTCCTTCCAGATGACAGTGTGTTTAGTAGCAGGGATGTCACAGCCCATGTTCAGAAACGTCCTGAAGGACATCTTCTGTGCTCTGCTACAACATATGCCCAGATACACCAGGTTCCCACATCGTGCTGATTTGCCCAATGTGAAAGGTGCCTTCTACGATATGGCACATGTCCCTCATGTGAGAGGGGCCATAGATGGCACCCACATTGCCCTGGTGCTACCCAGGAGGAGTGAACAAGTGTATATGAACCATAAAAAGTTCTATTCCACCAATGTGCAAGTGGTGTGTCTCGCTGACCACTATATTACACTAGTGACGGCCAGGTTCCCTGGGTCTGTGCATGACTCCTACATTATGCGGAACAGCACCGTCCCACACATGATGTCACCACTACAGAGGGACCGGGCCTGCCTCATCGGTATGTATTCTCACATATGTGTTCCCCTCTCCTCACAACACTCTTCACAACCTACACTACACCCTCCTGGTCCTGACATGGCTCTTACCTCTGTGCACAGAGGTGACTCTGCCTATCCCAACCTTCCCTGGCTACTGACATCCGTGTGGCATCCGACTACAGCTGCTGAAAACAGGTACAAAGAGGCCCACGGTACTACAAGACGGGTGATTGAGTGGACCATTTGCCTGTTGAAGGCCAGATTTCAGTGTCTGCACATCTCCAGAGGTACCCTACTCTACACACCACAGAAAGTATGACAGATCATTGTTGCTTGCTGCATGCTACACAATCTGGCCCTGAGACGTCACATCCCATTGCTGGATGCAGAGGAGGTGGCAGCTCTACCTGTGGATGATGAAGGTGATATGGGGAGTGATGATGAGGAAGATGATTAGGAAGCAGTTGACTCTAGAGCAGAGCTGATAAGACAATACTTCCACTGAGATACAAGTATGTGTCATATGTATTGTATATGTCCAGTTCCACTGTCTGCCTTGTGCCATGCTACCACCTGCTGTCTGTCATAACTGGAGATATTGGAGCTCTGACTCTGGGTCATTGGGGGGGGGGGTTACATGTGGCCATGAGTTGGGTTATTACTGTGCAAAGGTCAGTGCTATTCTCCTCCTGTTGTTGTTTTGCTGCTCTTGTGACATCTATGTGCAGGACCATTGTTCCCTGAACTGCCAGATCCAGTGCAATATGTGTGCTACACTAGGTGGTTTCCTCTGCATTGCATCCTGTACTGGGATTCAACATTGGGAGGCAGTGCTATAGTACTGTTCATGGCAGTGTGAACTGCCTAACATGTGTCTCTGTTTGCTGTGAGGGAGGGATAATGTAGGAGATATGTCTTTTGAATGTGGGTTTGTTATGGCCATATGTTTTTGGACTTGACTTGCCATCTCAACCTTGGCTTCCTGTACTTACAGTGCATGTGTGTTGATTTGGTATATGTGATGCCAATAGTAATTGATGCCCCTGTCTTGTTCTACTTTCAGGACATTGTTGGGGTGCACTCTGGTCCCTTCTCACCTGTTGCCTCCCTTGCCCCATCTCTCCAACCACTGATCGCTCCACTGTAATCTTTGATACATATTGCCCCCCCTCTGTCACTCACACATACATTGGCAGGACATTGGGTTAACTGTTGCACACCTGATGGCTTTATCTTTCGTGCTCATGACAATAAAGACGTGGGCAGTAATTGTGGTCAATGGTGTTTATTTGGGATGTACAAGTGCAAGGAGTGATAAGTGGGGTCATGGCGGGTGGGCTCATAAGAGTACTTGGGCCAGCTGTGGGTAGTCGAGGTCCACTATGATGGCCATGGGAGTACGAAGACATGACAATGGACAGTCAACAGGGTGCCTCAGTGACACACAAGGGAGAATGTTCAGTAGAGGGTAACTTCCTTGCGGAGGTCTTGGTCTTGCCATCAGTTCTGGCAGGATGTCTGGTTGGATGTCCATGCTTGTATGGGGGCTCGTCAGCTACAGGGGTAGTGGTGCTGGTGTCCTGTGGGTCCTGTGGCAGGTCCTCCATTCCACTAGCTGCCGCTGACGTGGAGGACTCAGAAGTGATGCAGCTAATGGGAGGAGCCTGCTGGTGGTACATGGACTCGCGTAGGATGGTGGTGAGTTCCTTCAGAACCCCTGCCATGAGGCTATGGTGGTATTGTCGGTCTGCCACTGCTGCATAGCTTCCTGATGGTATTCACTCTGCAGCCTCTGGCTCTCCTTCACAGTGGCGAGAATCTGGGCCATGGTGTCCTGGGTTTGGTGGTATGCACCCAGGATTTGGGTGAGGGCCTCCTGGGCAGCCAGTTGTTGTGTCTGCCCAACCTGTTGGGCCATTGATCCCCTCCCACTGCCACTAGCCCCCTGTGCCTGTGCCCCTGGCACAGTGTGCCCACTCGCAGAAGCACCAGGCCCTTCCTTGTCTGGTGTGTTTGCCCTTGACCCTGTCCCCGGTATTGTGGGGCACCCTTCTGATTGCGAGGTCCCTGGGGCACAGGTTTGGGGAAGAGGGCTGGCTGAGGTGTTGTAGCCACATGGCATGGGGAGTCTGGTGTGTCCAGGGTGAGGATGCTGGGAATGGAGTTACCAGTCGCTCCAGATGGCCCAGACAACTCTTTCCCATCCATACATGCACTGGGACCTTCATCAAGGGGACGGCTGTCTGAGCCTGGCATCCTCTGCTGGGTGGCAGTGGCAGGGTTACCTGTGGATGGAAAGAGGGAGAGTTTGTATGTGGATGTGTAGTTGTCATTTTCATGGTGTGGTGCATGCAGTGGCTTCATTTACCTCTCAGTGATGGCAATGACAGCTGCAGCACTTCAGACATTGATTTGAGTATGGGGACTGTGCCATGGTTTCTAAGTGCCATGGGGGGATGTGGATGGTGGTTGGCATTGCTGTCCTTGCCATGTGTTGGGAGGCAATCGTAGCAAACAGTAGGTGTGGGCTGCGATATGGTTGTCCATGCAGGTGTCCCACAGTGATGTGGTACAGTGAATTTTAGCAGTGTGGGGTGTGATGCATTGTGAGAGTTGTGGTTCTTCACATTGTGATTGTTATCCTTGCATTGAGGGAGTGTGTGGGTCTGGGGGGAGAAGAGTGGTGTGGCATGCAGGGGAGGGGAGTAGGGTGATTGTGGGGCACAGTAGTGTTGGATGGGGTGGTTAGGGGATTGGTGGGCGGTGGGTAGGCATGCTGGTTAGGAGTGGTTATTGTCGGGGGTATTGTTGGCTTACTAGTGGCAAGCACTCTGTCAATTCCAGTAAGTCCCTCCGGATGCATGATGTCCAAGATCTTTTCCTCCCAGGATGTTAAGTCAAGAGGTGGAGGAGGGGGCCCACCACCAGTCTTGTTCAGGGTTATCCTGTGCCTGGACACCATGGAATGGACTTTCCCCCTGAGGACATTCCACCAATTTTGATGTCCTCCCTTGTGCATGGATAGGTGCTGATTGAATTGACCCTGTCAATTATCCTCTGCCATAACTCAGTTTTCCTGGCCAATGATGTTTGCTGGACCTGGACTCCAATCAGTTGTGGTCCAATTCTGATGATCTCATCCACCATGACCCGCAACTCATTGTCTGTGAACCGTGGGTGCTACTGCCAAGACATGTTGGGGTTAGGGGTGCTGTGCAGGTAGGGTGCAGTGGGGGGTGGTTGGTGGTGTGCGGGTGTTTGGATGTGGGTGCTGGTGGGTTGTGGTGGTGGTGTGCACAAACTGTGCAGTGTGCAGGTGTTTGTTGTGTGTGGGGTGTGCTTCGTGGCTTGTGTCTCCCTGGCTGGTCATGGTAATCACACAGGATTATTGGTGTGTGGGGGGGTGTTATATGGTGCCGTGAACAGGTGTGTGTGTATGTGTTTCAGGTGTGGGGTATTTGAACTGTCCAATGGGGTGTTGGCTACTATTGGTGGTGTGTTTCTGTGCTGAGGTGGTGCGGACCGTGTTGGTTTACCGCCGTGCATGTGCCACTGTGCTGAAAAATGACTCGTAATAGGGCAGTCGAAATGGGGTCAGCATACTGGAGCCGGCGGTAGATCAGTAAGCATTTCACAGTTGGACGGCCTGGCGGTTATGGTTTTGTGGCTGTATTTGGGTGGTTTGTTCTTTGTGACTGGTAATACAGCAATCACTGTACCACCACCACTGGCGGTATGGTGGCAGCATTTTTGATGGTGGTCTTGCCTGAAAACCGCCAACGTCGTAATGAGGGCCCTAGTGTCTAGCCTGAGAAGATGCTTGGTGAAGCACCTCTTAGGTACTGAGTGGCCTACTAAAGGGTCAGATCCAGATCCCTATGTTAAGTTTAGTTATTATCTCAAACAAAAATCTACCAGACAAGCAGATAACACTAGTACTTAGCAGGTTTTATTTTTAATGATTTACAATTTACAATCAGGGGTTACAATTCTTAACAGATTAAATTATAATTGTATGATCTTTTAAACAAGGATGTACTAAATAGCAAATCTCACTATATAGCTTAATTTAGATTAGTATACTATGTATTTAGCTGAAACCAGAGCCTAATAGTTTGTATACCTAATGGCCCTATGTACTAACTTAAAGGGTGCAAATAGCATGCTTACTATTTGCCACTGTGTAATTTCTGAAATGTGACCTATATGCTGTTAGGTCACATGCATACTATCTAGTCACACTGCAGGTCAACAGAATCAGAGGCATGGCCTCCCCCGAGGTATGTGAAGGATGGTATCAGAGGCAAGTGAGCCTTCACAGTGAGCTTAGGAGTTTCCAGATTGCCAGATGCCCATGTTGAAGAGATTGATGTGAAATCAGAAGACAAGACTCATAGAAAAACTAGTGTACCTCTGACATGTCCAAGAATTCCATTTAGTAAAGTGTTGGTAGACACAGTTGCATTGACAGAAAACTCTGATTTAATTGCTGTTTAAATTCTGATGGAGGTGTGTCCATCTACCTGAATAAAGGAAGGGTCTGCAAAAATGATGAACAATCTGGGGAAAACTGGTGACTCACCGGAAGCACAACTTGACCAAACTTACATTGCAAGCATAGTCATCATAACTGTGAAGAACAGTGGCTTATAAGGCTACATACAAGCTCTTAATGACAATTAGGTAATGATTGATGTCATTCATAACCTGACCCTTAGTGTTCAAGTTTGCAGAAAAGTATGCTTGCTGTAACGAGGAGCACGGCCCTCCTCTAAACTAAATATTATTGCCTTGCAACTTTCAATTGCTAGTTCAGAAAGTAAGGGGGCTAATATAGCTCACTCACTGTTCCTGTGGTGTGCAAAAAAGAGGCAGTTTCCACTGCTTAATTTATCATGCACTAAGCCTCAGATCAGCTTTTGGTACTGTGATGTGCACTTCTTACAACCAGTCTAATGGCAGGAATATGACTTTATACTCTGCTGCTGGTGGGATTCTTTAGTATTATGACATAGGCTCCCAGTTTTCGGTTAAACTGATTTTTACAAAGAAATACATTCTGTACCCCATCTATAACTCTGTATTATTTTAAATAATGGATGTAAGAAACTGAAATATAAGTTGATGGGGATGAGAACTCTCTCAAATAATAATCACAATTCTTGTCAGGGTCAACCACAAAAGCCACAAAATAAACCTATGCTTAACCCTGTAATAGCTTGGCACAAAGCAGTCAGGCTTAACTTAGAGGCAATTTGTAAAGTATTTATGCAGCAGTCAAGCAGTAATAAAGTAAAAACACAATGCAAGACAAATCTAAAACCAATTAAGGAAAAAAGAAAATATGCTAATAAATAAAATGACACCAAAGTGATTAAGTCAATAAGTAAAACCAGAGATATCAATTTTTAAAGTCTGAATCAAAAATAGCATCAAAAAGCACAAAGCACCAACCGTAGTTATCGGGACACTCTGAAGGGTTGCTAAAGAGTGGATGTGGGAAATTGGGTTGTTGGTTGACTGGGGTGTGAGCCCTGGTCCAGCATCAAACACAATTCTTGTCAGGATAAGGCACAAGCAAATCCCAAATTAACCTGTGATTACCCTCTGTTAGTTTGGCACAGAGCAGTGAGGCTTAACTTGAAGGCACTGTGTAAAGTATTTGTGCAACACTTCAAACAGTAAAACAGTGAAAACCACACAGAAAGTATCCCACACCAGGTTAGAAAATTAGAATCTAATTTAATAAATAAAACAGGACCAAAACAACAAAAATACAATCGGTAAAACTTGAATTGCAGAGGAGATGACCCTGGTAATAAGACAAAGTGAGCTAATTCACTTCCCGTTTAATGTGATGTTCTGTAAATAAAGTATTTGGTATTACCTATGCAACGCATACTGACACACTGTCTAAGTCACTTCAGAATGTGGAAGACATGATTGTTCTGAATCAATCTGCTTCTCTTCTTCTGCAGCTTACTCAAGATGGCAGCATTGTACCCAGGCCTTGTTAGGGCATTTCAACTTTGCATTTTGTAGGCTGACACCTAGTACTCTAAACAACAGATTGATATGGCTTTATCTGTAGGACATTAGGATTTATATTTGATAATACACATTTTACTGGTAACTTTGTGAACAAAAAACAAGCAACATTTTACATGAAATCATTTACCCACAGTTTTATCAAACATTCCCTTAGTGCTGGATATGTATCCATAAACAGTGACCAATGGAATTGTAGAAATTGGGGATATGATGACCATCACAAGCACCTCTGTTTATTACCCCCTAATTGTTATATGGCTAAGACTATACTTGTTGTTTTTATTGTATGGCAGTCCATGTAACCCAAGTCGCCTGAGACGTCCATAGTGATTGCATTTGGCGTTGAGTCTATAAGGAGAGCTTCCTCTGCATGAACAGGGCAAGACTGTGATTACTGTAATGGGAGCAAGTAAACCCATTCCACTACCCTTCCGTTTACCCCACGGCCTAGAAACCCTCCTTCAATGCCTTAAAAGCATTGACTCTCTTTTTGACTCCTAACTTTCGTTTGCAGAACAAATCAAGGCAGTGATCATGGGTATCATTCTCCAGAACTCACATCAGTTCAAAATACTACCTTTTATTCCCAACTGGCCATTGGATAAAGTTGACAAGAGCCATTGCCATGGCACTCCTGGGCCACTACAATATAATCTACACTATTCTCCCTAATAAACTAATTGTGAGGAATCAACAACTACAAAACCAGACAGCCATCATTTGTCTAAACTTCTGCACCACACCTGTCCACCCTGACGGTTTCCACTAGTTTCCTGTTGAAATCAGGACCAAATGCAAGGCTTTCTGCTCAGTCCACAAACCTGCTGATTAAAATGACTAAACTACCTACAGAAACTACCACCAAGCTACACCCCAGACAGAAAATGGTGCTACCCCTCTGCCCACATGATCCCACGTGATCCATCATCAATCCTTGAAGACAATGAAGAACCTAGGCAGATCCATGGGGCACCCAGACTTAGACTGTATAAGACCCTTTACCTCATCAGAGAGGTCAAACCCTAATACAATTGAAGCGCCTTGAAAATAAACAGGTAATCTTGGCTTTTAATTGATCTCTGCACAAAAGAGAAGTATCAGACTTTTATGCGGACCTGGGCAATAAGCCATCTACCTTATACCTCCATTCTATTCTATTCATTAAACTGTATTTTTTGTTATTTCCTCCAGCACTGAAAAATCATGAGATAACATGCAGTGTTTTACACAACTTCATAACATATGCAATAAATAAGTGAAATAGTAGCATATCACAACCTTTAAGGCCTTTAAAGTCCTGCTGGAGGATGACCTCAGAATGCGGCAACATGTTAATGCTAAACAGGAAAAGAAAAAAAAGATAACTTCTCATGCATTCTGCAATTGAGAAAATGTTTATAGGGTAAAAAGTAGTCAGCTCCACCTCTCAGATTTGATGTGCCAAAAATGAATCAGTGATTGAGTGCATGATAAAGATATGCCAGTCATCCAGATCCATCTTTCTATGTGGTCCAGAATAAATTGATGCTCCACCATATCACACAAAACAGGACTGGATAATCAGGATTAGCATGATGAGCTTTCCCTTTCCTTTGTTAATATCTATGAGAAGTGATATAGTGTTTGAGAGTAGCCAACTCATAATTCATTGTCTTCAAGGATGATGATTTGTAATGATCATTTGCATTGCTGGATGAGCTAGAGTGGATTTCTGGGGTGGGGTTCCCACCCAGTTGTATTCCAGTTTTTTTTGGCACAAGGAGTATTTGGATTAATTAAGCATGAAAAACCAGTGGGAATCTTTTTGAATACCTTAATCTTATGATTTTGTAGGTATACATTGTTAATGTCCACTAGTCTCTCCTCTGAAAACAATCTAGTTCCTACCCTTTTTGTAAACTTTCTGAATGTGCAAAATCCACCAAATCAGCAGACACTCAACAGCTATAAACCCACTAATCCGTATTCCATGAGTCCACTAATCCTTATACAATGAATCGGAATTTACAATTCACTCAGGCAAATGCTTCTTCGGCTCCTCTGAGTTCACCTCAGCAGCAAGTCTTGTGAATGAGATCCAATGGCAGTTTTCTCTGTATTGAGGTTGGCACCGTGAAGGTGTTCAAAGTGGTCTGGACATGTGTCGAGATATAGATTGGCTCAGGATCAAGCTTTTCCGAGGGGCTGGGCCTGTTACTTTGTGGTAGGCGCCCTGGCGGTGGTGGTGTCTGCAGTTGATGTTTTCAGAATGCGAGAAATTCAGTCGATGGAGGTGGTTGAGGGATATTTTATGAGCTGTCTGTAGTTTATGTGGGCAGCACTCCTTTACTGCAACGCTACCTAATTTTTTTTGCCATGGTCTTACTGGAGGTGCGTCTTGTCTCACAGCTCTGCAGAGTTGAGTCGTGAAGCATAGTGTTCCTTGCTCAGAGATGATATGACGCAGTGTGTCATGTATGTGACTGGGTTCTATCAAGGCACCAAACAAGACAGTCTGTATCATCCGTCAAAGTGTGGGACCAGCATGCACATAAAATGTGGGGTGCTCGGGGCACTGTCTGATGGGTACAGGCAGGTTACTAAATCCTGGTCAGAGCATGTGCTTTCGGGGTTAGCGTTTCTGCATTGAGTTTATTCTGCCAAGGTGGCATTTGCTATACTGGAAGTCTATTATCAGTCTGGAAATTGTTCAATAGTCATGTTTTTAATTGACACACAATACCAGGCACATTTATTGAGCCACCGTCTCGCATGTAATCAATAAAGGAAGAATTCCGGCACACGCACGTCTGATGTTATCAGAAACAAGCCGAGGAGTGACAGATGATAGAAGGGCGCTGGACCATCGCTGAGCAATTAAGATAACAGGGGCTGATCATGAAACTGTAACGAGAATCTAACGTAGGTTCAGAGTTGAGTGGACTTAGAAGTGCAACAGTCATAATTGACACTACAGATTTCCTCCCGTAGCCGCTTTTATTGACCACTTTCCGATTCTGGTGCTTATCGACTAGAAATTATTGTAATTACAAAACATGTGTTATACAAGATATTCTGAATTCAACTAGTGGTAGGTTTTGTGATTTTTTTTATGTCTCGGAAAATAGCTAGGGATCTAATGAGGCTCCAAAGTATGTCCAACTGCAAACCTGTCACCTGAAGATTTAAAGGACCTGTGGAGTTACCATATGTTTAGGCAATACCACCAACAAAAAGGTATATAATATGGATTTTCCTAACGATTAGTGGTGGGAAATCCTAGTTGTATTAAAGACACGGCATGCTTCATGTTTACTTTTTTGTTTTACTTTTATGGCAGTCAAGTAAAGAAAATAAAAACTATAGACTTTGCTTAGAGTTTGGCGGAAGTGATACTGTGTTACAAACGTGGCGGATGTCCATCGGGCATGCTGCAAGGGCATTATATCCCATAGCAATCAAAATTTGTCTCAGTTCACCCATTCTGAAATATTTAGTTCTGGAATATCCTCGACTGCAACCAACAAAGCCTTCATGATTCTGTGAATATCGATTAAGAATGATCAGAACCACAAGAAAATGATGAAGGATGTAAATAGAAATATTAAAACCTTGTGTCAGACATCTGTCTGAACTCTGACAGACGTGACAGTAGTGGTGGGCAAGGGGCTCAAAAATAGTGTGGAAAAATAATGTAAATATGAACAACACTGAGGAGGGATAATACTTGCTTCTGTGTCTTTAATAACATCATTCCTTCACAACACTAGTAGTTTGGAAAATCCACATTTTTCTGCAAGTTCAGAAGCCCCTAGTCTTTAATGACAACTCTCATAGAAGCAGAAGCAACTGGCTTCTAATGAAAAATATGGAAAGTTGCATCACTGGTCCACTCTGTCAATCTGAGAATGTTGTCTACAGGGAGTGCAGAATTATTAGGCAAATGAGTATTTTGACCACATCATCCTCTTTATGCATGTTGTCTTACTCCAAGCTGTATAGGCTCGAAAGCCTACTACCAATTAAGCATATTAGGTGATGTGCATCTCTGTAATGAGAAGGGGTGTGGTCTAATGACATCAACACCCTATATCAGGTGTGCATAATTATTAGGCAACTTCCTTTCCTTTGGCAAAATGGGTCAAAAGAAGGACTTGACAGGCTCAGAAAAGTCAAAAATAGTGAGATATCTTGCAGAGGGATGCAGCACTCTTAAAATTGCAAAGCTTCTGAAGCGTGATCATCGAACAATCAAGCGTTTCATTCAAAATAGTCAACAGGGTCGCAAGAAGCGTGTGGAAAAACCAAGGCGCAAAATAACTGCCCATGAACTGAGAAAAGTCAAGCGTGCAGCTGCCACGATGCCACTTGCCACCAGTTTGGCCATATTTCAGAGCTGCAACATCACTGGAGTGCCCAAAAGCACAAGGTGTGCAATACTCAGAGACATGGCCAAGGTAAGAAAGGCTGAAAGACGACCACCACTGAACAAGACACACAAGCTGAAACGTCAAGACTGGGCCAAGAAATATCTCAAGACTGATTTTTCTAAGGTTTTATGGACTGATGAAATGAGAGTGAGTCTTGATGGGCCAGATGGATGGGCCCGTGGCTGGATTGGTAAAGGGCAGAGAGCTCCAGTCCGACTCAGACGCCAGCAAGGTGGAGGTGGAGTACTGGTTTGGGCTGGTATCATCAAAGATGAGCTTGTGGGGCCTTTTCGGGTTGAGGATGGAGTCAAGCTCAACTCCCAGTCCTACTGCCAGTTCCTGGAAGACACCTTCTTCAAGCAGTGGTACAGGAAGAAGTCTGCATCCTTCAAGAAAAACATGATTTTCATGCAGGACAATGCTCCATCACACGCGTCCAAGTACTCCACAGCGTGGCTGGCAAGAAAGGGTATATAAGAAGGAAATCTAATGACATGGCCTCCTTGTTCACCTGATCTGAACCCCATTGAGAACCTGTGGTCCATCATTAAATGGGAGATGTACAAGGAGGGAAAACAGTACACCTCTCTGAACAGTGTCTGGGAGGCTGTGGTTGCTGCTGCACGCAATGTTGATGGTGAACAGATCAAAACACTGACAGAATCCATGGATGGCAGGCTTTTGAGTGTCCTTGCAAAGAAAGGTGGCTATATTGGTCACTGATTTGTTTTTGTTTTGTTTTTGAATGTCAGAAATGTATATTTGTGAATGTTGAGATGTTATATTGGTTTCACTGGTAATAATAAATAATTGAAATGGGTATATATTTGTTTTTTGTTAAGTTGCCTAATAATTATGCACACCTGATATAGGGTGTTGATGTCATTAGACCACACCCCTTCTCATTACAGAGATGCACATCACGTAATATGCTTAATTGGTAGTAGGCTTTCGAGCCTATACAGCTTGGAGTAAGACAACATGCATAAAGAGGATGATGTGGTCAAAATACTCATTTGCCTAATAATTCTGCACTCCCTGTAGACTGGCCCAGAAGCTTTAGCAGACATGGGCACTATGAATGGAGAGCCCCAAATGAATCAGTGCCAATACCTGCTATATTGATAATCCACACAAAGGTATGTGCAAGAAACTGGACAATGTGCTTTCCCAAATAAAATCAAAAGTGGGGAAGAAGAGGATAGTCTCAGATATGCAGTCTTATTTCATAAACGTTAAGATACTTGCCTTGACACAAATGTAGTTGATCAGTAAAACACAAATATTACAAAGTTATTAAATTAGTCTTTTTCTTTCTGAAGATATTTAAAAAACACCAGTAGGAGCATACTGTCTGATGCAAACATCTATTACTCTTATATCAAAGATTTGTTTCATATATTGAACACAAAAGCAGACACATTTTCAGTTATTTGTGAGCATTATCAGGCAAAGGAAGAAGCAAACATTACACCAAATTAAAACCACACAGGCATTGAAACAAGAGGATGAGAAAAACGTATGCCTTGTAGAAGTTGGCAGTGGTGCTCCCAAACACAATTATAACATTTGTCCACGCACCCGCAGCCTACGCCACATATGGTGGCTTGAAAACCTTGAACGTGCAGGGGGCCAAGATATGTGAATGAGGTTTGTAAATTCCGAAGAGATGCCTGGACTTTTTCAGCCAGTCCAAATATTCCAGGTTGCCAATAGCAGAGTTTGATTCAGGATGAAGTCCTGGCAATGATCCTGTGGATTTTTCCAACACATCAGGAAAAAACAGAGTCAGCACTGTGACTGCCAAAATGGGGATGTTATAACCTCTCTAATTCCTGACCTCTTATGTGAGCCAGGAGTCTTGAGATTATTGTGATGGTGTGTTGGGGGAAAGCATAATTTATCACCTATGATCAACTTTGTAAGGGGGCCTCTCCCACAAGACCTCAAACTGAAAAAAACTGATGGTTTGAATTTGCTATAGGTGTCCGGAATACAAATAGGTGAATGTGTTCAGTTTTTTTGCTGAGGGATATTCCACTGGCTTAAAGATTTTGTGGTTGAGGGAACATTCCCCAAAAACAATTGCTAACTCAAACAAAGGATAGGATTCCTTGCCTCTTGAATAGTTTATTTATCTGATAAAACTCTACGTGTACAGCAGCATAGCACCTTGTCTTTTATGAGAATTTGAATGGCAAAGGATCCTGCAAGTATCTCTCAACAAATTATATTCAGTGATGATTCCTTCTTGGTCCACGTTGGGAACTGATTACACCTTGCCCCATATCTTACCAGGCTTGCATTTGACACAAATGATAGAACAGAGGTAGAAGCAAAAATAGCACAACTGTGTAATGCATCTAGATTCTAGATGATCTAAACTAAGCATCATTGGAGCTCCACCTGAGCTACCGGATTCAATAAATGGTGTCTCAATAATCAAGACCTTACCTAAAATCTTTGACTTGTAAAGAGTTCATTATTGTAATGGACCTATGAAATCTACCTCAGTAGATGAAGACCAGAGACCCACTATCCTGGCTAAGTCATAACATTCTCAGTTTGAGTAGGCACTACTGTATCTCCCATCCTATTACTGAAACTTCTTTTTGGGAGTTGGAGAACCAATTATTCCAAATCTATCTCTAAAGTAGAATATTCTACTTGTCTCAACTGAATTAAGTCTGACTTTTGGTGGTTGAGGGCAAAACCTAGATCCCAGAACATCACACAGCAAATCTACTTTAGTTATATTGATAATTTATAATCTCAACATTGAGGTAAGAGGTTTCATTACCTTTGTAAAACACTGTGGCAGTGAAGACAAAACACAGGGGAACTGGACGTTTGGCCTTTTGTATTGGAAATTGAAAAATGTTCTATATACATTAAGTAGAATATTTGTCCAGCCAACCAATCCCCTTGTAACAGGTCATTTCTGAACTAAATGATTGTTTTTAACTCAAAGTAATCAAAACTCATAAGACAAATGTTAGGGCATATGTTTTTCTTATTCTTCCCAATATGTGACATTGTGCAAAGAAAAACAGACATAGGCCCTCATTCTGACCTTGTCGGTCTTTTCGCAAGACCGCCGAGTTACTGCCGCGGTAAAGACCGCCGACCGCGGCGGTATGCCGCTGCGCGTATTCCGACCGCTGGGAGCGTTCCACCGGAATACCGCCAGCAGCCACACTGGCGGTCGGCGGGAAAGTGGAGACTGGTCAACCTCCACCGCCACGCCAGCAGAACACCGCCCCCAGAATTACGACCCACATTTCTGTGTGGCGGTCTTCTGTTGGCGGTCTTCTGTTGGCGGTCACGTCCCTATGGCTCCCGTCGCCTCCCGGAGGACCAACGCACAAGGTAAGTTGATCGTCCGTGAGGGGAGGGGGTGGGGGGGTGTTGTGTGATGTGTGCGTGCATGGGGGTGTGCGTGTGAGTGTGTAGAGGGGGTGTGTGAGTGCGTGCATGCGGGCGGGGATTGCTGCTGTGCCTATGGGCAATGTGTGTAGTTCGGCGGGTGCGCATGTCGGCATGTATGTGTGCGGGTATGTGTCCCCGTTGTGTATGTGTGTGTGTAGGGGGTGTGTATATGTGCATGTTGGGGGTGTGTGCATGTCGGGGTGCATGTATGTGCATGTCGGGGTGGGGAGGGGGTTCGTACCACCTCTGGGGGGTGGCAGGGGGGTGGAGGGTGTGGGGGGAGGACTCGGGGGGGCAGTGGGGGGTGGGGGAGACCCCTATCAGTGCCAGGGAAGGAATTCCCTGGCCCCGATAGTGCCTACCGCCATGGTTCGCATGGCGATTCCCGAACGCAAGAAACCGCGGCGGTAAGCAGGGTCATGATAGCGTTGGCGGTCTTGGGTCGACCGCCGGACCGGAGTGCGCAGACTCCAGCCCGTCGGTCATGACCGCCGTGGCTGTCGGAGTGGGGAAGTGGCGGTCGGTCGCGGCGGGGACCGCCGTGGTCAGAATGCCATTTTTAATACCGCCGGTCTGTTCGCGGTCCGACCGCCGCCTCTCCGCCGACCGCCAGGGTCAGAATGAGGGCCATATGCTCTTAATTCAATTCTACTGCCACTTTTAGAGCAATATATCTCTTTCTTACATAACCAACCACCTACTTTCTTGTGAAAAATTGGTTCGTTTGGGGAGAAATTATTGGTAAGGAATGGGGTATTGATAGCCTTGAATAATACTTAACATCCAAGGCCAAGCAGAAATGTGTTCTTAATTTGTTCAAAACTGAGACAATGTGTACCCTATGTAATAGGATCAGAAACAATTTTTACCTGAAATGCAAGGTCCTTGCTGTGATTTCAAACCTTGTGTATGAAAACGTCTTCCTCTCTGCTAAATGAAATGTGGTCTGAATATCTGGTGACTGAACTTGGAACATCTAAGGTGTGAATGAATCCTATCAAGAATATCAGATCTGAACAATAGCTCAGTTATTATTGAGCCTTGCCTGCAGAGGCAAATCCTGATAGATATTTTAATTTTTTTTCCAGCTTGTGTCCAGATAGTACATCATTGGCCTATGGACCCACCTATTTTTACATTTGGTTTCCCATTTGTGATGGGCCCCTTTAGAAATGGAAGTAGGATCTAGCTGGGAGACCCTGAGTCCAGGGGTGGACCCTCCACGAGAGCACAGGACCATTGCCCCGCTAAAAACATGCTCCCAAAAATGCCCCCAGAACTTAAAAATAAAATGGTAATAATGTTTATTTATTACCTTTTGTTTTTCAGCACCCCCTCCTGAACCGAGTGTCATGAATGGGTGGGGCCACTGATCCTGCGTGACAACAGCAGGGTGCTGTGCACTTTCGTTTAAGTGTTCATGTCCCTTTGGCTCGCCGTCTTGCGATGGTCCGTCTGACATGTGTACATTAAACTTCTCAAACCCAGCTGTCATTGGACAACTGGGTTAGAGAAAGCACAGGCCTCCAATGCTATTGTGAGTGCTGAGAGAGGCCACTCCCAAAAACTGTATTTCTTAGCATTTAATGAAATTGCTTAGCAAATGAATTAGACTGTGAATATCTATCGTATTGTTTAAACGTTCGCTTTTCATGTGAACCGACTGCTATGAGATAATGTTCTTACAAATGCAACATTTTATGTGTAATGTGTGTCAGACTGACTTTCCCAGGACAAGAACAATGAAGATACTGACTGGAGTAGAAGCTGCAACAATATTGTGACCTGACAAGCCGGATTATGAGGAAATCGCAAGATGAACCAATCAACAATACGAGAACGGAGTAATATTAGAATTCATAGATTTGGGATATTCGTTTTATTGGACAGAGGGTGAACATACGACTAACTGACCAATAAGGATTTAGGGGATAGTTTAGATGACTTTGACTTAATGACACTGCACAGAGAGAAGACACCCATTGCCCATTTTTCCATCCTGACCGAGAGGTTACTATTTTCTTGTGCGTTTTGATAAGAGATGTGCTTAAATTTATTGCTTAAAGACTTTGGGGGTCATTCTGAGCTTGGCGGGCGGCGGGAGCAGCCCGCCAAGCGGGAACCGCCAGAATACCGCTGCGCGGTCAAAAGACCGCCGCGGTTATTCTGAGTTTCCCGCTGGGCTGGCGGGCGACCGCCAGAAGGCCGCCCGCCAGCCCAGCGGGAAACCCCCTTCCATGAGGATGCCGGCTCCGAATGGAGCCGGCGGAGTGGAAGGGGTGCGACGGGTGCAGTTGCACCCGTCGCGATTTTCAGTGTCTGCTTGGCAGACACTGAAAATCTTGGTGGGGCCCTGTTAGGGGGCCCCGCGACACCCGTTACCGCCAGCCAGGTTCTGGCGGTCGAAACCGCCAGAGCCAGGCTGGCGGTAAGGGGGTCGGAATCCCCATGGCGGCGCTGCTTGCAGCGCCGCCATGGAGGATTCCCTTGGGCAGCGGGAAACCGGCGGGACACCGCCGGTTTCCCGTCTCTGACCGCGGCTGTACCGCCGCGGTCAGAATGCCCATGGGAGCACCGCAAGCCTGTTGGCGGTGCTCCCGCGGTCGTTGGCCCTGGCGGTCCATGACCGCCAGGGTCAGAATGACCCCCTTTGTCCTTTTTAAATTCTGATGCTGAAGCTTGATGTCTTGCTGATCGACTGATGCCCTTAGAATGAAGACTGATTCTGCTTTGCCGATCCACCCTGAGGATAGGAATATCTAGACTGTGATTGTTATGCATATTTGCTTTTTCTTTCTAGCTACCAACTGTCCTGTTTTGTCTATGGCTCTACCATAGTTAGATGTTTTCCCAAATTTGTGTTACTAAATTGTTTTGCATGAAGCCCAACATGCTGATGCTAATCTGGTGATAGTTAAGGGCCCTCACTAATGAATTATGACAACAGGGACTAATGCTTGGTGAATTTCCCTGCTGAACTTCATGTACTTAATTTTGTTGACGCAGTTACTTTGCTATTGATTTGCACCATAACTTTAGAATGTGTTGTAGTTCAAGCTTTGACTAGATTACATTTCTTTCTCCACTTTGGGCAACCAGTGCTGTTTCTGTATGTGTTTTATTTGATTTTGAGATTCCGCTACATGACCTTAGCATTGTTAATATAGGGAAATAAATATTCTAAACTTTTACTAAAGGTGTGGTTATTCATGACTGAAAGGTCATGGTGCATGACAATTACTGACTCCATTGAGTATTGCTGTTATTGATTACTAATGTTTATTGACTGTGTATTGATTATTGATTATGTACTGTAACTATGGTAAGAACATCTTAATTGCGAGTCAAAAAGTTCACCGACCTATTTGCGTCGACGCGCCAACACTTCTCTAATTACAAGTGATATATGACAGTGATGTAATTAGGCACGAGGATACACATTTCATTGAAACTGTATAATAATCGATGATTGATCTAACAGAGGATCTTCTACCAAATCAGTGTTATTCTTCCCCTTGACGAAGTCTGCTCTTTGGTAAAGTTAGACATGTGCAATTTTATGTTACCAGAGAGGACAAGCCAATGTAGGTTTTCAGAATTCATCATCACCTTAGTATCTTGGGTGTCATTCCTCTCCAAATCACTGTACGTGATATAAAACAAATCAAGCTGAGACTGAACCATTTTTACTGAAGCACTAGGCCGTTAGCCTGATGGCTGGGTGGTCATAAATAACAATCCAGTCATGAAGAACCATTGCCTGCTGTATGCTCTGAGATAGAGGGATTCATCTAATTGGAAGTTTTAGACATACCACATGCCAATCGACCAAACACAGCAAATAATAAATCAGATTTTGTTGTTCTGTTAGTTGCTGGGGAAAATGGCTAAAATTTGCTGTTTTCTCCGGCAAGTGTGACCAGGATTGAGGCAGCAGATGCCTTAATCTGCTGTGCAATTATTTTAATAGAAGAAGACATGTCATTCTTTACTTATAAGGGCGAGAAGGACTGTATACAACTTAGCTCTATGGAAGTGCTCCTTTTCATCATGTCCCCGTTTAGTATTAACGAATTACATTTCATCCATATTCTGAAACTGCACCAGTTTGGACACTAAAGCAAAGTAGATATTGGGCCCCAATCACCACTAAAACTTAAATGTATGGGTGGAGAATTTGGGCCTGTTTATTATTTGGTGGACAGCCAGTCATTCCACCAGGGGGGCAGAGCAAATTACGCCATTCCCATGGCCAAGGGACTTTCTATGAAATTTATAAATGACCACCAAGCTGGTGGTCAATAATGCATTGGCAGTTCCTGACAGTACATTTCGCTATTTGGTGCAGGACTGAATCAGTATTAGACAGCCCTGGACCAAACAGTTTTCGATTTTTATTTTCATTTTAGAATTAAAAAATGCAATGCTCCCCTCACCATGGGAGTCATCTCCCGTAGTCAGTGGTGGGGGCATTATTAGCATTTTACTGTCCTGCACCACCAGGGTTTGCCTAGCGGTGATGGACAGTAAAAGAATGGCTATATGTCTGCCCATCCTGATTGAGTGAGCGGACATATAGCCATTTCGGTGACAGCCCTCATTCCGTTGGGCCGTCAGAGAGGTTTGGCTGTGGCGGTGATGGAGTAGTCACTGACATAGCCATGAACGAGGCACTTTGATCTCTGTCTAAACACGGTTCTAAATTGTTTTGGTCACCACATTTCCATTAGTATGCATGGAAATGTGCCCTCATTCAAATTTCTATTTTACATAGCATAGAATTCCACATAGGGCAATTGAGCCCTCTGTGCAAATGCACTTTTTCTTTTTCTCCAAAGATGAAAAATGTTCTCCTTGGCGAAACCTCTTCCACTACACCCTCAGCCAATAAGAGGGTGATCTGTTCCATTCCTCTTTTTGTGAGGGGGGGAATATCTGAAACCTTTTGTCAGTTTAGAGCCTGGTAATGCCTTATGGGCGTTTCCAAAAGCCCGTGCCCTAAAAAGCCCGCTTGCCACTCATGAGTCACTTTCATGACTACAAATTTTAGGTGGAGCACTAAATAGCATGGCTGCTATTTAAATTAACAAGTTAAGGGAAAAATAAGTATAATAGACCATAAAAGGAACCTCTGGTCTTGCCATAACCCCCTATAGTTAGGTCATACCCCCAAAAACTGGTTGGTTGAGTGTGGGGAGTGGACTCTAACAAGAAACGTCATACTTTTCAGCATATCCCTTAAAGGCATAAATATTTGTTTAGTTCTTAGCAAGGTTCAGAAACACGGTGTATGTTGTATGTATACTAATTAATCCCCTACTTAGAGTCACTTGAATGAGTATCTGACAGAAAATGCTTCCAGTCGGAGACAGACTAGTCATCTGCTTTAAATAGTTTGGCTTCATTTATAATGGTGTTATATCCCAGCGAGATTATCGTGATTGTAAAGGCTGCTCCGGTTACGCTCCCTACCAGTAAATATCTTAAAACACATTTTATTTATTTAAAAGGCTGCAATACCACTGTCAAAAGCTAATTGTCACTGAAATTAGATTAATGATAAGCAGTAGACATTATTCAATACTTTCGATGGAGTAAAAGGGGGTAGAACCACTGTTAAGATCGAGATATCCCTATTGAGATCACATAAAATAAAACATTAAAAAGACACTTTAACAAGTGCCATTCAGACACCTTCTGTGATGTCATTGGTGATGTCATTGGGAATGTCAAACTTGATGTCACCAATGATGTCATCTCTGAGATCCAATTCACTTCAAGTAGGGCACTGTAGTTACAATGCGAACTATATGTGGTGGATTGCAATGCTTTATTGGTTATACCTTATAGCCATAACATCTCTTCAAATAAATGACTATTTTGAAGAATTTGAAAGTTTTTATACTATTATGTAGTTAACGGTCTTAGTACACACTCATAGTGTCCATTACCAAATATTTCATCAGTCATTTTAACATTACAACTGCCTGGAATTACCCTGTACCCTTGCCAGCCATGTCCAGGTCTATTCACAGGACGTGGTCTTCAGCTACACACTGCTCACAGACGTACCTCATAAAAACACCTTAGGGCATGGCCTCTTGGGCATGCAAAGTGTACTCTTCGTGCTAAGTGTGGTCTTTTGTCACAATCTGCATGAAATATTCCAGTCCCCAGAGCCTACTCTGAATGGTCTTAACCATTCCAAGTATACAGGTATGATCTAGCACTACAGTATGGCACTTGACCATGCCCTACACCCATTCCTCCCGCCTCAGGAGCCCATTGAGTGTGTCCCTGGGGATAATCCTCTATCTCTGGAGTCCTTTAGGTGCACCTTTCAGTCTTGCCAGTTGGTTCTGGGAACAAGACTGGTGACCTTCACCCCTGTCATTTGCTCACACCTCTCCCTCCCCACACACAAAGTCTGCTTAGCTCAGCATTCAGCCATGTCCAGAACATTCAGAGCATGGAGATGGTCATAGGTTGTTACCTGTGTATAGTGCCTCTGCCCCTAGAGTCTCTTGGCACAGCCTTCATCCATGCACAGTGGAATTTAGGTGCAGGATGAGGCCTTTAGCCTTTTCCTGCATTATATTCCTCTGTCCTGAGTTTACACTAGGCATAGACTTCAGTTCTGTCTTGCAGGCTGTAAGAACCAGATGTGGCCTTCAGTCATTCCTTTTACCCTTTCCTTTGCCCTTGCATTACATAGTCATCAGCCATGACCAGTCAGCACTTTGTGCAGTGCTGACTTTGGCTAATCTGTTCGCCCAATCCATCTTTGCCCTATATTTTTAGAAATGTATTCCTCTTCATGGGGACCTTCTTTAAGACTGAAGTGTCCCCTGCATGATATGTGGGCGTACTTCTGTACTCTGAGTGCCCAACTGCAAGTGAAACTGGTATCCTAACTTTTACTTTTGACCCTCGCATCGCTATAACCTAGTGTGAATGCAGGGGCTTAGTCCTTATTCTGACCATATGAGGGCCTGAACCTGTCCTTTGAACTATAGGGGAGGGGAAAACATGCTTCTAAAGTAGACAATGATCTATTGCCCTGTCCTGGGTGTATCACATAGAGAAGATGTTGCAGCATATCATGTTTTATGATTTGTAATGTGACTATGTCTTTTTCTATGTCTCATTCAGAGCATGGTCTTCTCTTTTAAGTGAAACCCAGAGTGTAGAGTTGACATCTCATGTGCATGTTGTGTGTGTGTTGGGTGAGCATACGACACCTGTATGGTAGTAGGTAGGACTCAGTGTGTATGTGTGTGAGTCTGAGTACTGAGACCTTGAGATCAATTGTGGACTTCCTGGTTGCAGCATTGCACAAGACAGATGGTGAAAATGCCTAAGGCAGGGACAATGAATTGCTCACTTTCCTGTAATTGGAAGATGGAGACCCAGACCCTGGTGAAGAGCTGGAAACATGGCTGCCTTTAGAAATTTCATGAAGACTTTGTTAGCAAGGGGCTGCTGATCAGTTATTTATTAGCACTGCCATTTGGTAGATGGGATGGATTAGGGGTGGGCTTGCAGTTTCTGTTGTTTAAGCTGAGGATGTTTCTAGGACTGGCCTGCTCTTTTGTCTCTGATTGCTACTTCAGGAAGACTAATGACTGCCAGGTGCAGAGATATCACACTCGATTGTGCCACCATTGTGGTTACTCCTGCAAAGCTAGGCCCTTTACTACCAGTTGTGAGAAACATCACTTTGCACAAAGGCTGTGTCTGGAGAGCAGTCCATAAATGACATTAGAAAGGACACCAACCCAAATCACTTCTGGAGCATTAAACAGTGTCTCCACATCCACTGTTTAGAAAATGACTACAAAGGTGGGATCAAGCCACCCTACCTTTTTGTTCCAGTCCTAAGTTCTTATTGACCAAAGAAGGAACTGCTCCATATACTACTTGAAGATGAATTTTGTAAACAGAGCTTATGTCTGCCTGACAGCAAGTCTCCCAGAGGTGAGGGAACATCACCTAAAATCAACATTTCTGTTAGAAGAGCTGAGAACGTGCTTGAAGAGCATAGACACCTGCCTGCTTGCTGAGAGAGTGAAGAATTGTGAATGTGATTAGCCCTGGAGAGACCATCCAAGAGGAGAAGCCTTGCATGTTCCTATTGTGAGGAAGCTGACCATCTCAATAGAAGATCCAGGACTGGCACATGCTGTGAAGAGGTTCCCTGGTCTCTTTGCACAGTTCTTGTAGAGCCGTAAACAAGACTGTGCCAAAACACGTCATTCTGTGTCACCTGGCAGCCTGCTGCGGCCCCAGTGACTGGTGCTGCTGCTGCCGCCAAGAAGGAGATTGATTCACCTCCATAGCCTCAAGCCACCCTGAATGATGCAACTGCCTTTAGATACCCAGAGGAAAACTGAGTCTAGAGGTTGCAATGCTCTCAACCAGATGTGCCAGTCTTCAGCTGACCCCGGAGAGCCACAATTGCTGACGACTAATGCTACCATGCAAGACTGCCCCCAGAGCCGGTCCTGTGAAGATTGTCCTGCTTGCGGCAGTAGCTGCAGTGATCTACAGAGGTGGATTTCACCTCATAAGGGTGTCAACGCCTCCCACGCATGCCTCACAGCTCTAATGGCTGCTTATCACCAACAGGCAACAATAGAATTAGTGCACCTGGAACCGAAAGAGATTGAGAAACATGGGTAAATCTGCTGTGCTCCTTGAGACATTTTGCTATAAAAGTTTCTAAAGACATTGATCTTAGTTGCACCCTTAACTTGTGTGGACATTTAAGTGAACTGCACCTGCGCCTAATCATTGCCTGTAGCCCAGTGTAGTGTAGGCAGTGTAAGAAAATGACATAATCACCCCCATTTTTTGGACTGATGCTGCTGTTGTATGACTCTGTGCAAAGGAACCTTTCTAACCAGACCGCACTGCATGTGCTCTGACTCCTAAAACTTGTCAAAATTGACTATGCTCCTGATTTCCATAATTTACTTACCCAAAGGTCCCTAGTATATGGTACAAAGTATACCCAGGGCCTGGAAGTTAGATGTCACTAGTGAACTCCAGCACATATTGTGCTGCAACTAAAGTAACCTTGCAAACATGAATGCAGGCCTACCACAAGTAAACTGGCTGTGCAGGTTTAAACTGCAAATTTGACCTGTCAAAATAAGCCTTCAGTGCCCATATGGCAGGGTACGTGATAGTTAAAAGCAGGACATGTAAAAGTTTAATGTTAAACATAACCTTGGCAAATGTCAGGCCTAAATGTTCCCCCTTGGTACCCTCTGCAGAACACTACTTTACCTATGGAAGACAGAAGGGCTGCACATAGTATTGAGGCCTGTTTGGAGAACCCTGGGGGCTGGACCTTCTCTCGCTTGTACCCAGGACTCAGAAATGGACTCTAAGGATCAGTTGGTTGACCTCCTGTTAAGCTAAATGAAAACTAAAGCTGCAAGAAGCCTCTTTGCTGAAGGAGCCAGATAACTGGTTTCAACTGGACGTACTCTGCATCCTGCTGGTGGCTTCTGTGGATTGAGTCCTGATCTACAGCTTTAGTTGCTGAGGTCCTGGAACCATCAGCGGCTCACTAGTAGTAGCATCAGAGCTGCACCCCTCCCACCTTTTCCTGCCTCCTATATTTGTATTTCGTTTTATTTCAGGTAGTGTGCCTCTCAGGACATCACTAGTCTATGACCCTTGCTCTGGCCGAGGGTCAGAGAGAGATATGGTAGTTGTCACAGACACATGCTATAGTGTGCATGTGCCTTGTTGCAGCATATTTTGGGCTTGTCTCATATCAGTGCATTTTGTGTCCGGTGATGCTTCGAACCATACCCACCAGTGACGCACAGCTCCCTCGCTGATTGAACACAACAGAGGTGCTTTAGGCTTAAGCCCTGTGCTTCCTGAGGCTGTGTGTCAATCTGCAAGGATCCGCCTTTCCCATCTTGTCACTGGGTGCGGTATTGCACTTCACCCTGTGATAAGCTGGGAAATGGGTAGGGCTCACACGAAGCCCTGGAGCAACTTGAGAGCCTCTCACTGCACGCTTCTCAAATTCCGGCTGCAGTCTCTTCTGGCCTCCAGGTTATTTAGGTGCCAATCATCAGCTGTCATTTGTAGTGCTTTAAAACCCTGTATGTTACAAGTTAATTCCCATGCATGTGTCCACGATGATTAAAAGAGATAGATAAATAAGCCATAGACGTCAAAGTGGAAATCTCGCCATCCCTGTGAAATGGGGCCTCTCTGGAAGTTCAACATCCTACCTCGGTTTGTGTATTGACTGTTTAGCCCAGGGAGGGGATTGAGGGGAACTGGTAGTAGTCTAGTGTAGAACATTCACAGGCCTTTATCACGTGCCAATAGGCAGTGTTGCTCATCAGCTCACCGGCCTCCGGTTAACATTCGGTTTGCTGCAGTTTAGCCCAAAGCAGTCGATATCCGACAGAAGGTTAACCAGATGCGAGCTGCCTAGCACCACCTCTTCAGTGCTGCATGCTTATATAGCTCATAGAAGTACGGAATGCAAGACACACGGCAGTCAAACCATGTTTTGAAAATATTTTTCCACTCCCCGATAGTACCACAAATTGCTCGAAGCAAACACAAAGCATTTAGTCGGTCATAACTTGCAAAACACAGTCTGTGCTTTTACAAGTTCAACTATCTCCCTATTTGAAAATGTGGGCTACTTTCTTAGCTGTCTGATTTACCAATGGGGGAATTTAACTAATTCACAAATTTTGGCGTAATCGGTCTCAGGAGATGAGACTAAAACTGAAAGGACATGAATAGATTCAGCCACCTCCACTGTTGGCACTATATTGAAAGTTTTTTAAAAAATTTGAGGTGCGCAGTTTTTTTTCGTCTGAAAACCCGCTCTCCAGATTTTTATTCTCTGCCCCATTAACACCCAATTGAGAGGACAAACATTCAATTAAAAGAGAGTGGGCAGGAGGTCTCGTTAGTTTTTGCAATTAAACCGTAATCGGAAAAGGACCCTAAGGCTTTTCCAACAGTCATAAAAGCAGTCCTTACAGAGAAGATTAAGTCAGAAGGAGGAGAAATGGTGCGCTGCCCACCATATGTCACATTGTAAAATAAGGTAGTGAAGTGCACGCGCCTTATATCTGGTGGCCTCGGGTGTATTCGTCACCATAACGCATATTTTAAGGCCTGTTCTTGTATTTTATAAATAATTGTTTTCAGATATGTTTCCCCAACTGCAAACCTACACTATAGCATCTTAGTGGCACCTATGTTTTGTTCGCAAATGCGCTTTGTTTTTATGAACTGTATCACCATGGCATAAAATATTGAACTTCGTGTTGTGCCCTTTCTGTTCCGGTTGTGTACCAAGCGCTGCAAACATTAGAGCTTCGCGTACGTTATTTTTCATTGCAAGGGACCTTGATTGTGTGTGTGTTTTTTTTTTTGCATTATTATATTGAGTATTGTGCACTATACAACATGTAATTATTACTTTTCTGACAACGTTGGTACATGTATTTGTATATAAATGTTAAGATATTATTAACAGATGTGTTAATTAATCCACTGATTCTGATTCCCATCCACTTGTCCTTCTCCACCTTAATGCATGCTGTAAATATTGTCCGTCTGAGGTTCATTCCCCCATCTTCTTGAACAGGACATTCAACTGCTAGCCAACGATAGACAGCAATACATCCAATGGGGATCAATAGCAATTGCACATATTTGTGTGTGAGTACGTGTAACTGCATTCATGTAAGTGTGTGGTGGCATGTTTGCGACCAAAGGGCTTGACAACAATTAGCACCAATAAAATACTGGGTGAGTATTTCATACAAAATGAGTTAATTTGTCTAGCTTTGCTATTTTTTTGTTATTAAAAAAAGAGGCATGTTCTCTTGGTGTATTCCTTTCTTCAGCTCCAACTTTGAGTGTGGATTTGGAGAAAGTCTGCATTTGCACCCTTCAGAGTAAAAAATCACTGCAAAATATTTTCTCTGTACTAAAATAATTTTTTCCATGTGAGGATTTTTTTCATCTACACTAAAAAATGGAGTGTTTGGGGCATTTCCTCGCCCTCAGGACATCATTTATGTTTAAAATGGCCACAGGTGTGGAAAATTCACAATTTGCCACATTTTGTTTAAAAAGACCTTCAACAGTTGTGAAACGTCCAAACCCACCTGGCACAGACATGCTCCATTTCCGCACTTGAATGTATAGTGCAAATGCATGGTTGCCCTTACACCCCATCACTTTCGAAGTTTACCAGCTGCCCCTGCCTGAAACCCTTGGCTGGTGCCAGAGTAAACTCTTCCGGCCTAGCCCTAAAACCTGACACTTAGAAACTTTTATTTTTGCCTGGAGAACCAAGAGAAGACCGACACCTACCTGCCAGCCGATCCATCGAAGATTAATCGCCAGTGATTCTGACTTTGGCTGCAGCTCTCGCTTTGTTCTTCCCCATAGCAGCAAATCCGATGTCCAGTCTTCTTTGGCTAGAGCCTGCAACTTTGCCACACAGAAGGAATCAGACTTTCAGAAAAGAGAGTAAGTCTAAAGGTAAATATCTTCACCAGGCCCGACACCAAGCAGCATCAGATTGATGTCAACAACTTCCTGGGCACAAAGTCTGAACTTTCCCTTCTCTGATCTTTTTATCCCTTTCTCAACAGCTTCACCAAGACCTCATCCTTTATTGACACATTGTCAACGAGCCCGTTTTCGCATCCAGTCTGCAGCCTTGCCCTGCTGAAGGCTCTACCTTCTCAGAAATTTTCTAAGTAAGAAGGTAACTTTTGACCTTGTGCAAGGTGCCAGTAGCCTAACAGGCCCATACAGCCCTTGAGGCATGGGGTGGGGGCAACCTTCTGGGGGCCGGCATTCGGTCAAGGCTAATGACTATCTGGGAGGTATGTGTGCTGAAGTTGTTCTGGGGTTCTCCATTGTGTTTACAGAACGCACCCTCTCGACCTTTTCTGTGCCTCACTCACCATGTGGTGGTGTTGCATTTGTGAAAATATTTCATAAACTTGGCTATTCCTAAGTGATGACTGTGACTTATCTTATTCTGATGGGGTATCTGTCCAAGGGATGATTCTGACCTGATAACCAAGGACACCGCCTCCAGCAGCAAAGCAAAGGTCACAGTATGCAGCAGGAGATATTAAGTCCACACGAAATCACACGGAGCAGCTGCAAGAGGCTCCAAATTTACTCTAGCCTTCTTACTCCAAATGAGCCATTGCTCATCACCTGCAGGACCCAGGCCACTTAAAGCCCTACTCGCTGAGACTCCTGTGCACGCTGGTGCTATCGTCAAAGTCAAGTGCGAAAAGGGTTGCACTTGGCCCTTTTCACATAGCCATGGTAGGAGGGACCCCAGACACAATGGCAAACACACTCGACCCCTATGCTTCGTGTCCAGTAGGTCCTGATGCCATCTATAAGGGGTCTGAAGACCTTATTATTAGGTGTAAAAGATGTTTTTTTGTAATTTACAAATAGGTTCTTCACCCAGGAAATCTGAAATATCTTACATTTGATTTTTTTCAGGAAATACTGCATTTTCACCCCCTGAAGTGTGGCCTGGTCCCATGGTCAATGGATGTGATCGCATTGCCCACATATGGTCGTGGCAATCTTGTTTTCAGAATGAGGAGATTACATGCAGAGTTTGTTCACAAACAACTGACGGCAGGCTTCTTCAAATGTCTAAGAGGTTTTGGAATCTTTCGTCTTTATTTTTTCACTATATAGGAAGGAAACGCATTTTCTAGCATTCTGGGACTGAGGTCTGCTTACTACCCCCAGCATGTCCAAAGCTAAAAAATAGAATTTCCAGAGACCCAGAGAGCAGGTCCAGGAACCATGTCACGGGTTCGGGAGGAAAACATCTCTGGCAATCAGATTCAAGGTTAGAGTGAAATTATATCAGTTTAGATTAGATTCAGATTTAGTTCCAACCCCAGCAGAAAAGATATCTCGGCTTTTTTGGAATGACTCAAATACAGCTTGATTTACTTCAAACTATTAAATGGGGCTAAGGGGCACTAAGCCTTGTCGCCAGTTTTGATGGAGTTCTACCTAAATGTTTTTGCTCTACTGGGGAGCAAAAAATCAGATGGAGGTTTGCTAGGCAAATGCAAGCTGCCCCAACATAACCTTTCCCTTACTAGCCCTAAGTACATAAAATAGTAATGATTCCGTTTTAAATGCATATATATTTTCTGAATGGTTTTGTGCAGATTCATCAGACTCATTTCACCCATAAAAAACAGTCACTAATTGTCGTCCTGTAATATATTTGAGATGTATCCTGGAGGAAGGCCAAGATGCTGACAATGTTGAGGTGATACCCAGTGGAGAAGCATAACACTGATTGAAGCAAATATATGAAGAACCTGACGAAGTAAAAGAGATTTTTAAAAAGCTTTAATCTGAACAAAGAAAAACACAATTTGAGCAAATAGAATGGACAAAAATGGAGCACCAGCAGCATTTTTTGGATACAACTACAGGCACATGAACAAAAAATATTTGCACACTAATGAGAAGAGAAAACTGATTAAATTTGAGGACTCTCATGTGAAGAAAAACAGTTTTGTGAACATTAAATAGAGTTTAACTTTGACTTCTGTAGGCTACATGTTCAAGCTTTATTCCAGTAGTAGCAGCGGGAAAACTGTTGGGACAGATATGTGTATGTGTTTAATACATGTTTGGGGCCTTTTATTATATAAAAAGCAGTGATGTAAAATTACATTTTCCACAGGGACAGAATATTATTTCACAAATATGACATCATTCCTTTTTGTAAAAATGGGTTTCACTCAATGGGAAGCATAGTGTCTTATTGCCTTCTCGAGCTAATAAGCCTATAAGCATGAGGGTGCGTCTGCATAGTGACAGCCCAAACTACTATGCAGAGCTTCACCATTTCTCCTTAATAAAACAGGAACTTCTTCATGTTAACTAAAAAAAACCTGAACATTCCAATTGCAGTCACAGCCAGTTCATACCTGTATATTGCACGCAAAAGCCTGAAATAATCTTTGACATCTAGAGACTTAGGCCCATATTTATACTTTTTTAGCGCCACATTTGTGTCGCTTTTTGACGCAAAAACGGCGCAAACTTACAAAATACAATTGTATTTTGCTAGTTTGCGCCGTTTTTGCGTTAAAAAATGACACAAATGCGGCGCTAAAAAAGTATAAATATGGGCCTTAATGGATTTTTTTAGATGCCCATTCGTAAAATGCCAGCACAAATGGACATCTGAAAGATCACAGTACCTATGCTGAATTTCAAGTGGATGAACCCTTTCCAGATGCATGCCTTTTTTTTGAAGTTTTGACGTTAGTCAACATCTTTTTATTTTACTAAAACACGTACAATAAACTGACACAGAGGGCTTTCAGCATGCTCTCTTCATTAATTGGTCTGTTATGTCATTCACAATTTGCTTCCACCCACTACAGCACATACCATGGGGCAGTGGGTCAGCCTACATTAGTCACTGGTTACTTTCACTTTGAGTGACTGCATTTTGCTCTATCACAAGAGGCACCTCCGCACACAAGCTAGTTCACTGCCATTGTTTTTATTTTTACTTTTTAATTACTTTAATGTTACTTTTGTGTTTAGAACCTGATGTGATAGCAACACAACAGGATTATTTTCCTCCTCACAAGGGTAGGAGGTTCTGGCAGCCCTCAGAGTCCCCTTCATTCGAAGATTCAGTATGGAGGGTATATTTTCAGCTTTTTCTACTTATAGTGGTACCAACACTCCTCCAAGTGGGCATGTATCTTGTATTCTCAGTATAGGGATTGATGCTTTTATTTGTGATATGGGGTGCTTTAGTTTGGGCACACATGCTTGTGAATGTGTGGAGCACCTCTTTACCTCTCTTCAGGGTGTGATCTGCTTTTGCCTAGTAAGTTCATCCATTCTGACACTAAGGCCCTAATTACGAGTCTGGCGGTCCTGGGAAAGGTCAGACAGGTCAGACCATCACATTATGAATGTGGCATTTCAGCCACGGTCGGACCGCCTGCCCTGGGGATTACGACCCCTCTCTCTGCAGGCATTTACATGGCGGTTTCATCATAATGTAAAGGCTGGTGGAGACAGGGTCGCACTGCTCATGCATTTGGCATGGGCAGTGCGGGCCCCCCGCTGGCCAGACCCGTCGCACAAATCACTGTCTGCGTTGCAGGCAGTGATTTGCGTGATGGGTGCTGGTGCACCTGATGCACAACAGCACCGCCGCCGGCAGTATCACAAGCCGGCATCAGTGTTGTTGTGTGTTTACCGCTGGGCCAGTGGGCGAAAACTGTGTTTCGGCCCTCTGACCCAGTGGAAAACTCATAACAGGGCCGGCGGGAAGGAGTCAGCACCTGCGGTCTCCTGAATGCGGCAGTTTGGCGGGCGGCCTTTTCCACCCACCAAATTTGTAATGAAGACCTGAGTGTTTTCCACTGGTGTAGACGTGCGTATCTGCAACATTTTTTTTTAACCAGTGCTTTGCCTTGTCTGACTTAGTCCTGCCTCTTTGAGTCATGCATTTGGCCATGCGTTTTCCACATGTCCATCCAAGTGGGATGCTGAAGGATGTTTGGACTTCCTTGGGTAATTCTTATTTTATTTCTCTTTAGTTACATGTAAGGTGTACATTACAAAAAGAATTGTCTCTAAGTACCAGATAATTTCATTATTTAACAGCATTGTAGATTTCGGTTGATGAACAGGAGAGATTATCAATTTGCTCAGAAATGGGTTCTTGCCACTTTCTTTAAGCATTTTAAGGTAGATTTATTAGGTCTGATATAGAGACAGCTCTAGATATTTTATGTAACGATCAAAAATGCATATGTTTTCACGAACATACTGGGGCTTTAGGCCAGCCCTGTTCATCCATCGATCCATTCAACTGTCATTCACATGTTGCTTCCACCCACCACAACAAAGTGCTTGGGGCAGTGGATCAGCCTACTTCAACCACTGGCTATCTAGTGCTGTGATAATAACATTTTACCTGGTCACATATGCTTATCTGTTTAAACAGTGGACATCAGCGCCAGTGTTGGGGGATGAGAGGGATGAAGATGTTACTTTGCCAATCCTGTTTTTTTAGCCATCCTTTTTATTTACATTTTTTAGTCATCATTATGTATTTAAACTATGTTTTCAGGTTACAGTCATTCAAAGCCAACAACATATTTTCTTTGCACCATTTAGAATCATGTTTTCCTGAGGGCGCATTGAAACTAAAAAGGGTTCCACCTGTTCTATGTACACCTGCCTGCAATGAAACACCTGTATTGTTCTATTACATTTTATTCAATAGTTCATTTTCTTAATTTAACATTCTCTATTTGCTTTGCCATTTTTTTTAATTTATAGAGGCAATCGTTTCCACATCCATGGCATGATTATAGAAAGTAGTCGTTCTCTTCTTCATTAACATCTTAATTTTGGGACAGGCAGGAGCCTTGCATTGGTTGACCTAAGCGCCCTGGTATGTTTTTTCAGTTTTTTTTAGCAAATATTTTGGTCCAGTGCCTTTCAGGTACACATATAATAAGCACAGGGCCTTCAAAATTAATCGCTTTATCAGCGATACCCAAAATCCTACGGAGGTATCTATCTTCTATTTCTTTATTCAGAATACCAAACATACTGCAGCATTATGGAGTTGCTACAACCGTGTATTTGATAGTGAAGGAGGCCTCCAAACTGTTAATCTGCTTAATAAAAAATTAAAACTAAAAAGTGATCCGATAATCATACTGTGGTGAACTCTGGAAGAGAACAAAATCATTTGTTTTAATATTCTAAGGATGTTGACTTAATCACTTTTCTTAAGCGAATGTTAAAACTGACTTGAGCATCCCAAATTATGCCAATATTGTTAGCCGAGTACACTGACCTGAAATTTGTAGTCAGTAATTCAGACAAAGCTGGGCGAAGCAGCATTGCCCCTGTAAATAATGTTTGGTTTAGGTGTCGGAACTAGGAAACTGAGACTAAAACAAATTAGAATTAATGGCAGTTCCAGACCAAATTATTCCATCAAATGTCCACCTCAAAATAAACTAGCTTTCTAAAACCGTTATCAAAAGACCTTTCTAAATCGAAGGTTTTCAGTAATAATGGCTAAGTAAGGAAATTATATACAAAAATAAACTGAAAAAGTTGGCTTGTGCGAAACAGAATGAGAAAAATGCTTGCGAGTTCTTTAAAATAATTGGCTCTGTTAGAGCTGTCTAAATATACAAACGGTTATTTAAAGCAATAAAAAAAAACAAGAAGTGAGGGATTCAGAGATGCAAGGATGCACAACAGGAGCAGGGTGCAAAAAGGGCCAGGTAACTGGTGGGGGAGGTTAGAAGGGTGCCGCAAGAGGGCTAGGTGGACTAAAAGATAAATAAAAGTTGTAAAAAGATGCATGAAATGAGGAGACACATTGAAAGAGGAGGAGGCCAGCTTTGCGGCCTGGGTGAAGGGTCAGGATAGACATGGTGCATCATGGGTAGGAGGGAAAATAAACTGAAAGGAGACGTGGAATGCGGTGGATTTTAACTGAAGGTGATCATGGGTAGGAGGGAAAATAAACTGAAAGGAGACGTGGAATGCGGGTGGATTTTAACTGAAGGTGAAAACCATGGGTTTTAGAGGATATCCCGTACAAAAACCACAGTGGGACAGGGCAAAGGAGTACAGCAATGAAGGCAGTAGAAGGAAGGTTGTGTGGACAGTGTGTGTGGCTCCCTATGTGTCCAGAGACAAAATGAAAAAGGGAAGAAAATAAAGGCATTCAGTGTTGGACTGGGATGTCGGGCACTCTGGAACTGGCAGATGTGTTGGTTTCAAAGGGACAGGGTGTGGACATTCTTTTGGTCCTGTCATGGCCCACGCGAGTAACAAAATCGTCCACTCCATAACTCTTTCAAGCTTGCCCATATGGCAGTGTCAGAGTGCCCCTCAGGCCAGTCCAACACCGAGGAGATTAGCAGGGCAGTATAACATTAATACAACAAATGTCCATTATTCACCTAGGAACAAATGCTCACCATAATAATTTTACATCTAGTTTCTAGATATGACATTCCTACGTGTTACAAAAATGGTCAAAAGCTATTACATGCAAAAGATTCAATTCCATCGAACTGTTCACAAACAATCAACTTCTACTGTTAGAACCGTGGTTGGAGAAAGAGGAACATTCAATGTAATGAAGATTTCTTGTAAGCAATGTAGATATTTAACACAAGTTTACCTATGCAAATTGTATAGCAAATTGTATAGCTTGGTGCAAAGGTTTAGTAATATTGTACCAACTAGAGTACTTAGGGTCTTATTTACAGTTTGGCAGATACAGTAGTCTGCCACAAACATGGCAGAGTACCCTGACCACCAACCTGTTGTCTGCTTGCTCTACTTAAGAGTTGGGCGAATCATCATTTTTATGCTGACCACTCCTCGTTTGGTTACAACAGTGGAAACCGTTAGCACGTGTCCTTACTGATATTCGGCCATTGGCCAAGGCACCTCAGACTGTCCAACCTGCTTAGGGTGGATGTATTATTTTCCTCTTTAATTCTGCCAGGGAAAGCCTAGTGGTCCCAAACAGAAAACAACAAATAAATTACTCCCATATGTTGAGATAAAACTCTCAGCATGGCAGGGACATTTAATATTTTGTTTTTCAAAATCAAATCCCCACATTGGGAGTCTGTTTAAAAAAAAAAAAAAAAGCTTTCCTGTGCTGGCACACTGAACATAGCACCTTCACAGCAAAACTTCATTTCCTTCAGAGGAGTCAGAGTGCTGTCGGCCCATCTGAATCCACAATAATCACCACCAGGCAGGCAGAGATCACAAAATTTGGTGGGCAGTAGTCCTCCAGAGCAGCTGAGTAGATCCCTCCACTGCCTGGGCAGAATGGAGTACAGCCCACCAAGAGTTAAATAAGCCTTTACCAGAAAGTCTGTAATGAGAAGGCCTGAGAATGGCACTGAAAATGGTTCTTTATTAGAAGAAATTATTACTCTGTGCAGTCATATCTTTGCTTCAAAGATAGGCTTATTGTGTGTTATGAGGTTCAAACTTGACCGAATATGCAAGTTGATTGTAGTGAACCAAAGATGAGAGATACATGTCTTAAATTGAAAAAAACTTTAATATGGATACCTTATATTAGATAGCCCTCCAGAAGCCAATCCTCACACCACAAGTTCCAAATGGCAGGTGTGAAACCGTGACTTGTTAGAAATTGGGTTATTGGTTGACTAGGACATGAGCCCTGGTCAAGCAGGAACCACAATCCTAGTTAGGGTGAGGCATAAGCAAACCCTAAATTAACCTGTGCTCACTCTCTGGTAGCTTGGCATACAGCAGTCAGGCTTAACTTAGTGGCAATGTGTAAAATATTTGAGCAACACTTTAGATAGTTAAATAGTGAAAACACCACACAAAAAGATTCCAGGTTAGAAAAATAGTGCAAAATTTAATAAACAAAACAATACCAAAATGACATAAATCTAAACAGTAAAACCAGAGATATACATTTTAAATAAATAAACTGCAATATAGGCCCTCATTCGGACCTTGGCGGGCGGCGGAGGCCGCCCGCCAAAGTCCCGCCGTCAGGTTACCGTTCCGCGGTCGAAAGACCGCGGCGGTAATTCTGACTTTCCCGCTGGGCTGCTGGGCGGCCGCCTTCAGGCCACCCGCCAGCCCAGCGGGAAAGAGGCTTCCACGATGAAGCCGGCTCGGAATCGAGCCGGCGGAGTGGAAGCTATGCGACGGGTGCAGTTGCACCCGTCGCGTATTTCACTGTCTGCGCAGCAGACAGTGAAATACATTTAGGGGCCCTCTTACGGGGGCCCCTGCAGTGCCCATGCCAGTGGCATGGGCACTGCAGGGGCCCAATAGGGGCACCGCGACCCCCCCTACCGCCATCCGGTTCCCGGCGGGAGAACCGCCGGGAACTGGATGGCGGTAGGGGGGGTCGGAATCCCCTCGGCGGCGCAGCTAGCTGCGCCGCCTTGGAGGATTCCAATGGGCGGCGGTACACTGGCGGGAGCCCGCCAGTGTTGCCGGTCCGACCGCAGCTTTACTGCCGCGGTCGGAATACCCATTGGAGCACCGCCGGCCTGTCGGCGGTGCTCCCGCGGTCCTCCAACCCGGCGGTCATGGACCGCCAGGGTTGGAATGACCACCATAGTGTCTAAAAGCATAAATCTTTAACCGTGGCTATCTGGTCACTCTGGAACCGGTCAAAGTCAAAAGTTCAAGCCGAACTTGATAGAACGTGGGTCGGATACAGTCCCAGATTATTCCCACTGAAGTGTTGCCTTCTCTAGAATTATGCCAAGTGTCCTGTTCGACGGAAGACGTTCACCAGGGGCAAGAAGAGTGTCTCTGCTGATGGTTGGTGGGGTGCAAGGAGCAGGCCAGGCATCGTAGGTGGATGGGCTGGAGCCTCACGGTGGCGGTCCATGTGATTGAATGATGCTTACTATGCAAAGAGACATACTTGTGGCAGCTTGCTTTGGATTTCCGGGCAAGCGATGGGGTTCCAGAGCATATGGGTCCATTCGCTTCCACAAAGAGCCCAAAAGCTTGTCTTTAAGAGTTGAAAAACCACTTCCAATGGCCCAAGCCCTGAGAAGCACTAGGAGCTAGTGGAAGACGGGTCTAGACCCTTTGTGGAGTCTTGGATGTCCCTTAAGCTCATATCAGGAAGCCAAAAGATTAACACTTAGAGTCACTCTGGGGTCCTGGGTTCAGATGGATTCCAGGTCCAGTTCTTCTTCTTCAGGCAAGAGAGCATTAGGTCAGCACAACAAGACAGCAGCTCCTTCAGAGTGGCTGTCCAGCACAGTGGCAGTTCTTTCAGCAGCACAGGAGTCCTTATTCATGGCAGAGTAACCACATGTCCAGAAGAGTATTGAAGTACGGGTGTCTGAGGACGAGTACTTATACCCAGTGGTGTCTTTGAAGTGGGGAAGACTTCACAGATAGGCCTTTGAAGTGCACAGAGGCCCTGCCCTCCTTGCTTTATCGCCAGACTCACTACAGTGGGGTATTCAGATCTTTGTGTGGGGACAGGACACAGCTATTCAGATGTAAGTGAGGCTGGGTGCAGCTCCTCCTTCCCATCCTGCCAGGATGGCCAATCAAGTCACACCTAAGCTCTCATTGTGTGTAGGTGTCTAGGGGAATACTCAAAGCCCAGCTGTCACCCACCAAGATGCGACCAGAGACAGACAGTAGGCACCAGGCTTGTAGTATTGAAACGTACATTGAGGATCACCACCAGGACACATTATGCTTTTTGGATGTATATAAGAAACAATTATAGCCTCTAGAATTGTGTTTTTTAGGATCGCTTCTTGATCCTGCCCTAGGAAGGTTTTGGTTATAAACAAAATGTCTAATTGGTGATTGATTATTATATTATAAATGTCATGAATGAGGAGAGGAAATGGAACAGCAGGCAATTTAACTGAATAATTAAGATGCCCTACTTTGGCATTTTACCAGTGGGTATCATTAGGAGAGTTTGTGGTGCAAACGGTAATCCCAGAGAAGAGTTTATATATGATGGTGTGAGCGTGCAAAGATCAGAGTGTGCAAAAGGCATTGGATGCCTCAAGCAGAGGACACTTTCAATTAGAGCTGTATCATCAGCATATTGGTAACTACTGATGCTGTTATCTTTGAATAGAGGTCCCAGAGGCTTTGTGTAGAAAATTAAGGTGACCCATCACTTAACTGAACCCTGGAGTATTATGCAGATGATAGGGATCTTTTCTGACTGAGAAGTGCCCATTTGAACAAACTGGTATTGGTTGCAAAGGTAAGAAGAGAACCAGTGAAGGGCATTGCCAGTGAATCCCATTTGAGACTCTAGAGTGAGATGATCAACTGAATCAAAGGCAACTAAAAAGACCAGCAATATCAGAATATAAGATGTTTAATGTAGGGTGTCCATGCTGCAGTGTGGGCAAAAGCCAGGCTGGTAGTCACGCAGGAGCTGGTTATAACTAATTTGATCTTGGAGTTGACAGACTATTTTTGGTAGGTGAGTGTTGGGGCAGTATTTGGCAAAGACATCAGGGTCTTGTATAAGCTTTTTAAGGGGTGGGAGGATCTGGCCTGTTCTGAGAGCTTCTGGGAAGATAACTGCAGTGGTGACAATGGCAAGACAGTTTCCCAAGAGAGCTTTGATGAAGGATGAGGGTAAGTCATCATCTTCATAAGAAGTGGCCTTGTCAGTGAGACCTGCGAGCGCTAGGGCTTTGAAGGATGACCAGTTCAGGATTCTACATGAAGAGGAGAGCTCATCTCCATTTGCACAAGTGCAGCCGGTTTTGGTAATTTATACACTTGATCATTAGTGTCTACATATAACACAGATGTCCATATTTCAGCTCTAAAGCCCACTGCTGAGGGCAATAACAGTAAGGGCCGTCCTCCCGAGTAGGGTAAGAGCCTTTAACAGCATAGTCTGAGGCAGAAAAGCCATCATGCTATTAAAATGTTCCCTCAACTGAGGGTAGTAGGTTCTAAATTAATAATGGGGTAAGAGAAAACAAGCATTGGAATGTTGTGTTGTAACTGGTCTTTTCCAGCCATTATTGCCCTGAGCATCTTGATTGTCTTCAATGGAGCTGTCAAATTTCAATGTTCTAATACATTTTTGATTTTGTTGCAAATTTGATGAAGTTGTTCATTACTGACAATGCTGCTGAGGAACATATTGTACTAGTTGAAAACAATAAGGTAAACTAATGACTGTTTCCATTCAGGATAATTTTTGATCTATAAAACAGGTATTTGAGATGTAAACAGTTCTAACAATGCTCCTGAACCCTGTATATTTCATAATCAAACAGCATGGCTTTCAAATAATTCAGAACATGTTTTTTTAAGACCTGGAAAAAATTGTGA
Source organism: Pleurodeles waltl (assembly GCF_031143425.1). Taxonomy (NCBI): domain Eukaryota; kingdom Metazoa; phylum Chordata; class Amphibia; order Caudata; family Salamandridae; genus Pleurodeles; species Pleurodeles waltl. Next base: position 596,933,706 of record NC_090442.1, on the reverse strand, counting down.
TTACGTTGGTGAAATTTGCTTAATTTCTGAATGTTTGTATTATGTGAAATATGCAAAAAATCGCGCAATTTTGTATGGAGGACGCTGTTTCATGTAGAAAATATCTAGTGAGACATTTTCTGATGGAACAGCACAATAGCACAAAAGTAAACACACGTGAAATATGAAGGTATTAAATGGAAATGACTGAGCATGATTATTTTGGGATCCCACCTAAAAGCCAAGAGTGAATTCAGTTTAGCAAACACAGACTGCCAAAAATGTAAGATAGCCGGGCAACTGTCAAAAATGTGCACAGAGTCTGTGAGGTCCCCAGAACACCGAAAACACTTGGGCCCATATTTATACTTTTTAGCGCTGCACTTGCGTCATTTTTTGGACAAATGCACAGGTATTTTTTGGGCAAAAAAGAGAAAAAAATACAAGTGCTGCAAACAACAGCTGCACGTGCTCTGGTTGTTTGAGGTGTTTCGGCATTCTAAAGCCCTATCTTTGCTATGAACAGTGGTGAAATTATACCACGTGGCCTAGTTGCATAATTTAAGGAATTTTGCAGAACAAGCGGAATGCGAAATTCCTGAAATTACTTGAATAAAACCGATGTAATTTTAATTTCACTCGCCTAGTACGTGAATGTTATGGCAAAGGTTTTGTTAATCCTAGTATGCCTCTAAGAATTGCTACAAATAGAACCATCAGGATGTTAATATTGTTGATTAGCTTAGAATTTTACAGAAGTCAACTCGAAACTATTATTCATCTTCTGCAAGAGAGCATATAGTGACAGATCTTGAGGTAATTATTCCAATTTGAGGGAGAATTTCTAGTGTATCTATAGATACAACGGAGGTACTCATTTTGTTATGATTATCATGTGTTTACCTTTTCTTTTTTTTAAATGTAGGCTTGTATATGCTCATGTTATTTCATATGACTCAAGTCCTCTGTTCTATTGATTATTTACAATGATGAACAAGGTTTTATGGAAGCTGATAATTTCACTTCTCATTTACTGCATGGATCAAAAGAATGCAAGCAATTAAAAGGGTTTTAAAGTCTTTTCTGCTGAATATTTATTCTGAAAGATTCAACAAAGTGTACATAGATAGAGGGGGACTTTGTGCCAGAGACTCAAGACAGAGGCCATGCAGAATGATATCACCTTCCTTTCCTGAAGGCGACTGGGAGGCACACTTAGCTTTGCTCTGTGAGCAGATCAGCCTTTGCTCTGTGAGCTGATCAGAGGAGAATCGTAGACGTTGCTATTTTACTGAAAGATGATTTAATTGTTCAGAGGGGGTATGTGGGTGTAAACTATATTTGGTTCTTAAAAGTATGGTTTTTGTTTGGTGTTAAGGGTAGTTTAGTTAGCCAAAGAGGGTGGGGTTGGAGATTTCAATATAAAATATAAAAGAATCTTAGGAGTTCACCAGTATGTTACAATGTTATTTGTTGTCCACTCTATTGGTAAATGTTACCATCATTATATTATTGACTTTTATAATAGTGACTATCAATATTGTTTGCACTACGATAGGATTTAAAAAAAAATTAAAACCTCTAAATCATATCCCTGTCTTCCTAGTGTTCCCGAGTTTGTCTTTCCATTATGAAACAGTGTTTGGATTCCACATATTGTCTCTATGATACCTCATAGCATTGAGCATAACCTAAAATGCATCACATTTGCATAGTGCTCTGTGAGTTGTGTGGTGGTTGCAGTCTAAATTGAATTCTGTCTTGGGTTGGCACGTTAATGTAGTCCTTCATGCTAGGGGGTCTAGATATCCTACTTCTGAGATGTGTTCTGGAAGAATAATCCAGAAAACATATCAATCCTTTGTGTGTTCAAATGTTTAAAATTACCAGCTGTGTATTGCAACTCAGGGTCAATTATACAGGGATATCATTAATGTTTATCCATTCACTGTTCAGTTAAGCAGAGAAACCTAAATGACAAGTTTCTTATAGATATCTGCTGTCTTGTATATATACATTACATCCTGCAGACAGGCCTGTCTTTCTTCTCCCATTCCCATTTCTTCACTTTACCACTGGCCCTCATATTTCTGTGTAAGTGGTCACTGCAGGGATAATAAGCAATGGAAAAGAGCAGAGCTCCTGTTGGATGGTACGCACAAGGTTAATGCCTCCTGACATTGTGTGATGTGATATTAATCTATATACCTACCCTCTTTCCGCCAAAGACTTTATCCATTGTCCCATTCCTGTATGACGATTTCTATACCTTTCTTCTGTGTGTAATTCTGTCTCTCAAGCAACTTGGTGCTCTTTGGTGGCAGAGAGCTGACTTCCTGTTCTCTTCCATAGTCACCGTCAAGAACTCCTCTTGAAGAACTCTTTCATACCGCTAGACTCTGGTTGTACCCCATTGTCAGTTAACATAATGCCTTAATGCCCCATTCTTTGGGCATTTTCTTTTTAAAATAATCATCACACTCCTGCCCTCACTTCTCCAAATACCTTAGTCTCTGGCCACTCCAAGAAATAGTTCGGTAACACTAGAACAAACTGTCCTTGACCATAACCTTTGCCCTGATATGGCCCCATCATATCCAGACCTATCTTTTCAAGAGGAAAATTTCTCAATGGATTTTTCTATTCAGTCACCTTCTACATATGCAGTGCAAATTTTAATCTTCTTTTCAGTTTCTCTTGGCCACCAGTAGTCATCACAAATTCTTTGCTTCATTTTAGTGATCCTATATTTGGAGATTGTACCTTTTATGCAAGTTTAACCAATAAACATGCATGCGGACTCATGATATTACCCCTGAACACTAGATTAACATTTATCCACAGTTCCACCTTCACAGTCCAGGGTAGTTTATTCATTCTGAGCACTCTCACCATTCTTCCTCTGATACAGGTTGCCCAATAAAAAAAACACATTACTTGCCCCTGCTTATCAACTTATGCAAGATCACTTTGTCTAAACCTTTATGTATGTTAAATATTTTCCAAAAACATTCTAAACTTTATTGCTGTTCGGTGTGCTGCTATAATTGGTGCATATGACTGAGAACTGCGTCTGGTTGAAAGCTCGAATGAGATGTAATTCTGAGGAAGAACTGATAATTGACCATGAGCATGTAGGCATGAAGCACAAGCACTTTTGATAATGACTTTTGAAAATATGATATATTTACAAGCATTTGTTCATTATTACCCACGAAATGCAAAGACTGGGATTAGGTGACTATAGAACATCACACATGCTTGGATGGTGGCCATATATATTGTATTCAAACTTTAATGGCAAGTCCTTCTTCCGTGTTTGTATGCAATTCTCCAATCGGAACGGAACCTGATGGTTTTAAACAAATGTGTCATGGGGATACTTCTGCAATAATGAGCATTGATAAAGGCATATAGCTGAAATGCATTTGCTTATTGATACAATAAAGCAACTGCATTGAGACCCTGTGTGTGCCTGTCCTGCTTTTTTGGTAGGGGGGTCTATGGATATGTATACATATATACACATATTCACACATCCACAAATCATACAGTTGAGTGTCTGTGTATATATACAAAATGACAGTCAAGATGGCAGTCAGGAGCATAGGTTCTTTTATTGAATGTATTTTGTGATTTTCTCCCTAATGAAAAGATTTGTTTTTGCTATACATTGCCTTGTGGGTGATACAAAGCAGCTTGCAGAACTTCTGGATACTAGCAACTAGGAAAGGCAGGGGAGATAATGGACTGGGGCTTCACATGTGGCAGTAGTCTGGGAGCAAAGCAATGATATAGCTCATTAGTGTAATCTAGTTTTAATAGGACAAGGGAGATTATTGTCTGGACCTTGTGGGGGAATCTTAGAGGTGGGAAGATTTGTCACAGCTTTTTCAGGGTAAGAAAGCTTGATCTGTTTAGCGTATTCCCTTGGGCATTCATGACCAGCTTGGACTCTATGGTAATTTCAAAGTTTCTGACCTCCTTGAATATTTTCAGCTGTGGTCCTATATCATCAGGAAAGGCGCAAAGAGGGTAATATGTTTTTTAGTTCCAACTGGTATTTCATTTTTAGAGGCATTCAATATGAGGTGGTTCCACGTCATCCACTGATAATCAGCCAAGATGCAACTGAAAATTTTGGAGTTTCCAGTGTCATTGGGGCTTTTCAATTTAGGAAGTATCTGTGCGAGTCGCCTGCATAATTATAGCAGGTGAACTGAAAATCCTTGATCAGATCTGGTAAGGATTTCATGTAGATGTTAAAAAGCAGGGGTAAGATAATAGGGTTTTTAGGGATGGAGCTATGTTTTTACCTAGTGGAAATAACTTTGAAATGAATTGAACATCACCCAAAGTACTACCGTTATTATTCTTAAGTTTCTTCCTTTCCTTAGAATTTCTGCTAGAATCCTCACCCTTTGTGGTTTTCTTGGCACAGCACTGCCGTGGGACGCCGAGTCTTTACTGCCCTGTGGCTCATAGAGAAAGCAGGCAGACATGGTGAGGATGCAGCAGCAATAAAGTTAAAGTGCAGAGTTGTTATCCTGTCTTCACAGAATGCCACACTCTACATAGAACTAAACCCTAGTGCAGTGTAGGCCAACTAACATCATTTCACTGCACTAGTTGTCTTTTCAAAAGCATTATTGAGAGTTTCTTTAAGCAGTTTTCCTCGCAAATTTAAAGTTAGATAGACTTTCACATGAAAACCCACCTGTGAAGGACTTCACAATGAACAGGCACTAAACCCATGCTTATGAGAACTGCAAAAGCTATACGAATTTCACAAAATGAAAAACATGCAACATTATTAGTCACTAATCTTAACAATATGCTTAACAAATAACAAAACAAAACCGGTAGAAGAATGGAACAGTCTTAATTGACCTTGGAGCTATTTCCAAAGCAGAGGATACCTGCAAATCCATTGAGTTGCAGTAGAAGTGGTAAATTAATTGCTGTCAAAATCCCCATCCTAAGGGGAACTCCATCAACTTCGTAATGGCTGCCGATAGATGGTAAGGCAATGGTGCATCTGTCAGTAGATTCTACATCACCAAATAATACATCTCGGCTGCAAAATGACGGATCTGATTCTTTGTGTTAAGATACAGGGTGGAGCCAGCTGATCCTAAACCGAGGCCTTAGTTTTAGAGCAGGTATATACATTAAACATAGATGACACTTACCTTGATGTTTTTTGGGATCTGGAATCTTTTGTAGTGTGATGAAGCAGAAAATGAAGGTTTTGATTTATTAACGCATAAACGTAGTGTGAAATAATCATGTGTGACATTAACCGAACTAATAAAGATTGTACGGGGACAAAATGTGCCCTCAGAGTAGTTTGCCATCATTTATATGCGTGCTTTATATAACGTGGTGTATTAGAATCGCACTAATCTGACATAATCATGAACGTATGCTATGATTTGCTTATTTGAAATGCCTTAGCTTAGCATTACTTTAGCGGAGGCTTTGGCCTGGTGGCCTGGTCTCACGGTTTAGATGTTCGTATTTTTCCAATGTGCTATTAAACGTGTATTTTGCTTGAAGCTGTACTTTTCCACAGAAACTGTTCACATGCTTATCTTAAAGTTTCGTGCCAGCCTGGCGTATTTTCTCTTTAATTCAAGGTCGACTTGCAGGTGCGGACAATGGAGGCTCTGAAAGTGAGCTAATTGGGAGACAATGTTGCAACTTGCGTACCCATCTCCAAGGATAATGTATGCTTAAGTAAAAGCTTGAGAACTGTTGTTTTTGATTGGTCAATTTGAAGCTAACCTATGAACCCTCCAATGGAGACCCTACAGGACTTGAACTGTTGTCTATAAAACCAGGTGCACGAGAGGAATCTCTCTCTCTCTCTCTCTCATCGGACATCCCGCCATTTTGACTTCGTAGCTATTATGGCCCACTTTGCTGCGACGCCATTTTGAGAGACTTTGATGCTTTCTCTAATCGAGAGAAAGAGACTTTAATGATTCTTGCCCTAGAGACTTTAACTTTGATTTGATCCCTTTGCATGAAGTAGTAGTCTTACCTTGCCGCCGTGAGGCAATTGCCCCGTCCACCCCTGCCCCTTTGCCCCGTCCCATGCCAATCGAAATTGGTACCCATGCTGATTGAGAAACGGTACCTGTGAGACGAAGACTTCCTTGTATGCTGATCGTAATTGGTAAATATGAAAGGAAATTGTAAAATTGCATTGTGTTCCTTTTAGGTAACCAACTGCTGATTTTGATAAGATCCCTAGTTAGGAGTTTTCTAAATTAATGTTGCTAAATTGTTTTCGCATGAAGCCCCACATGCCGATGCTAATTTGAGGTTAGACGAGGATTCCATATGTTGCACGATGCAATTTGAGATCTTGTTATGCTGACTAAATGTACGCAATTAGTTCATTACAGATTATCGTATTGGTGCTTTGCATTGCTATTATCGAATGCCTTGTGATTCAAATGCTACATAGATTACACTTGTTTCAACGATATGGACAGCTATTAATGTTCATTTATGTTTATCATTTGGTGTTGAGACACATTTATATTGTGCTAGCTTTGTTAATATAGGGAAATAAAATTCACTAATTTGAATAAACTGGTGTGGTTATTCCTGACTGAAAGGTCAGGGTTCGCCGAAATGTATTCTGGATTAATTGTTAAGTGTTATGTTGATCAAGGTGTTGCCTATGTTCGTTATTGATTATTGATTTGATGTAATTGATCAATTAAGAGTACAGAGAGTTCCCACTTAGTCAAAAGATCCATCGGCCTAAAGAGCGTCCGAACACAGGTAAATTATCAGTACGGACCGCTCTATCAGTAGATGGTAGCAGAGGATGGTTTCGTCTTTTGGGACCCTGTACTCCTAAAGTACATGGTGTTGAATTAACGGTTACGCATTTTGAGACCCCACTTGACGAGTTGAATTAGATTTTTCTTGGATAAAATAGATTGACAGAATGATGATGGGCTAGGTCCACCGCGACTTTCCCGGGATCTCGGACCTTGCGGATGGAGAGAACGGAGGTGTGGAAACAGCGTTGGCGGTACTAGTGATGGTATGAGTGAAGTTAGGGTTTTGCGCTTGCACAGCTTATTGCCGCAGGGTGTGTGAAAAGGTTGCGAGGTTTTTTCTTTTTTTGAGGATAGCGGAGGTGCGACTCTGAGTGTAGAAGTAGAGAAGTCGTCGAACTTCATAGAGATATCGGAGGTGCGGCTCCGAGTGTGAGAGTAGGGAAGTCGTCGAACTTCATGTGCGTGTGGCGATTTGTGCATAAAAAGGTCCACGTGGTTGTTGTTGTTGAGACGGGCCCTGCGAGGTCAAGAGACTCCGGAGTATGTTGAATCCATGTTGTGGTCTGGGCGGTTTAGTAGGTTGATCGGGCGTGGTCAACGAGTCGGTACGTGTGTTAGGGAGTGAAAGAAACTTCGACTTCAGGCTTTGACAAGATTCTAAGTGCACTAGAATAGATCATTGACAAGTTGAGAGTAGGTCTGCAGGTCAGATTTGCTTGCGAACGTGGGGACTGAGAAAGACGGAATAGCGGCCGAGGCTAGTGAAAGGTCCCTAAGGTCCTGAAGCGACTGTGTTACCCTTCCTGTAGTAAACCGACAGATCTGTTTTATTTTTTGGTAGCTCGCAATATATGCAAGAAGTTGTTACGGGAGGAGGTGAGTGAAGGAGGACTAGCCGCGAGGCTTTGTCAGCCGCACTGTGTGTGAGTGTGACGTCACTAGGAGCCGCGCTGGGATAGGTTGGTTGCAGAGAAGGGTCGCGCACGGATTGGACGCAGTCCGTGGGGCTCGATTGGAAGGGGAAAGGCAGGTGAAGAGTATTCCGGGAATTAAAGTCACTTACTGATTACAAATTTGTGGAATTAAAGTCACCTATTGATTACAAACTTTGTGAAATAAAAGACGAGAAAATGAAATTCTTTAAAGCATTCAGGAGTGCGATGAAGGGGGAGTCTTACATTAAAGCGAGTGTAGGAGAGGAGACGCCGCCCGAGGGTACACCAGCTTACATTGTAATGGAAGAGAAGGGGGTAGCTCCGTGCCTTTGGCTAAAGCAATGGCACAAGTTGACAGAGAAACATGGGAGCGTAGCGTTCCCGATACATGGGACATTCAATATAAGGATTCTAGAGAATTTGAGATTCACGATGTATGACATGAAGGTACCTCCAAGGCCAGCCCAGTTTGAGGCTCTAGCAATATGGGAATTAATGGCCAGACAGCAACAGAAAAATAAGTTTGAAACAAGGATGAGGAAGGTAGAAAAGACACTAGCGGATGCTAGGTGGGATAATGCACAGAAGGTGTGGAGATCAGATGTATTGCAAGGGATAAAATTGTTTCCCGCAATTACTAAGGAAGAAGAGGAGACAGGTAAGAAAGCTACCTGTAAGACGGACAGGAAGTGTTCCAAGGATAGAGAGGACGAGGAAAAGTTGAGAAGAGAAGAGGAGTTAGAGGATGAGGAGTTAATAATGCAATTGCTGAACGACCGTCCACCACCTTATGCGGAGAATGGACAAGGTCCAAGTACCAGTTCTGCCCCTCCGGCATCGGTACAGAACAGTGAAACTCAGAGTTCAGGAGCGTCATCGGGATCTAAGGACCCGAGTTTACTGTTTACTCCACAGATACCGCAGGTTAGGAGAATATATCCAGATGTGCCCATGTTGAAACCAGCAGAAAATTATCAGCCGCAGATGCCAGGGTACTACGGTAGTGACCACAGTGGAGGAACAATTCTAGAACCGACCGTAAGGGGAGGACAGAATGGTTATAACCCAACAATGGGACAAGTTGAATCAACTCAGTTTATGCTGCCCCAGAAGCAGATGCAGGGAGGAAACGCACATGCTCAAATGACGGGGAGTCAGATGGGCATGCCGACGATGATGACCCATGGTGTGGGAATGAACATGCCTCAGAACATGGGAAATGGACAGAACCCAGATGCGATATCACTACCCATTACTGTAGGTCCACCGGTACCTCTGTATAGTCAGCCTAACTTAGGTATGAGCGGTCAGGGACCAATGCTGCAGAGTGGGACAGAAAGAAGGTGCATAGAAAACACTCCAGGGATAACTCCGATAGCGGCTCAACCTAATGGACCCGCATCCTTGATGGAGTTTAGTCCCATCTGTGCTCAGTCAACACTGGTGAGGTCGAGCCCCCCACTGATAATACCCTTAACATCGAACACTGAAAAGTTGCCTCAACCATCGATGGCAGTCGATGTGAACGCCACGCTGATGGGGGTGAATGCGCAACAGTTGACACAATGGTTCAACAGTCTAAACTCCACACAAAATTCAGCCAGTGGGAAAGGAGAAGACTATATGAATAGGGTCAGATTAAACATGGAAGCACAAGAATTGGTGGAAGGAACCATGGGTGTGAATAGGTTAGAGTCCTACACGGAAGAAGAGCTGAGGTATCTATGTCCCAGAATTACGAAGGAAGTGAACAAGGTACATAAGAGTCTGCAAGAAGCAGCTGACAGAAACGGGGTTGACATAGACAAGATGAAACACTTGAGCAGGAGCTACAGGTTAGATTTTGGGACCACAGATTTTGAACACATGAGGTCAGCAGGCATGAAGACACACCTTAGAGAATTGCTGCAGAGTGCACAAGTGTGGAGGTGCTTAGACAAATGGGAAAGCAGGTGGGTAAAGAGGAAGGAAAAGAGGAGGGACAGTGCTACAGAGCACAATGAGAAAAGACCGCAGAGTAGTGATACAGTAACAATGTTACCAATGAGGGAGACAGCAGGGGGAAAATTAGTACATGTACCATGGCACAGAAGTGACATTCAGTCCTTTACGGATGATTTTCCCAAACTGAGAGAGAAGCCGATCGAATGGTATCAACAGACTGACAGGTTTGTGAAGCTTGCCAAATGTCTCTGGGAGGACCTGAATACTCTCTTTGAGATTGTGGTTCCGGCAGATTTGTGGGAGGATTGCAAAAGAGCTGTAGGTTGGCCGACAAGTGAACCAGAGAGAGACAGGGAGACGGGCGCACCATCACCTATGGTGATGAGCTTGTACTACAAGGTGATTGAGCATTTGAAGACGAAGGTTGCCGCGAAAAACGTGGATTGGCAGAAGATTGATCGAACGGCCCAAGAGGCTAAAGAATCGATTCATAGTTACTATGAGAGGTTGTTGAAGGCGTTCAAGAATTACAGTGGCACGGAAACAATAGAGGCGAAGGATATGCTTCATTTTGTGTTCAGATTTGTGGAAGGGCTGAGACCAGAAATAAGTCAGATGATAAAGTCGCATTTGATTTGTTGGCAATCGAAACCAATTGATGAGGTCTTGACTTATGCGAAATACTGTAGCGACGAAATTGAGGTGAAACAGAAAAGGCTGAAAGAGAAGGTGATGATGATGCAGCTTAAGGCAGCTCAGACAGGTTTACAAGGTCTGCAAGGTTTGCAAGGGATGCAAGGGTTCCAACAGCAGGTGCCGCAGCCGCAGCCGCAGTTACAGGGAAACATGGCGTTTCAGCCGCAGGCCAGAGGCAAAGGCAGAGTAGGTTTTGTGAATAATGGTCCGGATTTGAACACTGTTGTGACGGGTGTGCAGGCAATGAAGAAAGTGATGCCGTGTCACGTGTGCGGAATTGTAGGTCATTGGAAACGCGAGTGCCCGATGGTGGTGCAGGAAGGTGCAGGTGCAGGTGTAGGTGTTGGTCAGCAAAACAATGATGTCAATGCATTTCAGACAATGAGGGGACCGAAAATGAGAGGTCCAAACCCAAATTTTCAGACCGTAAATCAGTTGCAGGGATTGCAACCTATGCAGCCGCAGCAGATGCAGATGCCTCGTATGCAGATGACGCAAATGCAGCCGATGCAACAGCAGTTACCTATGGTACCTAATCAGCAAATGCAAATACCTTTGGCACCAATGAGTCAGCAGCAAGTGATGGTTCCTCCACAGGTCTCGGGTCAGGTAATGAGTACAAATGGCACAGTACAACAGTTCCCATTACACAGTGAGAGTGGAATAAACAATGTATGGGAGAGTGACAGTTCAGGAGAAGAAGGAGATTGTGTGCTTGCAGCATCTTTGGAAGTTGATCAAAGGGGTCCGTACGTAGAGGGAAGAGTAATGGGTCATCGTGTCTCATTCTTGGTTGACACGGGAGCCACGCGTTCAACAGTTAAGAGCAGTGAAGTCCCAAATTTGCCACTCTCAGGGAGGACAGTTCAAGTGGTGGGAGTAGCAAACAGACATCTGACGAACCCAATTACAGATCCGGTACCAGTCAGCATCGGTAACTATCAAGGGGTGCATCAGTTCGTGATATGTGACTCAAGTCCGATAGCACTATTAGGGAGAGACCTATTGTGCAAATTGGGTTGTTCGATCATGTGTTCGAACGAAGGAATAACGATACAGACGAGCAGTGATGGGGAAGAAGAGGACAGTGTAGAGGGGGAAGAAATGGAAACGGTAGATGAAGAATATCCTCTGATTTGTCTTTTCCCGATGATAACTGAAGAAGATATTCCAGCCGAATTACGGGAGACAGTCGGAAAGGAAGTGTGGGACATGACAGGGAAAGAGGTGGGATTGATGAAAGGAGTGGAACCAGTGAAAGTGACGGTAAAGCCCAATGCGATCTTTCCCCAAACCCCACAATACCACATGCCACAAGATACCCTCATGAAAGTTGCCCAACTCATTGACGAATTTGTGAAACAGGGGGTACTGAAAGAAGTGTTAAGCAGTCCATGTAATTCACCAATAATGGGACTAATAAAGCCAAGTGGAAAGGTCCGACTTGTGCAAGACTTGAGGAAAATAAATGACATCATAGTCAAATGCTGCCCAGTAGTACCGAATCCAGCTGTGATAATGTTTCAAATTCCTTGCGATGCAGAATGGTTCTCGGTTATCGATTTGTCACAAGCATTCTTTTCTGTGCCTCTTCATGAGGACAGCCAATTTCTCTTTTGTTTTAAATTCCTAGACAGAGTGTACGGTTGGTGTCGAATTCCTCAAGGGTTTTCTGAGTCACTGTCAATATTTAATCAGATTCTAAAGAAAGATTTGGAAGCATTGGAATTGCCATTCGAGTCAACCCTAGTACAGTACATTGATGACTTACTGGTTGCATCAAAGACAGAAAGTGGCTGCACAGCCGATACCATTGCTCTGTTGAACCATTTGGGAAGAAATGGACACAAGGTGTCTCCTTCAAAATTGCAGTTCTGTCAGAAGAAAGTGAAATACTTGGGTCACCAAATAGAGAAAGGGTCACGGAGAATAATGAAGGAAAGAATTACAAGCGTGCTTCAAATGAGTCCACCAAAGACAAGGAGGGAGGTGAGGAAGTTTTTGGGAATGGTGGGCTACTGTCGCCAGTGGATTCCCAACTTCTCGACTCTAGCAAAGCCTCTACTGAAATTGACCCAGAAGGATGCGTTGGACCAAATTGAGTTGAAAGGCGATGAGATGGATGCTTTTGTTGAATTGAAAGAGTGCATGTGCAGGGCTCCAGCTTTAGGTATGCCTGATTACACAAAGCCTTTCACATTGTTTTGCCATGAACGTGATGCATGTTCTTTGTCTGTCTTGACTCAAGCCCATGGTGGCGTAAACAGACCAGTAGCATATTTTTCAGCTACTTTGGACCCGGTTGCAGCAGCACTCCCAGGGTGTTTGCGCGCCGTAGCAGCAGTTGGTATCAGCCTCACTCAGAGTGAAGGAATAGTGATGGGACACCCAGTAACAGTCATGGTCCCTCACTCAGTCGAGATACTTTTGACCTGCTCCCGAACGCAACACATGACCGGAGCAAGACTCACAAGGTATGAAACGATTATCCTGGGCTCACCGAATGTGCAGCTGAAAAGGTGCACTACGTTGAATCCAGCAACCTTGCTTCCTGGAGAAAATGCTGAAATTGAGAACGCTGAAGACGTCGAGCATGACTGCCTTCAGGTGACTGAATTTTGCACAAAACCTCGACCGGACATTAAAGATACTAAACTTGATGAAAATGACCAAATTCTTTTTGTTGATGGTTCATGTCTAAGAGACGGGATGGGGATTTTGAAAGCAGGGTACGCTGTATGTACTGTGACAGGTGTCTTGGAAGCGGGATGGCTTCAAGGAGTCTATTCTGCACAGGTAGCAGAACTTGTAGCCCTTACCAGAGCATGTCAACTGTCTGCATTGATGAAAGTCACCATTTACACTGATAGTCAATACGGGTTTGGGATTGTGCATGACTTTGGACAACTATGGTCACAGAGAGGTTTCCTGACTTCTTCAGGATCCCCAGTGAAGAACGGAGAAAGGATAAGGGAATTGTTACATGCCATTCAAGTGCCAGCTGAAGTTGCAGTGGTAAAGTGCAGTGCTCACACGAAAGGACAGGACTATGTTTCTCTGGGAAATGCATATGCGGATCAAGTCGCGAGATTTTGTGCCTTGAACTGTATATTACTCAGGGACGAATGGAATTCAATAAGTGAGCCAGAACTAGAACCAGCTGAAGCATTTGCCTTGAAGGTCGTAGATACAATAGAGGAACTAAAAGCGTTACAAAATAATGTTAGAGAAGATGAAAGAGATTCCTGGATTAAATCACAATGCATAAAGAGACAAGACGAGTTATGGGTTTCACATGAGGGAAAATTTGTTTTGCCAAACAGTCTCTTATCACAGATTTCGCGGTTCTATCATGGGCAAGCTCACCTAGGGAGAGATGCCATGATATGATTGTTCAAAATTGATTGGTTTAACCCCAGATTTCGCCAAGCTGCAGAAGCAGTTTGCCATCGATGTGTCACTTGCCAGCAGATGAACCCAGGAAAGGGAACAGTTGTGAATGCGAGCCACATTGGTAGGGCAAGCGGTCCTTTTAGTCGTATGCAGATGGACTTCATTGAGATGCCTGTGCATGGAGGTCTGAAATATGTGTTGGTGATTGTGTGCATTTTTAGTCACTGGATAGAGGCATACCCCACACGTAGAAATGACAGCCTTACAGTTGCCAAGCTATTGTTGAGGGAGTTGATACCACGTTTCGGATTCCCGATCTCTTTAGAATCAGATAGGGGAAGTCACTTCAATAACGAGGTGATAAAGTTACTTTGCGAAGCGCTGAACATTGAACAAAAGCTGCACTGTAGCTATCGCCCTGAAGCCTCAGGACTGGTGGAGCAGATGAATGGTACGCTGAAATCGAGGATGGCAAAAATATGTGCATCGACAAATTTGAAATGGCCTGACGCATTGCCCTTAGTACTAATGTCAATGAGAAATACTCCCGATAGAAAAACTGGATTGTCTCCGCACGAAATTCTCATGGGCAGGGCTATGAGACTTCCTGCAGTTCCCGCAAACATGCTTTTGAATATTACAGATGATATGGTGTTAGACTACTGCAAAGGACTGGCTGACGTGGTTCGCTCTTTCTCTCACCAGGTGGAAGCGACCACCTTGCCACCGATTCAAGGTCCAGGACACACACTGAAAGCAGGTGACTGGGTCGTGGTAAAGAAGCACGTGAGGAAGTCGTGTCTGGAACCCCGTTGGAAAGGCCCTTTCCAAGTGATCCTGACGACAACTACCGCTGTGAAGTGTGCGGGGGTTCCTAACTGGATTCACGCCAGTCACACAAAGAAGGTGTTGTGTCCCACAGATGAGGAAGTTGAAGCGCTGAAACTGCCAGTGCCTGATAAAACAGTGCTGAGCGCTGAGACAGAACAGAACCAAACTGAAAACGGACAAACAGAAGTAGGAGAGAAAGAAATATTGTTGGAGGGCGAAGAGTCTGACTCACTTGGGGAAGGCCAAGGAGAAAGTTCAGACAGCGACGAAGAAGCTGCAGGTGACAAAGAGCCTGAAGCAGCTGAGGGTAGCAAAAAGCCTGAAGCAGCTGAAGGTGACAAAGAACCTGAAGCAGCTGAAAGTGATACAGAGCCTGACGAAAGTAACGGTGACGAAGGGCTCGAAAAAGGTGAAAAGGCAGGAGAGCCTGATCAGAAGGGGGCTTTCCCAGAAACAGACGATACAGAAAAAGAAAAAGAGAACGTGATCGATTCCCCTGAAGGAGGGAACAAGGCAGAGCAGAGCGAAAAAGTTCAAACCTCTACAGAAAAGGTTGCAGGTCCATCAAATGGACATGGTGCAAAGAGGAGACTAAGTATCTCACCAATAAAAGAAAGGGGTAAAGAAAGTTTGAACGACGGAGGAAGGCCGAAAGTGAAAGAGAAGAGAAAGGAAGTGACTGTAGTGGAACAATCGTCAAGTGAGGAAAAAGACTTGACAAAAGAGGAAAGTGCCAGCGAGGCAGAATCGAAAAGAGAAGCAAAATTGAAAAGGAAAAGGATACCAAACAGAAGATATTCCGGTCCTGAATGGGCATATGCAGTCAATGACGATTGGACTGACGAGTTTGTATCTCTAAGCATCGAGAACGAAGAAGAAGAAGAGATACCAATAGAAAAGAAAAGTTTCTTAGACTCTGTCGATTGAAAGAATAGTAAATGATATTGCTTGCTACAATATAACGTGAAAGGAAACAACCAGCTGAGACATTGCTAAACCGGATGAAACTTTGCTAAACCGATAAAGACTGAGTTATTGCCGAATTGAGACAAATGCTGCTAACCGATAAGTGACTGGCCTTTTGAAGAAGACGGTGTGAACATTGCGCTCGTTCAGCTTTGTAACTGAATTGCTAAATAGTTTCTTTTATAGGTGCTTCTAGCTCTCTGATTCTATACAGATCATGACGCAAAATAATAGAAAGAGATATTGTAAATATGTGTGTATAGGCTTGGTAATTACATGTGTAATAATAATAATGGCAATTGTGCTTGGAATGCATGGAAAGGGTGAGAATGAGAATATTGAGGCTTCTACTTTTGCTCCTGTTACTGTCACTGAACTAACCCCATTGAAAAGACTAGCATTGGATGAGAGGCTCTTGCATGATAAGAAAGAGCTTTCGTATAACGTTTTCTATCGCTTGCTAACAGAGTATGTTGAGACTATGGATGCGAAAGATTGTTATGTGTGTACACAGATACCGACATCAGTGAAGGAAGGGGTGACATATCACCACATGCCTCTTACATATGGGATTACATGTAGTATAGTAATGTCTAGGTTTTATGGTCAAACTAACATACAGTATTTTTACTCGAATCATGATGTTACCTTTGCTTATGTTCCTATAATAGCGCAGCTTAGCCAGACTGCTAAAGATTGGGATGCTAAGATAATGAGGGAATTTTTCGAGCCAATGCTACCTTTTGAAACGGCTCATGCTCATAGAGAGAATCTTACTTGCTCAGTCTCTGCTGTAGAAATAAGCTTTTTAGATCGTACAGATGATAGAAGGGCGCAAATGAAGGCGAAATTAGAAAAAGAGCTACATAAAAGGACTTCAGTAGATAATTATGATTTTGCTGCTATAAAGACACAAGGGAAAATAGCTTTAGATGCTTGGCATGTAGGGAAATTTTGTATATATCGAGGTGAATCCTATTATGACAATATTTTTGTAGGAGCGAGTGAGTGTAAACATACGTTTATTTTTAAGGCCAAGTGGACATTCATGATGAACGGACTTGACCCTGTCATTCCAGGTGTATATTACATTTGTGGGTATAATGCCTATTATCGTCTTCCAAAGGGATGGTGGGGGAGATGTTATTTGGGTATAGTGTTCCCAAAGGTTTATCAACTGGATGACGTATCGATGATTCAAAAGACATCTGGATCCCATCGTATCCAGAAAAGGGAGACCGCAGCTGCTGTGGTAGGTGATATATTTGGAACCATGATTCCTTCATTGGGAGTTGTGTTGAATTCCATCAAAATAAGAAAGTTGTCTACTATAGTGGATAACATGTTGACAAAGTTTTCAGGTGCTATAATGCTGATAGATGCTGAACTTGCAGCGGAAAGAGCTATGACTCTTCAAAATAGGCTTGCTTTAGACATTCTTTTAGCAAAGGATGGAGGTGTTTGCAAAATGCTTGGTACACGTCACTGTTGTACCTATATACCCGACAATAGTGTGAAGATTAAAACTATGCTTGCTAATCTAACCAAAGAAAGTGCAGATTTGAAGGAATTGAAAGAGCCAGGAGTATGGGAGAAGGTTGGAAAGGGACTTGCTTCAGTGGGACATTGGATTGGGGGAATCTGGAATGGAATATTATTGAAAATAATAGAAGGAATATTAATAGTAATAATTTGTGTGTTTGGAATTTGGGGAATAAAAAGGGGAATAATAATGATTATGGAAAGAATCAGAAGAAGAAAAGAAGAGAAAATTATGAAAAAGAATGGCAGAAGAATATAAAGCGCAAACTAGGGGAACTAAAAGGAAAAGGGAACTGACAGAATTTTAATGGAATAAAATTTGTGGGCTTAATTTGTGTGATGACAAGTAGTCATCAGAGGAGGGATTGATGAAGCAGAAAATGAAGGTTTTGATTTATTAACGCATAAACGTAGTGTGAAATAATCATGTGTGACATTAACCGAACTAATAAAGATTGTACGGGGACAAAATGTGCCCTCAGAGTAGTTTGCCATCATTTATATGCGTGCTTTATATAACATGGTGTATTAGAATCGCACTAATCTGACATAATCATGAACGTATGCTATGATTTGCTTATTTGAAATGCCTTAGCTTAGCATTACTTTAGCGGAGGCTTTGGCCTGGTGGCCTGGTCTCACGGTTTAGATGTTCGTATTTTTCCAATGTGCTATTAAACGTGTATTTTGCTTGAAGCTGTACTTTTCCACAGAAACTGTTCACATGCTTATCTTAAAGTTTCGTGCCAGCCTGGCGTATTTTCTCTTTAATTCAAGGTCGACTTGCAGGTGCGGACAATGGAGGCTCTGAAAGTGAGCTAATTGGGAGACAATGTTGCAACTTGCGTACCCATCTCCAAGGATAATGTATGCTTAAGTAAAAGCTTGAGAACTGTCGTTTTTGATTGGTCAATTTGAAGCTAACCTATGAACCCTCCAATGGAGACCCTACAGGACTTGAACTGTTGTCTATAAAACCAGGTGCACAAGAGGAATCGCTCTCTCTCTCTCTCTCATCGGACATCCCGCCATTTTGACTTCGTAGCTATTATGGCCCACTTTGCTGCGACGCCATTTTGAGAGACTTTGATGCTTTCTCTAATCGAGAGAAAGAGACTTTAATGATTCTTGCCCTAGAGACTTTAACTTTGATTTGATCCCTTTGCATGAAGTAGTAGTCTTACCTTGCCGCCGTGAGGCAATTGCCCCGTCCACCCCTGCCCCTTTGCCCCGTCCCATGCCAATCGAAATTGGTACCCATGCTGATTGAGAAACGGTACCTGTGAGACGAAGACTTCCTTGTATGCTGATCTTAATTGGTAAATATGAAAGGAAATTGTAAAATTGCATTGTGTTCCTTTTAGGTAACCAACTGCTGATTTTGATAAGATCCCTAGTTAGGAGTTTTCTAAATTAATATTGCTAAATTGTTTTCGCATGAAGCCCCACATGCCGATGCTAATTTGAGGTTAGACGAGGATTCCATATGTTGCACGATGCAATTTGAGATCTTGTTATGCTGACTAAATGTACGCAATTAGTTCATTACAGATTATCGTATTGGTGCTTTGCATTGCTATTATCGAATGCCTTGTGATTCAAATGCTACATAGATTACACTTGTTTCAACGATATGGACAGCTATTAATGTTCATTTATGTTTATCATTTGGTGTTGAGACACATTTATATTGTGCTAGCTTTGTTAATATAGGGAAATAAAATTCACTAATTTGAATAAACTGGTGTGGTTATTCCTGACTGAAAGGTCAGGGTTCGCCGAAATGTATTCTGGATTAATTGTTAAGTGTTATGTTGATCAAGGTGTTGCCTATGTTCGTTATTGATTATTGATTTGATGTAATTGATCAATTAAGAGTACAGAGAGTTCCCACTTAGTCAAAAGATCCATCGGCCTAAAGAGCGTCCGAACACAGGTAAATTATCAGTACGGACCGCTCTATCAAGTGTTCAGGAAATAAGCCATCGATTACTGGTCTGAGCTGAAGAGACCTTGTGAAGGACCAAGTTTTTCATCTGTTTTCCTGTTTCAACTTCAAATCGTTTTCATTTCTCATTCTAGTTTGAACTCCAAGTCGCAGTCACACTAGTTCTATTTTCAAGCAGTGGATGTAAAGTGCTTTCTTAATTTAGTTGGACCACATTGATTTTGTATAAATCACTGATCCCATTTCGATGTGTTTCATGTCTGCTCACATCGTCTCCAGCTCTTATTCTCACTGCTTTTCTGTGGCCAAACCTCAATACTAACTAGGTTCAAAGGCAATGGAAGCCATGTTTGATATGTTTGAAAGAATTGTCCGTGGCAGTTCCGATGGCGAAGCATGTCACCTGCAAAACCCCGTGGTGGGGATCAGAAACAAAAGGACCCCATCCTCACTTCAGCAGTGCCGCAGAGAGTGGCGTCCCTCTCCCGTGCTCCTGTCCAGCGCACAGTGCTGACCACTGCCGCCCCGCCTACTTTTGGTCTGACAGAAATAAAGGGCGGGCTGGCGATAATGCCAGTGGTTCACATCTGTATGATCAGTACGGACGCTCCTATTCGCTTGTGTCCTGTGTGCTTCTTACTCCCGTTTACTCTTTGACTTTCCCCTCTTTTCCTTCAGACTGGGTTAATTCCAGTGTCAACCAAACCGTCCAGCAGACTGTCCTTCACCAGGAGCATCACCTTCTAGTGCCAGCCGAGCACCCCGTCTCCATGTGCTCCGCATCTTGTTTTCCTGTTAACCAGATAACTGGAAGCTAATTGGGAGCCTAGAAAGGAAATTTGATGTCATTCCACATGTGGTGCACAAATGTCATATTTTGGGCATTAGCAATTTCTCAGAAGCTATTTTGAAGCCAAAATCTAGTACAGTTTGGAATTCGTAAAACATTTACACTTCAGCATACCATTTTAATTTTCATAACAGAGTGAGACTATTTTTACAGATAAAACAGCACCCTGTTGATGCAGTTGCTGGTGTTTTTTTCTAATATGTAACCTGTAAGTGTATCTATTGAACCAGGAGGAGTATTAATTCCCCTAACGATTCTGTTGCCTCTCAAGTGGACCTGTCCAACAATTTGATTCGACATTCAATAGCAATTCAAGAATTAATGCAAAGCAAATTAGGCTTTACCATGAAGATTGGACAAGTAATATTGCAAAAGCCTTATAGGTTTATTAATAATAGATTTAATCATAACAGAAACAGTTAGAATCCAGTTAATTGCTCATTTAAATCAAATAATATCATAAAGCTCAGAATGTCATGCAACTAGTCAAATAGAAGAACAAAGTATAGTCCACCTCAGATAATCCCAGCCATAAACCAGGGGTCAGACCGGCCTAGTGTCGCCTCCTAAATGTCAAAGGGCATTGAGCCCACACAACCTCAAAAATGGGCTTCTTTAGTAAAGCAAAATACAATGAAATCCACACATGAATACAGTTATGTTAGAAATGTACATATGGAACCAAATAACCTTAGTCAACACTATCCCACAATTCACATAAGCAGGCCCCATCCCTGGTGCTGTCAGACACCTCAATATTTAGTACAACTATTAATACTAATTATACAGTGTCAAGTTCTCATGAGGACCTCATGAGAATCACACTGTGGTCCCAATAGGCGAGGCCTTGAGAACAATCCCTCTCAATACAACAGTGTGCTACAGAGTCCTAAAAAGAAACATCCCTGTGTACTGGGAAAACGAAACATCTTAAAGCATTGCTGGCAACGCTAGTGGTGCATAGAGCATCTGTGTGCAGTGAGACAAAAATGAAAAAATGACTGTGAGCGGTAAGATGGCTGCAAGCAGAGATGCCATTTTAAATCAAATGCCTACATGGACTAATATTAACTAAAGAATAATAATTAGCGTGACATAATGTCCTCTTTTTGATTACATATTAATTTTCGGTTGTTGTGTTAACGTTATATTGCATAAATGGACACTTGTGCCAGATGTAGTTTTGTCCTTACAATGATGTCATCAAATACCTCTATAAAGAAGGCACAAGTTGAAATAAATGGACCAGGAACAGTGACTGATGGCAGGGCTATGAGCATCTGCACCCATGAACAAGTGAAATTTGTTTAGTCCACATTTTCTCCTAGCAGTCCTTCCCTGCCTCTGTATAGGAAGTACCACTACCTTTCCTTTTGCAACCCCCAGGGGTGGTGCTGTGCAAATCCATCTACAGAAACGTGGAAAGGGTGCAGGTTTGCTCAACGTGCTTGCCTAAATGAGTGCCCTTTCTGGTATTTTATGTGGTTTTCATAGGCAAAGTCACTACAAACTTTGGATATGTTTTTGTTTTTGTGCCACCAGTTCTGAGGGATTGCCTGTTTAAACATAATAAAATGCCCTGATATACCGTTACTAACGTCTTACTTCTTCCTGTTGACAACTTTCCTGGTCTCAAATACCTAATGCAAACTATGAACTGGGACGAAGAGATCAACTTCCATTGGACGTTGTGTCATTCAGCTATGGGCGTGTTTACAGTCATTCCGATGGGGACAGTAACAGTGGCTACCAGCCCTGTCAGAATTAAACAGTAAGGGCCATATTTATACTTTTTGATGCAAAACTGCGCCAACGCTGTTTTGCGTCAAAAATTTTAACGCCGGCTAACGCCATTTCTTAGCACCTCTCGGATGTCAAATTTATACTTTGACGCACGGCAGCGCAAACCACTGGTGTGAATCTTTTTTTTTTACTCAAACCAATGCGTCACGTCGTAAAGAAAAACGACGTTAACGCAGCGAAAATGTCTTTGATGTGGTTTATGACGTCGCAAACTGGATAGGCACCATTTGTTTACGCAATTGTGCCAAAAAGCAGTGCAAACACTGCAAAATGTGCAAAGGAGAGCCAAAATGGATCCCAGAAGCTTTGAGAGACCCCAGGAAGATGACAACTAACCAGGAACCAGCCAGGAGGACCCACACAAGACCCAGGAGAGGGAGAAGAAAAAAAAGAAGTGTTGTTTCAGTGCAGAGGAGCATAAAATACTGGTGAAAGCGGTGATGGAACACCAGCACCAACTTTTTGTCACCTCTAAATTGCCAATTGGGAGGAGAGAGGCAATTTGGCAACAAATTGTTGACAAGATAAACAGTGTGGCAGAAGTATGGAGAACAGTCATTGAGTGCAAGAAATGCTGGCATGACTGCAAGTGCAGGACCAAGGAAAAGATGGCCAGGAACAGGAAGGCAGCACTGCAGACTGGAGGTGGGAGTCCAGCACCACAGGAGGCCCGGGACCACATGGAGGAGATGGTGGCAGCCGTCATCCCTGAGGAGATCGTCACAGGGATTCCAGGACAGGACAGTGCAGACTACCAAGAGACAACACAGATGCAGGGTAAGTGGCATGGGGAACTAAAATGGCTATTTGTAAACTGTAACCGGGGGGGACCTACCTACTACACAATGCATGAAAGTCATGATATTCAGGGAGTGGAATGGGCAAAGGGGCATGGCACAGTGGCATGGGATGTTCAGAGGAAACTTGGGGCACAGTACTACAATACACCAACAACATTTGCACTGGGGTATGCTGCCATGCCAAGGATGATGGAAAGGTAAAGCCAGTCCAGTAGGGTAGGGTACAACGTAAAACTGGCCTGCTGTCATATGACAGCTGGTATTCTCCCTACACGAACTAGGGCTCAATTAACAGTCTCAGGTCATATCCGCAAGTGGAATTTAACATTGACAACAGTTGCCACTACCACCTCTGCTGCGTGTGCCGGTCAAGTAGCTAATGGCAGTTACGTGCCCATGGATCAAACACACCCAAATTAGAGGGTTCAGGATGACAACGTTATCAATCCCCTGTAAACAATAAAAATGTGCTAAACCAGTCAAATGTGAATGTCCATAGTCGCTACAAACATCAGCCATTGTCATAAACATTATGAGGTACACAGCAGTAATGTCATACCCGTGCTGCATATGTCATGGTCCACCCTGTGCCTGGGTCACAAGAGCTGCAATGACACCATGCAACACCCAAACTGTTAGACTGCTCAGACAACAGCATTGAGGGGGAGGACATATGTAACTGACTAGTGAAATACACCCGCACAGTCAGAAGAGGAAATGGAACACTGCTAGGACCATCAGTGCAATCCAATATAGCACACATTCCCCAACATCAGCAGTACACGCTACCAATGCTCACATCTGTAGTGTGCCAGGCCAATGCTATACATAGTATATGCTAGGTCTCAGCAACATATAGCTGGATGTGAAATATCAGAGACTGGGGCAGTTCCACATTGTTAAGTGTGGTGCAAGTGCCATCAGAACACTCACAGCCAGTGCAAGGCCACAACATGAGAACGGAAGTAGACGGAGGGTTGAGTAGGACAAGATGGTGGCAACATACAATTTGGGCAGAACCTACATCTAGAGGATGTGACACAGACAATTCCCCAAACTGCCCACACTACATGTGACATGCAGGTGGGGCATAAACCTGGGAGAATGCTAATATTAAAGACAGGAACAATGAACAGGAACCAATATCAAAATGTACAACTAATAGGAAGTCAGGCACGTCACATTACAAATGCCACAACACAGACACACTAATTGTACTATAGCTCATTGCAGAGGACGATGGCTCTCCTGTGGATATGCCTGTCCTGGACTTCCCTGATGACATGGATGACAAGCTGACAAAGTCAGCCAGCAGACCCTCCAAGATGTCCTTGGAACCATCCAGACCCCACCTTCAGTTGCAAGGAGGAGCACATATACAGCAGCTATCACAGAGGAACCACCCACCATCCCAATTGTACAACCTGCCAGCTCCAACCCAGCTGAGGACTCTGACGACACTGGCACCAGCTTTGAAAGGACTGTAGTTGGAGTGCAGCGGGAGCTGGCCAATAAGGTGCGGGTGGGGATGCAAAATATGGCAGCCAGCCTAGAGGTGGTGCGTTCCTGCATGATTTCAACTGCAGAACAGGTAACAGCCATACAAGGGCGAACATCAATCTTGCAAGAACGTCAACAAAGTGTGAAGGAAATCAGCACAGCAGTAAGAGAGTAGACACAACACCTCCAAAAACAAACCTTTCAACGCGTGCCCAAATGCACAATTGACCCCCTCAGGGCCAACCTGGCTGCCTACCACAGTGATGTGGCTGCTATCCTTAAGAACCAGCAGCTCTTCCTTGCTGCAGTACTGCCCTTTATAGCCCCACAGTTGGCAGCTACCGGGATTTCTGACTCCATGTCTTCAAACACTGAAGTGTGTGTGGCCTCTTCACCACCACCACCACCAAGGGCAGAGGAGACAACACACACATCAGAAGATGAAGATGTGGAACAGATCACCTTGACCCGTAAGAGTACCCGGTAGCACTAGTCCCTGCCACATGGCCACTTATAACCAAGGTCCTGTGCTTTGTAACATGCAAATCTTGCAACAGCTGCTCACAAGCACTGTTCTCCAGCCCACTGTTTACCTTGTCACTATTCCCTGTGATTGTCTCTCACTACCTTATTGGCAATTCATATCCCTCTGCACTGAATGACACTTCACCCCAGCATGTCCAATGACATTTCCCTTTGCACTTGTGTAGAATCACAATGGAAGGTGTCACACTAATGGACTCACAATCCTGGACTATGTAAATATAGCACTACAGCACTTAAAATAAATATCACTTACCCAACCACTTTGTCTCTGTGTAATGTGACACATCAAACGTGAGGGAGATTAGTGATGTTTGCCTCCTGTCAATGCTCATAGAATGTCAATACAAATGCCCTGAAAGAATGTGTGCTGATAACTATGCACTGTGGTCTGGACTGTACCATCATCTGCCCTTCCTGAGGGTTAATTCTGAGGTAAATAGAAACTATACATTATAATGCTGTGTTGGACAGAATAAGTCTTCTTCAAGGGATGTCTAAGCAGAAAATGATTGTCTTCAATTTTTTCTTCCAGACAATCTTTACGTATGTGACATTTGACTCAAATTTTTCATCACACACACCATACAGAAGGAATGGATGTGTATGAGTGTACGTACAAATAAGTAACCTGGCTGTGCAATTTAACAAATGATAGGTGTGAGTTATGTATACTATACTACATGAGATTATACCACCACTCACCTTATCAGGGTTCACATGCACATCAGGCTGCAGGCAGATGTAACACAGTGTCCTCAATCCCAAATCTGGTCTCAAAGTATGTCAGATTGAAAACATACATCCAAACTTAACAACACATTGGGAACCATAGTAACCTTGAGTGGTAGGTGAAATGGATGGCAGATGCATAGAGAAGTAGCTTTGGTGTAGCTGCGAAAGTGACAGCTCAATTGGGATTTGGATGCAGGATGGAACACAAATGCAAATACTAAATTGACACTGTTCACCCATGCCAAGGCCCTTATCCCCATGCATCTGACACATACTGTAAAGGAGTAACTACATATTTATTTAACATTGAAAAAGGATAATAAAACTAGGGGAAATGCCTTAACTAACCTAACCTATCCTAACTACACATTACCCACAATTGGCCCAAACTACCCTAAGCTAAACTTACTTATCACATTTAACTAAACACTCTAAACATCAGCCCCCCAAACCCCTTATATGACGGGACACATGGAGGACAACATATACTAACCTAAACACACTCTATATTATACTAAACAAATATATATATATATTTTTTTTTTACACACTTTTTTGTTTTTTTATTTAATACACAAAAACCCCAACACCATCCCCCCTACTCCCACCCACCCACATGAAAAAAACATGTAAAAATATCATACCCTTCACCCCCAACCCACTACTACTAACTAAACTAACAGCCTATTCTAACCTAACACTAAGCCCCCTAAACCCACTAATTAAAAGAACCAGGAAAGAGGAGGGAGGGGAGGGAATCATGGGTGAGGGTATCATATTCACAAGTTCCCCCTCCGCAGGGTCTTCTTGATAGCACGCACTCTCTTATTTATTTGTGACACCTCCTGCTGCATCCGTTGCATGTCATGTTGCATAGCACGAAAATCACCAGTGTCAATGACTGCAGCAGGGGTGGTCTGAGTGCCAGTTGTTGAGGGTTGTCCAGTTGGTGGTGCCATGCTTGGAGGGGGAGGTGCAGGTGCTGCTGTCAATGGTCTAAGAGCTGAGGAAGTTGATGGTCCTGCAGTGGTGGCTGGCATCCTTGGTGCCACCTGGGTCGTAATGGTGGTGCTGGTGGTGGTGGCTGTTGTGGACACCAAAGGGTCCCCTTGGGCAAATGCCCTCCACACCCCTGAGGCTCTTTCATGGCGATAATGCCGTGCCATGTGGCAGAACCCAGACTCAACATCCAGAACGTGGTGGTAATGCATTGCCCTCCACTGAAATTCACGGATCTGGCTGGCATCCATATTGGCTGCTGTTAAAAAAAGATAAAGCCAAACATTAGGTACAACATTGTGTGATACAGCTGCTGATAAGAATCAGACAATACATCTAATGTAGCTGAAACAGGCAATATCATCATACAAATCACAGATTCTCCCTGAGGAAGTACATGCCAACGCAGCCTACACATGTCCTATCTAACAGCACAGAAATGCTCTAAAAGATGTGTACCAACTTAAATGATCTAAGCATCATTGTTCAGCCATTAGTCACGTAACAAATACTGCAAGTCCTCCACATGTGACAGGCCAATTAATGACTATCTTCTAGATGACAATCAAGGGCCACAAGATGTGTGATTTGTAAATGGAATTGGCAGGATGGTATGCAGTTGCTAATCAAGAGTGGGTATCCTAGGTTGGGACAAATGATTTATAGATTTACATGTCTGTGTACTACACTTGGATCATCACACCTAGGTACACATATTTCATAACCCTAAGCCTGTGTCTCAGTGGGGGATGGACAAGCAACACATACTTCCAAACATCAAGGACACCCAGGAAGCGTTGGACAGCTGTACATGGGTTTAGTCAGTCCACCACAGGTAAGGAGGGTGTCCAACTAGGATAAACACAAACCTTGGACAATCCCATCCACATTTATGTTTGTAATTGCAGACAATTGTCAACATCATTTGATACCACCAATACCTGTCCTACAACAAGCAGATAGATGCAAGCACACATCTGGGCATAAGCTGCATGCACACTTATGACATTGTACTCAGGTGCCACATACACGAAGCAAAACATGTGGAGCTAGATGTTGCTAGGAAGTCAAGCATACAGTTGAACATGTTCATTAGTGAACAGGGAGGCTCAAGTCTGTGGGTAATACTTTGGCATCCCTATTCTGTGAGATTCAGGGTATGACTTGCTGACTAAATCATGAAAATGGCCCACTGCTAAATTTTCTTTACAAGAACTTTACAACAAATGTCACCCTATTCACATGGCCATGCCTACAGGGCTGCACTACAATCCCAAAAATGACTATACGCTACTGATTGTCCAACTCAAATATGGAAAAAAAAGTGAAACTCCAGTCAACGTACATATCAGATCATGTGCCAGCACATCATACTATGCTACTTGCGTTGTGTCCAACACACAGGAGTCAATCACACAACAGCTGCAAACACAACACAGAACAGAAATATTAACACTTACTGGATATGTCTGGGTCTGCAAATCAAGCCACTTCGCCAATTATGTAAGTGGCAGGTCCACCTGTAAAGCATGAAAGGGTGAAATGTGCTCAATGTTTGTGCACTGTACAACACTTTCAAATAAAATTACTGTGTGTGACATTATATCTGAAAGTCCAGCCTCTCAGGCATGATGATACTCCAACATGCATAGCACTGCAAACATGTATAGACACTGTCACTCCAGTGAGTGATACACACACATCTGCACACATGCAGTGGCCCTAACTATCATGTGGTGACAAACATGATCCATCAATTGGTTGCAGACTCATTTATGGAGTGTACTCCTTTCATCATTTGTAGTAATGAGAGACATGCAAAGCCACATTCCTGGAGCAATGCAATACCAGTCACTCAGGTATTGTGGCTTGTGCATCAAGGGACAATCAGTTACTGTGTGATGCTCACGTGGGTTGATTGAAGATCATGATTTATTATGCTTTCTATGGTCCCCTACATGTAGGGCCTGTGTTGTGTGTAGGTTACATATGCTACATTTACAGTGTACCCTGAGACACATATGCCCCCTATGACACCATAATGGCAGGGATACTGTGCGTTACTTGGTGACAATCTGAGGCAAAACATGGATTGGCCATTTTTCAAATTTGAATACAACAAAGAAATATATGCTGTCAGTGTATATTGTGGTCATCCATGACAGAATGCATGGGCACAGGTGTAGTCATTGCACCTGAAATGTGTCACTCATTGCCCTGTGTACCCATATTGTGTTTTGGAAATCACAGTTAGCCACATTCATCATCTTACATTTGCCAAGTTGGAAGATCAGCGGGTATACAGCAAACTGACACTGTCACATTATTGAAACATGGTTTAGCAAATGTCCTACTGTGTCAATCATGATGATATAGGTTTCAATTTGTATGTACCTTCAGAATGGCAGCAGTCACAGGAATGCTGGTCCTCTGATCTTAGCATACACCCATGTCTGTGATAGCTTCCATACTGGGAAGTTAGCACTTGTACATATGCTGCACTAGATCAGCAGGGGTGTACCGAACATAAACTAGCAAAGTATTAGGGAACTTTATATGTATGATGGAATTGGCCAGGGGTCCATTACACAATATCTTGCATGTAATACATTGTGACAATGCATCCCCCAACGTCAGGTATCCCATGATGACCCCATAACTTATGAGATGTACATGGCTATAGAGTAACACAGATGGGAAATGCATTAGCTCTGTTCCAGCTATTGTGCCCAAGACCAATTTAAAACACACAGGTACAATGAACAGAGGGTCAGGGATAGTTGTTATCCCTCAATTTGTATCATTTGCTTCATGTTATACGCTACAGCTATGGAAAGTAGCACCAAACATTTAGATATGAACCTGTGTGCATTACTTTGGCATCCATTCCTAATTTAATTGCGACACAACCAAGGCAAACTATCAGCCTCAGATATTACCGGAGGTTAGAAAGAAATTGTTACGTATGGGCCAGAATACAGTTCAGACATGTAATCAAAATAATTTGGGAATGCATTAATTCTTTGCTTTAGCCTGTGAAAAGCATCTCTTTCCTGGTACACTCACAGACCATGGATAAAACATATGTTTGAGCCGCATTAGCATCATCTATTGACGTGAAGGCAGCACTAATTTACAAGATCCAGTTGTGTTTTGTAAGTTAGTGCAGCTGTTGCGTTCACAACTGACGGCAATGTGTAGCAATTATTGTATAACTCAGGGCCACTGTATGTTTAACTTGCATTCCAAATGTCCAAAAACATTGCCTGCAGCATATCAACAAATCTGCTACTGTCACTACAGAGCATTTAAATGTGCGCATTACTCTGAATTGTACTCACCAACAGGGCAACCAATCACAATACCCAGGTGGTCCAGCAGGTCTTGCTCTCTGGCAACAAGGTCAGCCCAGCGGTGCTTCAGTTGGTGGTTGTTGCGCGGTGTGTTGGAGATGCGACGCAGATGGTGCAACACCTTTGACCACCGGAGCCTCCTCACCTCTGTGTGATACACCTGCATCACCCTGCCACCTGCTTCTATCATCAAGGGGAGGAAGTGGCACACCAGCCAAATTAATGCCCCCAGCTCCTCCTCACCCATTCTCCCCGGACGTGGCCTACCCAATATGACAGGAATAATAGGAAAAACAAAGAGTACAGAGGAAAATAGAGGGAAAGGTGGGAGGAAAATGAAAGAAAAATTACCCTCAATCATCCCAACTATCCCCAAACTAACAATACCCACAACAGACACCCAACCATACAAAGACAAAATTAGACACCAAATATGACAAATAAACACTTACAATGAACAACTGAGACAATTACAAATAAAACAAATGACAAATAGGATGGCACACACGAGACAAAAGCACAATTGTGACAGACAAAACTCTAAGCACAGCCACACAGTCTAGAAAAATCAGACTGCAAAGTGAAAGTGAAAGTACACCCACTGTACCAATTCTGTAAACAGGATATCCTATTACATCACTTCCTGCCTCAAATGCGGTGCGTTTTTATTATGATGCGTAAAAATTGTATGACACTTACAGTCTCTGCCTCAATTTGTTTTTTACACAAATGCTTAAAAATGACCCTGCATCCATAGTTCAAAGTATTTAGCATTGGTAACCAATTTCATGGGGTACAGTGTAGGAATTACTGCTCGGGGCCAATGGATGTATCATGGCTGTGAGCGTCATTTTTCTATGCATATGCGGCGATTTTTGACGCATATGCATCTTTTTTTAACGCATTTGCGTCAAAATTTATGTCTTTTACTAGGTTTGTGTCATTTCTCACATTTGTATAGTAAATGACAGCTGTAACAGTACAGAGATAGGCTCTTTGCACCTGCATTGTGCATTCCAGTGTTTGGGCACATGTGGCAGATCACACTACTGCAGACCATGATAGTCCAGTTGTTGTACCGGATGAGCACTCTTCACTGACGCAATAGATACCCAAACCTTTGGAATACAAATTAGTATTACCCAGTTTGAGCAGGTTGTGTGTCAATAGAGGATAGCAAGGATACGCAACTTAATACATTAACTCATTGCCTGTGTGTCAATGTCTGTGAATTGGCAATTTCAATTTTAGTTGGGCCTCTGTGTGAACATCACAAGATGTGCTTTCATTAATGTGCTTGTATGCATGTGTTGTAAATGTGGATAACCACCAGATGCTATTCAGTGTGGAAATGAGTCAGGATATGTGTTTGTCATACACATAGCAACTAATGCTGTGTGAACTTCCCTGACTTTTGGGACAAAACATCTCCCATGACAAACTATGCACAGGATAGATAGAGGACAGTTGATAATGGCAATGTTACAAAAGTAAGCCATCACATGTACTGGAATGTTGGATACCACTTCCTAGTCACTTGTTTGTATACTACCCGTGAGTCAGGCATTTGAAAATGCTATGTGGGTACAGTGTTTGCGACACAGAGTCCCAAAACCAATCCAAAAATGTAATATCACTGCACAGTTTGAGTCATATAAATGACCTCTGTTTCTCTTGTGGCAGTGGAGGACCAGCAGACCAAGCTGCATGTGTTCACATATTTCCAGTGGCTAATTGCACAAAGGTGAAAGGTGTCCAGTTCAAGTGTGTGGCAATGTGTACCCTGTGTCATTATTGGCCTCCATGTTGTTACAGTTACGTGCAGGTCTAGTCATGAGTCTGTGGAGCCATTCCCTTCATTAACAGAGTATCCTTCAAAGCAGAATTGACCGAAAGCCAAAGAGGAATCGACAACACACATGGGGATAGTCCAGCTATGGCACTGCAGATGTTGTATGAGACTGACGACAGGGCAACCTTGGTGTGCTCACAAAGTTAATGGATCAGTAATTTAAAACCAGCAGGTTTCATCACAACATTTGGACACAGGGTGGCCTCTAAAATTCTCACTGCAACCGGGAACATCAGTGCCTCTGTGCTGATTAATCTCACAGCTAGTTACCACGCAAGCACCATCACTGGGTTGC
Source organism: Pleurodeles waltl (assembly GCF_031143425.1). NCBI lineage: Eukaryota > Metazoa > Chordata > Amphibia > Caudata > Salamandridae > Pleurodeles > Pleurodeles waltl. The sequence goes on along the minus strand of NC_090442.1, from coordinate 596,901,939 downwards.
AGCCAATGTGAATCTGTGTGTGGACCGTCAGGGCACAAACATGTTTTGTCCTTTCATGCACATTAGCAAACGTTGTTTGTTGTGCTGGAGGCACCATACCCAAACCACGTATAAAGCCATGGTACACTGTCACTGTTTGTCACTCATGCATACATGAAACCCAGACAAGGGATGGGTGCTAGATTAGGCTATATGAGTACATGTCCCAGACCATGATACGATAAGTAAACGGATTACACTATACAATCTATTTGAGGATTCATCGTAGACCTACCAGACACAATACCCCAGGAGGGAAAGTGAAGGCATGGAAAACAACTATGAGACAAATGTAGCCACAGGGAACGTTTATGGTAACACAAAGACAGGAACCAATCAGGCTAACAGGATGCAGGCTCTGTCAGGAACTAACATGAACAAGGCAAATGCACAGTGAGCAGACTCTGACTGGGAAAAGCTGGAACAACACTGTGGAAAATGAAAACTGTATTTGTGCTGTGGGCTGCAACATTACACAATCACCCAAAGCCTGTGTTACACAAGTGATTTATACAGCAATGCACAACACGGCTATACATAAAATGGCAGCTTCTAAGCCGTTCCAGGCAGCAGTAAGGGCGGTGCAGGTTCACATGGCTGGTCTGCATGGAAGTGCTCATAGGTGTGTGCAGCTTCAGTCTCTCAAAAGTCCTGTAGGTGAGAACCAAGTTCAAAGGGCTAACAGTACCTTTCACATGGGAAGCAATCGACAGGTGATTACAGGTCCTACAGACTACCAGGCAGTGCATTATCGGACCTGAAGTCTATGCAGACAGCTGAACTATGACATGCCATTCTAAAGAGGGAGGCACACTGGAGTCAGAATGTGAGTCTGGGTGTGTGTAGATGAAGGAGTATCAGGGTACAAATAGTCCAGTTACAGGGCCCCCTAGAGAAGGATGGGGAGAGACTGAAAACATGCCTGTGGCAGGACTTATAACCTGGGATGGCATGTGCAGGACACGTTTTGTGAGCAATGCTTGTCATACCTGGGGCACTTGTGCTATCCATTTGCAGCTTACATGGACTTCTTGTCACACATACACCTTGCACTGATAACTGATGTCACACTGCTGTCAAGGGTCTGGTCATACATTCCTGTTACCAATGCAATAGCACATCCACTGCCTCATGTACGAAGCAGTTTTTTACCTTATGATTGATGGTGTCTTAGTTGAGTGCCATATGCTGCAATGAACCATGTTGCCAACATGGATTTGTGCCATAGCTGTGCTACTCTGATATTGCCCTTCAAATGTGTAATGGACAGGATATATGTCATTTACACTGTGTGTGAAGTTGGGTGTACATTCATACCCATTGTAGGAAAGTACCATCTTGCCTCGCATGTTACCCCCATTTTTCACATGTATGTAAGTTTGTTTTTGCCTGTCTCACTGGGATCCTGCTAGCCAGGACCCCAGTGCTCATAGTTTGTGGCCTGAATGTGTGTTTCTGTGTGGTGACTAACTGTGTCACTGAGGCTCTGCTAACCAGAACCTCAGTGGTTATGGTCTCTCTGCCTTTAAAATTGTCACTATAGGCTAGTGACCATTTTCACCAATTCTAAATGGCACACTGAAACACCCTTATAATTCCCTAGTATATGGTACCTAGGTACCCAGGGTATTGGGGTCCCAGGAGATCCCTATGGGCTACAGCATTTCTTTTGCCACCCATAGGGAGCTCAGACAAACCTTACACAGGACTGCCACTGCAGCCTTAGTGAAATAACGCAGACAGTATTTCACAGCCATTTTTCACTGCACTTAACTAACTTATAAGTCACCTATATGTCTAACCCTGACTTAGTGAAGGTTAGGTGCAAAGTTACTAAGTGTGAGGGCACCCTTGCACTAGCAAAGGTGCCCCCACATAGTTCAGGGCAATTTCCCTAGACTTTGTGAGTGCGGGGACACCATTACACATGTGCACTACATATAGGTCAATACCTATATGTAACTTCACAATGGTAACTCCGAATATGGCCATGTAACAAGCCTAAGATCGTGCAATTGTACCCCCATGCCAAATCTGGTATTGGGGTGCCAATCCAATGCATCCCCGGGGCTCCACTATGGACCCTGGGAACTGCCAAACCAGCTCTCTGGGGTTTTCTCTGCAGCTACTGCTGCTGCCAACCCACAGACAGGGTTCTGCCCTCCTGGGGTCTGGGCAGCCCAGTCCCAGGAAGGCAGGATAAAGAATTTCCTCTGAGAGAGGGTGTTACACCCTCTCCCTTTGGAAATAGGTGTTAAGAGCTGGGGAGGAGGAGCCTCCCCCAGCCTCTGGAAATGCTTTGAAGGGCACAGATGGTGCCCTCCTTGCATAAGCCAGTCTACACCAGTTCAGGGAACCCCCAGTCCCTGCTCTGGCATGAAACTGGACAAAGGAAAGGGTAGTGACCACTCCCCTGTTCATCACCGCCCCAGGGTGGTGCCCAGAGCTCCTCCATTGTGTCCCAGACCTCTGCCATCTTGAATCCAGAGGTGTGAGGGCACAATGGAGTCCTCTGAGTGGCCAGTGCCAGCAGGTGACGTCAGAGACCCCTGCTGATAGGTGCTTACCTGACTAGGTGACCAATCCTCCTCTGAGGGCTATTTAGGGTCTCTCCTGTGGGCTTTTCCTCAGATAACTACTTGCAAGAATTTACCATAGTTCCTCTGCATCTCCCTCTTCGACTTCTGCCAAGGATTGACCGCTGACCTCTCCAGGACACCTGCAAAACTGCAACAAAGTAGCAAGAAGACTACCAGCGACATTGTAGTGCCTAATCCTGCCAGCTTTCTCGACTGTTTCCTGGTGGTGCATGCTCTGGGGGCTGTCTGCCTTCTCCCTGCACTGAAAGCAGAAATCTCCCGTGGGTCGACGGAATCTTCCCCCTGCTCCAGCAGGCACCAAACTTCAGCATCACTGGAACTCTGGGACCCCTCGCATCCTGATGAGCGTGGCCCCTGGAACACAGGTGGTGGACCCAAGTGACCCAGACTGTACAGTGGTCCAACTGTTCAAATTTGGAGGAGGTAAGTCCTTGCCTCCCCTCTCCAGACAGTAATCCTGTGTACTGCGTGAACTGCAACTGCTAGGGATTCTGTGCACTTTTGCAAGTAATCCTTTGTGCGCTGCCTAGCCCAAGTCCTCGGCACTCTGTCCTGCATTGCTCAACTCGCTGACTTGAACACTGGCTCCGTGGGACTCTCTTTTGTGGTTTTGAGATGACTGCGTGCTCAGTTTTCTTGAACCCGTGTTCAAGTATGTCTGCAGGTGCTGCCTTCTTGTGCGTGGACTCTCTGTGTTGCTGAGGCCCACCTCTGTCTCCTCTTCCAAGTGGCGACCTCCTGGTCCTTCCTGGCCCCGGGAAGCACCCTTTTTCTTCAACCTTGACCTTTGCAGCTAGCAAGGCTTGTTTGCTGTCTTTCTCCAAAGAAACAGCTCTGCATCCTGCAGCACTCCGTGGGACATCTTCTGCACAAAGGAGAGGTTCCTGGTACCTTTTGTTGTTGCAGAATCTTCAGCTTCTTGCATCCAGAGGCAGCCATTTTGCATCTTCATCCGGGGTTCAGTGGGCTCCTGCCCCCCTGGACACTTTCGTGACTCTTTGACTTGGTCCCCTTCCTTTACAGGTCCTCAGGTCCAGGAATCCATCTTCAGTGCTTTGCAGTCTGTTGTGGTCTTTGCAGAATCTCCTATCACGTGTTTAGTGTGTTTCTGGGAAAGTAGTATCACTTTACTCCTACTTTTCAGGGTCTTGGGGTGGGGTATCTTGGGCACCCTTAGTGTTTTCTTACACTCCCAGCGACCCTCTACCCTAGGCCAGGGGTCCCTAAGTGGTTCGCATTCCACTTTCCTAGTATATGGTTTGTGTTGCCCCTTGGCCTATTGCATCCTATTGTATTCTACAGTGTTTGCACTATTTTTCTAACTGTTTACTTACCTGATTTTGGTTTGTGTGTATATTTTGTGTATTTTATTTACCTCCTAAGGGAGTATATCCTCTGAGATATTTTTGGCATATTGTCGCTAAAATAAAGTACCTTTATTTTTAGTAACTCTGAGTATTGTGATTCTTATGATATAGGCCCTCATTACGACCCTGGCGGTATAGAACCGCCAGGGCCGCGGGACGCGGTGGCACCGCCGACAGGCCGGCGGTGCCCCGCGGGGCATTCTGACCGCGGCGGCTTAGCCACGGTCAGTAAAGGGAAACCGGCGGTCTCCCGCCGGTTTCCCGCTGCCCCCAGGACGGGATTCCGACTCCCCCTCCCGCCATCCAGTTCCTGGCGGTTCTCCCGCCGGGAACCGGATGGCGGGAGAGGGAGTCGCGGGGCCCCTGGGGGCCCCTGCAGTGCCCATGCCAATGGCATGGGCACTGCAGGGGCCCCCGTAAGAGGGCCCCTACAAGTATTTCACTGTCTGCTTGGCAGACAGTGAAATACGCGACGGGTGCAAATGCACCCGTCGCACCTTCCCACTCCGCCGGCTCCATTACGAGCCGGCATCCTCGTGGGAAGCTCGTTTTCCCCTGGGCTGGCGGGCAGCCTTTTGAAAAAGTCTTTTGACCGCGGCGCGGTATTTTGGAGGGCGGAATTCTGGCGGGCGGCGGAGAGTGTTGTATGATACAGTGCTGTATGATATAAGTGGTATAGTAGGAGTTTTGCATGTCTCCTAGGTCAGCCTAAGCTGCTCTGCTACAGCTACCTCTAGCAACCTAAGCTGCTAGAACACTACTAATCTCCTAATAAGGGATAACTGGACCTAGCACAAGGTGTAAGTACCATCAGGTACCCACTATAAGCCAGGCCAGCCTCCTACACCCATCAAATGTGATGTGGCTTTTTTCAGTATCCTAATCTGTATATCTGCAATGCTCCATGAGGCTAAACTCTGATTGTGATTCCTAGGGATCATGTGATGCATAAATAATTATGCAGACCATGATTTAGTGATTAGAATAGGTGTTTAATGACATATGGTAAGACAGTGGTGATGGTGACTAGAGTTAAAAGAAGTTTTGAACAATGTGTTGTCTCCTACGCAATCCTGCTGCAGTGTTTGGATGGTCCCCCTCATGTCAGCGGTATTTTTGTAGACTTGCAGTACATTGTGTACTCCAATGCATTATGTCATGTGAAAGAGGTGTCCATGTGTATTAACGGGGGTGACATGATACTTCCATACACAAAATCAATTCCACAGTGGTGGTAACACAGTTGCATCTATATGGCCTGGACATCCCATCCAATTTAAAATATGCAATAGAATTTGGTAAACATCAGTGAGGCCCTTTGATTTAGCTAGGTGACAATGTACAACACATCTCCATAAGTTGGTAGCACTGACGTGTTGACAATTGACAATGCACAAATATCCCATGTGTGACAAGTTCTATGCAGACCTATTTATCTGCCCTCACCGAGTTGGCTCATGTTCAAACGTGTACCTACACTACTGAACCTGGTCCAGGTAAGCTAGCTAACTTGGTTGTGGGGTTGAAGGTTTAAGTGTCAGAAGGTCCATATGCCTGTATATCTGTTGTGCATATGTGTAATTATCTCAATCCGTATGTGTAGCAGTGTGCACTTTGCAATATTGTCACATCAATATGTGTTCTTAGCACAGTCCACTTGCTTATTGGTAGTGGGCAATGTCACCCCAGGAGTGATGTGAGATGTGGGTACAGCCTCAATGATTCCATGTCCCATTCATTGGAATCATCATCATCATGCTATGTGTGCCATGGTGTTAGACCTGCAGCAAAACACATTGCATACCCCTTACACAGTACATATTGTTTGGAAGGGTGTGTGATTGAGTTTTATTGATGTGATATTGTAAGATTCATCTTCCAAGTTGTACTGGCAGTTAAGGCCATTTCATTGTCATTGTGTGGTTTTAAATGGTTCCCTTGTGTCTGTGGACTGGCATCGGTTGTTATTTGCATCTGTCATTTGTCCATAGGTGTGCATCCCATTGGGTCAGGATATCAAACATGACTAGCAGTGTCACAACCTCAGTGTCTTCCTGGACACATGTCAATGTAGTGGTATATGTGTTGTGTGTCCTACAGGGTTGCTGTGCTGTGTGTATTTAACTGGGTTTCTGTACTTACCAACAAGCAGGCCATTTCCATATCTTCCATCCCGGAAGTGTTGATTGATGGTGCAGTGGTGGAAGATGAATGAATCATGTACACTCCCAGGATACCTTGCCACGATGTTGGTGATCAATCCCCGGTGATCAACAATGGCCTACACATTGATGGAGTGTGTGTGCTTCCTGCTGTGGTATAGATGCTCGGTTGCAGCAGGTGGCACAATCCGTACATGTGTGTAGTCAATGGCACCAAGCACATGTGGGAAGCCGTTGATTTGATAGAAGCCCTGTTTGGTCTCCTGCTGCTTCTGCTGTGTGTTGGGGAAGCTGATGTGGCGGGGTGTGAGGAAGATGATGGCATCCAATACCTTGGGTAGGAAGGCAGAGAATGAGGGCTGTGAGATTCCGGCAACCAGGGTATCAGTGGTTTGAAACGAGCCACTTACCAACATGTGGAGGACAGCTAGCAACTTGGTCTCTGGTGGAATGATGTGGGGTGTCTGCAAGCTGGGTGCCAACTGTGGCTCAATGTGGCGCAGCAGCTGCTGAATGGCTTGCTAGTTTAGTCTGTACATCTGGATGATGTCATGTTCCCTGAGTCCCAGAAGGGTTGTCCTGGTCTGGAATATCCTCTCCTGCCTTCTGCGTTGCCTTTGGGGTCCCTGTTGGTGTGGTGAAAGCTGCTGCTTTTGGTCCTGTGCTCTGCGTCTTTGTGCATGCTGGATGAATAGCACCTCCATGTCCTCCTTTTGGAGCTCTGATGTTGCTTCTGTGTGTTTTCCTTAAGTAGTGGCGTGTTTGCCCCATTTTAACGCCTGCCCTGACCCAGGCGTTTTTTTTTGTACGCAAATCGGGCTGTGCGTAATTTTCCACCTCCGCCTCCCAGCCGTGCGGCATTTTTGCACGGTAGGATAAATATGGCGCATGTGTGTTTAAGTCATTTTTTGGACGGGAACGCCTACCTTGCATGTCATTAACGCAAGGCGGTTTCACGCATCCAGAAAATGACACACAAGGCGTAATTTTGGCGTTCGCGGGCGTCAAAGTATAAATATGGTGTAAGGTTTGCGCCGAATTAGCGTCAAAAAGTTTTACGCCAATTCGGCGCAGCCAGAGTATAAATATGGGCCTCAGTCCGAGTGATGCACCATGTGAAATGTATAGACTGTTCATTCTTTTCAGTCTTTTTCCATCCAGTTGGCCATACACATGTAGCTGAGAGGTGAATGATCACGTTTAATGTGTTTGTAGTTCCTTCAATTTATTTGTAAAGTATAAACTGCAAAAAAAACAATTTGACAAACTTTTGTTGTGCACTCAAGTAGGCGGCGTGGCTGAGCATGTGTTTCAGTCTGTCTGTTTCCTGCGGGTACGTATAAAGAGGGCAATGCACGCCTGTCTGTATGTTCTCTGCATCTGCCTGCCATGTTGTCTGGCGTGCACTATGACAAAGCAGGGTCTATTACCTGTGTCAGTGCATGCTCCAGCATCCTCTTATCTTTGTTGCTGTTTGACTCTTTCCTTACTCCAATGACTGTGAAAATAAACGTGCATGCTGCTTACTTTAAACATGACAAGATTCACAGGCCTCTACAAATCCAATTTTTACTCACTTCCTGTCAGAGTATTTGAAATACTGCTCAATTCAACAAGTGCACATATCTGTTTAGTAGAGACACAGCGTTGACAGTATTAATGCTTAAGTGCTCTCAAAAGTGACTACTAATTTCCACATGAAAACTTTGCCATGGTTGCCGGTACGTGCGCGCTAGTTGCGTCGCCTTTGTTGTGGAGTGATAATGGCTGGTCCGTGTCGAGCTGTGGCTAATCCTGGCAGGTGTGCTTTTGTGGGTAGGCAGAGATGATGGATGGCTTCGACACAGAACGAGGAGACATTTAGCACCACCCCGAGCGCCTCTTTTTAACACACCATGGGAGCAAATTATCTGATGTTATGAGTTTACTGGTAATGTGATTATGAGCTGAATAATTTGCTGTGGGATTTTGTGGGTGGCGTCTGGTTATGGTGGTGGAAGAGGGGAGGAGGTTAGACCCTGAAGCAAACTCTGCTGCAGCGGTTGACATAGAGCATTGTTTATTATCCAGATTATCAGGCGTAGTGGAAGTGACGTCACACATCCTTCAACTTCCACATGATATTACAGAACTGACCCTTAGTCTTACTCTTAGGGGGTTATTCCAACTTTGGAGGAGTGTTAATCCGTCCCAAAAGTGACGGTAAAGTGACGGATATACCACCAGCCGTATTACGAGTTCCATAGGATATAATGGACTCTTAATACGGCTGGTGGTAAATCCGTCACTTTTCCGTCACTTTTGGGACGGATTAACACCTCCTCCAAAGTTGGAATAACCCCCTTAGTCCCTCAACATCCTCCTGTTTACTGCTGAGAGGATTTATGAAGTGAGTGTAAGGGCAGTCTTGTAGCCAGTGTATTATGGATTCTAGGGTAAGAAAGGAAATTGGCCTTCTGGATGCAGTTTGAATTGTGCAATACAGCACTAATCAGGATTCAGTAGGCCCCTCAGAATTCTGGGTCCTGGTGCCACTGCAACTGTTGCACTGACAGTTGCTATGTCCCTGGGTAAAGGGATTGTTAGAAATTGAGTTTCTGCTTGGCTAGTGTATGCTCCTAAGCCAGGCAGGACCCACCACTCTAGTCAGGGCAAGTAAGTTACACACCAAAGATAACCTGTGCTCACCCCCTGGTAGCTTGGCACAGAGCAGTCAGGCTTATCCTCAGCGGCAACGTGTAAGGCGTTTTTGCAACAAACTCACACAAGTGACATAATAAATGCACTACAAAAGAGACTTCACACCGATTATATGAACATATATTTCTATATTGTGCATATCACATATGACCTAAACAACATAAATTATAAATACTGTGCATAGCATGTGATCACTGACATAGTACGTGTTATTCTAGTAATGCAAATGTCAAACAACATATAGCATAAGTAAAGCCCATCCTATGCAAGAATCATCACTACTGTGCAACTAATGCAACTGCGCAGACAGTATTTGTGCTCCTAGACACTGCAAGCTAACACTAACATACATTCATAAATGCTGGGGCATACTGCAACAGATAATGAACAGAAAGGCACATAAATCATCACATTAGCCCAGATAATGTAACCCTGTTTTGGGGCAAAATCCATGCGGCACAATAGGTCACCAAACATCCTCACAAAAACCTAGGGAGTAGTGCACTTGCCCTCCTATTAGGCCTTATACGATAATACTTGGTGGGGACCTTTAGAAATGAGCCAGTTGAGTAGAGTGCAAAAACACCAGTTCTCCTATTAGCAAAAAGGTGGTACCTCACGATCGTTCCTAACGACAATCCTTTGTCCCTCTCGGTGGCCCTCACATGGGCTACCCCACAAAGCCAGGAACCCACAATGTGAGTCCAAGAAAGAGGGGGGGAGCCCCAATGCTGCACCCCACAGGGAGACCTCGCCTGTCCCTTCCGTGTTCGGAATGATTGGATGCAGTCTTTCTCTTCAGACTGGGAAGCCCGCCGGAAAGTGCAGGCAGCAACTCCTCATATATGAGCCTCAGACAAGGGCCCACTGTAACGAATCTTGATAGTCCCTGGGAGCGGGATGGGGCTCTGGGCTCAGTATGTGAAGCAAAGGAAAAGAACAAGGCCACCGCTAAGATAGAATGGGGCAGCGGTACAGCTTCTTGGGGCCCTACTTTTCACTGTGCTCCACAGGAAGATAAACATGGCCTCAGGGGGAGTCTCCACTAATGAGGAAGCACCCTCACATGATGAGGAGAGGGAGGAATGCTGGCAAGCCGGTCTCGGCCACAAGGCCAGAGTCACTGGGATTCTACCTCTTCCATGTTAGCTGGAAACAGCGCTGCACCAGGGGTGGGGTCAGTCCTTGTACATGGCCCACCCCTAGCAACATGTTGAGAAGTGGGGCGTCCACTGCAATGCTTTGGATGCTGCTGGAGGCGACAATAGGGTGCTCGGGCAGGGATTCCTGCACCGGGTCCGTGGAAGCTGGTCCTCCGGTCACACACAGTGCTCCTCATGCACTGAAGTTCAGTGGGCACTTGTGAAGGCTAAGGTGCTCACTATGCACTGGGGGGAAATCAAAGGCAAAAAAAGAGAGTGAAGTTCTCCACACGCTCTAAAGGTAAATTAGACACTCCGCACGCACCAGGGAGAACAAAGAGGGCTCGCCATGTGCTGATAGATAATGAAATGCTGGGAAGGCAGGACTGGGGTCCCTCTGCCAGTTTTGGGTACCCTACAGCCCCAGGTGAACACTTTGGGTGGGCACCATGCAGATAGCAACTAACAGGAAGACCAGAACAGTAAAACAGGTAGTCTCACTGGCAATGTTCTCTTGACAGCCCATAGAGTTTCAACAGAACCAAGTCAGGGATCAGCTGGCAACAGGGCAACAAACAGAAAAGCAGTCCAGTGAGTCCTTCATGCCACCCATCACTTAGCAGACAGCAGGGCAAAACAGAAGAGCAGCCAGATGAGTTCTTTGTGCAGCTCAGCAGTCCTTCTGACAGTGGTTCAGTCCCAGATCCAAAAGATCCTCTAAAAATACGCCGAAATGTCTCTCTATCAATCAATCAGAGTTTGTAAAGCGCAACCACTCACCCGTAAGGGTCTAAAGCCGATGTTCAGGGGTGACTTCAAAGGGAACCTTTCAAGTGTCACACAACCCCTTTCCACCCAGCCCTGTCTCCAGACATCAGTAGGGGATAAATCAGCCCATTGTGTGAAGTAGGGACACTCTGTATACGAATATAAGTACACCCCACCTCTCTCTCTCCCAGCCCAGGAAGGCTGTCAGTAAGCAGGTGGATGCAGATGCCTCTCTTGTCACATACAGCCCCTCCTGTGTTTTGGCTGTCTGGAAAGTATTACAGAGTGTAGCTGTCACTATGCCCTGGACGTGGACTGGAGTCAGGCTGCAAAACACTAGAGTTATAAGAACAGAGAAATGCCCACTTTCTAAAAATGGCATTTGTAAAATTGTATGCAAATTCCAACTACACCAGTAAGCAGGATTTCTCACTACCATTCCAAACGTACCAAACATGCCCACACTACTTCTTTCAGATCAGAAATCCCCACTTAAAAATATATAAGGGAATTCCCAATGCTAACCTATGAGAGGAGCAGCCCTCACAGTAATGAAAAGCAAAATAGGCAGTTTGTCACTACTAGGACATGTAAAGCATAAAAATACATGTCCTTCCTTTTACAGATATAGCACCCTTCCCAGAGGGCTACCTAGGGCCTACCTTAGGGGTGACTTAGTGGTAGCAAAAAGGGGATTTTAGGCACTGGCAAGTAGTTTGAAGTGCCAAGTCAAGGTGGCAGTAAATTGCACACACGGGCACTGCAGTGGCAGACCTGAGACAGGTTTGAAAGGCTACTTCTGTAGGTGGCATGATCTGAGCTTCAGACCCACCAGTAGCATTTAATTTACATGCCCTGGGTACATGGTATATCACTTTATAAGGGACTTACAAATGTAGAGTTTCTAATATTAATAACGTTGGATCTAAATTGCTCCAAACAATATTTAGGATATGACATCTTTGTCAGGCGATATTTAGGCAGCAACGTTCTGGTGCCATACCCCCCTGTCGTGTTCCACGTTTCTTCTACTGCCCAACCAGGATATGGTATTTTATTCCTCACTTTCCTTCTCAATCTACATCACTTTTGTCTCTCAGCAGTAAATCCCCTGTCATATTTGCTGTTCCCTTTCCATTAAGTCCTCAAAAATCTTCTCTCATTCCCCAATTACTCCATGCTATCACAATGGCAATGCACTTTTTCTGGGACTTCCTCCTAGCACTACTTCTTCACTGTAAATCCTCCAGTTGCCCTTGCCACCTTTCCAGGGGCATAACAGAGGCCACCTTAGCTCCTAGAATTACCCATACTGGAGGGGCCCCCTCAGCCCCTACTGACATGAGTGTCGGGGTGGGGGGTTTCAGCATCTCTTGCCGTGCCCACTCACATTTCGTTACACCACTGCCCTTTTCAGCTCACATTGTCACAAACTCCCCGCCCCAACAGCGCAAGTTCTTTATCTTATAGTCTTAGTTCTCAGTTTTCACCTGCCACCTTTTTTCCACTACTTGACTTTGCTATTTGAGCTCTGTTTAATTTTGTATTAACATGCCTTTCCATTTTTACTTCTATTCATTGCACTATTCACTCTCTTACCCTACAACAAAACGAGGTTGAAGGAGTTTTCTTAGTCCATTTGCTAGGACTCCTGAAAAGCTTATTTAATGCATTTCATTGGTGTGTTAAAACTATTCTGTAGCAGTAGATGACAGATACATCCCATCTGAACTAAAGATACCTCTAATATATCTTTGTTTACTTCAGGTGCAGCTCTCTCTGGCTGCTTCTGAGGCTGAAAACTGGGATCAGATTCTTACCCCTTGAATATTTATTACTGTAATCTGTCAATCAGTTTCCCATTACACTAACCACACCTCTAAAACTGCATATTTGATTAATCTCCTTACTATATTTAATATATTTAATTCTGAAAGAATAGGTCCCAAAACATGTGGTTCCAGTCCTCCTCTGGTTATCACTTTTCGTAATACATCCAATAGAGATAGAAAAATGGGGACTTATCCTGATGTACCAATGGCAGATTTATCCCTACGTCCCTCTTCTGCCACATGTTACACCGCAGCTGTAGTGTCTTATTTACTACCATGTCAAGGCCTACAATTACCTTTGTCCCTTTGTGGGTGTTTCATTGGACTATCATCTATATATTCCTTCACTTTTGGGTGTTTGATATGCTGTATTTGGACAGACGGCAATTCTCCTTCTGCAAACACCTTTTTCCTAAGTCGACTTTCTTCACTCTTCTCATTATTACTTTTGATATCCCTTCTCTCTAACTCAACGTTCAATAAAATACCTGTTCCAAAGAGTCCCATCATACACAACACCTCAAACAGGCTTTCTTCATAACTAGAGGTAAGCAGCACGGTTTGGTATGCCTGCATAGTCAAGTGACGCAGAGGAACGTTGGCCTTGGCCAGTGTGGCCAAAATCTTCCAATTTGCCAAAAAAACGGAGAAAAAGTGAAACGCCATGCTTCACCTCTTGAAAAATGAAAATGAAACTGTTACCTTCAGCAATCATCAGATTGGCTGTCCTTAGAAGATGAGTGGAAGGGATGGTGCAAGGGGAATAATCCTGGTTGCTGGTGGGTGTAGGAAGGTAGCCTCTTTCTAGCCTTGTTACCCCCACATTTGGCCTGTTTGTGAGTATATGTCAGGGTGTTTTTACTGTCTCACTGGGATCCTGCTAGCCAGGGCCCCAGTGCTCATAGTGGAAACCCTATGTTGTCAGTGTGTTTGATATGTGTCACTGGGATCCTGCTAGCCAGGACCCCAGTGCTCATAAGTTTGTGGCCTATATGTGTTCCCTGTGTGGTGCCTAACTGTATCACTGAGGCTCTGCTAACCAGAACCTCAGTGTTTATGCTCTCTCTGCTTTTAAAATTGTCACTGCAGGCTAGTGACTAATTTTACCAATTCTGATTGGCACACTGGAACACCCTGATAATTCCCTAGTATATGGTACCTTGGTACCCAGGGTATTAGGGTTCCAAGAGATCCCTATGGGCTGCAGCATTTCTTTTGCCACCCATAGGGAGCTCAGACAATTCTTACACAGTACTGCCACTGCAGCCTGAGTGAAATAACGCCCACGTTATTTCACAGCCATTTTACACTGCACATAAGTAACTTATAAGTCACCTATATGTCTAACCCTCACTTAGTGAAGGTTAGGTGCAAAGTAACTTAGTGTGAGGGCACCCTGGCACTAGCCAAGTTGCCCCCACATTGTTCAGGGCAAATTCCCCAGACTTTGTGAGTGCGGGGACACCATTACACGAGTGAACTACATATAGGTCAATACCTATGTGTAACTTCCCAATGGTAACTCCGAACATGGCCATGTAACATGTCTAGGATCATGGAATTGTCACCCCAATACCATTCTGGTATTGGGGGGACATTCCATGCATTTCTGGGGCTCCAGCATAGACCCCGGGTACTGCCAAACTAGCTCTCTGGGGTTTCCTCTGCAGCTACTGCTGCTGCCAACCCTCATACAGGTTTCTGCCCCCCTGGGGCCAGGGCAGCCCAGTCCCAGGAAGGCAGAGCAAAGGATTTCCTCTGAGAGAGGGTGTTACACCCTCTCCCTTTGGAAATAGGTGTTAAGAGCCTGAGAGGAGTAGCCTCTCCTGGCCTCTGGAAATGCTTTGAAGGGCACAGTAAGTGCCCTCCTTGCATAAACCAGTGTACACCGGTTCAGGGAGCCCCAGCCCCTGCTCTGGTGTGAAACTTGACAAAGGAAAGGGGGGTGACCACTCCCCTGTCCATCACCACCCCAGGGTGGTGCCCAGAGCTACTCCAGTGTGTCCCAGACCTCTGCCATCTTGAATGCAGAGGTGTGAGGGCACAATGGAGACCTCTGAGTGGCCAGTGCCAGCAGGTGATGTCAGAGATCCCTGCTGATAGGCTCTTACCTGGTTAGGCAGCCAATCCTCCTCTGAGGGCTATTTAGGGTCTCTCTTGTGGGTTTCTCATCAGATAACGAATGCAAGAACTCACCAGAGTTCCTCTGCACTTCTCTCTTCGACTTCTGCCAAGGATCGACCACTGACTGCTCCAGGACGCCTGCAAAACCGCAACAAAGTAGCAAGAAGACTACCAGCAACATTGTAGCGCCTCATCCTTCTGGCTTTCTCGGCTATTTCCTGGTGGTGCATGCTCTGAGGGCTGTCTGCCTTCACCCTACACTGGAAGCCAAGAAGAAATCTCCTGTGGGTCGACGGAATCTTCCCCCAGCTAACACAGGCACCAAACTTCTGCATCACCGGTCCTCTGGGTCCCCTCTCATCTTGACGAGCGTGGTCCCTGGAACACAGGAGCTGGATCCAAGTGACCCCGACAGTCCAGTGGTCCTTCTGTCCTTTTGGTGGAGGTAAGTCCTTGACTCCCCACGCCAGACAGTAATCCTGTGTACTCTGTGAACTGCAGCTGCTAGGGCGTCTGTGCACTTTTGCAAGACTTCCCTTGTGCACAGCACAGCCCAGTTCCCCAGCACTCCGTCCTGCATTGCCCAACTCGCTGAGTTGACCTCTGACTTTGTGGGACCCTCTTTTGTTGTGCTGAGACGACCACCATGCTCAGATCTTCTGAACGCCTGTTCAGGTGCTTCTGCGGGTGCTGTCTGCTTCTGCGTGGGATCTCTCTGTTGCTGAGCGCCCTCTCTGTCTCCTCCTCCAAGGGGCAACCTCCTGGTCCTTCCTGGGCCCTGGCAGGACCCAAAATCCTTAACCGCGACTCTTGCAGCTAGCAAGGCCTGTTTGCGGTCTTTCTGCGTGAAAAGAACTCTGCATCCTCCAGCACGCCGCAGGACATCCTCTGACCAAAGGAGAAGTTCCTGGCACCTTCTGTTGTTGCAGAATCTTTGGCTTCTTCCACCCGGAGGCAGCCCGTTTGTACCTTCATCTGGGATTTAGTGGGCTCCTGCCCCCCCTGGACACTTGCGTGACTCTTGGACTTGGTCCCCTTCCTTTGCAAGTCCTCAGGTCCAGGAATCCGTCTTCAGTGCTTTGCAGTCTGTTGTTGCCTTTGCAGAATCCCCTATCTCGACTTTACTGTCTTTGTGGGGTAGTAGGGTAACTTTACTCCTACTTTTCAGGGTCTTGGGGTGAGGTATCTTGGACACCCTTAGTATTTTCTTACACTACCAGCGACCCTCTACACACTACACTAGGCCTGGGGTCCATTTGTGGTTCACATTCCACTTTTGGAGTATATGGTTTGTGTTGCCCCTAGGCCTATTTTCTCCTATTGCATTCTATTGTGTTCTGCAGTGTTTGCACTACTTATCTAAGTGTTTTACTTACCTGATTTTAGTTTGTGTGTATATTTTGTGTATATTACTTACCTCCTAAGGTAGTATATCCACTGAGATACTTTTGGCATATTGTCACTAAAATAAAGTACCTGTTTTCTTGTGATATAGTAATATATGATATAAGTGGTATAGTAGGAGCTTTGCATGTCTCCTAGTTCAGCCTAAGCTGCTCTGCTGTAGCTACCTCTATCAGCCTAAGCTACTAGAACACTACTAATCTACTAATAAGGGATAACTGGACCTGGCACAAGGTGTAAGTACCATCAGGTACCCATTATAAGCCAGGCCAGCCTCCTACAGTGGGTAGAAGCATTTCAGGAATGGATGTGAGAATAAAGGACAGGTGGCAGTTGGTGCGGGTTAGTCAGCTGGCACTGCCCGTCCCTCAGTGTCATAAGAGGCCCTGATGGAACCAGGAATGGTTTCCTATAGTCACAAAGAGCTGCACCTCTATTTTGTTTTTCTTACCCCCTTAACTGCTGGTTGTGGCCATTGGCCGATGCCTGCACTCCCTCCCACCTGCATCTGTCAGCCGTTGGCTGACACTGGGGAGGGTTTTAAGAAAGCTCTGGTGCTCGCACTAGGGGATTTCTTTTTTTTACATTTTCGGGGACCTCTTCACCAGCAGCCCAAGGTTGTATTTTTTAATTCTTGTGAAATGGCTCACCAACCTAATTTCACTGAAAGCGAAAGTAAAATGAGCGGAGCAGCCCATTTCACAATGCATCAGTGTTCAGGGATACATCTGGGCCCACTGAGCAGCGATATTTATGGGGGGGATACTGCTGGAAAGAGGAGAATCTCCCTTTTCCAATGGTATCCTTCTCTAGTGGATCCCTTCTTGGGGTTCCCAAGCAGGGGTCTACCACTAGACACAATGCAAAAAGAACAGTTGATGGACGGAATGCAGAACAAATCAAACATGCACCCCAGTCACAGATCTGGGTTTGATCCATCAGTTTTTTTGCTCACCATGCCATTCCCGTTTAGACCCCGCCATATGCAAATCAGTCTTGACCCTGTTCCCCATGGGAACAGTCCAGCCTGAACTGCCAGACCAGCAAAAGAACGATGGATTAAACCCAGATCTGTGACTGGGGGTGAATGTTTGATTGGTTCCGCATTCCATCCATTATTTGTGTTTTACTTTACTAGACACAAAGCAGCAGGTTTGAATAGGGGCAGGCCCCTGTCAATAGGTAAGAGCACCCCAGCCCAAAAAGTATTCTGCCCACAGGGGCAAATATGAGGTATTTGCTCCCAATCTGATTGCTCACCCCCCACCTCCCCATCCCACCACCCCCAGATAACATAAAGTCTTACAGATGCCTGAGATTACTTTTTTGAAGGGGCAATGGCTAGTGCTCCCCTCACCCTCCAGCCAAAAAAGTATTTCTGCCCCCCAAAATCCTGGGACAAATTGGAGATCATTACCTCCAATCTACCTACCACCCAGGGTGAGCGGAAAGTCTACTAGACACCAGGGATTACTTTTTATTAATGGTGGAGCTCCCCCGGCAATGGGTTAGTGATCACTCCCTCCTTCAGCAAAAAAAAGTCTTCCTGACCCCCACCAGGGCAGATAGGAGGTATTTACTTCCAAAATACTACTGTTAGCCTGGTCTTGTATAGAGAAGGTTAAGAGAGCTACCTCCTTAAGGCTATATCGATGGGAGGCAAATTGTTGGTCTCCCAATCTCTGAGCACTATAAGGGTACTTTTCAGGAGCACCAAATTTTTAATTTTACAAGAGAAGGACAAAGCAGTTGCACAGAGGGGTTTGCCTCATCTAGAGTTGTTTTTAAATGTTCTAGGTCCGTAACTTAATTATAACTTTATAAATAATAAACTTCTTGTTGTTATGACCCTTAGCCATTTGCTAGAACAGTCTACCAGCTCTACAACATAGTGTGGTGTTTCCTCTGTTTTGCTGACTGGTTGCTTTTGAATGGTGCTTAGGATCCTCTTAGCTTCTTGTCTTCCTCTATACTTTATCCTCCCATCAAAGTTCTGACTTGTTTCTTTCCACCCCTTTTTCTACTAATACTTTGTATACTTTGACTCTGAAGCTGTTGTTGTTATACATAGCAGTGTTCTAAAGCTTCCACACTGTTTGAGTTGCCCCCACATCTGCCATTATATACCAAACCTTCACATTATTCTACTAGGGAATGTTATCTTATTCTGTTCTCCTAATACAAGTAATATTTTGAAACTAATTATCTTTAGTAAACACCGTAGCAAAAGTACCTGTTGAAACCTGCACTTTCCTGTATCATTTGAATGTTCACTGTTTGCTTTTTGCCTTTGTTGTCAATACGAAGAACCACATTTTTCATTCCGAAATGTAGCTACCACACAATAATATTATTTCAGCAATACCAAATATGGGATCCAAATCAAAACAAGCATTTGCAATGCAATGGGTCTCGTGTTTGCTCAAGCTAGAACTATTAGCGTTTTAAACTCCTAACCAGAGTTTTCTTGCCACATAAACTGAAAAGTAAAACAGTTTCACATAAGCGAGCTGATGGCCGCTATGAGCGTGAAGCAGACACACAAAAGGAAACAGAAGTTTGCTTGCAGTGAAACGTATCGTCAAAAGTGCAATTATCCATGTAACCGGCAAAAGTGCACTTTTCTATGTAACAGATGTCATACAAAGTGCTTAATTAGAGCCCAACAAGATCGCCCTGCATACAAAATAAAAGGAAAAAGAAGTCCAGAAACCATTCGGAAAACATCGAGCCCCCAGTGACAGAACACTTTGCGCGCTTGACCCTAAAAACGGCATTCAATTTGGTCTGCAAGAGTCATCCCTCCCTATCAAATACCGCATGTTTTTTAATACATGTAGCAAATCCCACATACTGTATATCCAGTCCACCAAACAAGGAGTTCTAAAATTTCCCCATAACGAAACAATAGATTGCACAAAATGCTAGCAAAATATATGCACCTCCTTAAAAGGTGCAATGGAAATAAACTTCCTTCATAGTGGTACTAATACCGGCACTATCTTTCTCCCAACATGCTACTTACTGAGATTTTTCTACCCTCTAAATTAACTACCGCCAAAGAAGATGCAAAGTAGAGCCCTGAGACGCTATGTTTCCCACAACCTCCGAGGCTGGAGAGAGGCGGGGTCTGGTTTCCAAGGCAGGACCTAATTGTCCTTACACCAGGTACAGCTCTGCTTTCTATTTACAAGAACAACCCCTCAGTATCTGGGCTGATCAGGAACGAGGTAGGGAATGAGACAGGGCCGTTCTGGGGAAGATCCCATGTAATAAGGGATTTCAAAGCACTCTGATGGCAGGAGACTGGGAGAATGTCTTGCTGATCAGGTCTTTATTTCCTGAAGGCAAGTGGAGAGATAGGAGGGGAAGCTACAAACATTTAAGGGTATGAGGCGGGAGATAGCAGGAGAAAGGGAGAGTGACTTGCTGATCTTATTTATTCCAGGGCGCGTGAACCACTCCTCTGAGAACATTACAGTCTCCACCAAATATTAAATGCATCAGATCCTTCATGAACTCATGATTGGACTCTAGAAGCTAAAATTTCCTCGGCTAGGCAAGGTTTATTGCCTAAAAGTGAAGAGAATACATTTTCTGGTTCCCCAACAAGCTGTTTACTTCTGTTTGGTTTTCGGGGATTTCTGCGTTCGGTATCTGTGAGACAGGGCTAGCTGCACAGATCAAATTGTGTTGATTTTAAGCAGTGTAATAACCGTGTAAAGAGAAATTAGTTAAAGCTATTAGCATTGTAAACTCCTAACCAGACTTTTCTTTCCACATAAACTGAAAATAAAAAGTAAAACAGTTTCACATAAGTGAACTGACGGCTGCCATCAGCACAAAGCAGACACACAAAATGAAACAGAAGTTCGCTCACAGTGAAACGTAGCGGCAAAACCGCAATTATCCATGTAACCGGCAAAGGTGCAATTATCCATGTAAACAGCAAAAGTCCAATTATCCATGTGACAGTGTCGATGTCATGCGAAGCGCTCGACTACTGCCCAGCGAGATCGCGCTGCCTGTGAAATAAAGTGAAAAAGTAGTCCAAAAGCCATTCGGAAAACACGAGCCTTGTATGTTTTCAGTAGTTGGCTGGTGCGCTTGATACAGGCTAAACACAGGAAAAGGCATAAGGTATACATGCCTTTCACTAATGAAATCAAGCGAATTTTAAAAGGCAAGCCCACGAACCAACCAAACTGATGGTCATGACATGGGCGTGATTACAAGCCCCTAGAGAGATAACACCAGAGACTGAACGCTTTGCGCTTGACCCTAAATAGTGCCGTAGTGCTGCTCATCATAATTGCTTCAATTATTGTGACATAGAAACTTCATTGAAGTTTTGTTAGGCTGTCTCTACTACCATCAGATGGTGCTTTGAATCAGTTTTCATTCCTATCTGGTGCTGGATAGAAAATGTCTGTGCCTAGTCCCAAGGTCATCTTCTAAATGACCCATCCAGAGCCGCCAAAAACATGTGAAAAGCCAGAAACCTCAGCGCTCCAGCAATGTTCTGACTTTTCCTTTCTTGGCCCTAAAGAAAGCTTCAAACTATTTCTGCTCTCTCAATTTTGCCATCATCCACTGACAATATCTAGCCTTTTTGTATATGCTGTATTATGATTTGGCTATCTATATATAATCTTGCGCCCCATTCCCAGTAGATGACAAACGTCCTAAATAAGCTACTCTGAACCACATACTGCGTCATCATTTTCATGGATTTACAGAAGTCAAAACTCTCAGTTGAGGTTGGATGTTGATACTCCTGCTGTTTACTTTCTTCTCTCCAGAATATTCATGCTCTTTATTCAATGATGTATTAGCCATCTCCCATTATTTGTGAGCAATAAAGTCACCCAACAATTCTCTTTCTGTCGATGTCATATTGTAAGAGGCAAAAGAAATCCACATTGTCCTTCAACAATAATCGACATTGAGACAGTCAGGCTTTCTGCAGGTGGGATCTATGATAAGCTTGCCATCTTTTTTTCCTACCTGCTCTGCTATGTTCTGTGCCACAAACCTGGGGCGCTTCTTTGTCAACATCATATTTTTCACACATCTGGGAATATTTTGACCCTTTTTTGGGGCCTACAAAAAACCCCCAATAAATCATTAGTAAAGAGTTGCTGTTGTGCGCCTAATCAGGTATAAAGAGTAAATGTAAAATTGCCTCATGCTTCGCTGCGCGTCTTCCACACTCCACACTCCACACTTCACTTTTAGAAATACATTTGTATTTGTGCTGCTTCCTATCCCATGCTTTTGCTACAGTTCTCAATGCCCTTCCACCTCTTGCACACCCTGGAATGGGTGACAAAGTTGGGATTGTCAGCTAGCCTGGAGTGGATACCACTGTTCCAGGCCTGATGGGCACAGTGTAGGATCATGTCTCATGTCTCCCTTTGCCACATTGTATCTGATCCCCCTTCTCTCCTTATACCCACACTACTCTTCCTATACCAATCCCTGGCCTCCATCCACAGTCTGATATCTTTCTGATAGCAGTTTTGCTTAATTCCTCTACCCAGTTGCTTTCACTGTCCCTCACACAAAGCCATCCTATTTTGTTGCAAACCACCTGTATTCTGCCTGATCAAACCTGTCCCTGTTACCTTTACTGGCCTAATATGCACAGTTGCTTCCACTCCTATTTTGGAGGCCTATTCACCCTCACCTCACTCATCCATTCACCTGTCACCAATGTCTGGAGTGCGCCTTGATGTACTTGGCTGATTCTCCTACCTGTCCCAGCCATCTTACATCCTCCTCTTGCCTGTTTTCTATCCAGGTGCAGCCGCCTCGTCTACATCTCTGGCAGCACCAATAAGCAGATTACACAGACCACCTCTTCCAAAGTACCAACATAAATGCACGTTTTGAATTGTGAGCTGCAAGCACCGCTGCAACTCTTGCAATCGTGCCATCATGTTTGGTCACAGCCTGACTGCTGTGAAACCATTTCTACTATTTTCCCTGTTTTTCATTTCACATGCTCACTGTCTGTATGGTCTACAGCAGCTGCACGGACATTGCCATTCTCCCTCTTTTGGACATTTCTTAATCCTGAAAGCGGGGTGACATGTTTTGAACATCATTCCTGACATCCTTGCTAGTCTTCCTGGTCCCCCCTGTAGTTTTTGCTTTGTGACCAATACCCTTTGAAGTTGTTACTGAGGAAGAGCTCTTCAATGCCTGGTATGACTACCCACAATGCCATGCTACATACTCACTTCTAATCAAATTTGAGCCATGTTAAGGGACTTTGGAAGGTTCCTTTGCATCCCCCTGAATTTTTCCTTATGCACACTGTGGGGGTCATTCTGACCCTGGCGGTAAATACCGCCAGGGCGGGGGTCGGCGGTAGCACCACCAACAGGCTGGCGGTGCTCCGCCGGGCATTCTGACCGCGGCCAGAAGCGGAAAGTCGGCGGTGTACCGCCGACTTTCTGCTTTGCTGCGCCGCCATGGGGATTCTGACACCCCATACCGCCATCCTGTTCCTGGCGGGTCGCCCGCCAGGAACAGGATGGCGGTATGGGGTGTCGTGGGGCCCCTGGGGGCCCCTGCAGTGCCCATGCCAATGGCATGGGCACTGCAGGGGCCCCCGTAAGAGGGCCCCACAAAGAATTTCAGTGTCTGCTTTGCAGACACTGAAATTCGCGACGGGTGCAACTGCACCCGTCGCACCTTCCCACTCCGCCGGCTCCATTCGGAGCCGGCTTCCTCGTGGGAAGGGTGTTTCCCACTGGGCTGGCGGGCGGACTTTTGGCGGTTGCCCGCCAGCCCAGTGGGAAACCCAGAATGACCGCCGCGGTCTTTTGACCGCCAAAAGTCCGCCCGCCAAGCTTAGAATCAGGCCCCGTGTCTGGCCGTGAGCTCACTCTATTCCCCTTGCCCCACCACATGCTAAGACGTCTGTTGTGCTCTTGCATCCATTCGCTAAGTTCGTCCTTCAAGACCATAGGGGCTGGGATGATATTATGGTGCTTTTCTTCAATAGCAGTGCTCTGTAGTCTGCAGAAACAGAAAGTAAATCACTACAGCATTCAAGATAACAATATACACATTAATTACATTCCTAACTGCATGCTGCTATAATGTTTACCCACTATGAGTATATTCTGGCAAATCATTGCTGTAGTTACATCACAAATACCAGATTCGGTTGGTATGTGGCAGTCAGAGTTAGAGAAAATACTACATATGTGTCTATTGCTTTGTTATGCTATGGTGTTTCAGGGAAATTTAACTTGCTTGTTTCCTCCAATGAAGGTGAACCATTTCTGGTTAGGAATTAATGCACTGTGTTTCATGTATGCATTGCTCGAGGGTGAGTTCCAAGGAAGAGCCCTGAACCCTTTCATGAAACCCCAGGAAACAAATATTATTGCGACGTTATGTCCCTGCAGCATCTTCTGCTCTTTCCTCCAGTATCCTCATAGAGCCTTGAAGTTATATTCTAACCATCCGAAGCTTTTCTGACATTATCAGTAATCAGGCCCTTTCTAGTGGGTGGGCCAGCCCCACCCAAACATGACCTTTGGCCCTCCCAGTTGACAAAAGTGGTCATGGCGAACGCACCTGCGAAATGCTTCCTCAATGCGGATGACAAACTGTGCTGATTTTTCATTTTGTTTACATTAATTTTCAGTAAGAATTAGGGTTGCCACATTTCCAAAAGAAAAATACCGTCCACGTTCTGTAGTTTTACCAGTGTGCCAAGGCTTGGACATGATTCTGAATAG
This sequence comes from Pleurodeles waltl, assembly GCF_031143425.1. Classification (NCBI taxonomy): domain Eukaryota; kingdom Metazoa; phylum Chordata; class Amphibia; order Caudata; family Salamandridae; genus Pleurodeles; species Pleurodeles waltl. Next base: position 596,878,041 of record NC_090442.1, on the reverse strand, counting down.
GACTATGAATAAAATTGAATGTATTAATTTGAAAAGTGATTTTTCTGTCTTTATTTACTTTATTATTCGGGAGACTTTGCAGCTCTAGAACACATTCAAATGGGCTTTCTATTTGTATTTGCTGTTTGCAGTATGTACAGGTAAGGGCTGAAAACACTGGCGTGTGGTGATTTTAGTTATTTTTTTCACCAGCCGGCACATTAAAATAACGGTGGTGCCGGAAGAAAAGATGCCGGGTAGCAACCCTAGTCAGGGATCATTAGGGAACCACTAGAACACATTTTAAAGTGCATTATTTGAGGCTTTATGTGATGTTCTGTATTTTCATTCTGCCAGAGACATTAAAATATTCATGTAAAAAAAAACAGCCTTGTGGCAACACCAATTTGTGTCTGAGGGAAGCTGCAGTTGTGCAGTCTGTACTAGGGGAATAGGGACAGGGTGTTACCTGCCAATGATGCAGCAGGTGCAGTGGCACCAGGGACCGGGCTGCAAACATCCTTCTGAACATCCATTGTGTGTTTCTGTGTGAGGTGTTCGGAGAGTGTTTATCAAGACTTCGTGCCACTGCAAAGTCACACAAAATGGTGCAAAGTCTTGATAAACTATTTGCTTTCCGGTGCAAAACTATTTTTACCTTGAAAATAGCCTCAAAGTAGCACTAATAATCATCGGTGGTGTTTTCGCTACTTTTCCCCATGTGAGTATTATCTGGGTGCTAAATGGTGTTCTCACTCTACAACCTTGTGTTTTTGATGCAAAGTCCTGTCTACTAAAATGTTAGACAGGGCTTTGCACCAAAAATAACATCTTCTTGAGGCAGATATTAAGTTGGAGAAATGTTTTAACTCATTCTACCTTTTTACACGCTGCATGTGTGCTGCACTATACAGTGCACATCCAATGTGTTAAAAGTATTAAAGTTTGTCTAGGCACAGTATTTTCTAATTTGTACTGGGTGGTTAACTGTTAAGTACAAAACTTATGCAGGACATCATGCACATACTTTTGCACCATGGAGCAAAAGCATGTGTGCATCATGCTAGTTAGCCAGTTTGTGCACCAGTGCTGGAGAAGAGAGCATCAGTGCCATATCTTAGTACATATGGTTCTACAATGCTCTCTTCCCCTAGAGCTGTGGCAGCATCGCAACTTTGCTGTGCTGCATGCCTCTATTTTTTTTTTTTTAAATGTGCCCGTAACTGTCAGTGAGCATGTGTGAATCAGTGAGTGAGAATGTGACTGAGAAAAAGTGTGACTGCAAAAAAGTGAGAGTATGTGGATGAGAATGAATGGTTGTGAACAAGAATGAGTGAGTGGCAGTGAGCGAGCACAAATGTGAGCGAGAATAAATCAGTGCAAGTTAGTGAAAATGAATGAGAATGTAATTGTGAATGAGTGAATATAAGTGAGCATGAGTGAGAATGTAGTGTTATGCTTGTGAGTCTGTACTTGACCCCGACATACTGAAGGTAATTGTTGACTTAAAGAGACACCCATGGCACAATTCTGGGACTGGGATTCTGGAAGGAATTCTTTGTATGACAAGCATCTGCGAGAAAAAGCTAGCACACAAGGCCACACTAGATGTTATACTTAGCATAAGGGGACACCAGTGACAAAATGCTGGCATAGGAATACTGGGTGAAATTTGTGGCGTAGGGGAAAAATGCTGTTGCATGTAAGAAAATTCTTGCCTGGCACCGGGCCACCCGTGTCAAGGTAATTTTTCGCATAAAGGAGGACAACTATGGTATATAGGAGGAGCAATTATGACAAAATGCTGGCCATGACATACTAGAGGGTTTTGACATTGGGATCACCCACGGTTTATGGGTGGCACTAATGGCAACATTCTGACCGTGGCATATTGTATGTAGTTTTTGAACTTAAGGGTCAAATGACATATGTAGACTACCCATGACAATATGCTGTATCTGACACAATCAAGGCACTTTTTGCTGCATGGGACCATCCTAAACACATTTTGGAAAAAAAGGCGTGAACTCTTGGGAGCATCATGCTAAATTGGCCTGGCAAATCATGAAAGACTTGAATATTAAATGAGAGCAGAGCCTTTGGCGTTTTGGCTTTTTAGCAAATGTATGTGAAAATCCTGCGTTAAAATGCACTATCAGTCCAAATGTTCATCAGGGTAGATCGCAGGAACCCTCCCTAGAAGATGCTAGGCTCACTCTATTCACTCACTACAATTCAGAGCAAGAATTAGGACTCACTACTTTAAAAAATCACCACCTGCGACTCCAAGAACAGCAGGCAAACAGTGTCTTAATGAGCACTATTTGCTTTTTGCAGCTTCCACTGGCATTGGGATATTGCACGTTAGATTTTGTTAAATTAATAAACTCAGCAGTGCAATATGCACTCTTCTGATTAAATAAAAAATAAACTAAAGAACAAACTTTTGTAAACAATTTGTTATTATTGTGAATACATGAAAAATTCTGAATAAAGCCTTTACCTCTGTACTTCACATGAGTGACAGAACCTTGCAGAGAACTTAAATAAAAATGTATTAACAGTAAAGAATAATGTAGGACAATGATATAGTTTATACTCAATATATGGCCAACTCTACATCATTTTATACATGTGGAAATAACTACTATTGTTTTATTTATATCCCTTTTTATCTCTCCCAGTGATTTAGCAATACATTTCTCATTGGAGTATGGAGTAGGGAAACTGTTAAATAATTACAGTCTGTGGTATAAACCATGAAGGCTCCAAGTGCTGTTGTGTGTTTTGTGGTACCACATTCTCTACAGATAAACACATAGGGGGTCATTACGACCCCGGCGGTGGGCGCTAATGTGGCGGTAGTACCGGCAACAGGCTGGGTGTACTTACCACCACATCATGACATTAGCGGGTTGGCAGAAGCCAACCTGCCAATGTACCACTCTGACCACCACAGCGGTAACAGCCGCCGGGTTGGAGATATCCATCTCCAGCCCAGTGGCCGCCATTGTGCCGCCTGCAGGATTATGACCCTGCATACCGCCATGGTTTTCGTGGCGTTCGTAACGCCACGAAAACCATGGCGGTAGACCATATCAGTGACAGGGAATTCCCCCCCACCTCTCCAGATACCCCCCACCCTCCCACCTCTCCACCACCCCCAGCTGCCCCTACATCCACGTCCCCCCTTCAGACAAACACACGCATACACACACTCATTCACACATACATACATGCATGCATACATCCAATCACACACACATTTGCACACACTTCCAAACATACACGCAGACACGCATTCACATTTCACAACATACATGCACTCACACGTCCGTACATGAACACACACATTCAACCCTCAAAACACACCCACATTCATGCACACACATACATTGACACACACACAACACCCTCATCCCCCTCCCCCGTCAGAGACCCAACTCACCTGGATCCAGGGGGTCCTCCGGCAGGAGACAGGACAGGCGCTGCTACCACCAGCAGAACACCCCCAGACAGTATCATGTGTCATGATACGGCTGGCAGCCGTCTACTGGTGTGGCGCTGCTGGTGGTAGCAGTGCCACCTTACTGCCATCCGCCAGTATGGCCTCGGCCAGATTTCTGCCATTCTTGTGGCGGAAATCTGGCTGTGGTCATATTATGGCGGATTGCTGGTAGCCGCAGTGACGGTCTTTTGCTGGCCGTCACAGCTGCGGTAGGCGGCATTTACCGCCAATCTTATAATGAGGGCCATAATCTTTCATGCAATACTAAGAGAAACAACTTATGATCTCCTTTCATATCATGTCAGTACCCTAATAAAAACAGTATCTAAAACAGACATTTTTCTATGCTGTGTTATTATATTATCAACATACAACAATTTTCATATGGGACTTATTTTATTCAGGGCTTCTAATCCAAATTGTCTGAGATCCTGTGAGGAGAACTTGAAGGGAGGTGGATGAGTTCCCCTGGGACATAGGTTTCCAATCCTTGTGACTTCTTCCTGTTTACAGACCTCTAAACCTACAGCAGTCAACTTTCAGCAAATTTGGCACTATTGCAAATACTACTACTTGGAAGTATCTTCCTGGCTGAGACATTTGTTTTCCTTTGGGGCACCTAAATTTGACCTGTTGGGTCATTCTTCGACTCAATAACATGTGTGTGAGGTGGACAATAGCGTTCTGAGAAGACCCCTTGAGTTTGTTGGGGTTGAAAAGTCGACAGTATTCTCCCATATGGTTAAAGATCTCTTATGAGTGAAAGGAGTACGCTTGACACAGAGGCTACCTGACGGACTTACCACTCTTAGTACCATTGGGAAATGTGTAATGTGCAATTGTAATATGTTGTATATATGTGTTTTGTATAAGCACGGCCTCATCTGCACCATTGATTCACTTTTGATTTTGTAATATTTGATCATTAATTGGATTTAATACATATTCTTACTTGATGAATTCAAATGTTGTGTCCAGCATCTTTATCTTAAGTATGGTTTCTGTAAGCAATAACTATACTACTACAGAAACTGGTGCTCAATTAAATTGGAGATTATATATTAAGGGGGTAAGCAGAGGTATAAGGCTTACAGACGATTTGGATTATAAACCATGAATAAAATAAGTCCCATGTGACAATTGTTGTTGATTGTATTCACCCCAGTCCCGTAGGCATACTGGGTAGTCCTTATTGTGCAAGCTAGTGTTATTATATTAGTCATGCTTTTATTAACTAACTTCAGTGATGTCAATTATTGTGATGCCATCAAGGTTAAGGTCATATGACATTACTTCATAGGAGAATTGAAGGACAAAGATCATATGATGTCACTTCCTAGATGCCATTATAGTCAAGGAGGTGTGATGTCATTTCTGCTGCGCTGGGCAGTTTGGTGAATTGAGGTCCAAGTATAACTTCAAGGCTTGTAGGCTACCTCCAGAATTTACCTAAATGGGCCCTTGTTTGCCCACCTGAACGCACCTTTGGCCCATCCAGATAAAAGTTCCTGGAACCGGGCCTGTCTCTAATTGTCTCAACAGCACGATTTTTGGTGAACAAAGTTATTTCCAGTGACACTGTCAGTTTCATGCAGGAGCACTGATCAGGAGTCTCTGATGACTTTGAGAATGTCAGCAGCTGATGATTTACCTTCACTTGGACCCCACAATAAAGAACCAAGCTGTACAGGGTCTACAGTTGCAGCGGTAGATGTGTATAGCTTTAATGGCTTGTGCTGGTTTTCCTAACGTAAACTGTGTTCCTCCCAATGAAAAGTATAAAATGTCCAATACCAAGTCACTGACTTCTGTTGTCAACCATCCCAACCATATATTAGGGATTACAGAGACTGTTTCCCAGCAGGTATTCAGCTGCTTGATATTCTGTGTAGAAGAATATGTTCTTAACCCTATGTAGACTGTCAAAGATCTAAAACACAGCCCAGGAATCTCACCAATTTACAAGGAAATGTAGATTACATTCAAGGTCCTTTTGTTTCCTTCAGTGAGCTATGTGAAACTGAAGTTCAGAACATATGAGGCCACTGCATTTCAACTTTTGTGTCCTCTCCTTTACCAGTAGTGCAATTGCACGCTCCTGTTCGAAATCGCAGTCACCGTTTGGGTGTTGGTTTGGCTTCCACTTGTGTATGACATGCACCATGTTATATTGATTTGTACAGCACACTAATGTTCTATAAATCTTTTACCAACTTACCATTGAATGAGTTGCAGGTTGCTAGCATAAAAATGAGTGCATTATGTATCGATGAGCACAAATGAGTTTAGGCCCATATTTATACTTTTTGACGCTAAACTGCGCTAACGCAGTTTAGCGTCAAAAGATTTTGCGCCGTCTAACGCCATTCTGAAGCGCCATGCGGGCGCCGTATTTATGGAATGGCGTTAGCCGGCGCAAGCGGACCGGCGCTGCCTGGTGTGCGTGGAAAAAAAACACGTACACCAGACAGCGCCGGCGTAGGGGGAAAATGGCGTATGGGCGTCTTAAAATGGGGCAAGTCAGGTTACGTCGAAAAAATCGTCGTAACCCGACTTGCGCCATGTTTTTTCGACGCCCATCCCCCATCAACATGACTCCTATCATTGTAAAGATAGGAGTCATGCCCCCTTGCCCAATGGCCATGCCCAGGGGACTTCTGTCCCCTGGGCATGGTCATTGGGCATAGTGGCATGTAGGGGGGCACAAATCAGGCCCCCCTATGCCACAAAAAAAAAAAAAAAAATACTTACCTGAACTTACCTTAATGTCCATGGGATGGGTCCCTCCGTCTTTGGGTGTCCTCCTGGGGTGGGCAAGGGTGGCAGGGGGGGTCCCTGGGGGCAGGGGAGGGCACTCTGGGCTCATTTTGAGCCCACTTGTCCCTTAACGCCATGCCTGACCCAGGCGTTAAAAAGCGGCGCAAAAGCGCCGTTTTTGGCCACGCCCACTCCCGGGCGTCATTTTTGCCCGGGACTATAAATACCACGTAAAGGCCTGGGAGTCATTTTTTAAGACGGGAACGCCTCCCTTGCATATCATTAACGCAAGGAAGGGGTTCACGCTAAAAAATGACGCACTCTCCGGGCACTTTGGCGCCCGAAGCGTCTAACGCCATAGTATAAATATGGCGTTAGTTGGCGTTAGTTTAGCGTCGAATTTGCGTCGAAAAAAACGACGCAAATTCGGCGCAAACGGAGTATAAATACGGGCCTTAATGTCAGTTTTTGCAATAGAGCAAATTGAGAGTGGAGAACTCTCTGGGCTCGGTCAGGTCTTTGCATCAAGGTGTTTTCGCTCACGAATCTCCTGAGAGGGCATCCAGGCCCTTCACACCAAGTCCTGTCAGCTGCTGCCTCCCATTGCAGTATTGTCTGCCATACATCCCAGACTTCCCGGGACCCATACAGGGATCAAGTCATCTGACAGGATGGGCCCAACCTCACTGTCAATCAATCAATCAGTCAGTCAGTCATTTGTAGAGCACGTCCCTGTCACCCCTGGGGGTATCTGGGCACAAGGGTGTGATGTCTCTGTCAAAGAGCCAGGTCTTGAGTCTCTTTCTGAAGTCTGCCAGTGATGGTGCAGTTCGGAGGGGGAGGGGTAGGTCGTTCCAGGCCTTGGCTGCAATGTAGGCAAAAGAGCAGCCGCCACAGCGGCTACACTGGATCCTGGGTGTGTGTGCGAGGGCCAGAGATGAGGAGCGCAGGGGTCTAGTGGGTTGGTGGAAGTGTAGCTGGTGTTTGATGTAGTCCGGCCCTTGATCGTGTAGGGCTTTGTAGGTGTGCATAAGGAGCTTGAAATGACATCTCTTCTGGATGAGGAGCCAGTGGAGGTTTCTGACATGGGGGGTGATGTAGGTGCACCTGGGAAGGTCCAGGATGGGTCTGGCGATGGTGTTCTGTATTGTCTGGAGTCTCTTTAGGAGTCGGCGTAGAGAGCGTTGCTGTAGCCGAGGCGACTGGTGATGAGGGCCTGTGTGACGGTTTTCCTGGTGTTGGCTGGGATCCATATGAAGATTCTGCAAAGCATGCAGAGAGTGTAAAAGCAGGAGGAGGCGACTGCATTGATTTGTTGCTTCATGGTCAGCTCACTGTCGAGGATGATGCCAAGGTTGTGAGCGTGTCCTGTAGGTGTGGGAGTGGGTCAATGTTCAGCTGGCCACCGAGTTCAGCTAGCCACCAGCTATGGTTCCCACTGTCTCCTACTAGGCCAAAGATGGGTCCTCTTTGAAAGTCATATATCGTTTTTCATTCTTGAAACTGTGATAAAAAAACTCAACTGTAATAAATTATTACAGTTTAGCGGCTGTGTCATTTCTTTATTATAAGTAACTAGGTGCACTACCTGTTACCTAGAGTAAGGAAATTAGATACAGGCATTTATACAGGGATTGCAGGCTGCAATGTATTATAGCATTAATAATGATCACCATATTAATTTACCATTAAAATTCTTAAGGACAGAGGGCAAGGGAGGACTTCTACATAGCGTCCAGTTTGAAAAGCTTGAAAAGGTAGGGAATGTAGGAGAATATAAGGCAAGAACGATGGGTGACTTGGTACCTATGTATAGGGATGTTTTGTTACTTGACTTTAATGTAAATAAAATCAAGAAGATCCTGCTCTGAGAATGCATGGAGCGTGCAGATATCAAAACTAAAATGAGAAAGACTCGCCGACCAACATATAAAGGCCTTTCAGCTGGGGTGTAACTCTAGGGGGTTGTGTTTGGGGTGTTACACCCCCCTAATAAATGTATTTTCTTTTACATAATTGTTGGGTACAACTGTTTCCAGTGGGGTATGGTGAGGTGTCTGTCCGATTTCACCAGGAATTTTACATACACACAGACAAAAACGCACACACACGCTCACTCCCTTTCTGTTTTGAAAGTCCTCTAAAATATTGGTTATTTTACAAAATATTTTGTTTTCTTTCACTTAGTGCACCTACCGACCCTCACTCCTCACCCTTTCCATTGCCCCTTAGGCCCCTCTCATGCACCCTGCTTGTCCTAAAATGCCTAAAATGTGTTTTAACATTTTCTGCCAGTGTGATCATTGGGAAACCTGAAGTTCACCCCCCACCACCCACCCCAATCTTACTGACTAAGCTACGTCCCTGCTTTCAGCCAGACCTGCAGTGATTCTGGCTGGTGGCTGATGAGTGCCCTAGACACTACCTTGTGTATTCCACTGCTGATCCCAGGCCGTTGAATTATGCATGTATTTATATTTGCTCTCAATGAAGGAATTGTTGTGCTCTTTGTCTGCTCTCCACATCATCAAACGCCCGGCCCTTCACGTTAGAAGTCTTCAATTTGCATCTGCAGTCAGTGCCTGCACCCAAAGTGACCATTAATGCATCATTTTTTAAACTGTTCCACTTGGGGTTTTGTCTTTAATGAATTCGCTTGGAACAACAGGCTGATGAATACGGCTTGGGGCTGCAGCTGGTGCGGCCGAAGGAATGCAGCACAATGTCTGCCAGGTCTCCGCGTCGATGGGCGGCGGGCTTCAGCAATGGGCGAGCCCCAAGCACGTGCTGCTGGCGCATACAGCTGACGGCGGCTGGGGCTGCTACTCAAGGGGCGCTTGTCTACATAGTGAGGGTCCTCGAGGCAGTTTCTTTAGCTTTTTATCTCCCTGTTTGTTCTGCAGAGAAAGCCTCTCAGCTGGTGAAAGCAAATGAAAAGGAGCGGCTTTTCAGACAGGTCTCCCCGGGGAGCCATGCTGGAAGGTGAAAGCATGGCAAAACGGGCAAGTCGCAATGTACAAGCCTCCTTAGGGACAGGCATGATATGAAAGGGTCTGAGAGTACACGAGAATGATGTCTGCATCACCACGCCTTACAGCACGGAAAATCGCCCTTGCTTGTTGCCTACCGGCTAATGGCGCAGTTCAGAATCCAAATGGCGACTACATCTTTGACACGAATTATACTTAATAAGCCTTGAAAAATGGAAAATTAAACTCTTAAAGGCACCTCAGAAGGAGGCCCAACTTTTCCTGAAACCTAAAAATATAACAAATTCGTGGATATTAAAAATCTATATTTTATCATTTTAAGAATACATGAGTTGCAAGTCGCTAGCATAAAAATGAGTACATTATCTATTGATGAGTACAAATGAGTTTTACATCAGTTTTTGCGATAGAGCAAATTAGTAGTGGAGCACTCTGCGTTCATTCAGGAGTTTGCATCAGAGTATTTCATCACCCGACCTCACTGTTAGACTGGCCGCGAGTACTTTTATTCGTGCATACGAATAAACATACATATAAACATAGTTTATATTTCTTCTTTTTATAAATAAAAGTTCTGTAAAAATAAATAAATAAATGATCATTATCACCTGCCATTTAGCATCTAAATATCAGTTGTATTTTACCCTGCCTCCTCACTTGATACAACGGCCTCATTAACACATACCTTATTGGCATTTTTTCAAATTGTAGTCATTACATACCAAGACACATTATTTGAAACAGGTGATTTATCTAAAAACCACAAATGAAGCAAACAACTGACATTGAGGTGCGCAGTGTGATCTGAGTAGATATAGAGCGACACCAACTAGAGCTGTAGGTTTTACAGGTGCCTGTAAATATCAATGGGTACATATTTACTAAAACTTTGTCAGAGTCTGTAGTGAACTCTAAACGTTGACCTGGGGAAGAGTGGAGAATGGGAGGGCAGGGGCCTTTGGTCTTTGTAGAACCAGATGAGCTGGTGTGACTGGTTATTCAATGTGCTCACAAGAGGGTGTATTGAAGAATTGATGTTGTCTAGTGCAGCATACAAGTCCTACTACACTGATCTACAATATGCAGATGACACAGTAATTTTAGTGAGGGCCCTGGGTGGGCTGCAGAGAGCATTAAAAGCCAGGAACAGCTACTGCAAAGAAATCATTTTAAGGACTAATAAAGATAACACTAAGATAATACTATTGGTCATAAGATAATTAAAACAGGTTATTGGCAGTAGGAAGTCAAGAAAGTTGAGCTCTCCAATAGTTAAATTATCTTGCAGTATGTTTGGAAGGAAGAGGAGGCCCAACCATGCAGCTAGCATCTTTACAATCTACAACACTAGCACGTAAAACCTCCTTTACCAGCCAGTGCACTAAAGACAGGCCCGTGTATGAGGCCATCGCTACAGTGGCAGTCCAACAAATGCCAACTCTTACTTATGGAATGGTAATCTTAAATGCAAAATTAGTCAAATAAACAGACATTGGATAGGTCGAACGTCTAGGCTTCTATTTCATTTACCTGATAGCACTGTGCAAGCTCAAGCACGCTTAAAATTCAGCATCATGAAACAGTCCTTTTTCTTGTTACACATAACTTAAATATGCTCCCCCAATCAAAAACTGGCATTTTTAGTGTGGCAAGCAACAGTATTCCTTGGAGGGGGCTGATATACCTTAGATTGGCTCTCAAAAATCTTCACTTAGCTGGAGCAAGTCATTGCCAATCGCACAGATAGGAAGACTATCAAGCAAACAAGCAAAGCTCATACCTCTCAACGAAGACGAGGCTGTACTACAACCAAGGAGACACACCGGCATGGTCTACAGCAGGCGCGGCCCGTCCTTTAGGGTGGAGGGGCCACGCCCCCCCACCTTTTGCCCCTCATGAAGAGTGTCTGTCAGGCTGAACAAAGGTGAGCCTGACAGACACTCTTCATGTTCAGGTCAGGCAGCCAGGAGCAGACGTGCACGATTTGCGCAGACTCCTGGCTGCCTGAGCTGAACTTTGCTGGGCTGAGGAGATCACAGCTTCTATGGGCACGACCTCCTCGGCTCAGCAAAGGTGCCTCGAGGCCCTGCCCTGCATGACGAGGAAATCGTCACCCATTGACTTCGACCTGGGCACTTCAGGTTTAAGCCCTGAAGCAACCAGGGCGAGTGTCAATCAGTGACACTTTGTCACAGAGTGGGGTGGGGTCAGCAGTCTCACTGACCCCTTCCCACTCTGTGACAAGGCTGGGACTGCCTGGACCTAAGGTCAGCCAATGAGGGAAGGCAGCAGTCCCAACCCTCCTGGGACCTCTGAGGCTGAAGGTAAGTGTGTGTGTGATCTTTTAAAATGACTGTTTGGTGCGTGCGTGCATATTTGAATGTTCTGAGTGTTGTTAATTGATGTGCGTGCGTGCATGTGTGAAAGAATTAGTGTGTGTGTGATCTTTTAAAATGAATGTTTGGTGCGTGCATGCATGTTTGAATGTTATGAGTGTTGTTAATGGATGTGTGTCCGTGCGTGTGTGAAAGAATGAGTGTGTGTGTGATCTTTTAAAATGAATGTTTGGTGCACGCATGCATGCTTGAATGTTATGAGGGTTTTTAATGGATGTGCGTGCTTGCGTGCGTGTGTGTGTGAAAGAATCAGTGTGTGTGTGTGTGTGATCTTTTAAAATGAATGTTTGGTGCGTGCATGCATGTTTGAATGTTATGAGTGTTGTTAATGGATGTGTGTGCATGTGTGAAAGAATGAGTGTGTGCTCTTCTAAAATGAATGTTTGGTGCGTACGTGCATGTTTGAATGTTTTGAATGTTGTTAATGGATGTGCATGCATGCGTGCGTGTGTATGCGAAAGAATGAGTGTGTGTGTGTGCTTCCCGCCCGCTCCCTCCCTCCTAAAGCTGCCGGCCTCCACTTTTACTTTCTCCAGCTGATCCAAAACATTGCTTAGGTTTTTAATTTGTTCGTAAACCAGTGATCCAGTTGCTTTTCCACTTCCTACTTATGCACTCACTGATCCTTGATTCTTGAGATTATCTATATTGTTGCTGCCTCTGAGGGAGCAAGATGAAAAAGTCCAAAGTTCCCTTTTCATAGTAAATATTTTCGTAGTGAAAAAAAATATTTTTTGTAGTTGAATTCTCAGTGTTTCACAGCACTTGTGTCTCTGCTAGTTTAAAATGATCTATGGTGCCTCTTGAGGTGAGTTGCCAGAAAGTTGTCAAATGTTTTTTTTGCTTCTGCTGTTACCTCTTACGGAACTTGTTTTTAGGTTGAGGGTAAGCGTACAACCTCTTGTATACTTCTAATTATACTTCTGTGGGCTTCCAGTTATTTCATTTGTTACTTTCAGTGTCAGTTAAAAACCCTTGCTTGCTAGTGGTCAGTCATGCCTCTTTGTCTCGCCTTCTTCTGTGTGGGAGCAGGGACCAACTACTGATAATTACACTTTGTCCTGTTTATCTGGTCTGTAGGGGACTTTTTTTATTACTTTGTTTCCTGCTCCTGTCAGGGAAGCTTCCCTTTTTATTTGCAGAGCATTCTTCCTCTGAGCTTAGCTGTAAACAAGACTATAAATCAGGCTAGCTTGGTCGCATTTGGTCTTTGTGGGCTATCTCACCCTCTCTCAGCTGCCTGGCTCCTGTCCTTCCTTGGCTTTACCAAGTGTGCCTGCCTGTGTGCTGAGAGGAAGAGCGGAGGATCACTTGTAATTGCTTATAGCCTAGGTATGCAGCTCTACCAGGACTCCACAATCCTTATAGACAGTGCCCACTTCTACTCAATACTGGGATCCCACTCACAGCTCCATCAGTGCACTTCAGTTCACACACTCAAAGCCCTCAGCCGTGCCAGTGCCAGGAACCACACACATCTGCCAGAGCACCTCAGTTCTTACAGTCAATACACCTTGCTGTTCCAGGACTGAGACCTGAGGTGCAGCCCTATCAGTGCACCTCAGTTCACACACTCCAGGCCCCTCAGCCGCGCCAGAACCCCACACATGCTGTCTGCCAGAGCTGTTCCGGTACTGGGACTTCGGGCGCAGTTCCATCAGTGCACCTCAGTTTACACACTTCAAGCCCCTCAGCCATGCCAGTGGCACCTCAGTTCTTACAGTCAGTACACACTTCTATTCAAGTACTGGGACCTCGGGCTCCGCTCCATCAGTGCACCTCAGTTCACCTACTCCAAGCCCATCAGCCGTACCTGTGCAAGAACCCCACACACGCCGCCTTCCAGAGCACTTCAATTCTTACAGTCAGAACACTCTCCTGCGCCAGTACTGGGACCTCGGACTCCGCTCCATAAGTGCACCTCAGTTCACACTATCCAAGACCTCCGCTGTGCCAGAACCGCACACATGCTGTCTGACAGAGCTCCTGAGTTCTAACAGTCAGTACATTCTGACGTTCCAGTACTAGGACCTCAGGCGCAGCTCCACCAGTGCACCTTAGTTCTGCCCCGGCAAGGTCACTCACTCTCATATACTGGGCTCCTGCTCACATACAGTTCCATTACAGCAGCTCAATTCTAATATTCAGTCCCACTGCTGAGCCTATACTGGATATAAAAAAGCAAAACACAGCTCAGCCAGTGCACCTCAAATCTAACATTCAACACCACTGTTAATGGGAACCACCACAGCTCCGCCAGACGTCATCAATTCTAACATTCAGTGCACATGTCTTCTCAGTATTAAGGCTCACACAAGCCCTTCAAGATTCCTTGCTTATGTGGTTAAGAGGCAATGTCACTCCCATACTGGGCCCCACTCGCAGCTTCACCACGGCACCTCCAGGCTAACACTCGGCAACACTGGCACGCCAACACTGGGTTCCACACATAGCTTCATTAACATACCTCACTTCTGACCTTGTGTGTCCATTACTATTCCAGTAGTGCACATACAACTCTTTCAGTGCACCTCGACCCTAACCTGCAGCTCCCCATTATTCCAATTATGATTTTAGTTTTCTGATTGCATATCTGGGGAGTCATATTTCAGAACTTGTTGAGCTGTTTCATGCCCACACCCCACCATGTTTTTAAAGCAATTTGAGTTTATATGATTGTTTTCTCTTTATCAGCCAGTGTCAAGTTACTTTTCACACCCAGGCCTCAGTTGCACTCCATTTCACAATGTTTGCTGAAGTTGGCATTTCGTCAAAGTGTCTTGTAAAATCCATATTTCTGAGTTTAGCCTTGTCATTATTTCCTCTTGGTTGATTGCAGTCCATTATGTTTTCTTGTGGGGTAGGGTTCTTAGATATTCCTTCTCCAGATGACAGCCCAGATAAGTGCCTGCTGCCATAACTTCCTGCTGTCTTTCAGTGAGTTTTTACTGTACCTGGTTGTGATAATTCTTCTCTTACAGTGAATCTTAGCCTTGTAGAACAAGAACTAGCAAAGCCAATAGGTCTCGCCTTTGTAGTGCAAGCGCAGCACTGTTAGCTTTGCCAATGTTTGTAAAGAATTTAGGAAAGTAAAAGAAAATAAACATTTTCAAAGTAAGGAATAAAAAGCCAATGAATCTTATAATATCTCAAAGTTGGATTTTAAATTCAATGTTTTCAATCCCTATGGATCTGTATAAAGCTAACAACCAGTTATGGGCACATATTCTCTTAAATGTCCTCAATGCAGCAGTTACTGTGGGCATTCCTGCTTCTTGGAGACTGGCATGTATTGTCCCAGTGTTTAAAAAGGGAGACCAAAATGATCCTAAGTCTTATCGCCCTATTTCTCTCCTGGACTCTTCTGCAAATATTTTGGGACAGATTGTCACGACTCACGTGCTGCTTGCGCCTGGAATTTGAAGATCTGGTGGCGTGAATCTTCAATGTTCGGCTTTGGCCCAAAAAGGGGCGACTCTTTCTGGTAGCCACGGTGCTGTAGGCAATGGAGACACCAAGAACAGACCGTGCCCTTCAGAAAGTAGCGCCAGAGGGAAAAACCCCTTCCAAAGGGGAAAAACCTCCAAACAGGAAAAGTCCTGGAGAAAAACAAGAACAAACAAACAGGAATCCAAAAGGAGCAAAAATCCGAAAACACAGAATGCTGAGTCCAAAACCAAAAGGCAAGGAAATCAGGAGCGAAGACACCAACTGAGCAGAAAGTGTTGCAGCGCAAAGAAAGAGGAAAAACACAGCCCTTATATACCAAAAAACAGGAAGTGACCCACAGGAAGTAAAAGGACACCATCTTAGATAGGGAAACAATATATAGAACATAATAGTAGAGGAACCATAGAGAATAGGGAACAAGGAATGCTGGGAAAGCACAGGAATCTGGGAAGGAGGAAAAGACATAAAGAAAGGCACACAACAGACTGCAAAAAGAAGAAAGGACAAAGAAACGAAGAAAAACAGGTAAGAGGGTTCAGAGACCCCTGGGACAGTGAAAGGCAGAAGGAAGAACGAGGCCCCAAGCAAATCTGGGGCCTCGAAACGCGCAGGAGAGGCTGGGGGCGCGCCGCGTCTTAATAACGCGGTGCGCGGCCCGAGCCGAACGCCCGGCAGAAGTCGAGCTCTCGGCTCGCGCCGCACCGCGCGGCGCGACAGTAGGTCCCCCTCCCGAAGGCCCAGGTTTAAGAGGGAATAAACCGTGAAAGCGTTGAGTCAGGAGAGGAGCGTGAACGGAAGAGGCATCTTCCCATGAACATTCACTGAGAGGATAACCCTTCCAATGAATCAGATACTGAAGTCGTTTATGAAAAAGACGAGAGTCACAGATTTCCTGCACTTCATATTCAGGAGCATCATTCACAAGGACAGGAGGTGGACAAGGAAACTGACGTGAGTAAGGATCAGGCACATAAGGTTTAAGCTGAGAAACATGAAAAACCGGATTGATCTTCCATGTATGGGGTAAGTGAAGACGGACAGTGACAGGATTGACCAACTGGAGAATACGGAAAGGCCCATAGTAACGAGGTGTGAACTTGTTTTGAGAGAGACGTGAGGGCAAGAATTTGGAGGAGAGCCAGACTTTATCTTGCAGATGATAATTTGGATTGGTTGTACGTCTCTTGTCTGCAGCCTTCTTCATATACCTCTTGGTATGTAACAAATTAGATCGAATTAGTTTATGGAGTTGGAGAAGGCGTTTGGAGAAATAGTTAATAGCAGGTAGAGGAGAGTTGGATTGTGGAGAAGTAGGGAAAGAGGTAGGATGAAAACCATAGGAACAGAAAAAGGGAGTGACCTTGGAGGCACTATGGACTGAGTTATTGTAGGAAAATTCAGCTAAAGAGAGGTAAGTGCTCCAGTTACTTTGGGTAGAATTGCAAAAGCATCGAAGATATTGCTCTAGTCCTTGGTTCAGACGCTCAGTCTGTCCGTTGGTCTGAGGATGGAACCCTGAAGACAGGGCTCTATTCATATTCAGTGTTTTACAAAAATGCTTCCAAAATCGGGAGATGTACTGAGGTCCTCTATCAGAGATTATGGTATGTGGAAGTCCATGGAGACGGAAGACATGATCTATGAATATTTGACCTAGTTCTTGGGAAGTAGGCAGCTTTTTTAGGCCAGTGAAATGAGCCATCTTTGTGAAAGAATCCACTGTGACCATGATAACCCGGTTTCCTGCTGATGGTGGGAGCGAACACATAAAATCAGTAGAGATAGTATGCCATGGGGCCGATGGAACAGGCAAAGGTTGTAGTAATCCTGCCGGTCTGGTGTGAGGTATTTTGACTTGGGCACATATGGGACAGGCCTGAACGTATCTTTCCACATCCAGTTTCCAGGTAGGCCACCAAAAAAATCGTGAAAGTAGTTCTTGTGTGGCTTTGATGCCTCTGTGACCAGCTACAGGGGAATCATGGCACATTTGTAATGCTTTCTTTTGCACCTTGTTTGTAGGGAGGAATATCAGGTCTTGGTAATAAAAATATCCTTGTTTCTTGTACAATAATGGTCTTAGTTCTTCTATGTCATGGTCCGATAGGTTGGCATATTCTTGTTGTACTTCTTCCAGGAAAGACTGAGCCACTCCAATGATCTTACTGGGTTCTAGAAGATACTGGGATGAGGAAGGAGAACACTCTGGATATCGGCGAGACAGAGCATCAGCCAGAATGTTTTGAGACCCTGGAATATATGTAATATAAAAATCGTACTGACTGAAGAAAAAGGCCCAGCGGGCCTGACGACTATTCTGGCATACAAAATTTCTTAAACATTGTAAATTACGGTGGTCTGTCCTCACCTCAAATGGTTCCTTGGAACCCATCAGAAACTGCCTCCACTCAAGGCAGGCTGTTTTCAGAGCCAATAATTCCCTTTCAAGTACGGAATAATGTTGTTCAGCTGTGGAAAGGATATGAGACAAATAGAAAACAGGATGTTCAAGGCCATCATCCTCTTGTCGTTGGAGTAAGACAGCTCCGATGGCTCTCTCAGAAGCATCAGTTACTACTATAAATTGCTTGGTGGTATCTGGATGTCTTAAGATGGGGGCTTGGGTGAAGGCTCTCTTTAAGCTTTGAAAGGCTGCTTCAGCAGCCTCAGTCCAGACAAACCCCTTCTTTAAATTGTCCTTCTTTAAGGTGTGAGTTATGTGGCTAGTCTGACTGGCAAAGTCTAGAATGAATTGTCGATAGAAGTTTGCTAAACCTAGGAAACATTGTGTTTCTTTTATGGTAGAAGGAGAAGGCCACTCTAGGATAGCTTGTACCTTTTCTTGATCCATAGCTATGCCGGTGGGACTTAAATGATAGCCCAGATATTTGACTTCCGTTATGTCAAACTCACATTTCTCTGGTTTGCAAAATAGTTGATGATCACGAAGTCTTTGAAGAACTTGTTTCACATGGGAAGTATGGAGTTCAGGATTTCTAGAATAAATAAGAATGTCATCTAGGTAGATCACGACTGTCTGATTAAGTAGGTCTGAAAACACTGAGTCCATAAATCTCTGGAAGATTGCGGGGGCGTTAGTAAGACCAAACGGCATAACCCTATATTCAAAATGGCCAAATGGGGTCCTGAATGCTGTCTTCCATTCGTCGCCTTCTCTTATGCGTAAAAGGTGGTAGGCTCCTCGTAAATCCAATTTAGTAAAACGTTGGGCCCCTCTGATTGCTTCCAGTATGTCCCTGATGAGAGGCAAAGGATAACGATCTTTAATGGTGATTTTATTCAGACCTCGAAAATCCAGGCACGGACGAAGATCCTTAGTCTTCTTGGGCACAAAAAAGAGAGGGGCCCCAGCCGGAGACGACGATGGAACAATAAGACCACTCTGTATATTTTCGTCCAGATACTCCTTTAGAACTTCCCTTTCGGGTTCCGTGAGGGAGTACATCCTCCCAAAAGGAACAATTGTGCCGGGTTCTAATGGAATTGCACAATCATATTCTCGATGTGGAGGTAGCACAGGTTTTGACGGTTTTTGGAAAATATCCTGAAACTCCAAATAGTGGTCTGGGACCCCTTGGACCGTATTAATGGACATACCAGTGGCACCTTCAGTAGCTAAGGATCTTTTCGGAGACCAATACTTGTCGGAAGTAAAACAGTTCTCGTGACAAAATTGCGAAGACAAAGAGACTGTCCGGGTAACCCAATTTATATATGGGTTATGTCTAATGAGCCACGGAATTCCAAGAATGATGGTATGGTTAGGGGACGTAATAAGATCGAAGGAGATGTGTTCTTGATGGTTTCCCACCTGTAGACTTAACATCAGGGTAGTGGTGTCTACAGGACCAAAGGATATCAAAGATCCATCCACAGTGTGTACCTGTTCGGGTACTTCTTTTGCTTGAGTAGGAACTAGGTTAGCAGCAGCCCATGTCTTGTCCATGTATATACCACTAGCACCACAGTCTAGTAATGCCATAGTCTTTTCTTGACGACCGTCAGGAAGTTGTAACAGGACAGGAAAGATGAACAAGGCAGTTGTATTGTCATTAAAGGAGCTGATGGAAGGTATAGCTGTAGATCCCGTCCCCTCCCTTCTTACAGAGGACGGGAGGTGGCGTTTCCCGAAGGTCTGGACGGACGTACTGGACAGGTACGGAGTATGTGACCAGCAGAACCACAATACAGGCACAACCCTCTCTTGCGTCTGTCTTCTCGTTCACTAGCAGAGAGCGGACCTCGGGTAGTATCCACCTGCATGGGTTCCCCTTCGATGTCTCTAGCAGGAGTGCGAGGTTCCTCGGAACGCTGCAGGTATGCACGTGAGCTACTTGGCTGGGTAAACCCTCTACTCCTTTTCTTTTCCGATCTCCGTTCCTGAAGACGATATTCGATGGACAGTGCTTGATCCATCAGGCCACGAAGATCTTCCGCTCTGGTAGAATGCACTAGTTCATCCTTTATTTCTTCTTTGAGTCCTCTACGAAATAATGTTACCAGAGTACGTTCCACCCAAGTGGTCTCTGCCGCCAGCTGACGAAAACGGGTTATATATTGCAGGACGTCTTGGGAGCCTTGTTGGATGTCGCACAAGGCTTCTTCAGCGGAGGCTTCCAATCCAGGACGGCTAAACATTTGTTTGAAGCGACTCACAAAGGCGGAATAGTCTGACAATACAGGGTCGTCGGAGGACACCATCGGGGTTGCCCAGGCCAAGGCTGGACCGGATAAGGCACTGATAAGATAACCCACCTTGGTCCTGTCGTGGGAGAATTGAGTAGGTCGGAAGGCGAAATACACCGTTAAAGCATCCAAGAACTCGCGAAGCTTGGTTGGTTCACCAGAGAAACAAGGGGTAGAAGCGGAGATTGTCGGAACATCACTGGTGCGGAGGGCCAAAGCCTGTCGTAACGCAGCATTTTCATTACGTAGTTGTTGCAACTCCTGGGCTTGTTGCTGAATCGTGGTTAACAGAGATTGCTCCGGATCTGCAGCAGCCGCCACTGTATTATCCATGGTGTTTGAGGACGTCGGAATGGTTAGGCGCTGCAATCTGTCACGACTCACGTGCTGCTTGCGCCTGGAATTTGCAGATCTGGTGGCGTGAATCTTCAATGTTCGGCTTTGGCCCAAAAAGGGGCGACTCTTTCTGGTAGCCACGGTGCTGTAGGCAATGGAGACACCAAGAACAGACCGTGCCCTTCAGAAAGTAGCGCCAGAGGGAAAAACCCCTTCCAAAGGGGAAAAACCTCCAAACAGGAAAAGTCCTGGAGAAAAACAAGAACAAACAAACAGGAATCCAAAAGGAGCAAAAATCCGAAAACACAGAATGCTGAGTCCAAAACCAAAAGGCAAGGAAATCAGGAGCGAAGACACCAACTGAGCAGAAAGTGTTGCAGCGCAAAGAAAGAGGAAAAACACAGCCCTTATATACCAAAAAACAGGAAGTGACCCACAGGAAGTAAAAGGACACCATCTTAGATAGGGAAACAATATATAGAACAGAATAGTAGAGGAACCATAGAGAATAGGGAACAAGGAATGCTGGGAAAGCACAGGAATCTGGGAAGGAGGAAAAGACATAAAGAAAGGCACACAACAGACTGCAAAAAGAAGAAAGGACAAAGAAACGAAGAAAAACAGGTAAGAGGGTTCAGAGACCCCTGGGACAGTGAAAGGCAGAAGGAAGAACGAGGCCCCAAGCAAATCTGGGGCCTCGAAACGCGCAGGAGAGGCTGGGGGCGCGCCGCGTCTTAATAACGCGGTGCGCGGCCCGAGCCGAACGCCCGGCAGAAGTCGAGCTCTCGGCTCGCGCCGCACCGCGCGGCGCGACACAGATTATTTTAAGGCATCTGGAGGCCTGGATGATAGGAAATGATATTCTAAGCCGGGACCAGTATGGTTTTAGGGAAGGCCTCGGTACGCGATAACAATATCTCAATCTATTGATGATGATTGGTAAATACACGCAGGCCAGGAAAGGTACCCTCTATCTTGCTTTTATTGACCTTAGTTGTGCCTTTGATAAGGTGAACGGTCCATTTTATGGGAGAGGTTAAATCAGTTAGGGTTGGATCCTAATATTGTAGAGCTGCTCCGATATCTCCATTTTGGGACGATTGCAAATGTGACGGTGGGGCCTAATGGGGAATGCTCAGAGGCTTTTAAGCTTTCAAGGGGTGTTCGCCAGGGGTGTGTTCTGGCTCCTACTTTGTTCCTCCTATACACAAATGGACTGTCTGATTTTTTGATGGAACATTGTAGGGATGTCCCAAAGGTGAATGGTATTGATATCCCTGTGCTGACGTACGCTGATGATGCGGTCCTTATGGCCCGCACTATGAATGGTCTCCGGGAAATAGTTAGAGCTTATGCCTCCTTTATGTCAGCTTTGGGTTTAGAGGTCAATTTTAAGAAATCACATTTTATGGTTTGTGGAAGACCCTTAAGCAGGGTGGGGGAGCTAAGGCTGGAGGATCAAATTATCAGCAGGGTCCATGAGTTTCCATACTTAGGAGTCATTTTTGATGAGAAAGGATCTTGGAAACCCTGTATTGCCAGAAGGGGTGTGCTTTTTCATGCAACAGTTGGTGCGACTTTTGACTTTGCTGTAAGGGTAGGTAGTAAACCTATCAAGCCTTTGCTTGAAATCTATAGGCGGAAATGCCTCCCTGTCCTGCTGTATGGTGCGGCACTTTGGGGGTATAGGGACACCCGAGCTCTTATGGTGGTAGAAAATCGGTTCTGTAGAAGGCTTTTGGGAGTTGGACAAAATATCCCTGGTTTTTGCCCTCATCTGGAACTGGATCTTGAGTGTGTGCAGGACACTATCCAGTTGGCTCCCCTTCTGCTATGGATCTCAATCTGGAGTAACGAACATGCCACTCTTAATAGCGATATCTTAAGGGATTGTTTGGCTTGTGACAATGCAAAGAATATTCCCTGGTTGACGCGCATAAGGAAGATGGCTCATGATCTGGGGCGGCCTGAATTGTTTGACTACCCTGAGGGCCTGATTAGTTGTGATAAGAAATGGGCTCAGGACAATTTTTTGAGAATCCAGGAGACCAAGAGGGAGGGGGAGGCCTTAGGGAAAAAATCGATCAGGGATTTTATCATGTTGAAGATGTGGGTGGGTCCTGAGCGCTATCTCTTAGAGATAAAGGATGTGAGGGAAAGATCTCTTATAACTCGATTCCGTTTGGGGATCATTAGAAGTAATCAGTGCTTTCCGCTAGGTCAGTATGGGGAAAAATCTATTAGACCTTGCCCCTGTGATGGGGTGTCCCAACATACCCTGTCCCATTTTACATTGTTTTGTGTTTTTTATGCACCATTTAGAACTCGATTTCTATTACCTCTCCTAAGGCCCAAGGGTTTCGTGCAATATCGTCCTGCTTTTATGTGGTTGCAAATGGCCTCAGATGTATTGGTGTGGAAGGGCCTGGGATCATTCCTGAAGGGAGCTATCACTTGGCGTAAAAATGTAGAGTTTTTAGAATTATTATATATTTTTTTTATCTAACTGTTTTCTATGAATGAGGTTTTATATGTTTATATTTTTGATGGGTGTTTTTACTATATATGGTTTTACTGTTGTATTAACAATTGTATTGGTGTTTATTTGCTGTAATGGATGAATTTTTTCATACCGAATAAAAGTCTTTCTTCTTCTTTTCTCTCTGTAAATCACACATTTGTTTTTCAAATACTGTTCACTCAGGAAACTCAGGAACAGAATCAGAATGTAAAGGGAAATGCTTGTCAAGGGCTAATTTACTTTCCACAGATTTAAGCCCATTGCTCCCCTGTGGTCACGCAGGGAGCCGATTTATGAGCCTTCAGAAGAAGTGTCATGTTAAGTACACCTTGTGGCACCAGCTTAGTGTAGCATATGACCGTTCCCCCCCAGTGCCACACAAGTCTTTGAGTGCAAACATTGTGCTTAGATGTAATGTGCAGAATGCAGGAGATAAAACAAAAACAACCCTTAAAGTCTCCTCTCAGCCATACTCCAGCACAAATATAGCAGGTGCTGTGTTTTTACAGACAAGCTGGGAGGGATCCGGAGCAACACAGAATGGGTGACTATTTGAGGAGGGACAAGCAGCACATGAAGGAGAGAGCTAGAAATGTAAACACTCTGACAGAGTGCTGAATGAAAAAAAAATGTGGACCTTCTGATTTGGCTGGGGTGTATCCTCTTTAAAAAAAAAAGAGGGACTTGTGGATAGTAGTACTTTTTAATATTTTGAATGTTACTCAGTTCTTCCTGGATGTCAGAAAGGGAATAATTGATTTGTGAACAGAAAGGTCCCTCACCAACTTAAAAAACACACTCTGTTTATGTCTCAACACAGGCCTCAGAGAAACTCTGTTCAGCCCTGGTAGCTATGACCCAAGCAACAGGCAATCCCTAGAGAAATGGATATGTTTTACCAGTGGCAAACAATTTTAAGTGAACATCACAATACAATTAGCTAACCAAATTAGAAAAAAAAAAGAAAAAAAATAATACGCAAAAAGACACCCAACCCATTAAAATCAGATAGGAGAAACTGATGATGGTTTTTTGTAAGTTTTAAGGAAAAAAGTGCGATAAACTGCTCATGGAGGGTGGTTACACTAAGTGGGTCTTTCCAATCAGAAGGCCTGATTTAGAGTATGGCAGACAGATTCTCTGTCACAAACGTGACAGATATCTTGTTAGCCTTAGTTTAAATGAAAGAGGATATAATGTATTTGTAATAAGACATACAGGATATCTATCATGTTTGTGACAAAGTTACCTATCTGCCAAACTCTAAATGCAGCTCAAAGTTTTTACCTTTCTACTTGGTCTTTTTTCTGGAAGTTGGAATCCTGCAGAGGGGTAAGGTCCACGTCTGAAGCCTATGAGGGTCCTTTTAAGTCTAATATTTCATCTTCCACCCCTGCTGAAGTTGTTGATTTTAATGCCAGAAACTCAGAGATGGACAAAGCTATATTTTGTGTCTGCCAAGGTTACTTCATCATTAGGATGTCTCATTTAGTCGAAAGGTTTTATCTTTGGACAATGTTACTTTTTTGGCTTTCAATATCCACCAGCAAGGAAAGGCTAAAGGTTTAGCCAGGTAAGCCTCAACAAGGCCTCGTATCTTTTCTCTGCATTCCCTCTGTACCTATATTAGTGTGTTCAATTATGTTCAATTTGGGACAGACTTGGTTTTATTATTCACCTTGCATGCAACCTCCCTCGACACTTGTTGAACATGGACTGTGACAACAAGTGCGTAGAATATATCACATATTCTACTGTAAGCATTTGTCGAGTTCTTGGTGTGCAGACCTGCTGTAGTCTTTCATGTCCCTCAATTACTACACAAATGAGTAAAGGAACCACTCGCTTGTGGTAGTAACTTGGGAATAGACAGGGAAGGGAGTGAGAAAGAGACACTGGGCCTTTTTATGTGTCCCATTGCCCTGCTTAACGGTTTGCAAAACCTTAACCTCTCAACCATATGTCCTGGTGTAGGAAAGTCCTCCTTTTTGCCCTGGTCACCCCTTAACCTTTTGGACAGGTACTGGTGGTTACTGACTCTTGGCTGTGCCCTGGGTACTGCTTACCAGTCCCAGGCCCAGTGCTCTGTGTAAAGTGGATATGCAAATTAGGCTAATTATAATTGTCAAAATTAACCTACCTATAAGTCCCTAGTATATGGTAGGGCATGGAGGTTTAGGGGCCCCAGCATAGACAGTGCCCCATAGGTGCACTGCTGAGGTGCCCAGTGTCATTTTTAAAGGCAGGCCTGCCTTGCTGGCTGCTTTTAAATTAAAGTTACATGCAAATTCGACTTTGAAATTAAAAGTTGTTCCAAAGTCTTAAACTACCTTATTTTTACATATAAGTCACCCCTAAGGTGTTCCCCATGTGCCCCTAGGGCTGGGTGCCACGTAACTATAAGCAGGGACCTTATAAAAATAGTTTTAGAAGCCCTGGTGAGGTAAAACAGCCACATGTGTTTCCCTCAATGTAGTGAATGGCCTCCATAGGCTAGAATGGGGAGACTTTATTTTAATTTTAAAAATCCCCTTAAGTACCAGAAGTTTGGTATCAAATTAATTGTTATAATAAATCCCACAACTTCTAGTTGTGGGATTTATTATACCTTGTTCAGGTAAAGAGTTTTAAACTTTACAGGAAACGTTGCCAACTTCAGCTCTGCAGTGTTTTTTGCTGCTGTGCTCTGATCGGCTAGCCTCTGGCAGCCTGGACAGGCTGCCTTGATGAGGTATGAAGTGGCCTGGCTCAGCACAAAGAGATGTGCCTGGGGGAGGAGATCTTCCCTCAGCAGATGGTGAAGCAGGAAGGGGGAGGGCTGCCAAACTAGTCTTCAAAGGCAGAGAAGGACATTTGGAGCAACCCAGCAACACCCTAACATCCTGCAAACCCAGACAATTAGATGCCCCCTTGACTAGATTAGAAGAGGGCAAGAGAGGGGTGTGTTTAGGATTTTTAGCCACACAAATGGGTGGGCTCAGCCAGATGTAACCTCCAAAAATCACTTGCAACCATGATGGATTTTTGAGGAATGTTGCTCCCTGGGATAGATTTTTGCCACACTTCCCAGGAAGTGGTCATCACAGGGGGAAGGGCCCTGCCCCTGATTGGAGAACCAGGACCCCCTGTTTTTCACCTAGGAGCAAGGATAAAACTGGCAGACCTGCACCCACACATCAGATCTCCATCAGATTCCAACAAGGAAGAACTACAGGAGAAAAAGGACTGCCCTGCTTGACCCCTGGCCTGCACCTGGACCCTGCACTCTGGAAAACTGCACCAGCTGCACACTTGGGCTTCACCACAAGAAGGACTTTGCCTGCCTTCAACTGGTTCAAGAAGGGAATCCCTGTTTGCTACAGGTACTAAGGAGCTGCCCAGAGTCCCCTGCATCAAGTCCTGCAAGCAGAGCCCAGCTGACCAGCGTCCAGTGGCCACTTGAGGATTCTGACCAGGTGCATTCTGGGAATTGTAGTCCCAACTCCCAAGGAGCAACTCAGAGCTTCTGGAACCTTGGATCAAGTTGTGGACACTTCCAGGACACAAAAAGGACATCTGCAAGAAGATCCAGGAGTTTGGAGACGTTTGGAGCAACTCCATAAGTTGAAGAGGTGCATTGTGGGAGTTGTAGTCCCAGACCCCAAGAGGCATACCAGAGCCTCTGAACCCTTGGCTGATGCTGTGGACCACTTTCCTGAATCAAACACTTCTGAAAGTAAGTGTGACAGTGTTACCTCGTGGGTGGCCTGAACTCTGTACTTTGTTCTAGTGTGACCTTTTTTAACCCTTTGAGCTAAGTGTAGGTACTTACCTGCCCTTACCAATAACCCATTTTCCAACACATGGCTGAAAATCTTGCACATAAACCTTGGCATGCCCTTCTAGCCTCTCGTATCTGCCTGGAATGAGCCAGGTCAAATGTCCAGTTCATATTTTATGGCCCAGTAGCCAAGGATCATAAAATCCACGTTTCTAGAGCTACCCCCAACCATAAATAGTGCCCTGCATTACAGACCTTGAAAGGCTGTGACAATACTGCTTTGATTTCCAACAGCCGTACCCATGTTTTTGGGATTAAGGGAAGTACCAAATGGTGCTACAGGTCCTGGAGGTGTGCCAGGTAGGTGAAGTTGTCAGGAAGCAGGCCAAACCTCTTATTGTGAGTAGTGTGCAAGACTGTCGTGCTTTGAGTGCCTCTGCTTAATGCTACTCATGGTGGAGAGGCTGGCAATGTACAAGCATCCGTGTAGCCTGGAGGAAGGCATCCTGGCAGTGAACTCTGGGTCTCCGAACCCTCTGTACTCTCATGGAGGTTGGAAATGGTGGAGGCGAACTTAGATAACTGAGTATAGTTTCCTTAGTGTTTCACAGGGTCCTTGCTTGGCAATCAAATTTTGATGTTGTTGTAGCCAAGGTCCTTGGTTTCTGGATTGGGATTCGGCTTTGGATGAACTATCTTCTACTGCAGAAACTACTGAAAGACATTCTGGTTTTCAAAGAAGTATTCTGAATATCATGTTAAATGGAAAACAAACTTTGAACTGTGTATGGACTTTCATTTAGTGGTCATTGACATTGGGACTGTTAACGCGTCCCTCTATGTCAATTTATACACATTAGGACTCGTTTTAGGCCGATTAATCTTTTGACCCAGTGGTGAGACACCGTAGAACGAGATAACTGATCAATATGTCAAGCAATATATCAATGATATTATCAACATATATCACCACCATATACTTTACTTTGGACATTGATTAAACTGTCGGCGCAACCATGACCTTTCAGTCATGAATAACCACACCTTTATGGGAGTTTTGTGAATTTTATTCCCTATTGATTACAATCAAATAGCAAGAGTATTAATCTCAAAACCATGAAGCAAAAGAGCATAGTCACGATATGGCAACTGTGATAAGATTTTGACAATGCAAAGATCACAAACATAAAAGCACTAATGTAAGAGATACACAGATCAGAATGTATAAAACCTCATATATGTCTCAATTCAGCATAGCACAAAATCAGTCACGTTGGTTACGTTAGTCAAGGTGAATGCCTAATCTAACCACTAATTAGCATCAGCATGTTGGACTTCATGCAAAACAGTTTAGAACACTAATTTAGCAAACATTTGACTAGGGTCTCTATCCAAAAATACAGCAGTTGGTACCTAGAAAGGAAAAGCAAATAGACGAATTACAATAGCAATTGTCATAATTACCCTCCTCGGAATGAGTCAGCATACAGGATCAGTCTTCGTCTTCAGGACATCAGTTAGATCACCGTCAACCTATTTTGTCTAAGGAACAGGGGACACTTCCCTCATAAGGAGGAAAAATGTAATGGGGCAGTCTATAGATAAGGATGGTGTTGGAAAATGGGTTATTGGTAAGGGCAGGTAGGTACCTACACCTAGCAACAAGCCACTAACCTCCACCTAGGTACAGTTAGGTCTCAGTAAATTAATCCCAGCTCAACCCTTGGTAGCTTGGCAACGAGCGTCAAGGCTTAACTTAGGAGACAGTGTGTAAAGCATTCAAATATCACAAAACAGTAATTAAATAAAACACAGGAAACAGTTTAAAAATCCAAAACTAATTTATAAAAATAGTGTATATTTTTATCTTTAAAATGACACAAAAACGAATAAAATCAGATAAAGGGAACCGGAGATATGAATTTTTAAAGAATTATTATTTTTCTAGCGCTTAGAAACAAAAAGCGCCAATCGGGTCATCTGGTTGCACCAGGACCGGGACAAAGTCAAAGTTTCAGGCTGACCGCGATGGAGCCATGCTCGGCTACAAGTCGCGGGAGGCCTCGGTTAAAAAGTTACCTTCTGACTTAGTCTTTATTTTGAAGTTTTTCTTCACGGGGACGAACCTGCCAGTTGAATCCGACCTCCTGGAGCCCTTGTCCGGATACGCGATGTGGGTTTCCTCGGTGGAGACTTTTACCTTCGGACTTAGTCGTTTTTTCGAGATGAAAATCCTTCGACCGTTGTAAACCTGGATCTTGATCCGACGTCCGTGGAGCCCTTCTCGGATACGATGGCTGGGAGGTCCCGGTCAACTTTTTACCTTCGGACTTAGGTGGTCATTCTGACCTCGGTGGTAAAAGGCGCCTACTACCGGTCAGAAATCCTCCATAATTCCGCCGCGGTAACCCGCCACGGTCATTCTGACCCGCAGCAGCCAAACCTCCGAAAATCCGACAGCCACAACAGACCGCCAGACCAGCGGTCGGCGGAAAAGTGGAGGTGACCAAACCTCCACCGTCACGCCAACAGAAATACGCCCATGCCATTACGACCCACGAATCCACGCGGCGGTCTTTCAAACGCGGTTTTCCATTGGCGGTACACACCGCCGCGGTCAGAATACACACAAACGAACAAAACTCAGCCACATTGGCCGATTTGAATTCCACACACCTGATACACATACACACACCACTCCCACACACACAATACAATATAAAACACACACCCACATCACCCACAAACCCCTACGACAAAAAATTCAGAAAGAAGCACTGAGAGACACAGCAGCGATCACAGAATACCATCACACAGAGGCACACTACACCATCACCCACACAATATCCACACACAAAACAACACACACCACCACACTCAACACACTTAACTACACATACTCCACCCCACACATCATACACACCACTCCATGGCACCCCAAAGACACCCCCGCTTCTCAGACGAAGAACTCAGGGTCATGGTGGAGGAAATCGTTCGGGTAGAGCCCCAGCTCTTCGGCACACAGGTCCAATACACCAGCATTGCCCGGAGGACGGAGCTATGGCAGAGGATTGTCGACAGGGTCAACGCTGTGGGACAGCACCCCAGAAATCGGGAAGACATCAGGAAGCGATGGAACGACCTACGGGGGAAGGTGCGTTCCATGGTATCCAGGCACAACATCGCCGTGCAGAAGACTGGCGGAGGACCCCCACCTCAACCCCCACAATTTACAACATGGGAGGAGGAAGTCTTGAACATCCTGCATCCTGACGGCCTCGCAGGAGTCGGCGGAGGAATGGATACTGGTAAGTTGAAGCTTCACTACTGCTTCCCCCCCACCTGCATGCCAAATCATACCCCAACCCTCACCCCCATCCTCGAACCCCACCCTCACCCCCACCCCCATCCTCACCCCCACCCTCACCCCCACCACCATCCTCACCCCCACCACCATCCTCACCCCCACCCCCAGCACACCTATTCCCTGCCAATGTCTCACCATCACAACCCACACATCCCAAAACCTAGGCCTGCATGCGTCCACTAAGCATGGACACCCATCACCAAAGCATGCCCAATGCATATACACATCCCCCCCACAAGCCACCCTCACCAAAGCCCCCACACACGAATGCCAGCACTTGGGGACACGGGAACCCACAGATACACCCATATGCCACACATTGAAACTATAACCATACCTCTATACCCCTGCAGGACCCGACCGTCAACACACCGCCACGGAGGGCCCAGAATTCTCCACACCCCCCACCCAAGAGGCCGTCAGCGATGACAGCAGCTCTGTCGACCTGGACACCGATGACCAGCCCGGACCATCGGGGACCTCTGGACAGTCGGTTCCCCTCACACAGGCACAGGCCACTACAGACCCAAACCCCTCTGGGAACACCAGCACAGCTCCCACCCAGCGGGCCCATGCCTCTGTCTCCAGGGCGCGTCAATCTGCGGTGTGTCTACCACTACAGGGCACCCAGGATAACCCACCACCCCAACAACAACAGGGACCTGGGGGCAGTGGTAGTGGGCACACCGGCCAGGGGGCAGAGGCCCAGGGAAACAGGGCAACTCGGAGGGCAGCTGTGCGACAGGGGGGGGGCCGGGCCCAGGGAACCCACTCTCCACGAGGCCCTCACCACCATCATGGGAGCATACAACCGCTCCCAGGAGACGATGGCGACGGTACTGGCCCGGTTCCAGGAGATCCAGGTACTGCAGGAGGAACACTATCGGGGGTACAGGGAGGACATCAGAGCCCTCACCTCCACCCTGGTTACCATGGTAGGGCTGCTGCAGGACCTCATCAACACCAGGACGGACACTCAACAACAACAAAGGGCCCCTGCCACTAGCCTGGACCAAGAACAGCCAACCACCTCCGCCGGCGCTAGTGGACAGGAGGCCCCCGCACAACAGCAGCCCACCAGACCCCCACCTCCTGCAGGAGAAGAACCACCCCGCAAGAGGGCCCTGAGATCTCGCAAGAAGACAGAGTAGGATGTCAAGACCCCCGCCAGCAAAGGATACCACCTGATGTCATCCCACTGTCCCACATTGTCACCCTGTCCATCCTTGAACTGCCCATGCTCCATCTCTCCACAGGCCTCTGGACAATGCACCTGTGTGACTGTTACTCTGGACTCTGCCATGGACATTCCTTCACCATAGCCCCCACCCACTTGAAACCACCCATCCCATTTTGAGCACTGAAATAAACACCCATTTAGCACAAAACTATCTGGAGTCTGGCTGTGATTTCAAAATATTGTAATTGACATGACAGTGCAAATATGTCCTTGTACATAGTGAAGTCAACAAACAGCTGCCACAAAGCTGTAGTCCATGGGGAAACGAAGCACAGGACTCGTAGTGGGGACCCCAGATCTGAAATAGGGAGGGAAAAGCCACAACTCAGTCATCATACACTGGGGCAAATAGACAGGCAGCAGAGATGCAGGAGAGTAGTCACATTTACTAAATTATGTTTGAATTGTTACCTGTGTCCTATTGGAAGTACTGTTCAATGATTCTGTCCCTGTTGTCTGTTTCAGCCCCGTCGTCTTCCTCCTCGTCACTCTCCACAGGTTCCACAGCTGCCACTACACCACCGTCTCGACCATCCTCCTGCAGGAAAGGCACCTGGCGGCGCAAAGCCAGGTTGTGAAGCATGCAGCAGGCCACGATGATGTGACACACCTTCTTAGGTGAGTACATTAGGGATCCACCTGTCATATGCAGGCACCTAAACCTGGCCTTTAGGAGGCCAAAGGTGCGTTCGATCACCCTCCTAGTACGCCCATGGGCCTCATTGTACCGTTCCTCTGCCCTGGTCCGGGGATTCCTTACTGGGGTCAGTAGCCACGACAGGTTGGGGTACCCAGAGTCCCCCAATAGCCATACACGGTGTCTCTCTAGCTGTTCCATCACGTAAGGGATGCTGCTATTCCTCAGGATGTAGGCGTCATGCACTGACCCAGGGAACTTGGCATTTACATGCGAGATGTACTGGTCAGCCAAACACACCACCTGGATGTTCATGGAATGGTAACTTTTTCTGTTCCTGTACACCTGCTCCCTGTCTCTTGGGGGAACCAAAGCCACATGGGTCCCATCAATGGCACCAATGACGTTGGGAATATGTCCAAGGGTGTAGAAATCACCCTTCACTGTAGCCAATTCGCCCACCTCAGGGAAAATGATGTAGCTCCTCACGTATTTCATCAGGGCAGACAACACTCTGGATAACACCTTCGAAAACATGGGCTGAGACATCCCAGAAGCAATTCCCACTGTTGTCTGAAATGACACACTTGCCAGGAAATGGAGTACTGACAGGACCTGCACCAGAGGGGGAATCCCTGTGGGTTGGCGGATGGGGGACATCAGGTCGGGCTCCAGCTGGGCACACAGTTCATGTATAGTGGCACGGTCAAGCCGGTAGGTCAGGATAATGTGGCGTTCTTCCATTGTCGACAGGTCCACCAGCGGTCGGTACACGCGAGGATTCATCCGTCTCCTCGCCAAACCCAGCGGACGGTGCCTAAGAAGGACAACATGGAGCACAGAGTCAAGCAACCCACAGGTACGTACTCACAGCTTGCACAGTAAACGATTCTCTATGCAGTGAATGGCGTGTCTGAGTGGCTATGCAAGGCCTAGGCCTGTGTGACGCAGTTGAAATTGAGCCATGTGGACCCTCGAAATGGCGGCTGCCTGACCTGTGAAGTGTGACAATGGGATATGAGGTCAATGCGCTGGCGTGGCACACCGCGGCGGTCGAAGAACGCGGCGCAAAGCCGCATTGGTTAACATTGAAGCCTATGGGTTTCAGGAGCCAATGGCGAAGGGCGCCGGCGGTACGCCCCGCCGCGGTTCGCACCGCCGCGGACGTGACCGCCATTTCCTATCTACTTATCCACTTGCGACTTGAACTTTCACAGGAGAGGACCTATACTGCAAGTGTTGCTGTGACCTCGGTCTGGAAGGGACAATGGCTGCTGCGACTGGGGAAAGGGCCCCTGCCTTCACTGGAGAGGAGTTGGAGAAACTTGTGGATGGGGTCCTCCCCCAGTATGCGCTACTCTACGGTCCTCCAGACCAACAAGTGAGTTTAATTCAATATGGATTTGGGGCCACTGGCTGGCTTGGGGGCCTGGCGGGGATGGGGGGCATGTTGGGGCTGGCGGGGGGCCTGGCGGGGGGCCTGGCGGGGATGGGGGGCATGTTGGGCCTGGCGGGGGGCCTGGCGGGGATGGGGGGCATGTTGGGCCTGGCGGGGGGCCTGGCGGGGATGGGGGGCATGTTGGGCCTGGCAGGGGGCCTGGCGGGGGGGCCTGGCGGGGATGGGGGGCATGTTGGGCCTGGCGGGGGGCCTGGCGGGGATGGGGGGCATGTTGGGCCTGGCGGGGGGCCTGGCGGGGGGCCTGGCGGGGATGGGGGGCGTTAGGCCACTGGCAACGAAAATGCAGACAAACTTGAACGTGGTATTTCTCCCTCCCTGTACGTGTCACATAGGTCCGCGCCCATGAGAAGATCGGGATTTGGCGTGCCATCGCCAAGGAAGTCCGGACCCTGGGGGTCCACCATCGACGGGGCACCCACTGCCGCAAGAGGTGGGAGGACATCCGCCGCGGGACCAAGAAGACCGCCGAGTCTCTGCTGGGGATGGCCTCCCAACATAGGCGGGGTGCCTGCCGTCAACTGACCCCCCTGATGTTCTGGATCCTGGCGGTGGCCTACCCTGATTTGGATGGGCGCGTGAGGGCAGCACAGCAGACACAAGGGGGTGAGTACAAGCATCATCTACTCTGTTGTCGCGCAGTGGAGGTGTCTGGGTGGGGGAGGAGGGCTGTGGGTCCCCCTAGGCCAGGGCGATATCTGTAGGCTGGGCACCCCCGTAAGCCCCTGTGTCCCCAGCCACCACCCTCAGTAGTGTGTCAGTACAGCCATCCCTGGGCCGTGTCACCCATGGGTGCAGTTGTCAACTCTAGGCGTGTAGGGCATGTTCCACGGAATGCGTAGCGGACCCCAAGTGCGCAACTTAGTGCAGGGGGCATCTGTGTCTGTCATGTCCGCTAACTGTACCGGTGATCCATGTACTCAAAATCTCTTTATTTCTCTCTCCCCCCCCCCTTTTTGTTTGTCTTTCTGTGCTTGTGTGCATCAGCATCATCAGGCGGAGGAGAAGTGGCATCGGGGCAGGAGGGAGCTGCATCTCACATGGCCCAGGAGGGCCATGCCACAGAGTCTGACTGGACCAGTGA
The DNA here is from genome assembly GCF_031143425.1 of Pleurodeles waltl. Lineage (NCBI taxonomy): Eukaryota > Metazoa > Chordata > Amphibia > Caudata > Salamandridae > Pleurodeles > Pleurodeles waltl. Next base: position 596,843,853 of record NC_090442.1, on the reverse strand, counting down.
GACGGAGGGCGAGGGGAGCTCCACAACGGGGACGACTGGACCCTGCAGCGACACGGACACGTCCTCGGAAGGGAGCTCCCTTGCGGGGGTGGCACCATCCGTGCCCCCCGCCATTACAGGTACAGCCGCCACCCAGCGCACCATCTCCGCCCTCCCAGCAGCCCCTCAGCGTTCGCCCCGTGCCCGCTCTGCCAGGAAGCCGGGCATCTCCTTCGCCCCAGGCACCTCAGGCCCTGCCCCTGTTACCCCCGCTGCCCTCAGTGAGGAGGTCATTGACCTCCTCTGAACGCTCATTGTTGGGCAGACTACCCTTTTGAATGCCATCCAGGGGGTGGAGAGGGAGGTTCATCGCAGCAATGCGTACCTGGAGGGCATTCATTCGGGTCAGGCTGCCCATCAGCGATCGTTCCAGGCTCTGGCCTCAGCACTGACGGCAGCCATTGTCCCTGTCTCCTGCCTCCCTCTACTAACTCCCTCCTCCCAGTCTCCTGTTCCTCTGCCTGTCCCACCCACACCATCAGACCAGCCTGCACACACCTCAACACCCAAGAGCAGCTCATCCAAACATAAGCACCACAGATCACGCAGACATTCACACAAGCAACATTCCGATGCAGACATGCCAACAGTCACTACCACCTCTGTGACCCCCACCTCCTCGTCTCCCTCCTCCCTCCCTGTGACGTCTACACTCACACCTTCATTCACCTCACCATCAGCCAGTGTTTCCATCACCAGCATACCCTCCACTCCAGTCCGCACACGTGCAGTCACCACCCCCACTGCCATTTACACGTCCCCTGTGTCCTCTCCCACTGTGTCTGTCACCCCCTCTTCCACACCACACAAACGCAGCCACCCACCCACCCAACAGCCATCCACCTCACGACAGCCTCCCGCTCCTGCACCTGCACCCAAAGACAGCAAACTTGTCTCGCCTACAACCACATCCTCTCCCTCCACTCCCATACCCACTGTACCTACCACTCTCCATTGTCCCAAGAAAATCTATCTCTCTACTGCTACCTTCTTTCCTGACCCTGAGCCCCCCCCCCTCCTTCTCGTCGGGGTAAAAAGAGCACCTCAGCCACCACCAGCCCTGCAGCCCCCTTGACAAGGGTGCAGGGGTATTGGAGCCCACCAGCCCGCAGGTCTGGATCTTCGCCCAGCAGCAAAGGGACAGCCAGCCCACCCCCTGGGAAGAGGAGCAGAAGGCGGAAGGGCCGCCGCCGGAGCCCGGATTCGATATCCCCCCAGGACACTAGCCAGCCACCGTCAACAGCCACAACTCCAAAGGGAGGAAAGGGCCACAGACTCCCGACTAAGGAGGGCAAGGGCAGCAAGGCGGAGAAGTCAGGCAGCAGGCCTGCTGCCCATGGAGGACCCGTCACAGCTGCCCAGGAGGAGCCCGCAACCCCCATAGCCACTGCCCCGGGAGGAACCGGCACAGCTGCCCCGGGAGAGCCCACCACCCCCATAGCCGCTGCCCAGGGAGGACCCAGCCCAGCTGGCCAGGAGGGCCCCACCACCCACAGCCCAGGTGGGCATTGAAGGAGCACCATCCCCGCTGCCCAGGAGGGCACCACCAGGCAATGAGCAGTTGGCCATAGAATGGCCGCCGTCTCCAGCACCGCTCCGCTGGGGACCGCCGTCTCAAGAACCGCTGAACTGGGCCCTTCAAGGCAAGAACCGCTGAACTGGGCCCTTCAAGGCAAGAACCGCTGAACTGGGCCCTTCAAGGCAAGAACCGCTGAACTGGACCCTTCAAGGCAAGAACCGCTGAACTGGGCCCTTCAAGGCAAGAACCGCTGAACTGGGCCCCGCCGTCTCCAGCACCGCTCCGCTGGGGACCGCCGTCTCAAGAACCGCTGAACTGGGCCCTTCAAGGCAAGAACCGCTGAACTGGGCCCTTCAAGGCAAGAACCGCTGAACTGGGCCCTTCAAGGCAAGAACCGCTGAACTGGGCCCCGCCGTCTCCAGCACCGCTCCGCTGGGGACCGCCGTCTCAAGAACCGCTGAACTGGGCCCTTCAAGGCAAGAACCGCTGAACTGGGCCCTTCAAGGCAAGAACCGCTGAACTGGGCCCTTCAAGGCAAGAACCGCTGAACTGGGCCCCGCCGTCTCCAGCACCGCTCCGCTGGGGACCGCCGTCACAAGAACCGCTGAACTGGGCCCTTCAAGGCAAGAACCGCTGAACTGGGCCCTTCAAGGCAAGAACCGCTGAACTGGGCCCCGCCGTCTCCAGCACCGCTCCGCTGGGGACCGCCGTCTCAAGAACCGCTGAACTGGGCCCTTCAAGGCAAGAACCGCTGAACTGGGCCCTTGAAGGCAAGAACCGCTGAACTGGGCCCTTCAAGGCAAGAACCGCTGAACTGGGCCCTTCAAGGCAAGAACCGCTGAACTGGGCCCCGCCGTCTCCAGCACCGCTCCGCTGGGGACTGCCGTCTCAAGAACCGCTGAACTGGGCCCTTCAAGGCAAGAACCGCTGAACTGGGCCCTTCCAAGCAGGAACCGCTGGCCCTTTGGCAGACGTGGCAGGGCAGGATCTGTCTCGGGCAGGGCTGCAGGATGTCCTCTGGCCAACATGCCTCCTCCAGTGGCAGTGGAGTCTGTTATGGACTGTTTGGACTGTGGCTTTGCTCTCCCCAGGATGGCCCAGTGGGCAGGCCACCCACTGTATGGACTGTTTGGACTGTGGCTTTGCTCTCCCCAGGATGGCCCAGTGGGCAGGCCACCCACTGTATGGACTGTTTGGACTGTGGCTTTGCTCTCCCCAGGATGGCCCAGTGGGCAGGCCACCCACTGTATGGACTGTATGGACTGTGGCTTTGCTTCCCAGGATGGCCCAGTGGGCAGGCCACCCACTGTATGGACTGTTTGGACTGTGGCTTTGCTCTCCCCAGGATGGCCCAGTGGGCAGGCCACCCACTGTATGGACTGTTTGGACTGTGGCTTTGCTCTCCCCAGGATGGCCCAGTGGGCAGGCCACCCACTGTATGGACTGTATGGACTGTGGCTTTGCTCTCCCCAGGATGGCCCAGTGGGCAGGCCACCCACTGTATGGACTGTTTGGACTGTGGCTTTGCTCTCCCCAGGATGGCCCAGTGGGCAGGCCACCCACTGTATGGCCTGTATGGACTGTGGCTTTGCTCTCCCCAGGATGGGCCAGTGGTCATGGAGTCCCCTCGTGGATCTGGCGTTGTGTACTCAAGTGGCTGAGGTGCCCCCCCTTCCCTTCCCCCTGAGGTGCCTGTCCTTTTTTCTTTCTGATGGGTGTGTGCCGGTAATCTTTTCCCTCCCCTGTGTCGTAGGTGCAGTACTCACCGATGTCTTCCGCGCCGCCGGGCGTGCTCCTGGTACAGGAGCAGGTATAGGAGTGCGGGGATGACCTGCAACTCGGGTTCCATACTGCCGGAATCTCGCGTGGTGTATGTGGAGGTGAGCGTTTTCCCGTTCGTAGTCTGTTTCCGCCGTGTTTTTATCGGCGGTGCTCCCGCCCGGGAAAAGGTGGCGGATTGGTGGGTCGTGATAGGGTGGGCGGTACATTGTCTGCCGCCTGGCTGTTGGCGGGGACCGCCGCGCTGTTTGTTTGTTCCGCCGTGGCGGGCGGAGTGTTAATGCGGCGGGCTGTGTTGGCGGTTCCCGCCAGGGTCAGAATTGCATATTTTGGACCGCCGGCCTGTTGGCGGGTTGGCCGCCGCTTTATCACCGACCGCCAGGGTCAGAATGAGGGCCTTAGTCTCTTTTTTGGAGGTTTTTCTTTACCGGGACGAACCACCAAGTCAGGCCGGGTCGCGGTTGAGGCAAGCCGGCTAGAATTTCCGCGGCGGGTCGGTCCCTCTCTGGAGCTTTTTTTCAAAAATTCTCAAATCTTTTCCAAACTTCTGGGGCTTCACCCAGATGTTCTTTTAAGGTTCTTTTGGGGTCCACAGCTCACCCCAAGGGTCCAGAAGTTCTGTGATGGTCCTTGGGGGGTGCGGACTTCAACTCCCAGAATGCACCTGGCGCAAACTCCTTTTTGGCCACTGGACAGTGGTTAGCTGGTCACTTTTCAGGAGTTGGTGCAGGGGGACTCTGGATAGCAATTTTTCATCTGTAGCAAACAGGGAGTCCCTCCTTGAACCAGTTGAAGCCAGGCAAAGTCCTTCTTGTGGTGAAGCCCAAGTGTGCAGCTGGTGCAGTCCTTCTGAGTGCAGGTTCCAGGTGCAGGCCAGGGGTCCAGCAGGGCAGTCCTTCTTCTCCTTTAGTTCTTTTCTTCTTGAAATCTGGCAGGGATCTGAGGTGTGGGGGCAGGTCTGCCAGTTTTATCCTTTCTCCTGGGTGAAACGCAGGGGGGTCCTGGTCCTCCAATCAGGTACAGGGTCGTCCCCCTGTGATGACCACTTCCTGGGAAGTGTGGCAAAAATCCATCCCAAAAGGCAACAGTCTCTAAAAATCCAACATGGCTGAATCTGATTTTTGGACGTTACATCTGGCTGAGCCCACCCACTGGTGTGGCTAAAAATCATAAACACACCCCTCTCCTGTCCTCTCCTAATCTAATCAAGGGGGCACCTAGTTGTCTGGGTTTGCAGGATGTGGGGGTGTTGCTGGGTGCTCCAGATGTCCTTCTCTGCCTTTGAAGACCAGTTTGGCAGCCCTCCCCCTTCCTGCCTCACCATCTGCTGAGGGGAGATTCTCTCCCCCAAGCACATTCCTTTGTGTGAAGCCAGGCCACTTCACACCTCATCAAGGCAGCTTGGCAAAAGCTGCTGCAGGCTGGCCAATCAGAGCACAGCAGCAAAAACAATGCAGAGCTGAAACTGGCAACTTTTTAGGTAAAGTCTAAACTTTTTACCTGAACAAGTTATATTAAATCCAACAACTGGAAGTTGTGGGATTTATTACAACAATTAATTTGATACCAAATTCTTGGTATGCAACCTTTAAGGAGACTTTAAAATTTAAATTTACTTCAATGAGGGAAAAACGAATTTGGCTGTTTTTACCTCACCAGGGTTTATAAATCTATTTTTATAAAGTCCCTGCTTATAGTTACATGGCACCCAGCCCTAGGGGCACATAGGGCACGCCTTAGGGGTGACTTATATGTAAAAATAAGGTAGTTTAAGACTTTGGAACTACTTTTAATTCCAAAGTTGAATTTGCATATAACTTTAATTTAAAAGCAGCCAGCAAGGCAGGCCTGCCTTTAAAATGACACTGGGCACCTCAGCAGTGCACCTAGATGTGCACCACCTATGCTGTGGTCCCTAAACCTACATGCCCTACCATATACTAGGGACTTATAGGTAGGTTAACTTAGCCAATTATAATGAGCCTAATTTGCATATTGATTTTACACAGAGCACAGGCCCTGGGACTGGTTAGCAGTACCCAGGGCACCATCAGAGTCAGGAAAACACCAGCATAAAGTGGAAAATGGGGGCAAAAAGTTAGGGAGCCTCTGCAATCAGCCCTGTTTTCTCACAGATGGTTTATTCAAGTCTCAAATCACCAAACAGAGTGACAGAGTTTCTGGATGCAATTAATATCATTCCCTACCTAGTTCTCTCGAGTCTCCTGTGTCATGGGTTTTTATTCCTCTTTTGCAATACCTTCCCCCAAAATTCTCTTGGATAGTCGCTACACCCCACTATCTTTAACCTATCAAATTATACATTAGGTAATGCAATTGTCACCCCACGATAATTTATAATACTTTGATTGGTCTTCATAATTGACGTCTTCGTAGGTGGCACATCCGGGGTTACTTCATTCTCTGGCACGTTCTTCGGGTCAAAAGTTCTCTTTTCCATGGTCGATTGTCCTTGGATGTTTCAAATAATGTTTCAAAAACGTATAAAACTTATACTAAAACAGCTAGCATGCGGGTGAGAAGAATACTCGCTTGCAACATAAAACAAAGAAAAGAACACATGCTGGGTCATGGCCTTTTGCGAATCAGCACACTGGAGAAACAGAAAAATATGCTTTAATATACGAGCTACACAGCTAACAGCTAAGTTTTCAGCTCACGCTAACTTAAGACTTATGGATTCTAATAAACGCAATCTTCGTAGATGTTAGCATATTCAATTAATCATAATGCAAGCAATTATTTCTTATAGCCGACATTAGTATATGTGTACAATAATTTCTTCACTCTTATAAGTATGTTTAGAATATATTCAGACGAATAATACCTTATGTCTTATTATTTCAGCATTGGTAAATATAAGCATTTCACATCTAAAGTATGTAATATTTAAACTACGCTCTCTCAGTCCCTCCTTTGATGACACTTGTCATCACACAAATCTCTCTTTGATTTAATTTTTCACCTTGCGCATAATACGCATTTCAACATCTTGTCCTTTATGTGACCTTTCCCATATCTCATTGAACATTTTCTCTCTTTCACTTTATTCATTTCTTCTGGTTTTTTTAGTCCAATTTCTTTTTATTTTGTAATTAATTTTACATGCCCCCCATAATCCTAATAGACAAACCAAAATAATTAGTAAACCCATCAGAATTTTTGCAAGTACCCCATTCCAAATGTTGGTAAACCAGCTTCCAACTCGGGCAATTCCTTTTCCAAATTTCTCCCAAACACCAAGTTCCTTCAAATCCTTCAAATCTGTACTATCTCTAGTAAGGTTAGTAAGCATGCTTCTAATTTTCTTTCTGTTATCTGGAATAAATGAGCAACAATGATGCTCATTGAGCATTTTGCAGACCCCTCCACTCTTTGCTAAAAGAATGTCTAAAGCAAGTCGATTTTGAAGAGTCATAGCCCTTTCTGCAGCAAGTTCAGTATCCATCAGGAGTATGGCTCCTGTAAAATTTGTCAACATGTTATCCACTATAGTAGAAAACTTTTGAATTTTCATGGAATTAAAGATGACCCCTACTGATGGGATTATGGCTCCAAATATATCACCAATGACAGCCGCCACTGATTCTCGTTTTTGTCTAGGATGTTGTAATTCAGATGTTTTAGGTATTTGTTTTAAGTCATCAATTTGGTATATCTTTGGGAATACTATCCCCAAATAACATGTCCCATACCATCCCTTAGGGAGACGGTAATAAGCATTTAGCCCACAGATGTAATAGATTCCAGGGATTGCTGGATCTTGTCCATTTAGCATAAAGGTCCATTTACTCTGAAACAAAAACACATGCCTGCACTCACTCGTACCCACAAACAAATTGTCTTGGTCAGATTTTGGCCTATATACACAGAGCCTACCTACGTGTAATGCATCTATAGCTAACTTGCCTTGCGTCTTGATTGCAGTGTAAGCATAATCATTTGCGTATGTGCGTTTCTCTAATCCTTTTTCTAATCTTTCTTTCAGTGCTTTGCGTCTATCATCTGTGTGATCTAAAAAACTTTTCTCTACAGGCGACAGTAAGCAAGTCAAATTATTGCGATGTGCATAAGTAGTTCCAAATGTAAGTGTTGGCTCAAAGAATCCCCTAACTATTTTTATATTGTGCTCTTTAGCTAATTTATTTAAGAATTCAATCACAGGCACAAAGGAAAACACAACATCCAAATTTGAATAAAAGTATTGCACATGCTCTTGATTATAGAATCTTGTTAGTAGCCAGCTGCAACTAATTCCATAAGTAAGAGGGAGACTATGATAGGTAACTCCCTCCTGCACAGATGAAGGAATTTTAGTACATACATAACAATCTTTCGCATCCATGGTTTCCACATACTCATTTAGTAAGCGATAGAAGACATTAGTAGATAGTTCTCCCTTTGCATTAGTCCCTTCATGCATATGTCTTGCATCCTGCTCAAATCTCTCCCATGGTGTTAGTGTAGTAGTTTCAGGTTTTGAAGTTGCGTTAATAGTTTCTTTCTCTTTCCATGGCATTCCCACAATCACTCCCACAATTATTACTGCACACATGACACCTATTATAAGACCTAACCCACCACACACCTTACTTCCCTTGCTACTATTTCTATTGTAAGCCATGTTTGTATAGAATCAGAATAGCAGATCAACAATCAACTTGATGATAAACCTATCTTTTTTTTTTTTTCTCTGCGTATATTATAGCGTCTTCACTCACTCCAGGACCCTTTCAGTCAAGTCAGGTTAGCAGCTTGTCGTAATCAGGTTTCTTTAAAAGTCAAATTCGGTTTTAGTGTCACTTCCGGTAGTTTCTAGAGTCTCTCTTTCTTTTCAGTTTTCAATTTTAGCCAAAAAATTTCGAACTCAGAAAGGTGCCGTAGAGTCTCTTTCTTTTCAGTTTTTTTTTTTTTTTTCAAATTTAGCCAAGTTTTCTTTTAATACTTTCAGGTACCGTAGTATTGACCTGGTATTTTTCGATCAAAATAGAATGCTAGGAATTCTTGTTGCCATTCAGAGGTTGTAGCGTACGCCCATTCAGGACCTGTATATCTTCTGTTTGCGATTCTTTTTCTTCGTTCACCTTGTTGTTCTCCCTCACTCAGATCATCTGCTTGAGAAGTATCACTCTCTTCTATTATTGTGTCATTTGATGCCTCCCTTATTTTAAGGTGTTGCTTGTCTTGCCAATTGTCGCCTCTATGCGTCTTTTCTCGACGTTTTCCTTCAGGACGTTGGACAGCACCCTCCTCTTGTGATATGGTGTTTTCTCTTGACGGACCTGCAAATGGTTCAGGGGATTCTGATACGTTTTTGTTTTTCTCTACGGTTTCTCCTTTTTCTTCTTCCGGTTCTATGTTGGGTTCAGACTCTAATCCGTATTCGTCTACTTCTGGGAGAACCTCTCCTTGATCTAGTTCTCCTGCTGCCTCTACTGAGATAGGCACTCTGTCACCTCTCTCGAACTCATTGATAGTTTGAGGGACAAGGCTGTTCTCAGTGGGCTCTCCGGTAGTCTCAGTTCCTTCTTGATTGTTCTCTAACCCTGAGACCTCTCTTTCTAAAGTTGCTGTGCCGGGAACTTCAAGTTCCTCTTCAACAGGACACGTTACCCTCTTCGTATGACTGGCATGTATCCAGTTGGGAACCCCGGCACACTTCACAGCAGTGGTGGTTGTTAATATTACTTGATACAGCCCTTTCCAACGTGGTTCTAGACACGATTTTCTCACATGCTTCTTGACAACCACCCAATCACCGGCTTGTAGAGAGTGACCTGGATCGCCAATCGCCGGCAACGTGTTAGCTTCCACCTGGTGAGAAAAAGAGCGAATCACGTCAGCCAAACCTTTGCAGTAATTCAACACCATATCATCTGTAATATTCACTAGTGCATTTGCAGGTACTGCTGGTAATCTTATAGCTCTGCCCATGAGGATTTCATGGGGGGACAGTCCTGTTTTCTTGTCTGGGGTGTTTCTCATTGACATCATGGCCACTTCATATTAGTTGCTGCGCACATTTTTACCATCCTTGATTTCAAAGTACCATTCATCTGCTCTACTAATCCTGATGCTTCAGGGCGATAGCTACAATGCAGCTTTTGTTCAATGTTGAGTGCGGCACACAGGAGTTTAATCACCTCATTGTTGAAGTGTCTACCCCTATCTGATTCTATAGAAACCGGAAACCCGAATCTTGGTATCAGTTCCCTGAGTAGTAGTTTTGCAACTGTAAGACTGTCATTTCTACGTGTGGGATATGCCTCGGTCCAATGACTGAAAACACACACAATCACCAACACGTACTTCAATCCTCCACAAACAGGCATTTCGATAAAATCCATTTGCATTTTGTTGAATGGACCTCCAGCTCTCCCAATGTGGCTCAAAGTTACCACAGTTCCTTTCCCAGCATTCATCTGTTGACAGATGATGCACCTGTGGCAAGTGATTTCCGCAGCATGTCTGAATTTTGGATTGAACCAATCGATCTTAAAGGATCTGATCATGGAATCTCTTCCCAGATGTGCCTGCCCATGATAAAGCCGGGCAAACTGTGACAAAAGGCTATTTGGCAAGACTAATTTTCCCTCCTCTGAAACCCATAGATCATCAGCTCTTTGTACACATTGCATTCTTTGCCAAGAGCGTTTTTCTTCTTTGCTCGCACGACCTTGTAATGTTTTTAGTTCATCTAAGGTGTCAACCACCCGTAATGCTAGATTTAAACACATATCATTTTCAGTTTGTGGTAACAATTCCCATTGCTCCTTAAACGATATACAGTTCAATGCACAAAATCTTGCGACTTGATCTGCATAGCCGTTTCCCATAGACACAAAATCTTGTGATCTGATGTGAGCACTGCACTTCACCACTGCAACTTCGAGAGGTAACTGAATCGCATGTAACAAATCTCTTATTTGTTCACCGTGTGACCAAAGTTGGCCAAAATCATGCACAATTCCAAATCCGTATCTGCTGTCAGTATAGATAGTGACTTTCAAATTTACAGCTGCGTGGCATGCCTTAGTAAGGGCGATTAATTCTGCCACTTGTGCTGAAAACACTTTCTCGATCCAGGAGGCTTCGACGATGCCAGTTATGGTACATACCGCATAACCAGCTCTCAGGGTTCCTGCAGAATCTCTTAGACAGGACCCATCGACAAACATGATGCAGTCATTTTCTTTCAGTTGAGTGTCCTGAATATCGGGACGAGGCTTGGTGAACAACTCAGTCACCTCAAGACAATCATGCTCAAATTCTTCCCCATCTTTAATTTCAGTATTTTCATTTGGTAGCAAAGTTGCCGGGTTCAGTACAGTGCATCTTCTAAGAGTGACATTAGGCGATCCCAGTATGATCGTCTCATACTTAGTGAGACGTGCATTTGTCATGTGCTGAGTTTTAGTTTGTGTCAACAGAATTTCAACTGAATGTGGAACCATTACTGTCAGAGGGTATCCCATGACTATGCCTTCACATTGTAAAAGGCTCTGACCAACTGCTGCAACTGCACACAAACAACCCGGTAAGGCTGCTGCAACAGGGTCCAAAGTAGCTGAAAAATATGCTACAGGGCGATTTGCATCTCCGTGGACCTGTGTTAAGACAGACAAAGAACAAGCATCACGTTCATGACAAAACAACAGAAAAGGTTTCTCGTAGTCTGGCATTCCCAATGCTGGTGCTCTGCACATGCATTCTTTTAATTCTATGAATGACTCAAGCTCCTCTTTTGACAAAGTTATAGTATATGGCTCATCCTTGACTTCCTTTCCTGTCAGTTTTATTAACGGTTTTGAAATGATTGAGAAGTTGGGTATCCACTGGCGACAGTAGCCCACCATTCCCCAAAACATCCTGACATCTCTTTTTGTTGTTGGGGGATTCATTTGCAAAACTGCTGTTATCCTTTCTTTTGATATTCTTCTGGATCCTTTCTCAATCAAATGTCCCAAGTATTTTACTTCTTTCTGACAATATTGCAACTTTCTGGGTGATACCTTGTGCCCATTCTTTCCCAAATGATTTAGCAATGCAATGGTATTGTATTTGCAACTGTCTCTTGTTTTAGATGCAATTAGCAAATCATCGATGTACTGCACAAGAGTTGAATTAAAAGGCAGCACAAGAGGTTCCAAATCCTTTTTCAATATTTGATTGAAGATGGATGGTGACTCTGAGAACCCTTGAGGAATTCTGCACCAACTGTACACCTTATCCAGGAATTTGAAACTGAACAAAAATTGGCTGTCCTCATGAAGAGGTATCGAAAAGAAGGCTTGTGATAGGTCTACTACGGTAAACCATTCAGCATCACAGGGAACCTGGAACATTATTACTGCTGGGTTAGGTACCACAGGGCAACATTTTATCACAATTTCATTTATTTTTCTCAAGTCTTGCACAATTCGAACTTTTCCACAGGGCTTCTTTAAACCCATTATGGGAGAGTTACATGGACTGCTCAAGACCTATTTCAGAACTCCCTGTCTGAGAAAGTCTGCAATTATTTGTGATACTTCAATGAGGACGTCTTGGGTTATGTGATATTGTGGCACTTGTGGGAACACTGCATTCGGTTTTATCTGAACTTTGACTGGTTCTACTCCCTTTATTAATCCTACTTCTTTCCCGGTCAAATCCCACACTTTCTCTGTTACTGTTCCTTGTAGTTGGACAGGTAGATCAATCAAAGTATGCATTGGGAATAGAGTAATCAAAGGGTAGTCTTCATTTGTCCCTGTTTCTTCCTCTATAATTTGACTTTCATCTCCCTCATCGTCACTATTTGTCTGTACTTCAATTCCATCGTTGGAACAAGTAATTGAACATTTTGTTTTACAGAGTAAGTCCCTTCCCAGTAGGGATACTGGACTTGAATCACATACAACAAATCTATGTAGCCCTTGGAAGTTGCCAATTTCAACTTGTACCGGATCAGTAATCGGGTTAGTCAAGTACCGATTTGCTATTCCGACCACTCGTATAGTACGCCCCGAAAGAGACAATCTTGGAACTTCTGCACTTCGAACTGTGGAGTGTGTGGCTCCTGTGTCAACCAAAAATGAAACTTTAAAGCCCATCACCTTCCCTTCTACATATGGGCCTCTCTGATCTACCTCTAGGGATGCTGCAAGCCTGCACTCTTCGCTGTCTGAACTATCGTCTGACCAATCCTCATTCATCCCATTTTCACCTCGTAGTGGGAACTGTTGTACAGTATTGTTTTGATTTGTTACCTGACCTGTGACCTGCTGAGGAAGCATCACCTGTTGCTGTCCCATCGGAGCCATTGGTAATTGCATTTGCTGTCTAGGCACCATAGGAATCTGCTGTTGTACTGGTTGCATCTATATTGACTGAAAACGTGGCATTTGTATCTGCTGCATGGGCTGTACCCCTTGCATTTGTACCAAATTATTCTGAAAATTTGGATTTTGATGTCTTATTTTCAGACCTCGTGAGTTTTGTAATGTACCAACATTAGTGCTCTGCTGAACTGCACCATCCTGCACCATATTTGGACATTCCAGTTTCCAGTGCCCCACGCCCCCGCACGCGTGACATGGTGACATCTTTTTTGCTCCTTGAACATCATTTTGAATAACCACGTTATTCATGTCTAAACTGCGGTTCACAAACCCTCGACCTCGGCCTCTCGGCTGTGCCTGAAACACACCATTCATTTGCGGTTGTTGTTGTATCATCTGCTGAACTCCATTTCCCTGTATTCCAGCCTGTGCAGCTCTTATCTGCATCACCATCACCTTTTCCTTCAGCTTTTTCTGCTTCAACTCAATCTCATCACTACAGTACTTTGCATACTTCAACACCTCATCAATCAGTTTAGCTTGCCAACAAGTCAAATGATTCTTAATCATTTGGCTAACCTCTGGTCTCAAACCTTCAACGAATCTAAACACAAGATGGTTCATGTCCTTTGGTTCGATAGTCTCAGTACCACTGTAATGTTTAAATGCTTTCAACAATCTCTCATAATAAGCATGTATTGACTCCTTAACCTCTTGAGAAGTCCGGTCGATTTTCTGCCAATCGGTTACTTTCGGCGACACCTTTTGTTTAAAAAATTCAATCAACTTATGATAATACTTCATCACCTCTTCTGAAGGTGCTCTAGTCACCTTATCTCTCACCGGCTCCTTCGTCGGCCAGTCTACCCCTCTCTTGCACTCGAGCCACAAATCAGGCGGAACAATGATCTCAAACAGAGTATTCAAGTCCTCCCAGAGACACTTTGCAAGTTTCACAAACCTGTCCGTCTGTTGATACCACTCGATTGGTTTCTCTCTCAATCTGGGATAATCATTAGTAAAGGATAGAATATCTCCTCTAGTCCATGGCACATGTACTAAAACACCACCAGCTGTTTCTCTCATAGGTAATATTTTTACCGATTCCAAATCAGGTGAGGTTCTAGCTTGATTAGGTCCTGGGCTATTACCCTTTCCCTTATCTCTTTTCTTTGCCCATCGGCCTTCCCATTTCTCCAATGCACCCCAAATCTGTGCACTTTGCAACAGTTCTCTCAAATGTGCCTTCATGCCTGCAGATCTCATATGTTCAAACTCTTTTGAGTCAAAATCTAATCTGTAACTCCTTTTCAAATGCTTAGTGTTTCTGATATTGATATTGTATTTGTCTCCTAGGTTCGCTAATCTCTGATGTACTTTGCCTACCTCCTTGGTAACCTTGGGACACAAGTATCTTAGTTCTGCCTCTGTATATGATTCCAATCTATTTACTCCCATTGTTCCTTCCACTAACTCTGCAGCTTCTGCCCCTAGTCGTACAAAGTTCAGGTATTCGTCTTGTTTTTCTTTCTCAGGTTCAACTGTAGTCACTGCAGTCTTTTGTGAAGTATAAGTTTTTTCTAAACATTCATTTAACTGTTGAACCGTAAAACCCTGCAGTGAAATGTTCCCTGCATGTAACATTGGAGAATGTGAGGTATTTGTACTCAAGGTTTGTGGAGTTAAAACTCCCAACCCTGCTTGACGCATTGCTTCGAGAGGTGCCCCCACTGGACTAAGGTCTATTAGGGGTCTGGGTGGTTCATTTACTTGTTCTCCAGGGGCCATTATCTGTGGAGTTCCCATAGGCCCTCCTCTTATCGCTTCCTGAGTCATCACTCCCTGGTCACACACCCCTGCTTTACCTTGTGCATACAATGGCACTGGGGGACCAACAGTAATGGGTAACGATATAGCGGCAGGTGTCTGACCTGGCCCCAGACCTCTTGGAGCAGCAACTCCATATGTCTGTTACAATGTACCCGGAACAGGTACTAACGGTGGTCCTGCTACAGTGTTATACCCTGGTATTAACTGTGGTTGTGGTTGAGACATTAATTTCGGAGTTGATTCAATCTGTATTAGCTTTGGCTTTGTGTATATCGGATCCGGCGGCACAATCAAATTCGTGGTAGTCTCAAGCACTGGGACATCAGGGTAGATTCTCTTTATTTGTGGTGGAGGCTGCAACTGTATCGGCAAGTCTGGTGCAGTGGGTACACTGTCACCATTCTGTGTCAAAGCTGTATCGCTAATCTGTACCGTATCAGCAACTCCCTTTTCCTGCGTCTGGTTCCCAGGATCCAGATTAGTACTTGGAGCGCTGTCGCTCACCGCATATGGTGGTGGGCGATCATGTAACAATCTATCCATAAATTCCTCATCATCTGAATCATCTTACTCTTCCCAGGATCTTTTATTTTCTTTAGATTTGCCTGAATCTTTGTCGGTTTTACAGGAGGCTTTCTTTCCCTGCGTTTCTTCTCCCTGAGTTATTGCTGGGAACAACTTCAACCCGTTCACAATTCCCCGTCTCCACATTTTGCTCTCATTATCCCATCTAGCCTCTGCATAGGATTTTTCCGCCCTTCTCAGTCTTCTCTGAAACCTTTCCTGTCTATGCTTAAGAGCCATCAAGTCCCAAATCGCCAAAGCCTCATATTGTGCCGGTCTTGGAGGTGGTTTCTGCGTACTTAACATCCATCTTAGATTTTCTAGTACCTTTGGATTAAACGTCCCATGTTCTGGGAACGCTAGACACCCTTCTTTCTCTGTTAATTTGCGCCACTGTTTCATCCATAAACAAGGCGCAACACCCTTTTCTTCCATAACCGTATAAGCTGGTGTGCCCTCAGGTGGTGTAGGTTCCCCATAGGATGCAACAATATATACATCTCCCTTTAGAGCGCTCTTGAATGCTTTGACAAAATTAATTTTTGCGATTCTCTTATTTCGTATTTAATCAGAAATGTCTTAGTTCCCAAGATACTCTTCACCTGCCTTTCTCAACCTATTGCCTCTCACGGACGGCAGCCAATCCGTGTGCGACCCCTCTCGACATCTGACCTATCTCAGCGCGGCACCACTGACGTCACACTCACACACACTCTGCGACTGACAAAGTCTTGCGGCTTGTCCGCTTCTCACTGAACCCCTACAACTCACACAAACTAATGCAAATTATTGCGAGCACCTTAAAATGACAACACAAATTTGTCGGTTAACTACAGGAAGGATAACACATTCGCTTCAGAACTTTACAGAGATTTCACTTGAAGCCTCAGCCGCTACTCTCTCCTTATCAGTTCCCGCATACGCAAGCAGAATTCGACCCGCAAATTCTTCTCTCGACTTGTCAATGACTCCTTCTAGTGCACTTTAGAATTTGTCAAATCTCCATCGAAGGTTTCATACACACATTATAACTCAAATTCGTCTTGTCAACCACGCCCGATTGACCTATTAAACCGCACAGATTACAACATAAATCACATTTATCTTCATACTCCGGAGTCTTAGACCCGACAGGTCCGTACATAACAACCAACCACGTGGATAATTTTGAGCATCAAGCGCTACATTCACATGAAGCACGCCGACTTCCCTACTCTCATACTGTGGAGTACGTCCACTCTTGCTAAACAACACTTAATTTGGCCTAAATACACACAAATTTTCACAATCACCTGCAAGATGCATAAGCTTAGGCAAGCGCAGAGACCCTAACCACACACTATGGCGCCGAGAACATTCCCAACTCATTTAGGCAGGCTCCGAGATCCCGGGAAAGCCATGGTAAACTTAGAAACCCATCATATATCCTAATTGCATTATCACAGAAAAACAAATTAAACAATGAATCTCTGTCCTAGGGCCCCCAAGGGCCAAACCATCCTCTGTTACCAGAAACTGTTTACGCGTCCCTCTATGTCAATTTATACAGATTAGGACTCGTTTTAGGCCGATGAATCTTTTGACCCAGTGGTGAGACACCGTAAAACGAGATAACTGATCAATATGTCAAGCAATATATCAATGATATTATCAACATATATCACCACAATATACTTTACTTTAGACATTGATTAAACTGTCGGCGCAACCATGACCTTTCAGTCATGAATAACCACACCTTTATGGGAGTTTTGTGAATTTTATTCCCTATTGATTACAATCAAATAGCAAGAGTATTAATCTCAAAACCATGAAGCAAAAGAGCATAGTCACGATATGGCAACTGTGATAAGATTTTGACAATGCAAAGGTCACCAACATAAAAGCACTAATGTAAGAGATACACAGATCAGAATGTATAAAACCTCATATATGTCTCAATTCAGCATAGCACAAAGTCAGTCACGTTGGTTACGTTAGTCAAGGTGAATGCCTAATCTAACCACTAATTAGCATCAGCATGTTGGACTTCATGCAAAACAGTTTAGAACACTAATTTAGCAAACATTTGACTAGGGTCTCTATCCAAAAATACAGCAGTTGGTACCTAGAAAGGAAAAGCAAATAGACGAATTACAATAGCAATTGTCATAATTACCCTCCTCGGAATGAGTCAGCATACAGGATCAGTCTTCGTCTTCAGGACATCAGTTAGATCACCGTCAACCTATTTTGTCTAAGGAACAGGGGACACTTCCCTCATAAGGAGGAAAAGTGTAATGGGGCAGTCTATAGATAAGGATGGTTTATTCAAGTCTCAAATCACCAAACAGAGTGACAGAGTTTCTGGATGCAATTAATATCATTCCCTACCTAGTTCTCTCGAGTCTCCTGTGTCATGGGTTTTTATTCCTCTTTTGCAATACCTTCCCCCAAAATTCTATTGGATAGTCGCTACACCCCACTATCTTTATCCTATCAAATTATACATTAGGTAATGCAATTGTCACCCCACGATAATTTATAACACTTTGATTGGTCTTCATAATTGATGTCTTCGTAGGTGGCACATCCGGGGTTACTTCATTCTCTGGCACGTTCTTCGGGTCAAAAGTTCTCTTTTCCATGGTCGATTGTCCTTGGATGTTTCAAATAATGTTGCAAAAACGTATAAAACTTATACTAAAACAGCTAGCATGCGGGTGAGAAGAATCCTCGCTTGCAACATAAAACAAAGAAAAGAACACATGCTGGGTCATGGCCTTTTGCGAATCAGCACACTGGAGAAACAGAAAAATATGCTTTAATATACAAGCTACACAGCTAACTTAAGACTTATGGATTCTAATAAACGCAATCTTCGTAGATGTTAACATATTCAATTAATCATAATGCAAGCAATTATTTCTTATAGCCAACATTAGTATATGTGTACAATAATTTCTTCACTCTTCTAAGTATGTTTAGAATATATTCAGACGAATAATACCTTTATTATACGAATATTATTTCAGCATTGGTAAATATAAGCATTTCACATCTAAAGTATGTAATATTTAAACTACGCTCTCTCAGGACTATGACATTATTTTTTTACTTGAATTGTTTTGTGAAATAACAGAAGATATTCTATCACCAAACATTTACAATTATAAAAGGAATATGCGATGAGCATTAATGTTGTAAGTGGTGTTATGGAAGTGACAGGTATATTGGAATTAGGGACCTGCCAGAATTATTTTCAGTTGCTTTACTGACTTAAAGCACATCCATATAAGAAAGCACGTATATGTAAAGGTGCATGTACCTATCTTACCAATGAGCAGGAAGGTTAATGTATATCCTTGTATATACTTTGGTTTCGCTACACTTCAGTTTTCAGTAGAGTGAGCTTTATAATAAGTCCACAGATTATTGGCTACGTAGATAACGTAAAGGAATCGTACTGTCATTGTGAGAATTAAATATTGAACATTAATGACGGAACATTAAGGTTGATATCTGAATTACTTTTAGATATCCATTTCATCCTACAGACATCAGTCCCAAGCAAAGTGACAAAGCAAAGAGGTAAAACTGGTGTCTCTGTATTCTCTCTTAACCCATTCCTCTTTCCCCACTTCTGCTATGTCAGTGATAGTTTTTTTATCTGTTTTTATTATTTTTCAATGCAACAGCATTAGCAATTGCAGTTTCAGGAATGTATCCATGAGAGGGGGCAGGGAGACAGCCGAGGAGGGACCCCCTTCTTACAGTGGGATACACAGTCATATTAGAAAACACACCGTAAACAGGTTGACACTTTTCCCAACAGGTATTTCAATATACACAATCCGATACCTACAGCTAAGTTAGTCGAATGGGATATATAAGAGTATTGGAGGAGAGAAGTGGGATTGTAGAGTAGAAGGCCACTGCTTAGATGCCCCTGTGTCCTCCAAGCCTCACGCCCAGTGTCGGTGCATCAGCGAGGCAAAAACAGGCCTAGGGCAGTCTCTTCGAGTTCAAGTTCCCGGTAGCCCGTTCACCCATGTCTCCCATGTGACATTGCACTTGTTAACGCGTCACTTTATGATAGTTTATTACACATTTAGGACTTGTTTTAGGCCAATGAATCTTTTGACCCAGTTGAGAGACACCTTAGGACGAGATAGCTAATCAATATATCAATCAACACATCAATAATGCCATCAATATTTACCACAACAATGTATTTCAAAGTCATTAATCACTTCAAAACACTACCATGACCTTGCAGTCATGAATAACCACACCAGTTTAGTAGAATTTTATGAGTTTTTATTCCCTATTGATTACAGATCTAAGAGCAGATGTGTTAATCTCAACACCAAGAAACATAATAGCATAGTCACGATATGGCAACTTTGGTAAGACTTCATTAAGGCGAGAATCACAAACATCAGAACATAAAACGGCATGAACATAGATCAAGTTAGCAGAGTGTCAATAACACGTCAGTTCAACAAAGCATAGTTCCGATTGTTTGTCTATTTGCGTCAGTTTGGTGAACACCTGTCCTAACCACTGATTAGCATTTGCATGTTGGTCTTCATGCAAAATAATTTAGAACACCAATTTTGAAAAACATCTAACTATGGTCTCTGTCAAAAGTAAGCAGTTGGTACCTAGAAAAGAAAAGCAAACAGACAAATTACAAATGCGTTGTCATAATTACCCTCCAAGGCTTAGGTCAGCATACAGGTTCAGTCTTCGCCCTCAGGACACCAGCCAAATCGCCATCAATCAGGGCTCAGCTCCGGGGAAAAGGGCACTTCCCTCATAAGGAGGTAAAGTGTAAAATGGACAATTCTAAGGGCGAGGATGATTTTAAGTAAACCACCAAGTCACCAAACAGAGTGACAGAGTTTCTGGATAAAATCAATAGCATTCCCTAACCCACCTAAATGGCTTCCTGTGCCATAGGTTTTTATCCCTTTTTTGTTGTACATTCCCCCAAAATTCTATTGGACATTTTCTTATACCCCACTATCTTTCGCCTATCAGAAAACACATTAGATCACCTAACTCTTCACCCCATATTATTTTACAGACATTTTATTGGTCTCCATAATTGACGTCTTCAGAGGTGGCACGTCCGGTATGATTTCATCTTTCTGTAATTCTTGGCACATCTTTTGGTCAGTAGCTCCATTGTCTTCACCGGTTTGAATGACCTTGTACATTACATTAATCTACACTGTTTCATTTTGTTTTAACATCATTCTACAAGCAATGAAAAATTCATGGGAAAGGGTCTAGTATGGTTAAATTTCAGCTTCTAGTTTGAAGAAAAACACGGGGTCCTGTCCTTTTGTGAGTCAGCACTCTGCAAGATAGGAAAAATACACTTAATATGAAAGCCAAGCAGCTAAGCTTCGGCTCATGCTAACTTAAGGCCTATAAGGATTTCAGCACAGATTCAATAACGCAATGATTAATAATTAGTATAAACGTATTCAAATATGATATTACATGAACATTTTAGTCATCATTATTAGTCTACGTATACATTGGCGGCCACTCCCTGTGGTCACATTTCAGGTGCACGTTTAAGCAAAATTTATTATTACAGTTTCTATGCGGCATTATCACACATTAATTCATAAGCATTTCAGGTTAATATAGATTATATATGCTACGCTCTCTCAAACTCACTGGGCAACATCGGGTGCCGCAGCAGTCCTAGGGGCTAATATGGGTGACATTCGTGTGGGGTCACCTAGAATGCCGCCCATTAGGCACACTGGACTCACCGCCATATTTGCACCTCAGCCGTCCCCAGGACTGCCAAGCCCCTCAGTCACCACGTCAAGCACGACTGGCCATGCCCAGAGCTGCCAGTTGCCAAACTTTGCTGTTATGCCCCGGGTTGCACTCAGCTCTGGTGCAGCACCGTCGGGGTCCGCAAATGCTGATCAGGACAGGCAACATGCGAGGATCGGGGTGAATGCAGAGGCCTCCGACAGGCTGTGCGGACGGCAAGGGAAATTGGGCCACGCCTTCTGGTCAGCAAGACATTCAGCAGACAGCCTTTGCTACTCGGGCTCAGCCGACGAAGAAAGTAGATTACTGGTGTGCCCCATGCGCTGCATGCGTCTGAGCAGCATATTACTTATTGTAGAGGACGGATGGGCAAGATATAGCAGGATAATGTTAGGGCCTGAGGTCGAGCTGTTCACTGAGCGTCTGACTCGGCTGCCATTTTCGCCACGCCCCACTATGTCAGTGGTAGCTGAGGTGAGAGATGGAAGAATGCCTCACTCTCACTGGATCAGGAGTACAAGGGTAGTGCTTTCTGACAAAACCTTGGTTGCCCCACTCCATGTGGTGCATGTGACCATCCCAACACAGAGAAGGCCCACATGGATCTCACCTCTGAGCAGCAGAAGTATGAGTAGTTTATCCTTAGGCCACCCTCATTTTTCGAGGCTGACAAAGGCTTCCTAGAACTTCAGGGCTAGCAGGTACATCATCTGTGCTTCCCCGCTGCCTGCGGTAAACAAAAAAGTGTCATATGCTGCCTGAATTGCTACCTCTCAGAGAAATGGTAGAGAAAGGAGTGGTGTTCCTTAGGTGATTTGGGGATGGGCTGGTATTGATTAAGGTGCTACCCCTGCCTGGGTGGAAGTCACCTTTTAGTTTTCCTACCTCAGCCACATCATTAAGGAACTGTGTTAGCTTATGGCTTACAACATATAGTTGTATAAATGTCTTGCACAACAGGTATCGTGTATGTCAGTGGTTCCCAACCTTTTGACTTCTGTGGACCCCCACTTTATCATTACTGGAACCCGGGGAAACCCACTGAATCAATATTGGAATCCACCCCCCCCCCAATCAGTCATTACTCAAAGCTGGGGGCCTTATATGTTAATATTATTACATTTTCTAAGCAGTCACGGACCCCCTGGGGAGGCTTCGCGGACCCCCAAAGGCCCCCGCGCCACAGGTTGGGAACCACTGGTGTAAGTTCTAATGAGAGTTCTAATGAAAGTAAGTCAAAATTCTGCATACACGTATCACGTAATAATCTTGTTGAAATCGACTTTCCTGGAGCATTGCAATCTTGTCCAAAGCATTTTTTTCTATTTATGCCACATGATGGTGCTCTCTTCCAATTTGATATTCACTTTAAATTTCTTTTTGACACAAGTTCTCCGTGAATAGACTCAATGATTCAATGATTCTATCTGATGTGACCTTTAACGACAGGTGTTTAGTGGTGACCCTGTGCCCCTATTTCACTTTTGATCTGATGTAGTTGTAGAAAAACTTTCAGCAAACTCTCATTGTGTCATTGGTGTTAAAAGGGGAGCCATTTGATTACGGATATGGCAAAGACACAGAGGGCTGTCTGTGGACCTTGCGTTATTTGGTTGGTGAAAGCACCATTGTTCTCTGCAGCGTATGTTCGGAGACCGTTAGCAGGATGGTGAGGTCACAGGGATGGCAGCATTGTAGAATAGGCAGAAAGTGGGCCATGGTGAAATAACTCAGGCACATGTATTTATTAAAGCTTAGTGTGGAACTGCTGTTACATGGCCCCACACAGTTTATTATATCCCGAGGTCACACAGTTTATTTATATTGACCTTGGGACAAACCACAACTGCATGAACTACTAGGGGTGCTTAGTGAAAACACCCTTGTAGCTATCAACATTACAGGTCTCAGCTAACCCCAGTGTTTCACTTGAGGCCTGCCATGAATTCACATTAATCCTTGTGTTCCTGGTACTGCAGCATGCAATCTTGCATGCAATTTAGGGAAAGTAATTCATAAGATTGCTTAGGTCCAGGGCTTTAATTGGGCCTGTTCCCGTCGGGTCTCAGGCCCACAAGTAATTCAAACTGACTTTGAAACGGGTCTATATCAGGCCCAATATTCATGTATTCAACTTTACAGGCAAAACCAGAGATGAATATCGCCACAGTGATTGTAAACACCATTAAGGTAATGCATGCTAGCAATGCATTCCCTATTTGGATTTTACATTATGCTTTATCTGGAATTTCTTAAGAGTGTTTGCTTTTTGCAGCAGTAGTGTTTCTGTTGTAATTCCTTCAAGCAACATGTGTCTCTTCTATAAAGCTATCTATGAACGGAGTCCCCTTGAGATGTCTTGGTGAATTCAGGGTGTGGAGGGTGTTTATGAAGCAGAACCTTTGGACCTGAGGCTGAAGGTAGTGCAGATTTCTCATTGTATCTGGTTGCATTTGCACTGACTGAAAACGCGGCATTTGTATCTGTTGCATGGGCTGTGCCCCTTGCATTTGTACTAAATTGTTCTGAAAATTTGGGTTTTGATGCCTCATTTTCGGGCCCCGTACATTTTGTAATGTACCGACATTTGCACTTTGCTGAACAACACCATCCTGCACCATATTCGGGCACTCCCGTTTCCAATGCCCCACGCCCCCGCACGCGTGACATGGTGACAACTTTTTCGCCCCTTATACATCGTTTTGGACCACAACAGTATTCAAGTCTGCACCGCGATTCACAAACCCTCGACTTCGACCCCTCCGCTGGGTCTGAAACACACCATTCATTTGCGTTTGTTGCTGTATCATTTGTTGAACTCCTTTTCCCTGTATTCCTGCCTGTGCAGCCCTTATCTGCATCACCATCACTTTCTCTTTCAATTTCTTTTGCTCCAATTAAATCTCATCACTACAGTATTTCGCATACTGCAACACTTCATCAATCAGCTTTGCTTGCCAACAAATCAAATGATTCTTAATCATCTGGCTAACTTCTGGTCTCAACCCTTCAACAAATCTGAACACAAGAGCATTCATGTCTTTCGGTTCAATGGTCTCAGTACCGCTATAGTGTTTGAATGCCTTTAACAGTCTTTCATAGTAAGCATGTATTGATTCCTTAACCTCTTGAGAGGTCCGGTCGATTTTCTGCCAATCAGTCACTTTCGGCGACACCTTTTGTTTAAAAAACTCAATCGCCTTATGATAATACTTCATCACCTCTTCAGACGGTGCCCCTGTCACCTTATCCCTTGCTGGTTCCTTCGTTGGCCAATCTACCTCTCTCTTGCATTCGAGCCACAAATCAGGCGGAACAATGATTTCAAACAAGGTATTCAAGTCTTCCCAGAGACACTTCGCAAGTTTCACAAACCTATCTGTTTGCTGATACCATTCGATCGGTTTTTCTCTCAATCTGGGTTAATCGTTAGTAAAAGATAGGATGTCTCCTCTGGTCCACGGTACATGTACTAAAACACCACCAGCTGTCTCTCTCATAGGTAATATTTTTACTGATTCCAGATCGGGTGAGACTTTAGCTTGATTAGACCCTGGACTGTCACTCTTTTCCTTGTCTCTTTTCTTTGCCCATCTGCCTTCCCATTTCTCCAGTGCACCCTAAATTTGTGCGCTTTGTAACAATTCCTTCAAATGCGCCTTCATTCCTGCAGACCTCATATGCTCAAAGTCTTTAGAATCAAAATCCAATCTGTAACTTCTTTTCAGATGTTTAGTATTTCCGATATCAATATTGTATTTATCTGCCAGGTTCGCTAATCTTTGATGCACCTTTCCTACTTCTTTGGTGATTTTTGGGCACAAGAATCTTAATTCTGCTTCTGTGTATGACTCCAACCTATTCACTACCATTGTACCTTCCACTAACTCAGCAGCCTCTGCCCCTAGTCTTACAAGGTTCAGGAATTCGTCTTGTTTTTCCTTTTCTGGTTTGACTGTAACCACTGCAGCCTTTTGGGAAGTATAAGTATTTTCTAACCATTCGTTCAGCTGTTGGACTGTGAAACCCTGCAATGAGATGTTCCCTGCATGGATCATTGGTGAATGTAAGGTGTTCGTACTCATTGTCTGTGGAGTTAAAACTCCTAATCCTGCTTGACGCATTGCTTCGATGGGTGCTCCCACTGGACTAAGGTCCATTAAAGACCTCTGCTGTTCAGCCACTGGTTCTCCTGGGGCCATTATCTGGGGGGTTCCCATAGACCCTCCTCTTATTACGTCTTGAGTCATCACTCCCTGATCACATACGCCAGGTTTGCCTTGCACATACAATGGCACTGGTGGACCGACAGTAATTGGTAATGATATGACGGCAGGTGTCTGACCTGTTCACAGACTTCGTGGAGCAGTAACTCCATAGGTCTGTTCCAAGGTACCTGGATCAGGTACTAATGGCGGACCGGCGACGGGTTGTACCCTGGTATGAGTTGTGGCTGTGGTTGGGATAGTAATTTCGGAGTTGACTCAATCTGTATTAACTTTGGATTCGTGTATATCGGGTCTGGCGGCACTATCAGATTTGTAGTAGTCTCAAGTACTGGAACGTCTGGGTAGATTCTCTGTATCTGCAGTGGAGGTTGCAACTGTATCGGTATGTCTGGAGCAGTGGGTACACTGACACCATTCTGTATCAAAGCTGTATCACTAGTCTACCGTATCAGTAACTCCTTTGTTCTGCGTCTGGTTCCCAGGGTCTGTGCTAGTGCTTGGAACACTGTCGCTCACCACATAAGGTGGTGGGCGATCGTGCAACAACCTGTCCATAAACTCCTCAT
Source organism: Pleurodeles waltl (assembly GCF_031143425.1). Taxonomy (NCBI): domain Eukaryota; kingdom Metazoa; phylum Chordata; class Amphibia; order Caudata; family Salamandridae; genus Pleurodeles; species Pleurodeles waltl. The sequence goes on along the minus strand of NC_090442.1, from coordinate 596,818,199 downwards.
CGTCTGAATCATCGTCCTCTTCCCAAGGTCTTTTATTCTCTTTAGATTTGCCTGAGTCTTTATCTGATTTACAGGTGGCTTTCTTTTCCTGCGTTTCTTCTCCCTGTGTTATTGCTGGGAATAATTTTAATCCATCAACAATTCCCCTTCTCCATATTTTGCTCTCATCATCCCACCTAGCTTCTGCATAGGATTTTTCTGCCCTTCTCAATCTTCTGTGAAACTTTTCTTGCCTCTGTTTAAGAGCCATTAGATCCCAAACCGCTAACGCCTCATACTGAGCTGGCCTCGGATGTGGTTTCTGTTCACTTAACATCCACCTCAATCTTGCGAGAATCCTCGTATTAAACGTTCCGTATTCCGGAAACGCTAAACATCCCTCCTTCTCTGTTAGTTTGCGCCATTGTTTCATCCATAAACATGGAGCAACACCTTTTTCTTCCATGACTATATAAGCTGGAGTACCCTCGGGTGGTCTAGGCTCCCCATCAGTTGCTACAATATATGTGTCTCCCTTCAGAGCACTCTTGAATGCTTTAACAAAATTCTTTTTTGCGATTTTCTCTTAGTTTTGTATTTAATCAGAAGTGACTTAGTTCCCAGGACACTCTTCACCCACCTTTCTCAACCTATTGCCTCTCACGGATGGCAGCCAATCCGTGCGTGACCCCTCTCGATAACTGACCTATCTCAGCGCGGCACCACTGACGTCACACTCACACACACTGCAGCTGACAAAGTCTTGCGGCTCATCTGCTCCTCACTGAACCCTCACGAACCCACACAAACTAATGCAAATTATAGCGAGCACCTTAAATGACAATGTAATCTGCCGGTTTACTACAGGAAGGGTAACACATTCGCTTCAGAACTTTACAGAGATTTCATTTAAAGCCTCGGCCGCTACTCTCTCCTTATCAGTTCCCGCATACGCAAGCAGAATTCAACCCGCAAATTCTACTCTCAGCTTGTCAATGGCTCGTCCTAGTGCACTTTAGAATTTGCCAAATCTCCATCGAAGGTTTCACACATGCATCTACTCAAACTTGACTTGTCAACCACGCCCGATTGACCTATTAAACTGCACAGATTACAACATAAACCTAAGTGTCTCCTACACTTGTCAACATACTCCAGAGTCTTAGACCTCGACAGGTCCGTACATAACAACCAACCACGTGGATAATTTTGAGCATTAAGCGCCACATTCACATGAAGTACGCCAACTTCCCTGCTCTCATACTGTGGAGTACGCCCACTCCTACTAAATAACACATACTTGGCCTAAATACACACAAATTTCACAATCACCTGCAAAAGGCATAAGCTAAGCAAGCAAAAAACCCTAAACCACATACATTATGGCGCCGAGAACATTCACAACTCACTTAGGCAGGCTCCGAGATCCCGGGAAAGTCATGGTGAATTTAGAAACCCATCATACCTCCAATTTGCATTATCACAGAAAAACAAATGAAACAATGATTCTCCGTCCTAGGGACCCCAAGGGCCAAACCGTCGCTTTGCTACCAGAACTGATAACGTGTCCCTTTATGTCAATTTTATACACATTAGGACTCGTTTTAGGCCAATGAATCTTGTGACCCAGTTGTGAGACACCGTAGGACGAGATAGCTGATCAATATGTCAAGCAATATATCAATAATGTCATCAATATTCACCACTATAATACACTTTACCTTGGTTATAGACATTAATCAAATTGTCGACGCAACCATGACCTTTCAGCCATGAATAACCACACCTATTGATAGAATTTTATGAATTTTATTCCCTATTGATTACAGTCTACAAGCAGAAGAGTCAATCTCAATATCAAGAAGCATAAAAGTATAGTCACAATATGGCAACTGTGATAAGATTTCAGTAATGCAAGAATCACAAACATAAGACCATAGCACGACGTGAACATAGATCAGAAAACAAATAATATCACGTAAGTCTCAGTTCGGCATAGCGCAATGTCAGTCTTTTTGTCTATAATCGTCAGTCAAGGAGATTACCTATCCTAACCACCAATTAGCATCGCCATGTTGGGCTTCATGCAAAATAATTTAGAACATCAATTTAGAAAAATATCTAGCTATGGTCTCTATAAAAATAAGCAGTTGGTACCTAGAAAGGAAAAGCAAACAGACAAATTACAAATCACATCGTCATAATTACCCTCCAGGAATAGGTCAGCACACAGGATCAGTCTTCGTCTTCAGGACATGAGTCGAATTGCCATCAGTCTAGCCTCGTCTAGGGACAGGGGACACTTCCCTCATAAGGAGGAGAAGCGTAAAGGGCAGTATAAGGGTGAGGACAGTTTATTAAGTCTCAAAGTTACCAACCAGAGTGACAGAGTTTCTGGATAAAATCAATAGCATTCCCTACCTAGTTCTAACGTCCCTTCTGTGACATGAGTTTTTATCCCTTTTTCGTAATACCTTCCCCCAAAATTCTATTGGACATTCACTATACCCCACTATCTTTAACCTATCAAATTATACATTAGGTAATCCCAATTGTCACCCCACGATAATTTATAACACTTTGATTGGTCTTCATAATTGACGTCTTCGGAGGTGGCACATCCGGGGGGTTTTTATCTCCGCTTGGCACATTTCTCGGGTCATGAGTTCCTTTGTCCATGGTCAGATGTCCTTGTACATTTCTTTAATCTACTTTTGTTTCAAAATTTGTATAAAACTCGTACTAAGGCAGCTAGCATGCGGATGAGAACGGAATAGGGTTTGTTACATAAAACGAAGGAAAAGAACAAATGCAGGGTCATGGCCCTTTGCGAGTCAGCACACTGAAAAACAGAGAAAAATGCTTTAATATGAGAGCTAGGCAGCCGAATCTTCAACTCACGCTAACTTAAGGCCTATGAGATTTTTAATACAATGCGATATCGTAAATGTTAATATAAATCATAGCATGAACAGTTTTACTCATCATTATTAGCTCACGTATATAATTGTGACCACACACATTATAGTTGAATTTCAGATGCATGTTTAAGCATTACTCTAATTATTGTCGTTTTCTATGCAGCATTAATAATCATTGATATAAGCATTTCATGTCTAGTATATGTAATATTTAAACTACGCTCTCTCAACAACTTCACCAACACTGTGGAGTTCTTCCTGTGACATTGCTGCAGTTGTGTGAGGCTGCAAACTGCAATAGGCTTACTCTGCTTTCACATATGCAAGGTGGGCACATGTGATAAAACGTGCTCCACTGCCCGCAGATATTGACGCAGACTGACGTCTCAATGGCCATCTTTAAAGATTGTTTTTATTCCATTGGATGACCCGACGCCTGTGACTTTCATTCAGCGATAGGTACACCACCTGAAGTGCTTCTCCTGTATCTGGTTATATTCCCACAATAACAGCTGATTTTAGCATTGCATGGCGATAGGGACGCCTCGAGTTCATAAGGGTCATTGAGAGAGACTTGCATGGCGATAGGCACGCCTTCACAGCGTTTACCATCTCTCTCATCTATACAGCGTTCACAGGGGTTTTTCACAGTGATAGGCACAGCTCCTCTGGCCAATAAGTATTTCATTCTGGAATCACATGTTGTGCATTTTAAGGGCATTGTGAGTGCCTCACTTAACGATAGGCCCACCTCTCAACAGCAAAAGGTTTTTCTCATTACATTTACTAAGGAAAAACATAAAATACTGTTCGAACAAGCATGTTCCTTATCCCTTGGGATTTTGGTCCATGTCATTTTTACTGACTTTCAACTGCAATGTGTTATTGCGTTAACTCTCTGCTATGTACGTGTTCTAAGATCCCAGTAATGTGCAAGTTTGTCTCTTTTGTATAACATAGCTTGTATGCAACTGTAGTATCATGTTACCTACGTTTGAAGGGCATCCAGTAAGATAAGTTGAATCATTTCTTTTGCTATCATGCAGAATGTCACAGCACCTCAGTTTTTCTTATCCAGTCCTGGCAATATGCCCATAAAGTGGGCTAAATGGAAAACATGTTTGAACATTATACAAGGGTGTGTGGCACTTTGTTAAGTGTTTAGAGAAGAACATCGCTTCTGCTCCACTGTCTTGGTTCAAAAGGACTGGAGGTATTTGACCACCTTCCAGATGTACTGGATAGTGAAGCCGTTGATCATAATAAATATGAAACTTGTATATGTAAATTGGATTTTCATTATTTGCCAAAAGTAAGTACCACCCTGGAACGTTCCTATGTTTGGAAAAGAGTACAAAAAGAGGGAGAACCCATAGAGTACTATCTGACTAAGCTTAGACGCTTAGCGTCCTCCTGCAAGTTTGATTCTTTATTGGATGAACGAATCAGGGGTCAGTTCATGTTGGGGTGCTCCATCGAGAAGGTGCAGGATGAATTGTGGCTCAGGGATGAACTCACTCTTGATGAGGTGTTGAGCATTGCTAAAAAAAAAAAGAGCTATCCATGAAATGTGTGGAGGTGATGAGGAAAGACTCCACTAAAGAGATACATGCTGTCGGGTGGGGGAGTAGGAAAAACAATTTTGTTAAGGAAGACATAAAGAAGAAGGAGGATAAGAGCACAAGGAGTAGGAATAAACAATCTCATGTGGAGAGGAGGTGTTGCAGGTGTGATAAGGCTGGTCATCTTACTAATGACAAATCATGTCCTGCCCTTAAAGCATTTTGTCTTCATTGTAAAAAGAGGGGACATTTTGCTACAGTCAGCAAGATGAAGAACTTAAAGCAGAAAATAAATTAAGTGGATGTAAGTGACAGTGAGGAAAGGGATAACTTTGATTTTGAATGTGGACAAAGAGTCCTACAGGTTGGAGGCAAAGGTAATAATAGACCTCTAGACTACATTGAGTTTGAGGGAAAGAGAACCAGAATTGTGTTTGATTTAAAGGCCAAGATTACTATTGTAGCAAGCAAATTTTACATAGATAAACTGGAAGGTAAAGTGACACTATTAAAACTGGACAGTGAGCCTTGTGCTTATGGGGCTGACTCTATTGAATTGCATAAATACTTTGTGGGTCTGATCGACTATGAGCATTGCCATACCTCTGGCAAGATTTATGTCTCTAAGAAAGGCGATAGATTAAATAGCTGGATACACCAAAGAGAGTTGGGGCTGATGCTAGATCCAAATAGTACGCCTCACATGAATAAAAAAAGAAAATCATGTAGTGACTGAGATTAGTGATTCAAAACTCCCTGACTCAGGTTTTCAGAGAGTCTTGGAGGAAGAGTTTACTGATGTATTTAGAGAAGGATTGGACTGTATGAAGGGCTATTGTCACAAAATTGAGCTGATTCTGGGCTCTCTGTCTGGTTGCAGCAAAGTTCATGGTGTTCCCATAACTTTAAGAGAACAGATGCTAGCTGAGTTGGAAAAACGTAAAACTCAGGGAATAATTGTGGAGGTAGAGAGGATCGCATGGCTTGCTCAGTTGGTTGCAGTCAGGAAACCGAATCGATGCCTGAGGTTATGTGTGGCTCTCAGGCAATTAAACAAATGTGTGCTGGTTGACAAATATCCCCTACCCAATATTTCTGAGTTGCAGATGATGATAGGAGGAGCGAATGTCTTTAGCATTGTAGACCTTACTTTGGACTATCATCAAATAGAACTAGGTGAGGCATCCAGTATCACTGTATTTGTCACACCATTCGGAACATTCAGGTATGTCAGGCTACCTTTTGGTCTCGTTAGGGTGGCACCAATATTCCAACAAGCTATGGAGAAAATATTAAGTGGGATAAATGATGTTTGTATCTACCAAGATGATATACTGGTAAATGGAAGGGATGATTCTAAGCATGATGCCAGGGTCAGACAGGTTTTTGGTAGGTTATGTGATCATGATCTTACCATCAAGTTAGAAAAATGCTGGTTTGGTACTAGGACTATTGACTATTGATTACCTGGGACATACTATAACAGGTGAGGGGGTGGTCTCAAAAGCAGAGCTGGTCAACACCATCCGGAACATGGTTTCTTCGTCCACCAAGGAAGAATTTATGCTTTCTCTAGGAATGGCGGAATATTATAATAAGTTCATTCAAAACTTTGCTGATGTCAGCTCCAGTATGCAACAGTTTTTAAGGAAAGGAGTTAACTTTGCATGGAGTTCTGACTGTGAGAAGGAATTAAATGAGCTTAAAAATAGACTAGCACAGGCCCCCCAAACTTAAACATTTTGATTCCAATAAAGGTTCAATAATCACCACGGATGCTAGTCTCAAGAGACTGAGGGCTGTTTTACAACAAGGTAGGTTTGGTCCAGAACATACCATTATGCAGTATATTTGTAGTGAGGACTGATCACAAGCCCTTGTGTGAGGTCTTCAGATCTAAATGGATTGACTTTATTTCAGCTACAATATTGAAGTGGTTTGTAAGTTTAGAAGAATGCAACTTTAGTATAAAAAAGATTCCTGGGGCAGAAAATGTGATTGCGGATACTTCGTCCTGATTACTACCTGAAGTAGCCCACAGAGTTTGTGTGTGAGGTTGATTATGAAATAATCTCAGAAGAGAGATGGAAAGAAGCAGTAAAAGGGGATAAGGTGCTACAAAAGGTAATTAATCCTATATGTACAGGTTGGAACCATAAAGATCAAGGTGGGGTGGAGTGTAGGGATTACTGGTTAGTAAAGAATCAATTAACTTCTAACAATGGGATGTTGTTGAGGGGTACCACATTAGTTCCTTCTACCTTATTAAGAGAGGAATTGTTGGATCAAGCACATAAATGTCACCTAGTCATCTCCATAACCAAAGAAAGGCTACGATCTACATACTGGTGGCCTGGAATGGAACTACATGTAGAACGCCTAGTGAGAGATTGCATGTAATGTGCTGTCAGTGAAAAAGCCATGAGGCTCAGGGTGCAGCCAATGGCTATTAGGAAGCGCCCTGATGGTCTGTGGAAAGACATTGCCCTGGACATCCTAGGCCCATCCATGGGAAGGGTCACGAAAGCTATGTCATTGTTGTGATGCATTTATTTCCCAGGTGGCCTGAAGTATGTTTTCCCCGGGCATTGAGACATGACATGTATTTAATTTTTTGAAATACCTCATTGCAAGGAAGGGTCTTCCTGAAACTATGTTGACAGACAATGGGGCAGAGTAGGTGTCAAAGGAGATGAAGAGTTTTCTTCAAGGGTGTGGTTTTTACACACAAAAAAATGTGCCCTCTATCATCCCGAAACCAACGGGATGGTAGAGAAGTTTAGTTGTGTGCTAAAAGACACCATCTCTTTAGCAAAAAACAATTGACTTATTTGGAAAGAAAAAGTATCCAAGAGGGTGAGGGTGTACAGATTCATGCCTCACACCACTACGGGTGAATCCATGTTTGTTTGGTTTCGGGGAAGGCATCCTAATACTGTGTTAGAAACCTCTTTGGTCAACTAATTCCTGAGTGAAGGAAGGAGGAATAGTGTGTCTGAGGAGTAGAAGTTAAAAGAGGAGAAGAAGATGAAAAACAGTAATATCTTCTTTGATGCGAAACACTCGGTCAAACCAACAGTTGAGGCTATAGGGTTATTATTAATAGACCTGGATGGAATGGAGTTGGAGGCAAATTGTCAAAGCGTATGAGGGTTATAAAGGTGTTCACCAACGCCATCAGGACTGAGGGCTAACGTGTGTGGAGTCTCAATCGTGGTATTGTACAAAGGGAGGAATGTGGAGAATGCTGAGAAATGTTCTTGGAAAGCAGTCATAACAAAGGAGTTGAGAAAGACGCTAGTACCAAGGCTGGTGACAAAGGTGAAAACTGCAGAAAGTTTACTACCGACGCAGCTAGTGGTAACACCAGCAGGGAAAGTGAAAACAATAACAGACTTTTTATGTCAAGGAAGACTGGCAGGAAAGCATGGAGTTCTGCATATTTGAATGAATATATTTCTTAACATGTAATTTCACATGTATTTTTATTTGCAGTAATATGTGTTTTATTCTTTGTATAGTAGTAGGGTTTTCTTTGTACATTAGTAGGGTTCTTTTATGTAAGCTTTCAATGCTGTGCTAATTTTTCCAGTCACGTTATTATATGAGAGGGAGCTGTATGGTAACCAGGGCTCGCACCAGCTTATTTAGAACGTGGGCTTCTGTTTCATAGATTTGTCTTGGGGGAATTGTAAGTAGAATGTTTGTTTTGAAAAGAGTGAACCAGTGGCCTTCCCTGAGGAAGATGGCTGAGGTGTCTTTCCTGGATTAAGAACCTTATAAACCCTTTCATCTCTTCTACTGGTTCCTTTCTTTTATTCACCCTTATGCGCCCCACTTCAAGAGAGTTGAAAGGTGTGCTGAAGAGGACAGATGTGGTGTTTAAGATAGGCAGATGGAGGATTACAGAAATATGTGGGGAGAAAAAGGATGTAAGTGTCTAGTATGCTGAGAGACTGTAGAGGAAAGGGGTGTGACTGGGAGTTCAATGGTGAATGAGACATTCTAATATTTTCCCAAACATTTTCAATTGTAATCATTCACAGCAAAATACTTTGTACTCACTTATTTAATACTGATAACAGGCATTGGCGAAATCAACATCCATTCCTTGTTTAGAGCATATGTCTGTTGTTGTGTTATATACCTGGATGTAGTAACAGGAAATTAACCAAGGGGCACCAAATATTGTTCAGGAGGCATACTGTGCAAAGCACAGGATTTTGAGTTTGCATGCTCTAAGCCACGCTATTAAATACATAGGCCACAGCTCTTGGAACGTTGCACTTATTTGGCCAAGCCCCTTCTAATGCCCCTCCTCCCACCTTTTTCATCCCACTTAAAACCCTACTTATGTCGCCAGGATTATGAGCAACCCTGGGTTTCAACCAATCACATGATTGGAAATGTACCGCAGGACTTGTCAGGGTTTCTAAAGATTACCCAGCTCCGTGAGTGCCTCTGCAGTAAAGATGGCATCTTCACGGTGATAAAACATTACTCCAAACTTCCTTCAGCTGCCCCCTACATCCACTTAGCAGAACTGGCACATCAGCATCGTGGTAGCTTTACTACCAAGCCGAAATGCAACACTGCATGAACCAGCTGCCTTTCTAAATCATAGGGTTTGTCACAAGGGCCCGCTGTAGGGCAGCGTCTTAGTTTAAGTGCATATGGGTGGACCTGTGTTTTCCCATGTAATTCAGTAAACTCATTGACTGGTTTTGGCCTGGATTGATTGTAGAAGTGCCTTGATTCAGCTGCCCTCCTGACCAGGTTACTGGCTGCAAGGTTGTTGTGGACCTCAGTCTGACCAAGTCATGCTACATAGTTTCTCGTCTAGCTCTGTTGCCAAACTGTGATAGAAAGCCACAGAGCTTCCAAATTACCCAGTTCCATGTGTGAATAATTTATTCAAACCATGTTTCGTGCATGTAGGGATAAGTCCCAGAATAAAAAAAAACTTGTGGAGTGAAGGAGATTCTACTCAAGGACCTACTCAAGCTAACATATTGAAGTCCTTCACATAGCCCTTAGAATCCAGCTTCCTGATTTTCGTGTATTCTTCTGAGCGAAAAGGAGAAAACACTAACATTGTTCAGGTGAGAAGGAACCCAAAGTATCAGTATTTGTATGGAAGCCTGGAACAATCGTCCTGCACTAATTGGTAAACCAGCATATATGAGGCTATAGTGTGCAGTTTACTCGTTCTCTAATCTGCATTTTACAAGACATGATGCCTCATGCGAAGTTCTGGGCCAGATGTGTGCTTCTTATTTTGTATCTGTATTTTGTATTTTGCTATTTGTACAGACACTATCACCGGAGTTCCTTCGCACTAGTGGACTGATCAAAAGTGAATAGCAAGAAGAGCTGGAGACATTCGTTCACTAAACTAACAGTTTAAGTTGAAAAAGATAAGAGTTAAGAGATTTCCTATTAATTCTCATTTTTTTAAAGTACGTTTTGCTCAGTGGAATGCAAAAAAGGCAGCCATCAATATCTTAATGCAAGGAATATACAGTAAAAAGCTGATTTCAGGTCTGCAAAACAATCAAACGGCAGTCATAAAGCAATCTAGAACGTGTCCTAACGTGAAAGTGTCGGTGCCTTGATGTTTGCTGTTTAAGGATTAGCCAACTCGCAGGGTTAATCATTCTCAAAGCAATATAATAAATGGCAGGTAATTGAAGGAAAGATCAGCCTTGGGTTTGGTTAAAAAAATTAAACGCGAGCAGATAACATTGTCCAAATTTACACTTGCATGCTTATTGCGGGTTCCTTTGATAGCGAAACTGCCTGACAGAAAGACATATAATTTACACAGATGCGCGAAGACTTGTCAGCATTAGGAATACAGCAAAGAACTTTGCGCTGTTTCTTTGAACCGGTATAATAGTTAATCTTCCATCATGAGCAACAAGTGAGCACCTAAGGTGACACAAATGATCCCGCCAACATATTCGGCCAACTTTCCGGTAATAAATGTTTTTACCAACCTAAATAAATCTAATATTTTTACTGTAATAAACATGCCCACTAGTGTTGTGACTGGTGACTGTTTTCCCTCTCATTGAAAATGTTCAAGGATCTGAGAAGGGTTTACCCTTTCGTGTCTGCAAGGACAGTTTTGGTGTCTGACGTCAGAGAGGCAGTGAAAGCATTGGAACCTGCATTAGTGAATAGGTTTAATTTGAGCAGGATGCTTTCTTTTGTGCTTTTAGCGGCTCGATGCCCGCATTGCTCGCCTCTTTGTGCACAGCTTGAAAGAACACAGGTGTACAGAACAGTACAGCCCAGCCAGCGTTCGTGGGTTATTCATCAGTCAACGTAATGAAAGATGACCAGGACCATGTGCTGTTGTTCACTTCTCCCATAAGACAAGCATGATCTGTCCATTGGCAAGATGCTACCCTGTTCACTTATATACAAACAGGAGCTTGCCACAGAGGTATATTTAATCGGGCCCAGTATGCATCTACTGGTATAGGAAGTGGGATGTTGTATGCCCTTTGCAAGCTATTAAGTATGGCATCTTGAGAGGAGATGATTCACTATGCTTGCATCACATGTTTGACAGAGAACATGATGAGTGGGAAATGCAAGATGATCAGAGAAATTAGATCAATTGTACTTTGTATTTTGTAAGTTTGCGCTGCTTTTGCATAAAAAAATGACACAAATGCGGCACAAAAAAAGTATAAATATGGGCCTTAGGGTCTGATTTAGATGTCATTGGAGGAAATGCTCAAACGTGACTGATATCCCATGCACCATATTACGATCCCCATAGGATATACTTGAATCATAATAGGGTGGATGGGATATCAGTCATGGTTGCGACTGAGTATTCCCCTCCGCTGACATCAAAATCAGACCCTTTGTATTTAATGTGAAATGCTTTTCTTTGTTGATTTAAAAATGTGGTCTGTGCAAGTTTATGATAAGTATGGTGGCTATTTCAGTTGTATTTGTGTTATTAAGTGCCAAAAAGCATCTGAGCAGGAAATTCAATAAGAAAGATCAACAAAAGTGGGACATGAAATGATACATGATAGAACACTGCAGGTACACAATCTCACCATGTAGGGCAAGACCCTCCACATGCTCCTGTCTGTGTTCTGTTGCTGCTGCCCACCCCTACTTTCCACAACTTTTCTCTCAAACTCGACCCAAGTGTCCAGCCCTTCTCACCTTCTCTTTCTCAATGAAATGCTTTGCAACCATGTTGCACGGCATACATATTCTTGAGAAGCATTCACAAGCTAAGAGTTTGAAGTGAGTATTGTAGGAAAGGCACTCTTTTTGGCATGGTTACCCCCACCTTTTACCTGCTGTCAGTGTGCTTTGACTGTTTTCACTGGGATCCTGCTAACTAGGACCCAAGTGATTGTATTCTCACCCTCTAAACTTGGTTGCCTAGGACTTTGCACACCCCACAACTGGCATACTGGTGCCCCCGTATAAGTCCATAAAATATGGTACTTAGGTACCCAGGGCATTGGGGCACCAGGGGATCCAAATGGGCTGCAGCATGTATTGTGCCACCGATGGGAGCACATGCAAAATGTGTCTGCAGGCCTGCCATTGCAGCCTGTGTGAAAAGGTTCATGCACCCTTGCACCACTGGTCACTGCACCAGGTCACTGTAAGTCAACGCTATGGTAGGCCCTCCTAGCCCAGAGGGCAGGTGCAGGTACCTGTGTGTGAGGGCACCCCTACATGAGCAGAGGTGCCCCAATGAACTCCAGCTCCATTTCACTGGATTTCATAAGTGCGGTGAAGCCATTTTACCTGCGTAATGGACACAGGTCACACTACCTGTGTCCAGCTACATAATGGTAACTCCGATCCTGGGCATGTTTAGTATCAAACATGTCGAAATCATACCCCAATACTGTTGCCAGTATTGGTTGTATGATCCCATGCACTCTGGGGGCTCCTTAGAGGACCACAAGCATTGGTCCTACCAGTTTTCTGGGGTTTTCCGGGCAGCCCGTGCTGCTGCCACCCATCAGACATGGTTCTGCCCTCCTGCTACTTGACCAGCCCAGGCAAAGGAAGGCAGAACAAAGGATTTTCTGTTGGAGAGGGAGGTAACACCCTTTCCCTTGGAAATAGGTATTACAAGGCTTGGGAGGGGAGGCCTCCCCAAGCCACCTGTTTACTTTGGAGGGCACATTTAGTGCCCTCCTTTCATAAACCGGTTTGCCCCAGACGAGGGACCCCCGGTCCGTGCTCTGGCGTGAAACTGGACAAAGGTAAGGGGGGTGACCATTACCCTTTCCATCACCACTCCAGGGGTGATGCCCAGAGCTCCTCCAGGGGGCCGCTGTATTCTGCCATCTTGAAACCAAGATGGGCAGAGGCACCTGGGAGCATCTGAGTGGCCAGGTCAGGTAGGTGATATCACAGCCTCCTCCTGATAGGGAGACCAAACCCCCTTCCTGAGCTATTTAGGGTCTCCTTCTTGGGTGGGTCCTCAGATTCAATGTGCAAGATTCCAGTAGGACTCCTCTGCATTGTTTACTTCATCTTCTGGCCACTGGAACCGCATCTGGACTCTACAGAACCAACAATCTGCAACTCCAGAGACAACTCCACTGTTCAACATTGTTTCTCCTGCTCCTTCCAGCAACTGCATTATTTCCCCAGCTGTGCATCCTCTGAGGTCGACGAGACTTCAGCCTGCACCAAGAAGCAAGAAGGAATCTCCCTTGGAGTGAAGGAGTCACTCCCCTGCATCTGCAGGCACGAACTGCAATGGCGACCGGCTGCATGGATCTGCACCCTTCGAGAACTGCCTGGCTCCTGAATCACAGGTGGTGGTCTTTAGTGGTCCGCTTGGTCCCCTCTACCAACTATCCAACTTGGGAGAAGATAAGCACTTGCCTTTCCTTGCAGGGCAGTACCCCTATGCACTGCGACTCTTGCAGCTACCAAGGCTTGTTTACTCCTCCTCCAAGGGATCTTCAGGTTTTGTGTAGTCCCTGCCCCCAGCACTTCTTCCTGTCCAGCACAGTCTCCTCTCTGCTGCTCCAGCAACGTGGGACTTCTCTTCAGGTTTGCTGAGTGAGCCTTACTGCGACTGTTGTGCCTGTTGCCAGTGGGTTGCCTCTGGGGGCTGCCTCTTCTTCTTGTAAGTCTCCCAACTGCTGAGGGTCATTCTGAACTCCCCCTTTGGGACGAGTTCCCTGAGCTTTGTTGGCCCTCTTCAGCCTCACAACTAGTCCTTTTTTTCTTTTGCATTTGCCAGGGCTTGTTGGTGGCTCTTCAGCATCACTGACCCACTGCAACCCAACAGCCGATGTGGGACATGGACTGCATCACTTCAGGGACTCCTGCTCAACTCTGGTGCTGCATAGCTGGTATTCTTTATCCACCGTCGACTTGGTCCTGCATCCTCAGAAGGGGGGGTAGTAGCTCCTGCCACAACCGGACACAACATCACAAACTGGACCTGGTTCCCTTCCTTTGCAGGTCCTCTTCTGCCAGAATCCACCTTTGGGTTCAAGTCTTGTTGGGGTCTTGCACAATCCTTTTCCAAAGTCCTCCTGTTGGGTTTGGAGAAAGCCAGGTACTTACCTCTGCTCTCCTGGTCACTAGGGGTCACTCTGGTACTCACCTCTTGGGGTTCCTCTAGTTCCCCTCTACCGATTCCACATCCTTGGGTGGTGGACTGTATCTTGCATTCCATTTATTTAGTATATGGTTTGGCCCTCCCGTAGGGCCTACACTGTTTTCTAATACTTCAACAATGCTTATTACATTTCATGCTCTTTACTGATTGCTAATGTGTATGTAAAAGTATGCTTACTTACCTCCAGTTGGGGGGAGGGCTGCCTATTAGTGGCCTAGTATTTCTGTTACCATAATAAAGTACCTTTGTTTTTGTAACTCTGTTTGTTTCTTTAATGTGTAACAGTGCTGTGTGACTATAGTAGTATTGCATAAGCTTTGCATGTCTCCTAGATAAGTCTTGGCTGCTCACCCACAGCTACCTCTAGAGAGCCCTGGCTTCAACCACACACCAAGCCAACTTCCTACAAGTATGAATTGTGTTTTACAGGTAACCAACATTTTGAAAGTGTTGCACACAAGAATCCAATCTCATACTGTCCTCTGTCATGTACTCTGTCCACCTTAAATTTAATATTTTAATGAGTTCAGTAGGTGCCATATTTGTGACAGCACACACTTCCTTTCGATGCACACAAAATCTGCGTGTGTTACTATACTGTGACTTCTGTAGGTTTAGCTGTAGAGCTGTGTCTCCGTTTCAGTACGCAGTCATGTCACATGAGTATATGGACCCCAGCTCAACCAAGGAAAATTGTGCCCCCCAATTCTCAGGTGGAAAGTGAAAGAAAGCCATGTTAGAAATTGGGTCTATAGTTGGCAGAGGTATACACACTTGGCGAAGTAGGGACCACAATCCTAGTTAGGGTAAACAACAACACAATCCAAATTATCCTGTGCTCACCCTCTGATAGCTTGGAACAGAGCAGGCATGCTTAACTTAGAAGTCAATGTGTAAAGTATTTGCGCACTAACTCATACAGTAACAGTGAAAACACCACAAAAAGTACTCCATACCAGTTTAGAAAAAATAGATAATATTTATCCGGATGAAATGAGACCAAAACGACAAAAATCCAAAATGCACAAGTTAAGATATTATTTTTTAAAGGTTTAAAGGATCTTTCAGAATCAGTGGTTGTATCCTTGTAACACAAAGTACCTGGGATGTGTCAAGAATAACGATGCACGGGGCCGTAGAGGAGATACTTTGAAAAATAAGGCTCTGCATTGGATTTTCCAGCATGGTACAGATGTTGCGTTGGTTCTTTCCACGCTGTAGGGTGATGGGTCAATTTACAGGAGCGCAGCCTTGGTTCCGCACTGCGATGTGGGGATATTTTGACACCCAGGGACAATGCGTTGAAAATCCTTGACGTGCTGGTGAGAAGGAGCAGGCACTGCATCAATCATTTACGTGATGCAGCAATTGTTAAGCTGTGAGGCAGGTGCTGTGCCGATTTCTGCAGGCTATGCATCCATTTTCCGATGCACAGGGATTTTCTTCTCTTTGGTGAAGTCTTTGGGCCCTGAGACTTCAGAACAGGAGGCAAGCTCAATCCAAGCCCTTGGAGAGCACTTATGAGGAAGCAGAGTCCTTCCAGCAGAGTCAGGGGTTATCAGGCAGCAGGGCAACAAGCAGGACAGCATTACTTCCAGCAAAGCAGTCCAGATGAGTCTTTTGAGCAGCAAGGCAGTCCCTCTGACAGAGTTCAGTTGTAGATTCAGGAGTGTCTGATTTGGTGGGGTCAGAGACCCAGTTCATATACCCAAAAATGCCTTTAAAGTGGGGGAAACTTTAAAGCATCCTGCCCTCTGGGTTACCTAGGGCCTACCTTAGGGGTGACGTATATATGGAGAAAAAGTGGAGTTTAAGGCTTGACAAGTAGTTCTAAATGACAAGTCGAAGTGGCCTGAGACATGGTTAAGGAGATACTTATGTGGGTGGCCCAATCAGTGCTGCAGGTCCACTAGTAACATTTAATTTACAGGCCCTGGGTACTTGTAGTGCACTGTATTGGGGACTTACAAGTAAATTAAATATGCCAATTGGGTATAAGCCAATGTTACCATGCTTTAAGGAGAAAGCACATGCACCTTAGCACTGGTTAGCAGTGGCGAAGTGCCCATAGTCCTAAAGCCAACAGAAATGAGGTCACAAAAAGAGGAGGAGGAAGGCAAAACGTTTGGGGTGACCCTTTAGAGAGGGTCATTTTCCAACAAGCCATCACTGGCATGCAGTGGACACCTCGCTCCCCAGGGACTTTGGTGGACACTACAAGATAACATTAGAGAGATTGTTTTATGATATTAAGCTACATGCTGAATAACTATTTCATCCTAGTTCGAGAGATTGATTTTGTGGTACTCTTCTATATATTTTTTAAAACTTTCTTGGAGCTACCTGCATGAGAAGTGAGCTGGAACAGATTTCAGGACTACGCAGAACTTAAGGTTCTGGGACTCCCCCAATGAGTCTGAACTGGAAATCCTTAAAAGACCAACAGATAACTTTCATGCTCACCAATCTTGGCCTTGATAATGACAGCATTTAGAATGTCTATTGTAGATGTCAGATGTCTGATGTAGACTTTTGCAGAAATACCCTCGCATAGGAATGTGTAGCAAATAGATACAAAATACAAAGGACCTTCATAAAGTTTTTGAAGAGAACTGAAAAATAAGAAGTCTGCTGTGTTCCAGACTATGCTCCTGCGCGATGCACAAGGAAGCCTAGTTTCAAACAGCTGCCGCATTCATGCATGTCACAGTTTTCATTCTGTAACACCTGATATTTATACCCAAAAAAGTACTCCAGGACAATATCGTTCCCCCCTTGATGTCAGACAAGAACAGCAATAAACACCTTTCTAGGATATACCAATTTTCCAAAGAAGTCATGTCAATTTTTGCAGATACCATAAAAAAGGTAACATTGTTCATACCAGAAAAATTCAATCACAAACTTGCCTTGAGATTACTTCATGGTTATATCAAAATACCATCACATCATTTAATTGTTATACACTTATTACAGTTTGTAAGAAATTGGGTTACTATTTGAGGGGGTGAAACCCTTCTCAAGCAGCGAGTACAATTCTTGTCAGGGCTAAGTCACAAGCAAACCCCAAATTAACCTGTGCTCAACCTACTGGTTGCTTGGAGCAGAGAAGTGAGGCTTAACTTAGAGGCAATGTGTAATGGAGTTATGAAGCACTTCAAATAGCACAAGAAAAATCCCATACCAATTTAGAAAAATAGAGCACTCCTTAATAAATAAATTAGGACCAAATCTACAAAATCCACTCAGTAGAACCGTAGATATGTAATTTAAAAGATTACATCGAAAATAACAGCAAAAATCCCAAAGCGCCACTCGTAGCTATCTGGTCGTGTGAGTCCAGGAGAAAGTCAAACGTTCAGGCCGACTATGATGGAACGCAGGTCGGTTACATGGACGAGGTTAGTCCCACTGAAAAGTTACCTTCTCAGTCCTGAGCAAAGAGTCCTGTTAAATGAGTTTAAGAGTTTTTCACTACCAGGACCGGTAAAACTTAAAAGTACATACCCAACTTTGTAAATACACTGCCCTCTGGTCATTGGGCCGTCTAGGGCCTATAGTAGGGGTGACATGTATGTATTACAGAGAAAGATTTGGGCCTATCAAAAGGATTATTTGGCCAGGTTAAAATGGCAGTTTAAAACTGCACACACAGGCTGCAATGGCAGGCTTGAGACACTTTTAAAGGGCTTCCTCAGTGGGGGGCTTAATAAGTGCTGCAGCCTCACTAGTAGCATTTATATTACACACCCTGGGTACATGTAATACCATTTTACTAAGGGCATGTAAATAAGTTAAATATGCCAAATGGGGATGAGCTAATGTTACCATATTTTAAGGGGGAAGCACATTCACTTTAGCATTGGGTAGCAGTGGTAAATTGCACAGAGTCCTAAGGCCAGCAGAAAGGAGATCAGCATAGATGGAAAACAAAGGCAAAAAAGTTTTGAGGGAAGACCACCATAAGGCTGACAGCTTTAACACAGTTGCCTTCAAATTATATATATCCATATCATGTTTTCTATGCCATCACAATCAAATTTAAAGGCTATTTTTTTGTACTTCAATGGTCTACCATATCATGTCCCCTCTGTCTGTAATTTATGCACTCCTGTACAGACAAAGCGACTTCCAGATTAGCATTTTGGGGTTCCAGTTGTTTTAGGAAATCAAGTGTAGTTAAAGTATTTGGCCACTGCTTTGCTGAGAAGAATAAAAATGAAGCTATGATTCTAATAATGTTCACCAATCTGACATGAATATCGCATGAAACAAAACATTGTGAAGTGCCCCAGCAACTTTTGCCACTCAGTCCATATCTGCTCAGCCATGAGCTTGCAACCTCTCAAAATGACAGGGCAGAACTGTCTTGAGGAGGGACAGTCGAGTTGGCTTCTGTGGAATTATGTGGCATAGGATGAATCCAAGCAAAATATGATTGATATTGATCAGGTTGTAATCTTCAGATCCTTACATAACATTAATTCTGGTTATATCATTACTTCTTGGATTTCTTTCACATGTTCTTTTTTGGACTTTCTCATCATCTCTAGGTTTAAGGGTGTGTAGGGTTTAATTTATAAGGAGTATTAGTCCGCCTGAAAGAAGGAAGAAGGTATAGAGATTTTGGGGACTAAGGGCCGGATGTACGTAAATCCTGAATTGCGACTCGCAAATTGTGAGTCAGAGCGACTCGCAATTTGCGAGTCGCATTTCAGTATGCAGGATGGTGTCCCTGACACCATCTGCGACTCTCAAGGGGGTGGCAAAGGCCCACCTCATTAATATTAATGAGGTGGGTCACAATTTGCGACCCCCTTGAGACTTGCAGCACTCACAGTGATGGTGGCCTGCTGGAGACAGCAGACCACCTTGTCTGTGACTACTTTTAAATAAAGCATTTTCTTTTTTAATGCAGCCCGTTTTCCTTAACCCCTTAGCTGCTGGGCTGTTCCCCCCCCCCCAGTGCTGAGCCCTTTTTTGGCTATTTGGGGTAGTTCGCGTTTAGGCCTTCATAACTTTTTGTCCACATAAGCTATCCATGCCAAATTTGCTTCCTTTTTTTCCAACATCGCAGGGATTCTAATGGTACCCAGAGTTTGTGGTTTCCCCTGGAGGAGACCAAGAAATTAGCCAAAATACAGTGAAAATTTCGTTTTTTCCAAAACAAATTGGAAAAAAGGGCTGCCGAAGAAGGCTTGTGGTTTTTTCACTGAAAATGGCATCAACAAAGGGTTTCTGGTGCTAAAATCACCATCTTCCCACCTTTCAGGAACGGGCAGACTTGAATCACAAAACCACATTTTTCAACACAAATGTGGCATTTTACTGGGACATACCCCATTTTTACTATTTTTGGTGCTTTCAGCCTCCTTCCAGTTAGTGACAGGAATGGGTGTGAAACCAATGCTGGATCCCGGACAGCTAAACATTTCTGAAAACTAGACAAAATTCTGAATTCAGCAAGGGGTCATTTGTGTAGATCCTACAAGGTTTTCCTACAGAAAATAACAGCTGAAATAAAAAAATATTGAAATTGAGCTGAAAACAACAGCCATTTTTCTTTATATTTTACTCTGTAACTGTTTCCTGCGGTGTCAGATTTTTGAAAGCAATATACCGTTATGTCTGCTTGACTCTTCTGGTTGCGGGGATATAAAGGGCTTCTAGGTTCATCAAGAACCCTAGGTGCCCAGAGCCAATAAATGAGCTGCACCCTGCAGTTGGTTTTCATTCTATACTGGATATACAGCAATTCATTTGCTGAAATATGAAGAGTGAAAAATAGGTATCAAGAAAACCTTTGCATTTCCAAAATGGGCTCAAGATAAGGTTTTGAGGAGCAGTGGTTATTTGCACATCTCTGAATTCCAGGGTGCCCATACTAGCATGTGAATTGCAGGGCATTTCTCAAATAGACGTCTTTTTTACACACTCTCTTATATTTGGAAGGAAAAAATGTAGAGAAAGATAAGGGGCAATAACACTTGTTTTGCTATTCTATGTTCCCCCAAGTCTCCCGATAAAAATGATACCTCACTTGTGTGGGTAGGCCTAGTGCCCGCGACAGGAAATGCCCAAAACATAACGTGGACACATCACATTTTTTCATAGAAAACGGTGCCTACCTGTGGATTTTGGCCTCTAGCTCAGCTGGCACCTGGGAAAACCTAGCAATCCAGCACATTTTTGAAAACTAGAAACCCAGGGACCCCTTCCCTTTTGCGAATGGGTTACCACCAGTGTCACACTGGTGGTAACTGCGATTGCTTTGCGACCGCTTTCGCGGTCACAAAGCAATGCAGCATCATGCTGCGACTCGCAATTAGGAAGGGGAACACCCCTTCCTAATTGCGATTCTCAGTCCCGTTTTGCGAGTCGGTAACCAGGTTACCAACTCGCAAAACGGGGATTGGGCATCACGATGTGCTTTTTGCACGTCGCAAACAGCTAAATTTGCTGTTTGCGACGTGCAAAAACGTTGCTACATCTGGCCCTAAGCCACTTGCCTTTAATGTACCTGCATCCCTACTTTTTCCCTCTGAAACAGTTGTCCCATTACTTGCCCATGGGAAGAAAGAAGGTGCAGGGGTGTGAGAGACCAATCTACTCTGTCCAAGACCAGTGCAATATTGACTGGTACTTCCTTTTTTACAGGGGCTTCCTTATCCTAGGCTGGTGTCTGGGACTGAAAGACTGACTTCCTTCTTTCTGCCTATGACCTTTTCTTTTAAACACCGAAGGGATTTGTCCCTCTACTTTTCTCTTTGGTGTCCAGGCTTCTATGTTACCCTAAAGGTTTGTTTCTGAAAAGTAAAAAAAAAATAGATGGAAAAAAAGCTGAACTTTCCCCATGAAATGATGGTCTGCCCAGCATTGCAGTTTTACTGAAAGTCTACCTGCTAAAGGCGGAATGATGACTGGACAAGCTCACGTGCATTAAAGGCTTTGGAGTTCGCTGGTTTAGGACCTTTATACTGTGAGTGTTCATATTTATTGTTTAGCATGACTAGATATGTTTCCTATTGCTGTAATTAGCAGGAAGTATATATTTCAGCTCCTTTCTCCCAATTACAATGTAAAACAAACAATGGCTCCTCACAGGCACAGCTGTCGAGTTCCTGTGTATAGCAAGCAGTGGCCTTCAACAGACATGCAGCCTGACTGCCCGAGGCTTCTCAGTCTGTTCCTGGCTCCCTTCATGCCAGAAAGAGAACTCACAAATTGCTGGAGTAGTAGATTCAGGGCTTCAGCAGCCTGAACAGTTTGGAGAGAAAAATGAAAATGAGGGCCTTTAGTTTGAATTTCTTAGCTGCGGTACCCAAATCCTAATAATAGAGACCATACATGTTTGTTTAAGTAAAGGCTGAATTTGATTGGCTGCTTTCACTTACATTTTGTGCTCTATGTTCTAGATTTACCAGTCAGTTTTGTAAACTGAGTAGGCCTCCCCTTGTGATGATCATGCTTCATTCACCTTCACTTTACCCAAGTCTACCAGATACCCATAACTGTATGGTAGCTAATCCTCCAGGACAGGATGCAGAGAAGGTCCGTTGTAACCTTTTCCTGATTTCCAGAGGAAAGGGAAGTACCCTCAGAAGCTAAGGTGCTCACCAGCGCAGAGTAGTATACATCCATGGTATCAAATGCCTCCTAATGAGGGTTCCAGTTAGTAGGGAAAAATCACAAATGGTAAAACAACTAGGAGTGGGCAGTAACTTCTGCCAACCACCATGTGGCAGTGCTTTTCTCACAAATGTCTTGCCAAAGTTAAATTGGAGAGTGAGAATTGCCATCCCTTAGCATGATTTTGGGGTGCTAGGTGGGTACCTAGCAAGATTTTGGTACTGAAAACGGTTGCAGGCAGTCACGACTGTTCACGGTGAGAGAGTTGCTCCTCAAGAAGAAATTCTGCTTGAGCAGCAGGAAAATCAACTTGAGCAGCAGTGCACTTTGGTGAGCCACGTGGTGCCTTTCTCACAAACTTTTCAACACTGAACAAGCTACCGGTGCAAAAAATCAGCCAGAGCAGCCAGACATACTGATTTCCATCGGTTTGCGAAACTCTGTGGAATCTTGCTAAGTTTTCATGTAACTTCACAGAATTTCACAGAGTGAATCTCTGCAAGTTCTGCCCACCCTTAAAAAACACACTGTGACAAACTTGTAACTCTTGACTGGAGATGAAGAGTAATACTGAAGTGATAAGCAAGACACCAAAGTTCTCTGACATCGGTGAAGATAAAAGAGTCAGCATAAATCCAGTGGTAGAGTCAAGTAAAACTCCCAACTGCTGGAAACGAACATCAGGGACACAGATAGCTGTAATAGGAGGTGACGAAAAAGATGAAAAATCAAGGAGCAAATGCACTGCAGCACATCTTCTTCTAATGATTGACACCTTTATGTATGTTTGAAACAGAAACTGGCATTACAAGAAAGGACTCTAATGTATCTTGTATTGGGAACCCCTGTTTACATCCTATGGACAGACCATCATCTTGGAAACTGCAGTTTATAAGGTTGGTCCATGCCTCTTTTCTGGAATTCATGGCATCTGTTTGGTAAGGGAAGAAGCCCAAGTTTGTCATCCTTCATCTAACATTGAAGTTTGGAGTCCCATTGCTATGCTTTATGTCTGGCACTCCAAGTGGCTCATGGAACTCCCTTCTTGGTGACCACCAACCCAGAGACACCAGAGGAATCCAGGCGGTGAAGAAGCCCAACATGTGCTCATCATCGCGTCTGAAGACACACTTTCGTTCAGCACGTGGAGACCTGCTTCCTCCTCTAAACACATGTAAACTCTGGAAAGCTCTTCCTACTGCTCTCAGCACTGGTCAGTGCACGTGATTTATCTATATAACACAACGTGTTTTATCTATATGACTCAGTTGCAGTCCATCTCTGATATGCTCCTTGTATTCTTGCTTTGGATTGTGGCCCTGTTGCGTAACTTTCTATCCATACATTCTCTTGCAGTTGAATGTTCATTTCCAAATCTGATCCCTCTCCCCTTTTCTTTGGGTTCGCCTTGCAGACATGTGATTGTAACTTGTTGTATGGTGAGGGATTCTAGTTGCTACTCTTTCCATCTGGGGTTGCATGTGACCTTGTGGACGGAGGTGAAAAACTTGCAATTTGTCCCTTGCCTTGCTTACAGCTTCCATCACTTACTCTTCCAAAGCCTATCTACAACCCAGGTTTAATAAAGCATGATGTTGATTCAGAAGGAAAAGGTCCATGTTTGCTTTGAAAATGCAAACATAATCCGTGCCCGTTAGAAATGGGGTCTGTAGTTGGCAGTCGGTTTGCACCCTGTCCAAGTAGGGACCCTCACTCTAGTCAGGATAAGGGAGAAACCCGCTCAGATAACCACTACTAACCCCCTTGGTAGCTTGGCACGAGCAGTCAGGCTTAACTCAGAAGCAATGTGTATGGTATTTGCACATAACACACAGTAATAAGTGAAAACACTACAAAAGGACACCACACCAATTTTAGAAAAATAGCCAATATTTATCTATATAAAACAAGACCAAATACGAGAAAAATCCAACATACAGTAAGAAAAATATGAATTCTGCAAGATTTACTCAAAACTACAGTTCCTTGAAGTCGATAGCTCCACCTGGGGCTATCACGGCATCGTGATCAACAAAACCAACAGTTCAGGCCGGCCGCGGCGTTGCGGGCCAGCTACGATGTCGGGAAGACCCGCAAACAGTACCTTGGATTTGCAGGGCGTCGTGATCCTCGCAGTGAGCTCCGGAGCGAGGCGTCACTGACGTTGCTGTGTCGGTTCCAGAGTCGGTGCAGGAGTCGTCGGGCCCTTGGGGTCACACGCGTTGCAGATCGAACTCCAGGCTGATGAAGTCAGGTGCACCGTGTGGATGACGTCGGGGCTACGGTGCGAAGCGGGACGATGCGACGTGTGGTGCCCACAGGTCACGGTGCAGGCAGCTGCTCAGTGACGGCATCCAGCGGCGTTGGTGAGACCAGGGCTGTGGCGTGAAGCGGGGCAGGGTGGTGCGACGTGTGGTGTCCACAGGTTATGGTGCAGGCAACGGCGTAGTGGTTGCTGAAACGCTGTCGTCAGTAGGCCCAAGCCAGCAGTGCAGGATGGGACAGTGCTTCGTGACCTTCACGAGCGGTGTCCACAGGCCACGGTGCAGGCAGGATGTCTGGTGACGAGACAGGAGTCGATGGTGCCTGAGTCGGTGGACCAGGGCTGCTGTGCGGGATGGGACGGTGCTTTGTGTACCTCACGAGGGGTGTCCACAGTTCACGGTGCAGGCAGCAGCCCCAATGTCAGCAGGAGCGGCGTCATCGGGGATGCCTAGGGTGCAGTGTGAGCAGGCGATGCCAGGGTGCAGGGCACACAAGTCGCGGTGCGAGCAGCAGCTTGGTGAAGTTGTCCAATGACAGCGTCGGTGTGATCAGGGTCATGGTCCGAAGCGGGGCAATGTGACTCTGTGTGGCGTCGGCAGGTCGCGGTGCAGGCCAGCGGCGTAGGCCAGCGGCGTCATTGGTGGCGTCGAAGTGGGTTCTCTTCTTGAACAGCACAAAACACACCGTTCTTAGTGCTGCAGCTCGAGGAAACTGAAGTCTTTGGTGTCCCTGAGACTTCCAACAGGACTCAAGCTCTACTCCAAGCCCTTGGAGACTTTTCTCAAGCAGGACACACAGCAAAGTTCACCCTTTGCACTCTTTTCAGGCAGAAGTAGCAACTGCAGGCCAGTCCAGCAAAGCAACACAGCAATGGGACAGTACTCCTCCTTCAGCTCTTCAGCTCTTCTCCTGGGCATCCTCTTGATTCCAGAAAGATTCTAAGAGTCTGGGGTTTTGGGTCTTCTTCTTATTCCCAGTTCAGCCTTTGAAGTTGGCAAACTTCAAAGCAAAGTCTCAAGTGAGGGCAGGCACAGTCCTTTCAGGTGTGAGTGACCACTCCCCCCCCCCCCTCCAGCACAGATGGCTAATCAATATATGCAGGCTACACCCCAGCCCCCTTTGTGTCACTGTCTAGAGGAGAGGGGTGAACAGCCCAAGTGTCAAACTGACCCAGACAGAGAATCCACAAACAGGCAGAGTCACAGAATGGTATAAGCAAGAAAATACCTACTTTCTAAAAGTGGCATTTTCAAACAGACAATTTAAAAACCAACTTCCCTAAAAGATGTATTTTTAAATTGTGAGTTCAGAGACCCTAAACTCCACATTTTTATCTGCTCTCAAAGGGAATCTGCACTTTAAGGATATTTAAAGGCAGCCCCCATGTTAACCTATGAGAGGGATAGGCCTTGCACAGTGAAAACCGAATTTGGCAGTATTTCACTGTTAGGACATATAAAACACACTAGTATATGTCCTACCTTAAACATACCCTGCACCCTGCCCATGGGGCTACTTAGGGCCTAACTTAGGGGTGCCTTACATGTAATAAAAGGGAAGGTTGAGGCCTGGCAAGTGGGTACACTTGCCAAGTCGAATTGGCAGTTTAAAACTGCACACACAAACACAGCAGTGGCAGGTCTGAGCCATGTTTACAGGGCTACTAGTGTGGGTGGCATAACCAGTGCTGCAGGCCCACTAGTAGCATTTGATTTACAGGCCCTGGGCACCTCTAGTGTACTTTACTAGTAAATCAAATATGTCAATCATGGATAAACCAATCAACAGTACAATTTCTACAGGGAGCACTTGCACTTTAGCACTGATTAGCAGTGGTAAAGTGCACAGAGACAATAAACCAGCCAAACAGACCTCAATAAATAGGAGGAAGAAGGCAAAACGTTTGGGGATAACCCTGCTAAAAGGGCCATTTCCAACAGTGCCAAATTTGAAAGGGACTGTAGATTAATTAGGCTGTGTCTCATGTAATCAATTCCCAAGCTGTTCATAAATGTAAAAATGGCTCTGTTTAACTTCCTTAGACCATACTATTTTAGTGACATCAAGATCTCAGCTTTTATCTGTCAGGAAACCACGCAGATATATAGATTCCTATTGAATAGAATACAGATATGCAAAAAATAATTTTTAAAAGAAAATAAATGACATATTGGGGGAATGGTGCCAAGCAGGGCCTAAAATGATCCTGCTTTTTCTGACAACCTGACCCATTGCAAACTTTGGCGTGTCCTTTGCTGGCTGCAAGACTTGAATGGGCATAGGACAGAGCTGATGGATGCAGTCACTGATGAGTTGACAGATGATCCCATGTTGGGGAATGCTGGGTTCATAAGCAGAGATTGTCCAAGGAGTCTCACCCGTTCATTCTATGAAAGAGACAAGATGGTGGGCGTAATGTAAAGGTGGCTTTTTATGGAAAGGGAGGCTAGTGAGAGGAGCTTGCACGCCTGTTTATGGAGGCACCAGGTACTGTCAATGAAATTTGTGGGAGCCGAGGTTTCAAATGTTCCTGAGATTCCTTCAGTGTCTTGCAGCGTGAAACAGTTTAATAGGAACAGCTATATAACTATGCCCCTTAGTGAGAGGGTGGCTAGTGAGAGGGATTTATGCATTTGCCTTTTGAGCATCGCGTATTGTCGCTGAAGTTTTATGGTGGGTGGCTGAGGTTTCTACTGCACCTCGCAGAGGGGGCAGGTTTAACAGAGATAGCTCTGATTGGTTAAGCTGAGTGGCCCAGCAGGGGTAAAGTAGGACTGGCTGTTGAACGTCCCCCAGGCTCAGAGTGACCATTAATAGAGTCTCAGTCAGACGGGGATACACTTCCTTTAGATACACAACATAAAGCAGACAACGGGCAGAGGACAACAAAAAGGGATGGATCTGTGTTTTGAGGTTGCCCTCTCTGAATGCAGAGACCGATGTGTTGACGGTGATGGCCTAGCAGTAGTCCATCCATTCAATGGTAATGAGGGTGTTTTGCTAAAATATCTAGATACATGTGGCTGCATGATAATGATATTGTTGCATGGTTCAGAGTGGTGTCAAGCAGTGATGAAGAAGGTGTCCTCCTTGAAATGGAACCTCCGGTTGCATATGAGAGAATCCTCAAGTTCCCGGATGTCAGAATGAAGGAAGAAGATAAGAAGACAAGTGATGTGAGTGCAAAATCCAATTAAACACTGGCAAGCTCACAATGCTGACCCTAAGGCAGCTGGAACCTTTCTTGAAGTGTAATGAAGAAGTCATCTAAAGACTGAAGATGTGGGTGGCATCATGAACAATTGCCTTTTGTGAAGTGGAGGGAATACGAAGCCTGTTGTGGTCATATTCCCACCCACTCAACTTAGTTCTGCAGCCGTTCCTTTTGAGTTTTGTGCATAGCCAAAAAGAAATAGTAATTAAGGGCCACCAGGGGTAGATATATTTGTGACAATTTAAAGCTTCCTGGTATCAGGCCTTCATATTTGTTTCAGTGAAAAAATATTAATATTAATATTAAAATATAATCTCTTGTAACACGCCCGTCACCCTTATGAAATCAGAAATTGATTTTGTGCAGATGTGAAAAAAAGTATTTTTCAATTACGCACTTTACTTGGGGAATAAGCACTCTGGGACCGATGTATTAGTTAGAACTACAGATGATTTCATTGCAACCCACTGGTGAATGACTTTAATGCCTTGATAAAGGAGACATGGCTAGAGATGCACTAGGTTTCCAGTCTATTGTGTAGTTCCGCTATATATTGGAAATATTCCATTTAGGATTAGGCTTTCTTCTCTGAAAAACGAAGTTCGAACGTAATGCCAACTGGACTGTCATCTTTTTTCAGGGTGTTCATCAGGCCCTTAGTCAGACTTTGAAAGTGTTGAATGCTTCCTAGTCTTCTCTCGTCTGGGTGTAGTTCACCTGGGTTCACTCAATCACAGTCTTGTGTGGCTCCTTCTGGCTCTATCTCTACCGCACAGGCCAATAAGAGTCTCTTTAATTACTTGCCTGTCTGAAAGAATAGCAGAAGTCCACATTGTGTTTTCTTATGTGAGTCGAGATTCTTTTTTTTGATGTTCAGGACCTGTTCACAAGTATTGTATTTGTCTCCTCGTGCAAAGGGACCACACACATATTTTCAATGAATGGATGAACTCATGTTAGATGAATTTATGAATGCATAAATGCATCAGATAAGATTAGAAAAATGCATTGCCTAGCCAATAAAATAAACTAAGATAACTTGTTTATTTCCTAATTTATGTGCAGAGGTATACTACGGAATGTGAAATTTGGAGAACTTCAGGTCGGATGTGTATTGCTAAAAAGTTTGGTACCTCTGGGGAAAAGGTGATAACATATCTGTTGACTCCCGATTCATAGCGGTTTGCAGAGGCTGTGGCGTGAAAGCTTCAGATTTCCCCTTAGCATGTCCACTTCCATGGGCGTCTATTCACCAAAATTCCAGGGGTAGTAAAAGTAGCAGGACTTATCATTTGATATTATAAGAAGTGATGCCATATAACCATTGACTCTGATGTAAAAACCACCACAATAAGTGCTGGGGTGGAAAATTGCTTCACATGGTGATAGACGTGCACCCCTGCCCTAGGTGCCCCTGGTGTTCTGATGTCTGGATCCTTAAAACAGATTTTTCTTTTCATAGACAAACACAGATCATGCATACGCACAATGACATAGGCTTGTCTCACGGATTGTGGTCTTATTTTACTGGGAAGCGTCCCAAATCCCTACCCTCATGGTTGTGAAAGGCTATTGCTTTTGACAGGAGTTAAACAGCACAAATGATGTGGTGGCAGAATACAGAGTCGTAATCAGTAGGATTGAACAGGTCCTCGTTACCTGTGTCCCTGGAATGAGGCCTACAGACTCACTCTCTTCAATTTCTGCTTCTGTATGCTTAATTCACCTTTGGCCTACTTCGGTTTGGTGTGTAGTGCTGTGCAGTGCATGCGTGATCTACATGCGCTGGGTGTGTGCATATGAATGGCACAATACAGGGATAATGCAGTACTGTGCAGTGTGTGTGTATGTTATATGCATGTGCTGGGTGTGTGTGTGCGTGTGAGTGGTACAATGCATAAAGGATGAAGATCTGTACAGTGGGTGTATGTTGCATGCATGTGCTTGGTTATGCGTGTCTGAGAATGGTACAATACATGTAAGACTCTGGGTTCCATTTTGGGAGACCCAGAGCTGCATGGTGAAACATCAATAGAGGAGGTAGAGGAATCCCCGCAGGCAGATTTCTGTATTGCTGCATTCCTGTAAGGTGGGTGGGACACACTAGAGGAAGAGAGAGCCATGCTCTCCAGTACACTTCCAAGGGTGCCACAGTGAAGAGTATTACAGTGCTGAGCGAGCCACAGCCTGTGTGCAGTGATAAGTCGGCAACTCTGTATGGTTGTTAGTGCTGCCATGAAGAGTACTGCCATGCTGAGTGGGCTGTAGCTTGTGTGCGGTGACAACTCAGCAACCCCCATTTGCCAGGTCTGTACGAAGAGAACTGTTGTGTTGATCGGGCCAGAGTCCATGTGCAGTGGCGGGATGGTGACCGTGTATGCCACCGGGACCAAGCAAGAAGTGTGGCCTGGTAGAGATCATTATCAGAGGAGAGAGGAAGCTGTTGAGACCCTGGTGGGCCTGAGCCATGACTGAGGACCAGGATCCTCAAGCCCCCCAATACCCTTGGGAAGAACCAAAGAAATTACCCAGCTTGGAGGGGCATTGAGAACCCTCCGGTTAGTGCCGCTGCAGGACTGCATGTGAGAAAATTGAGGACAGCCGGTGGCAGCCTGCCTGGGCCATGTGTGAAAGACTTACTAGAGATAGCTGCTGCAGGCCCCTGCAGAGGGGGGCACACTAAGAAACTATGGTTGCTCCGAATCTGCTGGTGCAGGTAAGACTGATTTTGAGTCAATTGGCCCCAAGGAACTTGCTTGCTAGTTAGCATTTCGCCGCTGGAACACTCTTGTCTTTAATACAGAGTCAGAGTAGGACTAGTGAGACTTTGACTACTAGTGAGGCTTAACCTGAATGATGCCTGTAGTGGATGGGGAATAACCATTATCACTAACTTGAGAGGATGGGACTCAGGGATTCGCCTAAGAAACACTAACGCCCTGACCTCAGGTGACTGTGTGTACTTTTTATGAATGTTGTATTCCATTATGTAGCCGTAGATAAATACTCCTTTTATCACAAAAGCAAGTATTTGATTGAACAATCATTTATTCCTGCTGCTGTGCACATTTTAATTTGTGAACCTGTATTCATCTCCTTGTGTCTACCTTCCCCCAAGAAGCCTTGGACTGCTCTACCCGTGCTGCTACTTAGAGTCACGTGCTGAAGGGGTACTTGGCCCAGTTACTCTGGATCCATGGTATGTTGGGCCCTGGGACACCAGGAGTAAAAGGCATCAGTCCCCACGGTTGGGCTGGGCCCACTAACTCCTGTTTTCCTTGTACCCATCTGAATAGATTTCTGACAATGAGTGTTTAATAACTATTCTAGCACAACAGTTAATAACACAAATAAAACTCAATTTTGATACAATCTGTACTTTAAGTAGGATGCTCACATCATATGCCGGAGAAACATCGTGCTAGCCTTGTACGAACAGAGGGATATAATGATAATAGAAACCACAATTTTTTTTTTTTTTAAATGGTCATGAAATAAATGCTCTAATTTATTGGCTTACAGTATTGCTTTTCAGTGTTAGAACATTTTGATTTATAATAATGTGAAAGCAGGGCTAGAATGGCAACCAGGCATTTCTAAATAAACAATTAAAAAACAAATGGTTTTAAAGTACCTTTGCAAATATTTGTTTTGCATTGTTTATTTAGAAGCATAAGCCGGCAGATTCTCATCAACAAAATCAGCCTGCACAGCGGTGAAACCGGCCCCCACCTTACCAGCCCATCAAAAGGACCAGTGTCTGGACCGACCCCATGTGAAAGGTGCGGTCACTCTTGCGAACTAC
Source organism: Pleurodeles waltl (assembly GCF_031143425.1). Taxonomy (NCBI): domain Eukaryota; kingdom Metazoa; phylum Chordata; class Amphibia; order Caudata; family Salamandridae; genus Pleurodeles; species Pleurodeles waltl. Next base: position 596,787,184 of record NC_090442.1, on the reverse strand, counting down.
GAAGCTGAATGTCTTGTTCATATCATTTTTCAAGTATTCACAATCATGAACAAATTATAAATTGTGTGTGATTTTATTTTATGTGGTTAAGTCAAGTGTACACATTACTCACTTGAATTTGCATATTTTATGGAAATGGACCCTAGTTTAGAACAGAAAGTAAACAGTGCTCATCAGGGACTGATTTTCTCAACTCTGAGGCCCTAGATCCCAAAGGCAGTGCCAGGGGCCGCAACTAGTAATCCAGGGCAACCCTTAAATTACTTTCATGGTCCGCCTTGATTTACTCATGAATCACCCTACTTAAACCTGGAATCCAGAGGCCATCGGTAAATGGTGACTAGATTCAAAACATGATGATTTATAAGCTGCTTCACAAGGCCTGAAACAACGTTTACTACCAAACATTGCTGCTAACCAGCTGCGACACATGACTCGCAAGTGATTGTCACTGAGCTTCTCCAAATTATCTAACAAACGCTGGACTGCACGTGAGGGTACCGCTTCTGCACACAAGGGTACCGCTTCTGCACACAAGGGTACCGCTTCTATTTGGAATAAAGCTGAGACTGAATTGACAGTGTTGTCCTCTTACTATCAGCAAAACAATCCCCTCACGGAGTCATTGTGGATTTGAATGCTGCTGGTGCTACCACTTTGTTACAGTCCCCACTGCCTTCCTCAGATCCAAGGCAAGTGCAACAAATTAAAGGTCGGGGCACATCCACACACTTATGGCCAACCATAAGAAGGAGCTGTGTTTTTCTTTTGTCTGACTTTCCTCAAGGCACTGTACGATGGCCTCCATGCTGCCAGTTTATAATTGAAGGGGCTCCTTCGGCCCAAGCACCCGAGTGGAAGGACTGCGTTGAGAGGGCACTACTGTTCTTTGAGGATACAAAAGTGGAAAAACCCCAGAAAAAGGCAAGGATCATTCACCTAGGAGGCAAGGAAATCAATGGGATCTCCAAGACAATCACGGAAGTTGCTCCCAAGACACACCTCACTCTCATTGCGGCCCTTAATACCTATTTTGAGCTGATGGCAAACAAAGATTTTGAAAGATCCATGTTCTGACAAGCCCGGCAGCAGACAGAAGAATCGATTGACGCTTTCTACTCATGTTTGAAGTAGTTGGCCAGCAAAAAAGGAAGCGATAAGGAGCCAAATAACTCAAGGGTGTTCCTTCTTGAAACTTCGTGAACGCATTCTGGAAGAATTCAGGAAGATCCCTTGCTGATATACCAACACTGGGCAGGACACAAAAACTCTCAAAGTCAACTTGCACCACCCATATGGAAGCTAATAAAATCTGAACCAATTACCATCGTAGTGACACCCAGCACGAACAAACTTAGAAGGGGTGGTGCGAGTACCAGACCATGCGGCTATTGGTGAGGGCAGACTCACTGTCTCAAGGATTTCCCAGTGAGAGGGAAGAAATGATCTGGGTGTGGAAACTTCACCCACTTCATGAAAGTTTGCAGATCAGGCAAAGGGCGTGCCCCACACGCCACTGTAAATGCTGTTTGGCAGTGAAAGAGAGAAGCAGTGATATGGATGATGACATCAGTGAAGAACAAACTACCCACTCCATGTTTACTATGTTGCGGTGTCCCAGAATGCACATTGCCTGCCTCAGTGTCAGACACTCATCGGGACTCACCCCATACTAGCTGTTGTTGCCACAGGGGCATCCATCGACATAATGTCCATTGAAGGTTATCACACCATGCATCCCCCATCCACGTCTACACCAAGCTGTGATCAAAGTCTTCGCAGATGGCCAGGACAGTCTGTAGGAAGCTGGCCTGGTATGTGGTGGATACCTAAGGTATTTAGACCTTATACCAGGTCCAGGTATCCCCTATCAGTGAAGTGTAGGCAGTGTCTAGAAGCCAAGCTCTCTAGAGATAGCTGTGGATGAGCAGCCAAGGCTTATCTAGGAGACATGCAAAGCTCATGCAAAACCACTGTAGTCACACAGCACTTACACACATGAAAGAAAACACTCAGTTGTACAAAAATAAAGGTGCTTTATTTTTGGTCACAAAATACCACAATTGCGGGGTCAGTAATACACTAATTATATACACTAGTAAATAGAAATAGGCAGAGAAAAGGTTAAAAAAATGTGCAAATAGCAATAACCAATAGTGACCCTAGGGGGAGCCCAAACCATATGCTAAAAAAGTGGAATGCGAACAAAGAACCCCCCACCTAGGAAAGTGGAATGTGTAGAGGGGATCTGGGAGTATTAGAAAACCACAGAAGTAAGTAACACAGTACCCCCCAGCGACCAGGAAAGCATGAGTAAATCACTGGCATTTCCACAAACCACCTAAAAAGAAGGTGGACAGAGGGAGCCAAGTCCAAGAGTCACAGTGGAGTCCAGGAGGAGTAGGAGCTACTACCCACCCAGCTGTTCTTGCAGGAGATGGTCGACGGTGATGAAGAAAAGGTCAGCACTGCAGACTTGGGTTTGAAGAAGAGTTCCCAAGGGATGCAGAAGATGTCCCACGCTAGAGTAAAGATTGCAGGTAGGTATCAGTGTAGGAATTCCACCAACAAACCTTGGCAAAGGCAAATTTACAGTTAGTGGAAAAGTGGTGCTGCCGGGGACCAGCAAGGCCCAGGAGGACTCAACCCAGGAAGGGGAGTCAAAGGTGACCCTCAGCGAGACAGAGATCCCAGAGGAACAAAGGCAGCACTCACGGGAGTCCCACAGAACAGGGACACAGAAGTTACAGAAGGAGCCCATGCAGCACTACAGAAAGGGGTTGTTGTGAAATCACATTAAGAAACGGTAAGAAACGTTGTAGAGATTTGGAGACGTTTATTTCGATCCTACAAAGACCGCCGCTGTCACGTCCTCCGGCTCCGCAGCCTTCAACCGTCTCTTCTCCTCGCGCTCGAGAGCACGGGAGAACGCGACAGCCGGCAGCAAGCAGAAATAGGTTCGGCACGCGGTAACATTACCGCGTGCCAAACCACAGAACACAACATAATATCTTCTTCTTTTTTTTTTTTTTTTTTTTTTCCAAACCCGAAAAACACAACCCAACATTAGAACAAACATTATAATAACATAACATTAAACCACTAAACAGTCTTGGCAAAAAATAACCATAGTACCAAGTAGATTTCTTGTTAAGGGCAATGATATACCCTAAGTTTGAGCGGCACCCGTTTCACTCGAACAGATCTTCTAAGTGTTTGGGGAACTCCCAACTTAGTGTCTGACACCAACCGTTCCTGAACCATGCCCTCTGATACCGCTCTACTACACCTTTTCATTCCACCGTCCCTGTCGTCATTCACCTTCACAGCTTTGCTCATATTCCACCATTGACCACCCTCAACCATGATAGCATTACCACACACTTTCCTCACTGTAACTGGACTACCATAACAAGCTTCCCCTTTCCTCACAAAGGTCTGTAACTTGATGCGCACCCTATCACCTGGTTGAAAAGAGCGTTCTTTTGTAGAATTTTTTTGGTCATACCTAGCTTTCACCCTGTCTTGATTTTTCTTTACCGCACCCCTAACTTTATCCTTGTCCACCACATCAGGAAATTTACCCGATACGATCTTGGCTAACCAAGCCGGGAAAAGTTTAGACGTACTACGCCTACCTTTCAACAGTTCAAATGGGGAGATTTTCGTCACTGAATGTGGTGTGGTGTGATAAAACCACAACATCGAATTCACAGCTTCTTCCACATCCAATCTACTTGCTTTAGCCCACTTTATGCATTCCACAACCACTCTGTTCATTCTTTCAACTAAACCATTCGTTTGAGGATGGTACAGCGAACTCTTCAAATGTTTCACACCAGACTCTCTTAGGAAGGTTTCCATCTCATTGCTCACAAACTGTACACCATTGTCCGAGATTAAATATTCTGGAAAACCTTCCCTCCAAAAAATCTCTTTGAGGAACTGTATGGCAGAACTTGCCGAAGGCTTAGCGAAAAACCGAACTTCTGGCCACTTACTAAAATAATCCATCAGTACAAAAGCATAGTGCATGTGACTAGGGAGAAAATTGAAAGGCCCAACCATATCAACACCTACTTTAACCCAAGCCTTCTCTGGTAAAGGTATGGGTTGTAATGGTGGTTTCACAATCTTCAACCCTTTTTCAGCACCATTGCACACAACACATCCATGAACAGCCCTTTCCACATCCTTATCCATAGAAGGCCACCAATACAGCGCCCTGATCCGTCTTTTTGTCATGGTGCCACCAAGGTGCCCATCATGCGCATGATCCACCAATTTTTGTCTAAGCTCACATGGGGGTACACATTTATCATTCCTTAACACAATGTCATCCTCAATTGATAACTCATCAGCCACCTTGGCATACGGTTGGACTTCTGAATCCAAATTCCTTTCCTTAGGCCAACCGTTGACAATATATTGCTTAACCCTGGAAAGCACCTCATCATTGCTTTCAGCCATCTTCCATACCGTTTCCGTGCACACTTTGGATTCATCAGCATCCACAGCCGCTATAAAACAATCCTCCACATCATCCTCCACATCAACAGTACTTTCATCACTAATAGGTAAACGAGATAAAAAGTCAGCTGTGAAGTTGTCTTTTCCTGGAATGTATCTGACATGAAAGTCATATTGTAACAGTTTCGTGGTGAGGCGTGCTATACGAGGGGTTGTATAACTGATCTTGTCTCCATTCAAAATGTACACCAAAGGTTTATGATCAGTTTGAACAATAAATTTTCTCCCCCATAAATAGCTTCTAAATTTCTCACTAGCCCAATAGCATGCTAGCAGCTCTTTCTCAATCACAGAGTAATTGAGTTCTGGCTCACGTAATACTCTAGAGGCATAACTAATAACCTTCTCATCCTTCCCCATACCTTGAGACAGCACCGCACCCAACCCATACCTACTAGCATCAACAGTGATGGTGCACAATTGGCTGGGGTCATACGGACTCAATGGCCTAGCATCGACCAACTCCTGTTTGACCCTTTCGAATGTAGCTTGACACTCACTGTCCCATATGAACGGTACTTTGTTCTTGAGCAAGTTAGACAAAATCTTCATTTTGCTAGCATAATTGGAAATGAACCTAGAATAGTATTCACACATGCCTACAAATGATCGCAACTCGTCTTTGTCCTTGGGATTAGGCGATTCCACAATCGCTTTTACCAAACCGGGCCGCGGTGCAACACCATCCCCAGACACACAATGACCCAAAAATTCTATCTTATTCTTGTAAAACTCACATTTTTCTTTCTTTACACAGACACCATAAGACTGAAAAATTTTAAAGACAGATCTGATTTTCTTGTGATGACCTTCCAAACCCCTAGTATGAATCAAGACATCATCTTGGAAAACAAGAATGCCCTGTACTTCCCCCAACATTTTGTGCATGATGCGTTGAAACGCTGACGCAGCAGAGGCCAACCCAAATGGCATCCTGCAAAACTGGAAAGTGCCAAACGGAGAATTAAAAGCTGTGTAATGACGCGAATCCTCATCCAACACCACCTGGTGATATGCTGAAGCGTGATCTATTTTGGAAAACCACACAGAGCCTCTGAGCTCATCGAGCAGGTCGCTAATCTTAGGTAAAGGGTATGAGTCTATCCATATCTCCTTATTGAGACTCCTCAGGTCCACACATAAACGCAGGTCCCCATTTCGTTTCCGGGCAACCACCAAAGGAGAAAGCCACAAACTGGACTCAATAGGCTCAATTACACCATTATTTTGTAGTTTGTGCAATTCAGTTTTAAGATCCTCTCTTAGACTAAATGGCACTGACCTGACCTTATGTCTCACTGGGATAGCCCGATCCTTTACCTTAATTTTGTGCTTGAAACCAGCAATCCTTCCTAAACCCTGTGCAAAAATGCTAGGAAACTCCTCTTCAAATGGTGCCTTAGATTCTGAGTTCCCTACAACAAGGACTTGTTCTTTAGCACCAGGTTTCAACACCATGCCAAACAGCCCTTGATGGTACCATCCTAAAATGTTCAAACCTTTATACGCCACATAAATTTTACCGAAGATCTTCCGATCCTTGAACTGAAGACTATCTTCTATATAGCCTTCCAGGTTAATTTTCCTGCCCTCATAAGACACAGGTGATCTGTCAGGAGGCAATAACTTCCTATCACCCCAAACACTGTGGAAAAGATCCGATGTGATCATAGTAATACGTGCCCCAGAATCCACTAACAACCGAAGCCACTTATCACCAACCCGAATATCAACAAGAGGATCAACGCATTGGTTTTGCTCCTTGACTCCACATACCCTTTCAGTGACTACCATAATCATATCTTGATAGGCCTTAACAAAAGAATCCTCTTCATTTTCCCCCTCTTCCTCTACCACTGTGGACACCTTAGCTTGTTTATTAAACATGGATTGACAGACTTTAGCAAAGTGACCTACTTTACTACACTATCTACATGCAGCATTCTTCGCTGGACAACTTTTTCCATCCTTAAAGTGAGGCATGTTCCCACATCTAAAACATATGTTAGACGACCTGAAAAATGGATTGTCATATTTTCTCGAGTCGCCTTTCTTTACCGCATTCAGTTTAGTAACGACATTCACATGCATTTGATCAGAGTCCTTCAGCCCAGTACTTATTGAAAGTTCCTTTAGAGATATCTGCGCCAGTTCAACGCTTTTAGCTGTTTTAATGACATCTTCCAAGGTAGGATTGCCCATGGTAAGTAGCTTCTGCTGAATGTGCTTATTTGAGCAGTGACCGATAAACTGGTCCCTTATTAACTGGTCTTGGAAATCTCTAAATTCACACTTCGCGGTTAATTGTCTCAGTGCGCTGACATATGTGTCAACATCCTCACTTTGAGACTGCTGACGCTTGAAGAATTTGTGCCGTAAAACCACCAAACTCGGGAGTACATCAAACCTTGTGGACAACTTCTTGGTGGTCATATCATATTCATCAAGCTCTTCATCAGTTTGCGGCAGGTCAGGTAAATGTTTGAAGATCTCTCTACCTTCATATCCCAAAGAATGTAAAAGAAGACACTTCTTCCTTTCAGGGCGAAAACGAGAGGCTCCAATAGCTCCAAGGTAAGTCTCAAAACCGTCAAACCATTGTCTCCAAGGGATGGGAGGAGCCCCTGGAGTTTCCAAAAAGGGTGGTGGAGGATTAACAGACTGCATAGCACCGATCAAGAAGCAGCCTAAAGCAAAAACAGCCCAGGACGTGTTCAAATGAATATTGTTACATTAAAACTGTAGTACATTAAAACACTACAGACGTATTTTTCCCGGTAGTCCCTGCTACAACGATACCATGTAGCGTAGATGACAATAACGTCCAAAATAAAAGTATATTCGCTGTAATCCTTAACACTGTGGCCCAGTGTAGCATTGACAACCACTACATCCAAGATGGCGCTTAAAATTTCCAAATACAGCACATGCAGAGTTCCATTCTAGTTGTCTGCTGCCCAATAGTCACACGATCCTCCTCCAGTCAGGCTCACAGTTACCTTATACTCCCAGCAGGAAGAAGGCGGAGATCAGTCTACACAGTAATGCGTGGGTGTCTAGCGGCGGTCCTGGCTCGCTCGTCGCCAAATTCTGATGTTGTGAAATCACATTAAGAAACGGTAAGAAACGTTCTAGAGATTTGGAGACGTTTATTTCGATCCTACAAAGACCGCCGCTGTCACGTCCTCCGGCTCCGCAGCCTTCAACCGTCTCTTCTCCTCGCGCTCGAGAGCACGGGAGAACGCGACAGCCGGCAGCAAGCAGAAATAGGTTCGGCATGCGGTAACATTACCGCGTGCCAAACCACAGAACACAACAGGGGTTCCACGCCATAGGAGAACCACACAGAGAGCTGTGCATTGCAGGAAGAAGTCCTGAGGGCTAGGGCTGCATGTAGCCTGAAGTTCGCTTGGAGGAGATGCGAACAAGCCTTGGCAGCTGGAAGAGACTTGGTGCACATGGTACTGTCCTATGTGGGAAGGCAAGGGCTTACGTCCACCAAAGTTGGACAGCTGGAGGAGAGCACCAAGAGGACTACTTGTGATGCAGGATCCACACAGCTCAGGTGCCTGCAGATGCAGAGGAGTGACTCCTTCACCCCAAGGGAGATTCCTTATTGCTTCTTGGTGCAGGCTGAAGACTTGCCACCCTCAGAGGCAGCACAGCCAGGGGAAATGTTGCACTTGCTGGAAAGAGCGAGAGAAATAATGTTGCAGAGCAGAGTCATCGCCATAGCTATAGATTGTAGGTTCTTGTGAAGTCCATTTGCGGTTCCAGTGGCCTGAAGATGAAGTAAACATTGCAGAGGAGTCCTGCTGGAGTCTTGCACGTTGAATCTGAGGACCCACCCCAGAGGAAGTCCCTAAATAGTCCTAAGAGTGGGCTTGGTCACCTAGGTAGGTGACCAACTATCAGAAGGTGCCTCTGACGTCACCTGCCTAGCCTGGCCACTCAGATGCTCCCAGAGTTCCCTCCAACCTTGGAAACAGGATGGCAGAGCCCAGGGACCCTCTGGAGGAGCTCTGAGCACCACCCCTGGGGTGGTGATGGACAGGGGAGTGGTCACTCCCCTTTCCATTGTCCAGTTTCATGCCAGAGCAGGGGCTAGGGGTCCCTTAACCGGTGTGGACTGGTTTTTGCATGGAGGGCACCAAATCTGCCTTTCAGAGCATACCAGTGGCTTTGGGAGGCTACCCCTCCCAAGCCAGTCACACCTATTTATAAAGGGAGAGGCTGTTACCTCCCTCTCCCAAAGGAAATCCTTTGTTCTGCCTTCCCGAGCTTGATCAGACCAAGCTGCAGGAGGGCAGAAACCTATCTGAGGGGTGGCAGCAGTTAAGGCTGCCCAAAGACGCCTGTAAGACTGGTGGTAGCAATGCTGGGACCCTCTAAGGAGCCCCCAGAGTGCATGGTATCATACTTCCAATACTTGCAACAGCATCAGGGTATGATTCAGACATGTTTGATACCAAACCAGGTTCGGAGTTGCCGTTATGTTGCTGGACATAGGTAGTGAAATGGCGTCCCTGCACTCACGAAATCCAGGAAAATGGAACTAGAGGTTGTGGGGGCACCTCTGCTAGTGCAGGGGTGCCCTCACACACAGGTACCTGCACCCTGCCCTCTGGGCAGGGAGGGGCTACCATAGGGGTGACTTACAGTGACCTGGTGTAGTGACCTGTAGTGAAAACGGGTGCATGCACCCGTTTCACGCAGACTGCAATGACAGGCCTGCAGAACCTTTTGCATGGGATCTCTATGAGTGGCAGAATAACTGCTGCAGCCCTTAGGGTTTCTCTGGTACCCCAATGCCCTGGGTATCTGGGTACTGTATCCTAGGGACTACATGGGGGGACCAGTATGCCAAATTTGGGAAGAAAAAGTAAGAAAAAGGCATAGTTAACAACATTTCTAGGAGAGAGCATAACCACTGGGGTCCTGGTTAGCAGGATCCCAGTGGACACAGTCAAACACACTGACAACAGGCAGAAAATGGGAGTAACCGTGCTAAGAAAAAGGGCACTTTCCTGCACAGACCATTCGTCATGCGAGGAAAATTCGGACCAACTCTAGCATACGGATCTCATTCAGTAGATGCGCAGGTTTATGTTGAGGAAGAAGTCCATGGTATGCTGCTTGGGTGCTTAGCGGCGGAACCCCATGGCATTGTGACATTCACTTTTGGAGTATATCAAGAAGCCATCACTCACATCCTAGAGGAGGTTCCAAAGGCATTGGATGTCTAAAAGGCAAGGAGATAACCCTACATATCGACCAGTCTGTGCAGCCTGTTTGCTCCAACACAGACAGACACATTGCTTTTCATTTGAGGCCTCAAGTGGAAAATGAGCTGGACATGCTTGAAGCTGCTGGCATAATTGAGAAAGTGACAGGACCTACGTCCTGAGTGTCTCTAATTGTGATAGCCAGGAAACCCAAACAGCCTAATGGGGTCCGAATATGCATTGATATATGCCTGCCCAATGCTGCCATCAAGAGGGAGAGACACCTAATGCCCAGGATAGATGATCTGATTAGTGAACTGAGCGGGACCAACTGGTTCTCCAAACTAGATTTGCTTCCAGGCTACCACCAGCTTGTCCTCACAGAAGAGCAGCGGCGGCCTGTCCTTTAGGGTGGAGGGCCATGCCCCCACCTTTTGCCCCTCATAAAGAGTGCCTGTCAGGCTGAGCGAAGGTCAGGCATCCAGGAGTGAGACATGTGCGATTTGCGCAGACTCCAGGCTGTCTGAGCTGAACTTTGCTGGGCTGAAGAGGTCACAGCTCCTATGGGTGTGACCTCCTCAGCTCAGCAGAGGTGCCTCAAGGCCCTTCCCCTTGGTGACGAGGGGAAGCGTCACCCATTGACTTCGACCTGGGTGGTTCAAGTTGAAGCCCTGAAGCGCCCAGGGTGAGTGTCAATCAGTGACACCTCATCACAGAGTGGGGAGGGACCAGCATTCTCACTCACCCCATCCCACTCTGTGACGAAGTTGGGACTGCTGCCTTCCCTCATTGGCTGACCTGAGGTCAGCCAGTGAGGGAAGGCAGCCCTCCTGGGACCTCTGAGGCTGAATATAAGTGTGTGTGTGTGGGTGAAGGTAAGTGTGTGTGTTTTAAATGAATGTTTGGTGCATGCGTGTATGTTTGAATGTTGATGAGTGTCGTGAACGGATGTGCGTGCATGTGTGAATGAATGAGTGTGAGTGTGCTGCCCCCCCTCCTAAAATTACCGGCCATTACTGTAGAAGAGTCCTGCTACATCACAATTTTTTTGACGCATGTGGGTCTGCGGCATTACAAAAGGCTGAGTTTTGGCGTTTTGGCGTTTTTGCGTTTTTGCTACATCTTCAAGAGTATAACTGTCAAGTGGAGTATCGCCCTGGATCACACAACCCGGCAGACTATCTATACCGGCATCCCGATCCCACCACACCAGAAGAAGAAGCAAATGAAACAGGGGAGTATGTGAGGTACATGGCCGACAGGTCTCGCCCACTTCCGCTGCCCATGGAGACCATTCGTCAAGCCACCAGTCGAGATGAGTGCTTCCAAAAAGCGCTGGAAGCTGTGAAGATCAATCAGTGGCAGGCATTCAAAAACCAATGGGTCTGGCTCACCCCGAGGCCAAATGAGTCATGGAGAGTCTTTACAATGTTCATCAGGAGTTGAGCTTTGATACTGATGGGTGCCTTCTGAGGGGACATCGTCTAGTCATCCCCTCAGCCTCATTGATCATGTGGTTCAGCTTGCTCATGTCAGGCACCATGGCATTGTTAAGATCAAGAACCGACTCCGGACCAAAGTGTGGTTCCCCTTGATGGATGAACAGGTCAAAGGGTTAGTAAGGTTGTGCTCCTAGTGTCAAGCTTCCTTTGAAACCAATCCGCCAGGTCCAGTAGTGATGGAGAAGGGGCCACAACAACCATGGGTGTGTGCCAGTCTTGACTTTGGGACTCCCCTTGACCGAAGACACACCTTGGTCATGATAGACGGTTACTCTAAATACCCTGTAGTGGAAATTCTCTCATCTCTAAGTGCCAGTGAAGTTGTGCTCAAAATGCAAAAGATTACGGCCATCCATGGCCTGTTAAAGGAACTAAAAACCGACAATGACCCACCTTTCAAAAGTCCAAGAAATGGCCTCCTACCTGAAATTGCTTGGCATTACTCACACAAGAATCACTCCTCGCTGGCCCCAAGCTAACGGGGAGGTAGAGAGATTCATGAGGACTTCAAATAAAGTAATTTGGATTGTCTCTGCTAGCCAGCAACATCCTGAGCTGGCCATCTATGCGTTCCTACAGGATTACCACCAAACTCCCCATTCCACTACAGGGTGAGCCCCTGTGCATTTTTTTATGGGTAGAGTGGTAATGGATTCCATTCCTCATCACCCTCTCATGGTCCCTGAACCTATTATCCTAAAAGGAAAAAGTCCAATGAAGAAGCCAGCCAGTGTGCCCATATGTCCACTATAAAAGCTGGAGATCTGGTACTCCTCAAAGATAGAAACCCAGGGAGCAAGTTCAGAGTAGCATTTGAATGCCACCCCAGTACCAATGTCCACCTACACAGTAGCAAGGTCATTGCTCGCCGAGGGGCCAAAGAAATCACACAGAACATATCTGCATTCAAAAAGTTTTACTCCAGCACCAATCATTCCAGGGATGTAAGTGACAATGACTTTCAGACTAGAGAGCAAGGGCCATATTTATACTTTTTGACGCACAACTGCGCCAACGCAGTTGTGCGTCAAAAAATTTAACGCCGGCTAACGCCATTCGAAAGCGCCACGCGGGCACCGTATTTATTGAATGACGTTAGCCGGCGTTAGCCGGCGCTGCGGAGTGGTGTGCGTCAAAAAAAAATGACACACACCAGGCAGCACCGGCGTAGGGGAAAATGGAGCTTGGACGTCAAAAAATGGGGCAAGTCAGGCTGAGGCAAAATTATCGCCTCAACCCGATTTGCGGCATTTTTTTTTGACGCCCAGACGCCATTAACATGACTCCTGTCTTAGCAAAGACAGGAGTCATGCCCCCTTGCCCAATGGCCATGCCCAGGGGACTTATGTCCCCTGGGCATGGTGATTGTGCATAGTGGCATGTAGGGGGGCACAAATCTGGCCCCCCTATGTCACAAAAAAAACGAAACAAAATACTTACCAGCACTTACCTTAATGTCCCAGGGGTGGGTCCCTCCATCCTTGGGCGTCCTCCTGGGGTGGGAAAGGGTGGCAGGGGGTGTCCCTGGGGGCATGGGAGGGCACCTGTGGGCTCCTTCCGAGCCCACAGGTCCCTTAATGCCTGCCCTGAGCAGGCGTTAAAAAATGGCGCTAACACGGTTGGACGTCATTTTTTAAGGCCCGCCCACTCCCGTGCATCATTTTTGCATGGGAGTGTAAATAAGGCGCACAGGCCTGGGAGTCATTTTTTAGACGGGAACGCCTACCTTGCATATAATTAACGCAAGGTAGGTGTCCACGCTAAAAAATGACGCAAACTCCATGAACTTTGGCGCTAGACGCGTCTAACGCCAAAGTATAAATATGGAGTTAGTTTTGCGTCGAATTTGCGTAAAAATAAACGACGCAAATCCGGCGCAAACAGAGTATAAATATGCCCCCAAGGGCATTCAAAAAGTTTTACTCCAGCACCAATCATTCCAGGGATGTAAGTGACAATGACTTTCAGACTAGAGACCAAGGGCCATATTTATACTTTTTGACGCACAACTGCACCAACGCAGTTGTGCGTCAAAAAATTTAGCGCCGGCTAACGCCATTCGAAAGCGCCATGCGGGCGCCGTATTTATTGAATGACGTTAGCCGGCGTTAGCCGGCGTTAGCCGGCGCTGCGGAGTGGTGTGTGTCAAAAAAAATGACACACCAGGCAGCGCCGGCCCAAGGGGCATATTTATACTCTGCGCCGGATTTGCGTCGTTTTTTTTAACGCAAATTCGACGCAAAACTAACGCCCGAGCTCCATTTTCCCCTACGCCGGCGCTGCCTCGTCATTCAATAAATACGGCGCCCGCATGGTGCTTTCGAATGGCGTTAGCCGGCGTTACATTTTTTGACGCACAACTGCATTGGCGCAGTTGTGCGTCAAAAAGTATAAATATGGCCCCAAGACCCTTTGTCAGAACCCAGAAACATTGATCCAGTTTTGCTAGAGCCCATTGATGTTTGATCTGACCCTGCTCCTTCTACAAGAGATAACAATAAGAATCTAGGTTGTAGATCGCATGACCAACATGACAGCCATACCAGCCGCACCAGGTATGAACTCTGTGGTACCTCTGTGCCTTCCACACAGCTGAAAGATCACCTGGTGTGATGTTCACTGTTCAGTACCAGGTAACGTTGAATCACCATGCCTGATGAGGTGTGGACTATAGTTTTGTTCACTTGCCCAGTACTGAGGTTATCCTCTAGTTTTTGTAGTTGAGCTAGTGGTGGATGTTTTTTTTAACACAGATGTCATAACGTTTTTGTTTGTTCTTTTTGTTTGATTTTGGGGAGGAATGTAGTGTTGCTCCAGTTACATCACTGGAGTGCTGAACTTGTGGACCCATAACTAAAGAGCAGGGGATGTATGTTGTTGCCCTCTTCATAGGGGATCCTCATGGTAAGCCCCGTGATCACCTGGGTCACAGGTAATAAAGAGGTGACTCTGCCGGGCGTGGCCAGGAGACCTGAGCCTGCCTGTGTGGACCACTATTACACCATCACCCTGCCTCTGTGTTTCTAGGGTCGAGCCTGAGAGTGCATGCACTTGCACATGTGTCTCATATGCGAGACGCTGTTATGTTCAATAAAGGGCTTGGAACCCGCCTGTCACTCACCCTTTGTTGGTTTGCGTGGTACTCTTCTTTACAGCCTTGTAATTTGTCAAGGCATGTATGGCATCATTTCCGTTCCTCTGTGTGGAGCAGGGATCAAGCACTAATTGATTTCAACTTAATTAGTGCCCATCCATTGCTCCCGACATGATTGAGGTACTATTTTGTTCTAACTTCCAGTGCCCTGCAAACAAAAGGCTTGTGACTGACAAAAACGTGCCAGGAAGGATAAACAAAATTGCAAAGTTTTATTTTTTAAAGCTATCTTTACTTTATTTTGTTAAGTCTTCTTCTCTCGGATTCCACTCATGTTTTATTTTTTTGCTTATGGGTGCTGTTGTCAAAATCAAAAGATGACAATTAACTTGTTCGAAATATGCGAGACCTATTACATTGCAAATGCTTGTTATTCATGACTCAGTGACCAGGGACTTCGTTAACCACTACCCGGACCCCCCCCACAAAGGCCCAGAAATCAAAGTGATGTCGGCTACACAGCCAGAACTGGCAGATGCCATCGTCATGAGATACCTTCAACATGCACTTAGAACGGAATGATGCTCAATTGAGCATTCCTAATCACATGGTCCTAAAATTCCAATGCTAAACCTGCTAAAGCAATTGAAAGACCAATAGAACATCTTTTTTTAAATTAATTTCCCAAAGTGGACGAATTCAATAAGTAAGTTCTCACTTAACTAGTGTAGATGTGTTTGTTTGGTGGACTTTCATTGTGTCCCAAGCAAGTGCTCTGTCGAACACAGTGAAGCAGCAGTACAAACATGTGCCAGAAGAGGGCAACAGAACACAACCTATTTTTTCTCGATAATTAAGTTTAATATAACCGGTTGGTGGATTCAGGAAACGATTGGAGAAAAGACGGTCTATTTCAGCGTCTTCGGGAAGTTTGGAGTCTGCCTTCTGTAGAATTCCAGAGCCAAAAAAGTTAGGTTAAGCTTTTCATGCCCCTTAAGTTGAAGAATGTAATAGAAAGCACGTTTATGAAAAATAAATACAATGAAGCTTATAAAATATATATCATGCTATAGATGCATTACTTTTAGTGCTTTGGACAGGAGATGATATTTTATTACTATGGATCCAGGACTAGTTGTATTCAGTTGTGTCTTGTCCACTTGGGCACATTGTGTGAGCCTGGTCAAATTACTACACATTTAGGTGACTCAAAGGCTAGATTCTAGTATAAAAAGCTACATAAATGTGGGAGCGGCCGCCACAAATCTCAAGGGAGGTGGGGTGGGCCAGGGGGTGGCAGGGGGTAAATAAAAATGAACATACTTGTTCCGACGCTGATGGTGTCCCAGCAGTCCCTGGAAAACCAGCACAGGCTCCCCCATGCCATCCTGGAGCTTCTCTCATGCTATACCTAGCATGAGAGCAGCACCAGATTTTGTCTGAGCAGCTTGGTCTGCTGCTCAGACATTGCTTTGGAGTCTGTGCAGTTTATCCAAACCGGCTGTGTAACACAGCCGGTTTGGAGAAACCTAAGTGTGTATGTCAGTTTGGCCGGCCTAAGACGGCTGGCCATACTAATATGCACACTTAAGTGCATTCCACTCCTCCTCTTCCCCCCTCCCATGGCCCAGCCCCGCCACTCCACACACTGGCTCAGCTGAGATAGCATCTGAAAAATAAAACAAAATATTGTTTTATTTTTCAGCTGCTGCCTCTTAGCCCGTGGGGCGACACTCCTCCGCCATTGCAGAGTAGCTGCTGCTGCATATATGGCTGAACATTTACATTCACATAAGGTGAACCTAGCCGATATGGCTTGCGAAGCACTTTAAAGTAAGTGAAAGTGTGAGCCTTGAAAATACAATTTTAAAAATGTGATTATATTTCACTCTTCATAAGGAATATGAAATATATGTAGGAATACATAGGAAAATGAATATATATACGACACTCTTCATAAAGAAGCTATATAAGCTATTTAAATAAGGGTCTAAGGGAAAAACTTTTAAAATGGAAAACATTTTGTCAACTTTTTATTGGAGATCTACCTAGAGATATTTAAAAAAATAAGGATCTGACAAAGCCAATAGTCCATGCCTGTGCCAAAGCTACTGGCTTTGCCAATGTCTTTTAGCCATGTGGTACAGCAGCGTGGCTGTGCAGCATGGCTAACAGCAAAGTTAGAAAAAAAGCGGTACGGTAAAAAAAATATGCTGCCAACACTAGCCATATAATAGCACTGTTTTCCCTATGGCTGCTTTGGGGGGCAACGCAGACAACGTGAGGGTGGGAAGTGGGATTTAATGCAACATGCACAGTTGGAGTGTAGGGGTAGGAGGAGAGAAGCAACACAGAAAAGCGTTTAAGAAGCAACACAGACATATGTATGTGGGAGGGAAAGAAGCAACAGGTGGGTGGGAGGCACAAGAATAAGTAAAACAGTACCTGAATCACAGTGAGCAGGGGATGGACAGTGGAAGGACACCACTCAATATACATCAACCAGTGCTTGCTCCATGCTCGAAACTAAACAACGGGAAGTGACATTAGGAAGCGCTTACCAATTAGGTGACAGCATATGACAGTGATTATGAAGCCAATGAATGGAAAGCAATGGGTGGACTCCAAGACCCTTACAGTAAGCATTAGGTCTCGCAGCAACAGTGCATGCACTGTCGGCAGGCGAGACCTAATCACATATTAAGGTGCGTTGAAAAGACATTAAAACAGCCATCAATTTGCTTTACTATCCAGGACAGAGATCTGCGTTTAATGATCTAAATACAGACCAAGGACAAAAATAAAAACATGGATTTCATTCACTAGATAAGAATTTTGGTGTAGCAGTTTTTACTGGACTTTGTCAGAGATTGGAAAAGAAATGTTTTAGCAAGTAGAATGGATATTTTTAACTAAGGATTGTCACTGACAAGAGATCCCCTCCCACCTTACCTGTAGATATAGATAGACAAGAGTGCCTGAAGAGACCCAAGCTCCTAGGATTTAGAAGAGACATGGACAGTGGGTCCACCCCAGCCCCTAATAGCCAGGGTGGGCTCTATCGACATTCCAGGAGCACTTGAGGACATCATACCGGGGAGCTAAAGATTAAACATACCTCACTCTTACAAAGGTTTCCCATTATTGGTAGTGAAAGTGTGTTTTAATAAAAATAATGGGTTGAGGGGTACACTAGGATATTATGGTCCTCAGATGGTCACTTTGAGCAGTCAACACGTTTCAGCCCCTATAACTGGTCTGTGAGGTCCCAGGCTTTTATCAGAATGTGTATCAAGTAACAGCCCCATTGTCAACGTGAATACCTATTTGGTGAATGAAATACACCTCTGACATAAAGGTACCCAAAATAGGAGACGAGGGCGACACTACAGGAGAGTGGCCAGACTCACCTTCGGGAGGGTTATCACACTAATCTGAGTTAATTGTCTTTTACGTATCAGTCTTCAAGTGTTCCTGGGATAGAAGGGCTATCAATGTGCAGGATTCAGTGGGTAGAGTTTGCCTGGATTTGTTTTTAAATATGCCAGTGACCTGCAGAAGAGAGCAGGAGCCCTCAGGAGGTATAACCCACCACACCAACACCCCTCTTACCAACACATCTGTCAGTTTGGGCCAAATGCCTGTACATTGTCATCTCAGAACCCCAATGGAAGGTGTGTTTTTTTCAGTGAAGAGCATAGTCCTTATTTTATTTCTACATATTAGAAAGTTTCATTTTGCACTGTCGAACATAGTCTGTCTACTATGTCTATAGTCCCATAGACATAATAGAAATATTGTAGTATTAGAGACACAATGCAAATTATACAGCACTAGTAAATACTATATTTCTGCAGTGTCTTTAGTGCAGTAATGATTTTGGAACTATCTTCTGAAGATAGTCCTTCAGAGGCACTATAGACTTTAAATGGATGGGTGTTTTCCTGCCATAGAAACAACACACGTTCTGTTGTTTTTGTGTGCTAATATAATGTAGCAGCAGGACTATGTTGCAGTGGTAGTTGTGCCAGTGAGTGGGAAGATGTGAAGAAGCCCATGTACATCCATGTGATGGGACAGCCCTCCCTCACAATTAATACAAATGGCTAAATAACTTGTTTTAAGAAATCTGAGAGTGAAAAGCAAAAAATGGCTTTTTATGATTTGTGGGGTATCATAAACTCGTGATGGTCACTCGTGCAATGCTGTGGGTCCGTTTTAAAAATATTAGCCCAGGGCTATTTGTCTGGCATGAAGTTTGGATTATCTTTTATCTCTTGCAGCAGTGTGCATGTGAATAAATACCCCAACCATCTAAGCTCTTCCTCACTTCCCTCAGTCTTGCACAGACTCTCAGTGGAAGGAAGCTTAGAACATTCTAGAAGATTCTCCCCAGCAATGGTTAACTCAAAGAGCCACATGGATTATAAACTCAACCCTGTCCAGTTCCACTGTGCTCGTTGTATTTATATAGGTGCTAAGGGACGCCTGACACAGACTAGGAGGATTAAACACATTGAAATCATTATACTGCGATCTCAGTAGTAGCACCAATTTCACCTAACTCATGAATAAATTGATGCATGAAACCATTCTCTAAAGGTCCTTTTATACTGGTGATAAAAGCCGACTGCAGGCAGTGGCAGAGAACTGATGAGTTTTGAGTAGTTCAGGAAAACGGAAAACCTTTCTAGACAACATAAATTTAATGATAGGAAATGCAGGATTTAGGACTGAGAAAGCATGACCACCAGCTCTCATGTTGATGGAAACACAGCCAATGACTTCTGCCAGTGCTCTCAAATAGAGGCAGGAGTGGAGGTCGGTTGGTTAACAAGTGATATTCAATTGACACAAGTAGATGATAGCAGGGCTTTAAGTGGGATGGCAAAAATAGTGAGGGTCTCTAAAGTGGGCGTGGCCTATGTAAGTAAGGGTGTCACTTAAACACATAGACTACATTTCTGTGAATCCCATAGAGTGCCAGCCAACTGGTATTTTGGTTCCTCTGAGCTTTGTTACTGCATCCAGAAATATAACACAACAACTGACATACACCTAAAACCACAGAGGACTATTGTTTTTGTTAATGGCCGTTAGCTATTGTTGTAGCATTTTTCATCCTTCGCAGGAATCAAATGCTCACTGAGGTTGATGGAACTTTGGACCCGGTAAGTGATGTGGTAGAATATCAACAAAACTTGAACAACACCCCAAATCATTTAGACACCAGGACCAAGGTGGCCACAGAAGGAAAACTCCAATCAGGAATAAAGTTAAAAGATTTATTAAAAGCACAAGATCAAAGTCATGAAGACAATGCACAAAGTTATAATGCTACATAATCACCAAGGGGTGTCCAAAGCATCAAAATAAATTCTGATGAACTAACATTAATAAAACTAAGCATTCAGGAAGAATAGGACATAGCATTCATAAGAATATCTGAGACACTGATATAACTCTTTGCTCAGAATTTTCAATCATTAGTCAATTGAAATTTAGCAGATTTAATAATCTTTGGCTGGACACAGGGCAACCCTCCAACTAACCAAATCAAGGAAATACATGTTTGGGAGAGGCAAGTCAATCAATCAATCATGCATTTGTAAAGCACAACTTGTCACCCGCAAGAGTATCTAGGGAATGGGAATGGTCTCATTCAAAAATCCAGGTTTTTAGCCCTTTCCTGAAGTGACTGAGTGAAGAGGCAGTGCATAGGTGGCGGGGAGGGGGGCATTCCAGGCCTTGGCAGCAAGAAAGGAGAAGCAGCATCCTCTGTGATGGCAGCAACAGGTGCAAGGGATCTGCACAAGGGCATGGTGTGCGGAGTGGAGGTTCCTGCTGGGTTGGTGGAAGTGCCGGCACTGGTTAAGGGAGGAGGGTCCTTGGTCATGGAAGTCTTTGTAAGTGTGGGTGAGGAGCTTGAAGTGGCATTGCTTTTGGACTGGGAGCAAGTGGAGGTCTTACAGGTGCTGGGAGATGTGGGCTGTTTTGGGCATGTTGAGAATCAGCCTGGCTGCGACATTCCCTATTGTTTGAGCCTCTGAATGAGTTCGGTAGAAGTGCCAGCATAGAGTGCATTGCTGTAGTTTAGCTGGCTGGTGATGAGAGTGTGAGTAACTGTCTTTCTTGAGTTGATGGGGAGCCACTTGAAAATCTATCAGTGCATGCAAGGCATGTCGAACCAGGAGGAGGTCAAGGAGTTGATCTGATGTGTAATGGAGAGCTTGCTGTCTAAGAAGATACTGAGAATGCAGGCCTGGTCTTTCAGCGTGGGAGGGGGGATTGCGGTCCACCGGCCACCAGGAGCCATTCCAGAGGGCAGAGTGTTTGATGAACATGAGAATCTCTGTCTTGTCTGTGTTCAATTTTAAACAGTTGTCCTCCATCCATGCTGCAACGCTCTTCATGCAGTTGTGAAACTTCTTCTTGGTTGATGTAGGTCAATGGAGAGCGATAGGACAAGATGGGTGTCATCAGCATAGGAGATGTTGTTGATGTTGTGACAATGTGAGCGAGAGCTGTCATTTAGATGTTGAAGAATGTGAGACTGAGGGACAAGCCCTGAGAAATGACACAGATGCTGTGCTTGGTATGTGAAGTGAAGAGGGGGAGGCAAACTTTCTGGGTGTGTCCTGTGATGAAGGATGTCATCCATACGAGAGCGTTGCTGGTTATTCCTATCTAGTGGAGGCAGTGAATGAGTGTGTGGTGGGAGACCATGTCTAAGGCAGCAGACAGGTTGTAGAGAATGAGGGCAGAAGATTCTGCTCTGTCGAGCAGGGCGTGGATGTCGTCTGAAGCAGTGATCAGCACTGTCTCTGTGCTGTGGTTGGTTCTGGAGCCCTACTGGGAGGAGTCATGCCAGGTGTTTGGTAAGTTGAAGATTGACGGCCTTCTCCAGGACTTTGGCGGGTAACAGGAGCAAGGAGATGGGTCAGTAGTTTTGTAGTTCATTGAGTTCTGCCAGGGGTTTCTTGAGGAGTGGTCTGACCTCAGTGTGTTTCCAGGCATCAGGAAAGGTGGTTGTGGTTAGTGAAGGATTGATGATGGTGAAAAGTTGGCGACCGATCTTGTCTCTTCTGACACACATGCTGGCAAAAAAGATAAAGTACAAAAAGGGCCAAAATAATTTGGAAAAAGATAATCTCAGACTGCAGGTCACTAACTAAGTTTGGCAAAAGGTAAATAAAAAGAGAAATGGCCAGCATATCAGAAGCTCAGTCATGAGTCTTCTGAAAGGGAAAATAAAATAATTTCTAAATCTAAACAGGGCATTTCAAAGGCACAGGCAAATGGCAGAGAGGAAGATACCTCTCCAAGGGTACAACATTGAAGGAAACTTCATCTACAGGACATCAAGATCAGCAAGGCATTTGCACGCATCAGGAGCTTACTGCAAGCTGCTCAGGATTAACCAGGACTTTCTCAAGACTGACCACAACAGCTCAAAGTTCAAATGTCCATCAGTATTTTGAACTTCATAAAACATTCTGATTTGCCAAAGATATCAGTTCATGTCACTCTGAATAGGCATCTTCCAATAAGCAATAATCTTGTGACTCCAACTTGAAACAATCAAATTTCTTCCCAGCTCTGTCATGGAAATATCTCACTTTCGTGTGACTCAAATATATACAAACTCAGTCCATGTTCTTCCAATGTACAAATTTTAAGGGAAAAAAAATGCATCTTTCCAAGTTTAAACATTGGGCTCTATTACAAAAGATCTTTGCTTCTCATGGGAACAAAATCTGAAATAAGACTTCATGTTATGAAAAAATTTAAATTCAACACTTTTACGTGACTGCAAAATGCAAGCTCTGCAGGCCTTATTTATACTACGACAAGAGAAAATATAAAATGCATTTAATTAATACATTTTAGTAAAGCACGTGTAGTATGCAAACTTATAAATTCACCATTAATAATATTTCATCAATATGAGTAATACATTTCATATAAATGGAAAAGCTTGTTACTGTATTTCATTAAGTACAACAGAGAAGTGCATTTCTCTCACTTTGCTCAGATTCAGATTTAAAACCCATCAATCATTTATTAATCACAAGAAATTGAATATTGTTTTTATATGCACTTAGTCTGTAGTCTAAATTACTTTTAACATCAGTTTTATTCTTCTAACATGATTTAAATCGAAAGGCACCTAAGTCGAACACTTGATGACTTATTCTGATAAGGTCTGCCATAATTCTCCAATCTTTTGAGGTAATATAACAATAAATGTTTCTCCTAGTCTCCATTTCTATCTCCTCTTCCTCCTGTCTAATATTGGCTCTTCTCTCTTTCCATATCTTTTTTAGTTTGTAAAATCCAAGTGTAACTATGACACACAAAACCACAATCTCCAAATGTCTTACAATGGTTCCCACTATTCCATTTCTCATGTTCCCAAGCCATTTACTAATGGCTGAGAAACCGCTTCCAGTAGCATACTATGCACCGGGGGCTGACAAACTTCTGAGGTGATATTCAACATATGCTTTTTTTATCTCTTTACTATTGTCCTATTGTCAGGAATGTATATGCAACAATGTTGCACATGTAACTTTTTACAGACTCCACCTTCCTTTGTGAGCCAAATGTCTAATGCAGGGTGATTTTGCAAAACCATAGATCTCACAACAACCATCTCCATGTCCATTAACAACATGGCTCCTGTAGTGTCAAGAGCTAGTTTGTCTACTCTTGTTGATAACTTCCTAATTTTGAGATCATTCAAGACTACTACCACTGTTGGAATTATGGCACCAACAATATCTCCGATGATCTCTGAAGCACTCGCTTCTCCTTTAACTCTGGAGTTTGATTTCTCATCCTTGACTGGATCATTAATGTTGTCTATATACAAAATATTAGGAACAACTGCTCCCAGGTAACATGTTCCATACCAGCCTTTCAGCAGTTTGTAATAGGTATTTTTCCCAGAACTGGTATGGCAGGATCCTGTCTATTTAACATGAAGATCCACATGCTTTTAAACACAAAAATATGTCTGGATTTACTAGTTTCTACAAAATGAATGTCTGTCTTTGACTTTGGTCTATGCACACATCATTTTTCTACATGTTGTGAAACTGATGCTAAAATAAAAATCCTTGACTTTTCTTTACTGCAACATGTGCTGCGTCTCTTTCCCAATCTAATACTAGACACCCCTTTTTCCAAGGTGGCTTTCATTGCCCTCCTTCTTTCCTCAACTTCTCCAATGAATCCGTTTTCTACTGGGCTAACTATGCAAGACAAATTATTCTTATGGAGATATACTGTTCCAAAGGTCAGGGTGGGTACAAAGAATTATCACATAGTGTCAATGTTTTTCACTTTAGCAGTGCTACTCAGTTGCTTCATAATAGGCACAAAAGAAAATACTAGGGGCCAGATTTACATGGCCCTAGTGACACCAGAGAGTCACATTTTGCAATACTCCGGTGGTGCTAACCACTTCTCCATTTTTACAAAGAGGTGTAACACCTATTTTTTGAGGCTTTAATGCCTCCTTGTAAAATATGGCAGAGGGGTGTGCAATGGCTGTTGCAGTAGGCGTTCCACCACAACACCCATTGCTTTTGAAGCTTCCCCAGTTTTAAAAGGAATGATAAATCTGAGGCAGCGCCAAAAACTAACTCCACTCCAGAGATTGCCTTAGCATGGCACAACGAGGAGGAATACTTTTATTACTCCTTGTTTTTTGCCTTTGCATTCTGCAGCACACATAGAAGAATCAAAATGCAATGGATGATTGTTTATGTGCAGGAAGGGACACCTTCCTGCACATAAACAATCAATCCCCTCAACACATGCACCCTTGCTCTGTGGTGCAAGGGTGCCTTCGTTAGCGCAGGCTGCTTAATGCCTGGCACAGGGGGAAATGCAGGGGTGTGCCATATTCTTGTAAATACGGTGCATCTCTGTGTTTCAAAACTGATGCAGCGCGGCGCTGCTCATTTTGGCACAGCACCCACACTGCACCAGTTTCTAGTAAATCGGGCCCTAAGTCTCAATTCGAATACAAATACTGCTAATACTCCTGCTCATACAATAGTATTAGTAACGGACTACAAGAAATTCCATATGCTCGTGGCAAGCTATGATAAGTGATTCCTTCCTTCTCTGATGAAGCAATTTGTATGTATATGTAGCAATCAGAAACTTCCATAGTTTTAATGTATTCGTAAAACAATTTGTAATACACCTTTGATGTCAAATCTCCCTTAGAACTATCAATATCTAAAAGTCTCTGATCCTCATACAGGGGAGCTTGTTCTGTGAATGAATCTTCTAAATTTGGGGCATTATGACTGACGTTTTCTCAATTCCATTCTCAACAGCCAAACTCAATTCAACAATCATCGAAATAATCACAATCGCACATACCATTGCTAAACCTACACACACACATACTTACATTTACTCTGCTTAATTTTTCATGGTTTGTCTAGACTTGGACCACATTATGCTCCTTATTCAAAATCAAAAACAAAAATTCAAATAAGTAAAAATTAAAAGCGACTTTTAATTATTTCACTGTCTCTTTTCAATCTTTTCCTTGTTTGAGTTTGCTGCAAAAATTCACAAAGTTCCTTGACTTTCCAAAAAGTTCATCAAGAGCTTCTCTAATTGCAAATGTTCAAATGCGTCCACTAAAAAGTTTAAATGTCTTTTGTAATAAACCATCTGATAATCACTAATAATCCAGCAAATAATATCTTTGCTCATCAAACAGCAATGGGATTTCAAAGTTGAGTTCCAAAGCATTTTCAATTTCCAAAATGTTCAGCTGGAGTCAAATTGTTAACACAAAAGGCAACAAACTTCTTCTCCCAGTCATCAGCTGTGATATCAGTACTTTAGGGAGCCAAATATCTTCGACTTTGGCACTCTTTTTCCTTTTGACCTCCTTGTTGCACAACCTTTAGTTTCACTATCACTTTGATCTGATTCTTCAGTTACTTCAGCTATGGTTCAAGGCACTTTTATTACTGGTTCCGGGCTTCTCCCGGGCCACTGATCTCCGGATACAACTCTTTTCTCTGGCAAAATTGGTGTTTCAATATGATCTGAGCGAGCAAAAGTCACCTGACTTTGTCTCGACCCTTCTGTACATTCAGCTAAAATTGACTAGCTCAGAAATTTACCAGACTGTGCATGCTCTGCATTAGCCACTTGTCCAGTCCCCACAGCTCGGCTAACCCGAATCCTCACTCTCACTGTAACCAACCCTTCAGGAACAGGCTCTTTTTCATCCAGAGGAAATGGAACTTTACACGAGTGGCTTTCATGAACCCAGTTCGGAAGACCAGCACACTTCACAGCTGTGGTCGTTAGTAGAACAAGCTGATATAGCCCTTTCCAATGCAGTTACAAGCATGTCTTTCTTACATGCTTTTTCATCATCACCCATGTGCCATGACTCAGGTTGTGATAAAGTTCTTGTTGGGTTGTGCAGTCGCTTCTCCAACCTGGCGAGACAAAGAACGAACCACATAAGCTCTTCCTTTTCAATAATCCAGCACCAAGTCATCTGTCATGTTTACAAGAGCATTTGCAGGCACTGGTGGCAATCTCATAGCGCCCCAGGATGATCTCATGAGATGACAAGCCTGTCTTCCTCTCAGGTGCACTGCACATACTCATCAGGACAAGAGGCAATGCATCTTGCCATCTCAGTGTTGTAGATGCACATACTTTTGCCAGTCAAGACTTCAGAGTTCCATTAATATGCTCTTCCAGTCCTAAAGCTTCTGGTCTGTAACCACAATGTAATCATTGTTCAACTTCCAGAGAATTTGGAAAGACGAATCAACTCCCTCAATAGTAGCTTTGCAACTGTGAGGCTATCTTTCCTTCGAGTTGGGTAAGCTTCTACCCAATATGAGAATACACACACCACAACCAAAATGTACCTCAGCCCATTGCACACTGACAGTTAAAAGAAATCAAGCTGCATTCTGTTGAATGGTCCTCCTGATCTGCCTATAGGGCTCAGAGTTACAACGATGCATTCCCCTACATTCATCAGCCGACAGGTAACACATCTGTGGGTTGTACCATGTTTTCCTGAATATTCTGATCATCGCTTCTCTACTTATGTGTATCAGTCCATTGATAATACCTTACCACTGGGGACAATAAGCTATTTGGCAACACTGCTTTCCCATCTCCCGACACTCAAACATCATCCTCATTCCTCTGGACACATCCTGCTCTAACCCAACCCTGGTTTACTTCCTCTGTCACTTCTTCCTGAGACCTTCTGACTTCTTCCCAAGTATCAATGGATGTCATAAAGAATTTTGACTTGTCTCATCATCATTTGCATATCTCCATTCCTCAATAAAGAAAGTGCAATGCAGGGCACAATACCTCACCACCTTGTCACACCTGAGACTGTGCATAACCTGCTCTCAGGGTACCATCAGAATCTCATAAACAGGAGCCATCAACGAACATGACATAGTGATTTTCGTCTAAGGGACCATCTTCAATATTAGATCTTGGTCTGGTGCACAATTCAGTCACATCAAAACAGTCATGCTCCAGCTCATCTTTGCGATCACTTGCATCTTCAACTGCATTTGGCAAAAGAGTAGTGAAATTCAACACATTGCTTCATTTTATATTGACAATTGTAGAACCCAATATAACCTGCTCATAACGGGTCAAAGATGCATTGCTCAAATATTGAGTCTTGGTGCAGGCTAATAAAACCTCCACTGAATGGGGGATAAAAACGTTCAGCAGATGGCTCATAAAAATGCCTTTGAAATTTTCAATGCTGACGCTCAGGGTGGCCATAGCTCTTAAACAACTGGGCAATGCTGCAACTACAGGATTAAGTGTGGTTTAAAAATAAGCCACAGGCGTGTTTGCATTTTCATACAACTGTGTCAAGAAAGAGAGAGCATCTCCATCCCTGTCACAACAAAACAAAGAAAAACATTTGTTTTAATCGGGCATTCACAGAGCTGGGGCTCAGCACCAGCTTTTTCTCAGCTCAGTGAAGGCATGCATGCATTCAGCATCAGATGGAACTGGATCAGACACATCCTTGTGTGTCAGCCTCTGACAGTGCTTGGACAAAAGGGAAAAATTAGGAATCCATTAGGGCAGTAGCCAACCATTCCCAAAAACATTCTGACTTATCTCTGAGTAACTGGAGGATTCATCTGCATGAATGCTGAAATTACAATTCTTTTGCACCCTTCTCCATGTGATGACCTAATATCGGACTTCCTTTTTACAGTACTGCAATTTTGCTGGGGAAACTTTATGTTAATTTCATCCTAAATGATTGAAGAGAGCTATAGTATCTCTCCTGCCAGGTTCATGAGTATTTGATGTAACCAAAAGGGTGTCAATACACTGCACTAGAACTGACTGATCGGGCATTTTCAGGGTTTCCAAGTTCTTCTTCAAAATGTAAGGAAAAATTGATGGTGACTCTGTATATCCTTGTGGAGTACGCCTCCATGTTAAATACATATATGAGCTGAAAAGAAGACTGAGGTGAAAGAGTGCCACACTTCAACACATTAGTGGATAAGTTCTCACTCAAAATTTAGTGATGCTAGAGTCTTGAGGACCAGCCTTCCTAATCTTCAAAACCAGGAGAAAACTCCATAAACCAAACAAAATTCTTTATGACTCAGCACCCACACAGAATGAAGATCTTATGGTAATACAATTATTCTACAATCAAATTCAAACTGTGAAAGGCACAGACTCCCAGAACCTCGTTCTTGATAAAACAATTTTTTTCTCGTATTTCTCCAATAGAAAGATTTCTTTTTCTTCTTTAATTTCCTTGTAGCCAATGCGTTTTGTCCAAAAGGACTTCTTCAGGGCTTTTCTCATTAGTTTGCAGGCATCTGAAGAAATAGAACATAATGGTCCCATCCAAAAGTTATCAAGTATAATGGGTTGTGCATCACAATTCAAATTGTGCAATATTCCTGAAAAACAACCCATATGCTCCAAGGCACTCCATAGTAACTATCCCAAATTCTAAAAGTTAGTGGGAAGGCGTTTTTAGCGTGTGGATGAATTAGCCACAGGTAAAAGAACACACACATGACTGGTTGCAAATAAGAACCCGTCAATTTCAAAGTGTATCGTCTCCTGCATGTCCCCCAAAAATGACCTAGTTGAAAGTTAGAGTTAAAATATGACTGCCAAACTTAAAGGCAAAAAGGAACTGGCTATTGTCATGTAGGGGAATGGAAAATAACGTCTGACTCAAGTTAATGACTGTAAACCACTCTGCTTCACATGGGACCTGAAACTAAATCACTGCTGGATTTGTTTCCATTGGACAACATGGAGCGATAATCTTGTTCACTTTTCTCAGGCCCTGAACTATGCAGTATTTTCCATTGGGCTTCCACTCTCCTAAAATAGGGGAATTACAAGGGCTTCCCGAAATGTCCTTTGGAACATGTTGCTCTATCAAGCTATCAATCAAGGGGGTTACTCCTGCAATTGTCTAGGTGTTATATTGTAAGGTGGTATCCTCAGATATACTGCGTTTGGCCTCACTGTTAGTTTGACTGGTTTAACTCCATTTATGAGTCCTGTATCTTTTCCTGAAAAATCCCAAACCTCAGGAAAAACTGTCTCCTGCAATTTTTCAGGCAAATCATTACATGTCATCACCAGATACAGTGAGACAAGTGGGTACTGATCTACACTTTTACAGGGCACATCTTCCTCATTTGCTGGTATTTCTGTTCCTTGAGGTGTGTGGCTAATGGAATAGTTTAGCTTATATAACATATCACATCCTAACAAGCTTTCTGGACTTGAATCACAGACCACAAATTGGTGCTTCTCTTCAAATGAACCTATTTTTACTGGGACATGTTCTGTAACAGGATTTGTCAACTGCTTATCTGCTACTCCTACAACCTCAATTCTCTTTCCTTATAGGAGCAAGTTTGGCACTTCTGCAGTTGAAACATGTAGCTCCAAGGTCAACTAAGAATGATACATTGTGTCCCATAACGTTGGCATCTACATAGGGATCATGCTGATCTATCACTAAGGATACAGCTAACATGCAATACTCACATCCATCATCAGAACTATCACTGTGAAATGTCTCTAAAAATTCCTCATCATTCAAATCAATTAAGAGAAAGTGCGATGCTATCTGGTTCACATTCGCATTTGCATTTGATTCATGTTTTGCTGAGGAACAATCACCTTCTGCTGTGTCATTCGGGCTCGTGGTACCTGCATCTGTTTTCCTGGGGATACATGTATATTTGGAATTTGGGATATTTGCATTAGTTGAATTTGAACCTGATTATTACCATGAGTCTGAGCAACTCCAGCATTCTGCCCCCAAATTATTCAAATTATTATTGGGATATCCACTCCTTCAATGGCCAAAATTTCTGCAATCATAACAAGGATTTGTTTTCTTTATTGACTGAATGTCAACCAAATTTCTGATCTACCTGAACACCACAACCTCTACCTCTAGGCTGAACCACATTGTTAACCTGCTGTTGCAAACCTTGCATTCCACTTGTATTCACCATCATCTGTGGGCTTTGACTTCCTTTCTGTGCAGCCTTCAATTGCATCCGCTCAACTTTTCCTTCAACTTTTTCTGCTTCAATTTAATTTCAGGGATGCAATACCTTGCATACCATAGGATCTCATCAATGGGTTTGTTCCATCAACAAATCAGGTGCTGCTGAATCATTTAATTAATATCTGCCTTCAATCCCTACACAAACCTAGACACAAAGTGACCCATATCCTTCGGTTCTATGTTCCCTGTATCGCTATGCTGTTTGAAAGCTTGCAGCAATCTCTCATTACAAGCGTGAATAGACAGGTTTCCTGTGATGTCCTGTCAATTTTCTGCCACTCAATAACTTTCGGAGACACTTTGTTCTTCAGGAATTCAGTTACCTTATAATGCTTTTTTATCACCTTTTCAGATGGTGCACCTGTTACTGGATCTCTAGGACGTTCACTATCAGACCAATCAGCACTTCTTTTGCATCAGTCTACAAGTTAGCTGGAACCACAATGTCAAACAAAGTATTCAAACCTTCCCACAGACATTTTGAAAGTTTCACAAACCTTCTTTTCTGCTTGTACCATTCCACTGGCTTTTCTCTTAATCTTGGGTAATCATTAATGAGCAACAATATATCACTCCTACTTCAGGGTACATGCACATAACCTCCACTTGGGATTTCTCTCATAGGCATAATTTTTACATTGCCCTCAGCTTGATTTGCTCTTGCCGGAGACAAATTCTGCTTATCTGTCTTCTGATCTTCTTGCTTTGCCCCTCTGCCTTTCCATGTATTTATTGCTCCCCATGTTTGAATGTATGTAATTAGTTTCTTAATATGCATTCTCATTCTGGGTGATCTCACGTTAATAATGTCTTTGGTGCTGAACTCCACTGTGTAACTTCTTTTTAGGGTTTTAGATTTTTCTAAGTCTACTTCAAATTCCTCAGCCAATTTTGCTAACTTTTCATAATCCTGTCCTGCTTGTAGAGTAACATCTTCTCACATGAATCACAATTCATCTTCTGTGTACATTTCCAATTGCTCCGTATCCAACGTTTCTAGAACTAATTTGTTTAGTTCTAATTTCAGTCTGGGCACATGCATTGTCCTGTCTCTCTTTGGTGTCTCTGCAGATCTAATGTTGCCATTTGTTGCACCTGTTGCATCATGCAGGCTCAGACTGTTTACCCAGTCCTGAAAGACCTTGCAAACTGATATTATTTCTCTGGGGCACATATGCTTGCGGGGTACTGCAATGTACACTTGTAAACTGATTAGGTATGGGTATGTAAGAAAATGTGGTTCCCTGTGGGAACCTT
Source organism: Pleurodeles waltl (assembly GCF_031143425.1). NCBI lineage: Eukaryota > Metazoa > Chordata > Amphibia > Caudata > Salamandridae > Pleurodeles > Pleurodeles waltl. The sequence goes on along the minus strand of NC_090442.1, from coordinate 596,755,951 downwards.
GCACCAAGAACTGGTCCTGCTGATTTAACATCTGGTTAGGTTCTGCAGTTCATATAGGAGTCAAAGGTGGGACAAAAGAAGCTCATCGCTCCATCTCTGATTTGTTTGTATGAACTGATCTCTGCATGCCAATTGGTGATATCCTAACAGATGCGACTGGCGTTTCAGGAACTACCAAAACATTTATTGAATGGGCAATACTTCCAGAATTACCTCAAGCATACAAAGGAACACTGGACCTATAGTCATGGGAACTGTTAATGCATTGGGACCCATAACCTTTGTCTGATTCTGTGAAATTGACATTACAGCACTTTGACCTGTTAAAACAGTACTGAAAGTCTGTCCTATTTGGTTTGGGGTAGTATTTGACATTGTCTGCACTGGTGTAAATATAGGCATAGGCTGATTCTGATTAATATTCTGCACAGGCATAGTCACACTAGGTGTCTGCACTGTCTGATTCACATTAGGACTTGGCATTCACTGATTCATAACTGGGCTTGGTACTGCTTGATTTACAACTGGGCTTGAAATGGACTGTGCTATATGAACAGTTGGAGCTGGTGGATAAACCATGGGCACTTGTGTCGCTGAATTAGCAGGTGTACTTGCAACTATCTGATTCTGGGTTTCCTCAACTGGAGTAGTCAGCACAGTTGGGACTATATTATGTAGTGCTTCACTACTCGTTCCTATCTCAACTGAATGATACGGTGGGGGGCGATTCATCAATAGCTGATTTATAAACTCATCTTCTGAATCACTCCTATATGTGACTTTCTTTTTACCATCATCTTATGTTGTTCGCTTTGCCGTTGCTGTCTGTTTCTTTCGAGTCTTAGGTTTTGTAGTCCCATCCCCTTCCTCTGTAATAGCTGGAAACATTCTCACTCCATTTAATATATCTTCTGTTTGCAATTTTTGTTCTGCATCCCATCTAGCATCTGCTAATGTACTAATTGCTTTCTGCATTATATTCTCAAATGTTGTCGCTGTTCTTTGTATTGCAATAAGTTCCCAAATACTAAGGGCTTCAAATTGTGCAGATCTTGGGAGTGGCTTTGACTCATACAATATTCTCCTCAAATTGTCTAATATCCGCAAATTAAATGTTCCATAATGAGGAAAAGCTAAAGCACCCTCTTCCTCAGTCATCTTACAGCATTGTTCTAACCATACACATGAAGAAACTCCTTTTAATGATATCACATGATAAGATGTGGTTCCTTTGGGTGGGGCTTCTGCACCCTCTCTAGCTGGAATAAATACATCTCCTCTTAAAGCACTTCTTAATGCCCTGGAAAATGTCATTTTTTGCTCAAATTCGATTAACCACAACGATTTTCAGTTGAATCAGAAAGTAATATCAGTCCCACAATCCGTTTTGCAAGCTGTTTTTAACAATAGCAATGGCATACTGTCGACCTATACCAGCACAGCTTCACACTAACTGACCTATACCAGCATGACACAAAATGAAGTCACACTCACTTCTCTCAACAGCTCCAATCACTTCGCAGTTGTCTCTCACACAATCGCTCACTCACACCCAATGCAAAATATTGCAAGCAAAAATTAACAACCTGTCTGCACAATATGGGTAGTAATGCAAACACTTTGAAAGCTGTATGGGCTACACTTCCGACTGTAGCTTTTACAATTGCACAACAAGTCAAACTTGGCCAGCAAATCTCACTCCAGTTGATATAAATCCTGCATGTGCACTCAAGATTCACTAACTACCAACCAACAACTTACCCTTACTCAAGGAAAAACTATTGGTACCGTTGATGACCTTTCATGATAAGTACCTCACTTCACACAAAAGATTAACCAAATGTCTTCTACACTTGTGCGGTATCCCGGAATCTTATGCCATGACGGACCCATCAACAACAACAACTGCGGACATTTTTGAGCAAAAAGCGCCACAATTACTTCGAGTACGGCGACTCCGCAAAACACTTCACAACATCGCACTTTACCGCAATCTTAAAGCCAAAAGCATCAGAAGCACAAAGCCCTTTTAATACTCACACAAGCGGTCACTTGTAGGTTCAACGCTAGAACTGCATCAATCTCTGGAAAAAGACATGAGACGAGTTCCAGGGTGGGCAATTTTTGGACTAGGCAATAACATGGGATCAATCCTAACTCCCTACTCTAGACAAAAACACTGTCCCCCTTCTTATGGGACGAAACCATAATTCTGCTATCAGATCTGTGGCAGCATTTTTCATCCTTCGCAGGAATCAAATGCTCACCGAGGTCAACAGACCTCTGGACCCAGTAAGTAGTGTAGTAGAACTATCAACATAATTTCAACAACATCCTAAACTATTTAGGTTGCATGACCAAGGTGGCCACAGAAGGAAAACTCCAATCAGGAATAAAGTTAAAATATTTTTTACAAACACAAGCGCAAAGTCATGAAGACAAAGTGCAAAATCAAGTTATAAAGATACATAGGCTCTCATTACGACTTCAGCCGTCTTTGAAAAAGACTGCTGAAGCCGCGGGAGCCAACATACCGCCAGTGCTGGCGGTATACTTGGCTCCCTATTATGGCTTTTACGCCGGGCCAGTGGACGGAAAAGTCACATCAACATTGAAGCCAGCTCATAATAGAGCCGGCGGCAATGTTGATGTGCAGTGGGTGCAGCAGCACCCATCACGCATTTCACTGCCCGTAATTCAGGCAGTGAAATGCGTGATGGGGCTGTGCCTGGGGGCCCCTGCACTGCCCAGGCCAAGTGCATGGGCAGTGCAGGGGCCTCCAGGGGCACCCCGAGTCCCCCTTACCGCCAGCCTTTCCATGGTGGTGTTTACTGCAATGGAAAGGCTGGCGGTTGGGGACTCATAATCCCCAGGGCAGTGCTGCCCTGGGGATTATGACTGCCCGGCGGAAGCTTGACGGTATAGTGGAGGGACCGGTATATGACCATGGCGAATGCACCACGGTCATAATACGCTGGCGGAACACCGCCAGCCTGTTGGCGGTGTTACCGCCAGTGTTCCGCCCACCACCAGGGTTGTAATGAGGGCCATAATCGCTACGTTTCCCACGGCATTAAAATAAGTTCAGATGAACTAACATTAATAAAACTAAGCATTCAAGAAGACTAGGAAATAGCATCAATAAAAATATCTGAGACACTGACATAACTCGTTGCTCAGAAAAGAGGCAATAATCTTTGGCCGGGTACAGGTTAACCCTCCAGCTAACCAAATCAGGGAAATGCAGTTTTGGGGAGAAACACATGCAAGTAAAATACAAAAAGTTCCAAAAGGGCAAAAATAATTTGGAAAAAGATAATCTCAGACTGCAGGTCCCTAACTAAGTTTAGCAAAAGAGAAATTAAAAAAAAGCACCAGCAAATCAGAAGCTCAGTCACAAGTCTTCTGAAAGGGCAAATAAAATAATTTCTAAATCTAAAAAGGCATTTCAAAGGCAATGGCAAATGGCAGAGAGGTAGAACCCTCTCCAAGGGTACAGAATTCAAGGAATCTTCATCAGCAAGATATCAAGATAAGCAAGGCATCTGTAAGCATCAGAAGCTCTCGTGTGACTCCAACTTCCAATTTCTTCCCAGCTCTGTCATGGGATCATCTCACTTCCATGTGAGACCGAACAAGGTTGAAACAAATGTACACAAACTCAGTCCATACTCCTGCAATATACTGTTTTAAAGGGAAAAATAATGCATCTTTCGACATTTAAACAACTGGGTCTACTACAAAAGATATTTGCTTCTCATGGGAACAAAATCTGAAAAATCACTAATGCTATGAAAAAATAATAATTCAATCCTTTTAGATGACTGCAAAACGCAAGCTCTGCAGCCTCACTTATACTAACCCAAGAGAAAATATGAAATGCATTTAATTAATATGTTTTAGTAAAACACATGTAGTATGCAAACTTATAAATTCATCATTAATAATGTTTCATCAATATGAGTAATACATTTCATATAAATGAAAAAGCTTGTTACTGCATTTCATTAAGTACAATAGAGAAGTGCATTTTGTCTCACTTTGCACATATTTGAAAACTCATTAATCATTCATTAATCACAAGAAATTCAATATCGGTTGTATGTGCACTATTAGTCTATAGTCTAAATTACATTTTAACATCAGTTTTATCCTTCTAATGTGGTTTAATTCAAAAGGCACTTAAGTCTAACTCCAAAATACAAGCAATTGCACATTTAAATTGTGTGGCTGTGCAGCTTTCCATGTTAGTTTTTTACTTTCTTTACTTTTATAACTAAATTGTCATATCCTGATGACTTTTGTGGCACAAGGGACAGCACAAAAGTTTAAGCTCTATCACTGTTTAAGGTAAGTGAGTTACAACAATAATGTTGTTGTAACTCATATTAATAATGTTTCAATTTTGAAATTGTGAGACTGTGAATTAAACATGACTGAGGCCTGAGGGAGTAGTTGTCTTCAAAGTATCTCAGTCGCTCCTGTTATGTTCTCTTTGTATTAGACATGTACACCCTTTTTCTCTCCACATCTCTTCCATCTGCATATCTTTCACAACATTTGTTTCCTATTTAGCACCATTTTTTCGCTCTTTCCTGAATGCGCTTCCTCGCATCTCCTTCATTTCACCACTTTCCAAGCACACAATACACCCACTCACCTGTAATCACACCATTTTGTTGTAGTTTTACCTTGTCAATAATTTAGCATCCTTCATGTACATTTGCACAGAATCCATACTACAACTGGGGTATGAGACCAATACCATTGCTCTGTGCACTCTGCAGGGAGTTCAAGGATTGAATTAGATTGAGTTCTAAACACCTTTCTGACTTACTGACAGGCCCTGTGACAAACATGCACTGCCTTCAGCCTCAGCTCCAGAGCTTTCAATCATGGCCTGTTATAACCAGAGTAATAAGCTGCACGGAACAAAATACAGAAACCCAACATCCTTGAAACGGCTAACACTCTTAGGAAATGCAAGGATCAAGTACATGTAAATAAACACCGGATTACCTTTATGTTTCTTACATTCACCGCTCAGAAATCGATCAATATTTTTGAGGCAAAATGTTAAGGACATGGATCCGATAGGGACCCACTTCAATGTTTGTTTTTAATTCAGGGACTCAGAATCTTGGCGACAGATAATATATACCTATAAAAAAGCACTCTACTTTATTCATATTTACATCTTCCACATGTATCAGACTTAAGAGACAGATGTGAGTAGCTGCTCAGAACCTGGTACTGCTAATGGTACCAGAGAGACAGCAGCTTGTGAGTAACCAGTTCAGCTCTACCAGTGTAGTTGCAATTCACCTGTGGTGATGAGATGAACTTGATACCAGAATTGACATACCTGTTGATGATGGGGGCAGGGATAGCCAGGAAATAATTGAGATTCCAAGGCCTGGAAAGGAATTCAAGAGAGCATTTAACTTCCTTAGATCAGATCACGTTGTGAAACAGAGAATAAAGCTAAACTAAGCCAGTTGAAGAAGAAAGACAAATTTGAAACCGATCAAGATTTTAGAGCATTCTAGAATGGCAGGAAAACATACAGGAACTGGAAGAATATCCCAGGAGCTTTTGTAATGCCAGAAATACAGTAAATGTTTAGATGAATGTCTAGTTCATTTTGTACGGGTCTTGGAAAGAATGGAATGAATTCCAGTTGTGAATTCCAGTTCATGCATGATGAAAGAGAAAGATGCATGTGTGGAGACCGTTGCAGTACTCCTATACACATGCACAACTATTCAGTGCTTCAAGAATGACTGTTCTCTGCAAACCACCGTTACACATGTCGTTCTGTGGAGAGCCTGATTCTGGTGTTTCCACATTCAAACAAGCTAGCTTCGTGGAAGGTTGTTGTGAGTCCTGTCATTTGAGAGCCTTGTCAGCTTAGTTGAGACCTGGCAATATGGAAGGACCAAGTACCTTCACAATCTGTCTCTGTATCTGCTACCATTGCAATTATTAAGTTCACAGCAAATGTCATCAGTCCTCCAGAGGTATCATACTAGGATTTCCTTTCTAGTGCAGGGGTTTGATCAATCAAATTACAATCAACGTTACGAGTCTCTGGAACCTCTCACAGCCTAGCGTGTCAACAGTCTGGAAACAATCGTCACAAACCCTGCCTGAACCATGTCTGTTTAAATCTGGTTCTTGCAAGAGATGATTACTGGAGGCTAAGAGATCCTTGTATTCTGAAGACTCAAAAACAGCAAATTAACTTGCAGCCTCAGAAGAAGCATGGGATGTCTCTTCTGTCCGTGAAAAGAGGACAACAAGATCTGCACCTGATACCAGGACCCAGGACAGCTTTTATCATCAGTACCTGATACATCATTCTCAACTTAGGAGGAATTACCGTATTTACTGGCGTATAACACGCACCGGCGTATAACACGCACCTCATTTTAAGAGGAAATTTCTGGAAAAAAAAACTTACATTTATATCGGCGTATAACACGCACACATCATTTGCCCCCTATTTTCAGGGAGAAAAAGTGCGTGTTATACGCCGATAAATACGGTATCCATGTTGCTAGAAGCAATTTCCTCTACTTCACTTGGTGTATGTTGGGCCACATGTTTATTCCTTGTCTCCTGCAGTTAGTTGCTTTCTCTACCACTGGTGCTAATGTACATATTAACTTACAGAGAAATCTTGCTGCTGTATGTGCCGTAGCCAAAACAAATCTCATACTTTCTAGATCACCTTCTTTAACGTCCCTTATAGCAAAACGCCCTTCCGGGGATTTTAAAGGCATCTCCAGTAGAATATATAGAGTGATTTTATATGTTGAATAAATACTGGAGAATTTATGTATGTTCCTATTTGACGTTTTATTTTCCTTAACATTTCATCTTTTTGGTGTGATGAAGGATTGTGTTTGTGATGCAATCTGAGAACGGGGATTTCCAGTCATCTGTTTGTTTCTTGGAGATGGTTTACTTGATGACTGGGTTTACACAACCCTCCATATATTTAAAAATGTTAAGGTTAGGAGCAATATTCCTACTCACTAGAATGGATTAATTGATCACTTGGAGAAGCAGGCAGCATTTTTCACCAACAGGAAGTAAATGTGAGTAGAGAGGGATTACAAAAACAACCCTCACCCAACCTGCCCATGTCGGAAAACAAGCCTGTTGGGTCATTCTACAGCTGAAATCTATTTCCTCTTGCCACTCGAATGGAGACAATGGCACAACCAGACAGATGAGTGGTGTCCCCTTTGCCATAACAAGGAGCTTTTCAAGTTGATACATCGGGACATCAGGTGATAGTCAACTTCTAGTGCATCCCCTGTGCAGAGCACAGGTAGAAAAGAAAGGGCAGGGCGACATTCTGAAACTGCACCACGGAGTATATTTGCCAATTTCTGCCACTCCAACCCTCTGTCCACCAGTATGTTTCAGTATATAGCTGTCATGCAAGTATTTAGAATCAACCTGTTGCATGTAATCCAGTGTTGGTGTCCACTTCCTGAGACCAGTAATTTTGTGACCACCAAAATAATTTTCTGAACTGACTTATGTACAAATAGTTAAAAAAATGCAGATTCTGATGGTTTGAAATCTCACTTCCCTCATAAATACTTATAAGGTAGGTCACAAATTGCAACTCATGCCAACTGGAAGCCATCACGGTGTTGGTGGTCTGCTACGGTCAGCACACCACCATGTCCCTGACTGCCTTTCAATAAAGTAAACTTTTTAGGTTCAGCATAGCACCGCGGAAGCGCTGCTTTTCTGACCTGTTGGTATGTATCTGGGCTTTTAACCACTCGTTCATGGGCTTGCCCTTCAACAATCCTTTGATGACATTGGTAAATGGTTTACCTTTGTCCCTCCTTGGGGAGGTTTTGTTTGCCTTGGCCATCACCCTTCTTACATGGCTAATTGCACTGTTGCCAACCAGTTTGACTGCCAGCAAACTTTATTTTCCTTTTGTGTGTCTCTTCACGCTGATGCTCATGGCGGCCATGGCGCTGTGAATTGGCTCGCTTATGTGAAACTTTTAATTTTCAATTTATGTGGCAAGAAAAATCGGATTAGCAGTTTACAACGCTAATAGCTCTAACTTGAGCAAATGCTAGACCCATTGCTTTGCAAATGCTTGTTGAGCAATGTTTACAACATGAGGTCAACGTTTGCCCAGCTCGTTTTTAATCAGGGATGGTTGCCGTGTGTTGAAGGCTCTTGCTTAGACGTGGAATCAAATCCTTCACACGGGTTCTTTTTCCACTTTTTTGATTTCGGGCTTTCGCATGATTTTACTTCTTTGGGGGCACGCGGGATGACTATCAGCTTCAAAGACATCTTACATCAAAGCTTTTCGAGGAACAATTGTAGAAAATACTGGAGACATGGATTACCTTTTTTCAAAAAAAGTCAGTCCATCATCACTTTCAGTTGGAAGCTGCGATCGTGGCCTATTAAATAAACATGATTAAATTAAACTTTTTGTAAACAGTCGTAATTCAGAAATAAGGACGGACCTGGCAACTTTTAAAGAACTGCATTCCTTTTACAGTCCAGTGTTTCAGTGTGAAAGCACACCTAAAAACGTAGCAACAGTTGATATAATTCTGACACTTATGATACTGTACCCATCTGTGGTATCATACGAACAGATGTTTACAGTTAGCAGAGAAATACACACAAGGCCAGTGGAACTGCAGCTGCAGCGTTTTCCACATAACTATGGATTTGCCGTCATCTGCTGCATAATCGGCAGATTGTAACAAAAAAAATGTTTCTAGCTCAAACAGATCAAAAGTTACTAAAATCAGGGTAACTTGTGTTACCCTGTAGGGGAAGGCTCTGTGCAAAGGTTAACTGGGCATCTTTCAACTGCATATTATTATATGTGAATGTTTAACTATTCCTAATAAATGAAAACCATTTCTCAGATGGTATTAACGTTTGAAAAAAATGACATAATTATGAAATATGCAATCACAGTATGTGCTGCATTAAGCCACATAGTTTGCCCTTTCTATCAATATAATTTAGTCAATACTGACACATAGTTTAGTCCTCCCCTACCGCATAATTCCATCGGCCCTGAATCTAGGAAAAGCGAACCTCTCTGACTGAGCAGTTGTCAGCATCCTGTGGTAAGTGAAGCCATGGTATGGTGGGTGGCATACTCTATATGGACAGAACCATTGCTGAATAATTTTTTTTAAACTGTTTAAATATTTGATAGAAATATATAAGGAGAGGGAATTCGATGATGATCATGGCATTTAAGTACCTACTGGGTGTTTTAACTCAGGGGCTTACAAGCAATGACGCACACTATTCCTATGTACAACACTCTGTAAATGGGATTCTTGATCCTCTATACAAATACAATGAACACACAATTCTAAGGGCCTGATTACAAGAAAAAGGTGCTCCTTTCGTACCAGGTAAATAATGATACCCTGGGGTTTGTTATTTATCAGCTGCAATAAATAGCACCTATTATGAGTTATTGAGCAATAACATGTGGATTTTGGTGTTTAACACACCAAAATCTGCTGATACAGTAAATAACATACTTATTTCGCTGATAATTATCAGATGTGTTAAATAAATTTTAACTCATTATTCTAACCCATGTGTAAACAGGAGTTTGTTCACGCATGGGTAGTAATATAATGAGAAACTCATAATCAGGCACTAAATGTGAACTAGGTCCATAAGTTGATCACATACCACCGTGAGCTGCAACAGTTTTTTTGCACATAAGGCATAGCCCAGGAGATCCCCTCACGCCCTTGACTGGTAAATTGCAATAGTAATGGTGTCACCAGCAAGTGCAGAATCTCACCTTAGTGTTGCTCAGTGCCAGTTTAATATCCTTCAGCCACCTAAAAACATCATCGAAATAATTACCTTCTTGATTAATGATTACACATCATCATTTATTCTATACCCCCAACTAGTGTCCCTCCATTCATCTAAGTTGTAATCCTAAATATCAGCCAAAACAATATCCAGCTACACTAAAATCATGGTCAAAATATTGACGACCTAAATATCATCTTGATATACTTTTAATGAAAATAACATAAAAAATTATATTCAAAATAAAGAGTGCAATAATATTACCTTTTGTCATTAATAATAAACTTTCCAAAATATAGAAAGATAATACATGGTATACCACAATACCAGTAGTATAATTTAAAAAAGTACTTAGTTAATTCAAATTAAATATTTTCACTATGAGACAATCTTTATCATTAAATATTTATTTAGAAAATACACCAATTAGAAAAAGAAAATCAAAATATGGGTTTAAATTTTTATTGAAAAATGCAATTATAACTAAACATCTTCAGGAATAAATTATTATCATACCCTAAGGTAAATATAACCTGTGTACTGCCATGCACAGTTTTCTCATCAATAATTTTACAGCAAATTTTGCAGTGATATTATCAATGATGTCATAGAAGATGTCATGGGTGATGTATTATGTGGGGTAATTACCACTGCATGGCAAGGCATGAGTTGTAGTTATCTTAGGGCATCAGTTATAGTTACTTGAAATAACTATAACTGATGAATTTCTATGGTTTTATGTGCATAAAATATAAACCTAACTATAAAATCCCAGTAACATTTGTTTTTTTTAATGAATTTCAAAGGTTTTTTAATTCTGTTTCATAATTATAACATCCCTGTAACCTGGCACCCTGGTGCCTAGTGGTAGGAATATCTTGCTGTGCTGTTTTGCTACATTTCGTGCATTTCGTTTTTTCATATCGTTTTTTGTTTTCTGCACTGTTTTTATCTGCCTCTGTGCCCTTTTTGTAATCCGCTTCCTTTTCTGCCATTATTTGTGCTCGCCTGTTTTCCAGCCGGCTCTCACCAGTCTCCTGATCCCTGCTGCTGCGTCCCCTGCAGCCCTGCCCCCCTCGTGCCACCATTGGCCCTTCCCTTCCCTTCCACCACCCAGCTGCTCCACCCTCCCACCTCCCCCTCTTAATGGCAGGCACTCGCAGTGGGCGCGCCACTGGCACGCTGGTGGTGCGCCAGAGGCAAGCCTGTCTGCGCCCGTCTGCGCCTGGACCACGCCCAGCGCCGCTCCACCTGGCCCTCGCTGCCCCGACCCCCCGAGGCAGCATTACTCCTCCACCAAACTCCATGCCCTCAACCCAGGACAGCACCCCGCCTGCGCCCAGGCCAACTCATAGCACACACATGGACCTTTCACATGCCACTCATGCCGTTTTTCCTGCACTCACACAAACACCAACAACACCCACACGCACCACAACAACACCAACACGCACCAAAACTCCAACATGCACCACAACAACACCAACACGCACCACAACAACACCAACACACACCACAACAACAACAACCCCCGCAACCACCTTAACTGCATACTCCTAAACACCTACTCCATCCACAAGCACGCCTTTGAGCTCTGGGACCTGATCACAACTCACTCCCCTGACATCGCCTTCCTCACGGAAACATGGATGAACTCCTCATCAGAACCCGACATAGCCATAGCCATCCCAGAAGGCTACAAAATCTCCCACAGAGACCACATAAAAAAGCCAGGAGGAGGCATCGCCATCATACACAAAAACACCATAAAAATCTACACCAACACCCACGACACCCTAGACAGCGCAGAACACCTGCACTTTTTAATTCACATCAATGCCAACACCACCCTCAGAGGAACCCTCATTTACAGACCACCAGGACCCCACCCCTCTTTTTGCAATGCTATCGCTGATACTAACAGCTCCCACGCCCTCACCTTCACAGACTACGTACTCCTTGGTGACCTCAACTTTCACCTGGAAAGCACCCACGACCGCAACTCCACAACCCTGCTAGACAACCTCATGAACCTCAGAATAAAGCAACTGGTCACCTCACCCACTCACTCAGCAGGACACACGCTTGATGCAATTTTCACCTCCAGCAACCACGTCACCTTTACCCACACCGCCGAACTCCACTGGACTGACCACCACTGCGTCCACTTCTCCTTCATGAAACCCACCACCGACAACACACCGCACCCTACTGAATATGGGACAAGGTCTCCAAAGAACACCTGATTGCCAAACTCACACAAGCTCCACCCCCCATCACCAACGACCCCAACATTGCTGCTCACTACCTCACACAATGGTTAACAACTTTCGCAGACTTCCTCGCCCCACTGAAAAGAAACAACAACACCCGCACCATCAAGACTGCCCCTTGGTTCACCACAGAGTTCCAAGCCTCCAAATGGGATTGCCGCAAAATTGAGAAAGCGTGGTGCCAAGAGCCCTCAATGAGCAATTTTTCTGCCCTCAAAACAACCATACGCAAACACCACCAACTCATCCGGACCACCAAACGGTCATTCTACAAAGAACGCATAGATAATAACTCACACAACAGCAAGGAACTCTTTACCATCGTCAAAGAGCTCACTAAACCCAAATCCAGCACCATCAACCCCCCTCACACCCAAAACCTTTGCAACTCCCTCTCCAACTACTTTCACCTCAAAATCATAGACATACACAACAGTTTCACAACATCAGCACCCACCATCACCACCACTGACATGACTGACAGCACAATGCCCCCCCACACCAACCAACTACACACCTGGACCCCAACCAACGACGAAGAAACCGAAAAAACCATGAACTCCATCCACTCAGGCTCCTCCACAGACCCCTGCCCCCACCACATATTCAACAAGGCCAGCCAAGTCATCGCTCACCAGCTCCGCGCCGTAATCAACAGCTCCTTTGACGCCGCAACCTTCCCAGACACCTAGAAGCACGCCGAAGTCAACGCGCTCCTCAAAAAACCCAAAGCAGACCCGGAAGACCTCACAAACTACCGCCCCATCTCTCTTCTCCCCTTCCCCGCCAAGGTCACTGAGAAGATAGTGAATGCCCAACTGTCTCACTTCCTAGAGGAAAACAACGCACTTGACGCCTCCCAGTCTGGATTCCGCAAGAACCACAGCACTGAGACCTCCCTCATCACCTGCGCAGATGACATCAGAACCAGAGTGGACAAGGGCGAGACCGTCGCTCTCATCCTTCTGGACCTCTCCGCAGCGTTTGACACTGTATGCCACCAAATCCTCCGCGCACGCCTTTTTGACGCAGGAATCCGACACAAGGCCCTAGACTGGCTCACCTCCTTCCTCGACGAAAGAAGCCAAAGAGTTCGCCTCCCTCCCTTCCAGTTCCAGCCACCAAGATCATCTGCAGGGTCCCCCAAGGATCCTCCCTCAGCCCTTCCCTCTTCAACATATACATGGCCCCCCTCGCCAACATCCTCCGCCCCCACGGAATCACCATCATCTTGTACGCAGACAACACCTAGCTCATCATCTCCCTCACCAGGAACCCTTCCACTGCCAAGACACACCTACACGCCGGACTCCTCGACATCGCCAAATGGATGACAGCAAGCCACCTCAAACTCAACTCCAACAAAACAGAAATCATCATCTTCGGCCCCAACAAGACAGTATGGGACGACTCCTGGTTGCCCACCACCCTCAGACCACCCCCAACACACTCCACCCACGCACGCAACCTCGGCATCATCTTAGACTCATCTCTCTCCACGGCCCAGCAAATCAACACCATATCATCCTCCTGTTTCAACACCCTCGCATGCTACGGAAGACCTTCAAATGGATTCCCTTAGAAACAAGAAAAACAGTCACCCATGCCCTCATCAGCAGCAGACTGGACTGCGGCAACGCCCTCTACGCTGCTTCCACAGCCAAGCTTCAGCAAAAACTCCAGCGAATCCTGAACGCAGCCGCACATCTCATCCTCAACCTCCCCCACCACAAACACATCTCCTCTCACCTCAGATCCCTTCACTGGCTGTCCATCAGCAAAAGGATCATCTTCAATGTCCTTTTCTACGCTCACAAATTCCTCCACAATACTGGACCATCCTACCTCAACGAACGAGTACACTTCCACACACCTACTCGACTTCTCCGCTTTGCTGACCTCGCCCTTGCCACAGTCCCCCACATCCAACGCACCACCTACGGCGGCAGATCCTTCTCTCACCTTGCCTCCAAGACCTGGAACTCCCTCCCCACCAACCTACGCAAGACCCAGGACCTCCTAACTTTCAGAAAGCACCTCAAGACATGGCTTTCTGAGCAGTAAACGGCAACCCTCTCCTCACCTCACCCCCCTCAACACCTTGAGACCCTAACGGGTGAGTAGTGCGCTTAATAAATTTTTTGATTGATTGATTGGTTGATGACAGCTCCGCCAAGCAAAAACAAACACTCCGCAGACATGCAGGCAGGAAAAGAGATGAAAGCATTGCTCCTGCACGCAGGGAGCTGCATTTCTAGCAGCAATGCTGGCTCCTGCAGGAGACGGGGAGACGGCTGGGACTGCGAGGGCATTGAGCACTCCCACACGGTCCCAAAATGGGTAAAAAAAAATCTAAATGTGTTGTCTCTGCAGTTCCACCTTGAAATGTTATCTGATGAAGACGCTTGTGGCGCAATAACATCGGCAGACACACAATGTCATTGGAGACATTATGTCAGTGTTCTTTATGGAGCTGTTGTGAAGGAGATGCACTATACATATACCCAACGAGGCAGCACTTACTAATTAGGCAATAGAAAGTACTCTAATTGCATCGCAGGGCAGGATTCATTCTGGTATGATGCTCATTTCACAAAAATCAAACCTCAGTGGGAATGCCACTTTACATACATAAACAAAGCAGGTACCCAAGTTCAAGCTCCACCTTGTAGAGTATTAATCATCCTAATTTTTTGCACATAGTCAAGGCAAAGTAAGTGTTTTTTCTCTGCATTTCCATCTTAAAAAGTTATCTGCAATCCTTGATGGAGTTGTTTGCATTCTTATGGTTATAGTTATGGTTATCTCAAGGAACTACAACTCATGCCTAAAGGTAACTATAACTCATGCCCACCATGCACAGTTTTCTCATCAATGATTTTACTGCAAATGTTGCAGTGATATTATCAATGATGTCATAGAAGATGTTATGGTTGATGTAATATGTAGAGTAGTTAGCAGTGCATTGCGAGGGCATCAGTCACAGTTACCTCAGGACCCCCTTCCCAGACTGATTTTGGCCCTGGGGACCCCATCCTTCAGGGCCCGGCTAATTATTAGAAGAAGAGGGGTGTCGTATGGCCCCCATCCCTGAGCCATTTTGGGCCCTGGGGACCCCATCCCCCAGGGCCTGGCTAATGATTAAAAGTGAGAGGGAAGCCATGCAGCCCCCCTCTCTGGGCCAGTTTTGGGCCTGGGGACCCCATCCCTTGGGGCCCGGCCAATTATTAGAAGGGGAGGAGGGCTGTATAGTTCCCCTCCCTGGGCCAATTTTGACCCTGGGGACCCCATCTCCCAGAGTCTGAGAAGGTACAGAAGGGCCATGCGGCCCTACTCCCTGGGCCAATTTTCGCCCCAGGGACCACATTCCAGGGCTGGCTAATTATTAAAAGGGGAATGGGGACCCGGCCACTTGTACCTGGGTGTCCAAGCCCCGACCACGGCACAAAGTGTGCACTGATGGAGACCGTGGGGGGAGCATGAATGCCCCCACAGTCCCAGCCCGCTCCCCATCTCCTATGGCAGTCGGCATTGCTCCCGCACACAGGGAGCTATGAGAAATGCAGCTTCCTGTGTGTGGAAGAAATCCTTTCATGTTTCCCTGCCCACATGACAGCGGGCAGGGGAACACATGAAAACCCTGCTTCCAGCGCTTGCTGGGAGAGAAGTTAGTGCTTGCTCTTTCTTGTTGGGAGCAGTCAAAGCTCCCGCTAAGCGAAAGCAAACTACTATCTCCCCAGGGCAGGCACCTTGGGAGATAGCAGGAGCTGGCCCTGTGAGTGGTGGTCCAACGGGCCATTAATGGCTCCAAGAAGGGGGCCGTGCAATCCCTCTCCTGTAGTTTGCATGGGCCGGCCCTGGGGAGGTGGGGGTCCATGGGGACATATGTGTCCGGGACAAGGGCCATGCAGCCCCCCTCCCACTGTTAATGTGATGACAGGCCCCAGGAAGATGATGGTCCCTAGTTCCCAGGAGGTCAGTGCAGTCCCTAATATTCAAATTAAGCCCCAGGGAGGTGGTGGCCTCTAGGGATTGACAGACCCACAGGAGGGGGGTCCACAAAGCCCCTCTCTATATCAGAAATTAGCCCTGGGAAGGTGGTGGTCCCCAAGGGTCAAAAGAGTCCATGGAGGAGGGGGTCCGCCCAGCCCTCCTCCAATATTTCAAAAAGGCCCCTGGGAGGTGGTGGTCCCTGGACCTCAAAAGAGCCCCGTGCGCCCCTCCTTTTTTTTTCAATCTTGTATGGCCCCAGAACCTGGCCCACCCAGGGGCTAAAGTGTAAACAGACGTGGGAGACCATGCTTATTTTTATTTTTATTTTTCACCAGATTTGTGGATCCTCTGTGATTTTCACTGAAAACAAATGCTTGATTTCTCTGGCAGGGTCCCTGAGTGACCCATCACCAGGGCTAGGTGGTCAGGGTATTCCTACCCTGCCCCCTATTCCTTTTTATTAACTTTTTAACTTTTGCTTGAGGCTTGTCTGAGTCGGAGTCCCAAAATGGCTGCTAACACTTCTTGGTTGAAGTGTTGGCAGCCAATCATATCTAAGCATGTGATCGCTGGAATCCGCAGAGTCTCTGTGTCCCTAGATAAGCAATTTTGGTTTTCCTTTAATTTCTCTGAAACTACTAAATGGATTTATACCAAATCACAAAAGGGTGCTTTCTGGATGAAGAGCTACCTTTCTGCCTAACTTGGTGCAGTTCTGTCCAGCGGTTCAGGCTGTAGTCGTGTCTATAAATTCCTATGGATATTGCATGGGGAAAAAGAACCATCTCCCCAGGTCTGGCACGTGCAAACTAATTGGAGAGGCAGCGCAAGCTATAACTTGCGCCCTGCCATGCACTGCTTATGACCTCACTTATGACGATACTCTTGACCTATTTTATAACAATTAATTATATCACTGATAACATCGCAATTGACATCATTGATGATAGTTTGGTGTAGCTGAGGAGGAGGGGATGGCCCATTTATCTGTACACACCCCTGGCTAGTACATAAGCTCTCTTCATGGACAAAAAGATTCTACCATTTTGGATTTGTCGTAAAATAGTGCACTGTGAGATACTTTCCAGTGAGGCAAGCGGGATGTGCTATAAAAGTGGAAAGGGTTGCCCCAGATGACGTTTTTCCTCATTGGTAAAGGAGTGTCCGGGAGTCACCCCAACCCACTGGCAAGTAAAACCCACAAAGCTGGGTCCTCACCCACAGCTCATCACTTTCTGCACCTACAAAAGAACAGTAGAGGACTGACCCTGCTGTTTAAGACTTGTGTGGAGACCTGAAGGTCTGGACCTACTCCCCCTTGTTCCCCAGGACTAATGAATCAGTTAGTACTGAAGTGCCTAGTTAGCCAGTAAGGGATGGCACTGGACTGGACCCTGCTGATGGCCTCTGCTTGAGTTATTTGTGGCCTCTAACTTACTGTGCTTAGGGTCCTGGGAGCTTTAGAGAGGTGACCATGAGGAGTTGCTCCACAAACTCTGAAAAGTTGGGTGCTTGAACATTTTTGGACTAAGAAAACCTCAATAATGTCAGCAGGACCTCACAACAAAGGTGTCACGTTCTGGAAGAGCTTCATTGGATGCAACTTCAGACTTGCCCTTTTGGAGGATTTTAAGGTCCATAAAAAAGACTAAGGGCCTGATTTAGAGTTTGGCAGACAGGTTACCCCGTCATAAGGGTGACAGATATCCCACCCACTGTATTATGATTTCCATAAGATGTAATGGAATTGTAATATGGCGGATGGGATATCTGTCACATTTGTGACAGAGTAAGTCCTTCCACCAAACTCTAAATGAGGCCCTTAGTCAGAAGGTAGAAATCTTGACAGAGCAAAAGTACGGAGAGTATCTGCTGGATGCGAGGACTTCGTTGGCTGTGAAATTAGAATTTCTCACGCTCTGAGCTTTTTCCAGCAAAACCAACAACTTCATGGGGGCTTGTGAATTCACAATCAGGCTTCGAGAGATCTGATTGGCTGCCAATACCTCAACTAGGAAATGTTAGCAGTTGTTTTGAGTTTTGTCTAGGATGCTTGTCTCTGGTCCAGGGAGGACCTGACCTGGCAGTTCGGGCTGGACAGTTCCCAATGGGAGCAGGGTCAAGACTGATTTGCAGAAGGCTGGGTCCAAACAGGGGTGGCGTGGTGGGCAAAAAACGATGGATTAAACCAGATCTCTGTGATTGGGAATGAATGATTGCATTGTTCCACATTTCGCCCATCATCTGCTCTTTTTGCATGTTACCGTAAGTGTTAAGGGTATGCCCAGACGTGGGTCCCTCGTTCACTGCGCCACTGGATTCAAGCTAATCTGCCTGATGTGGGGTGATACCCTGAAACCAGTCCCAGGATGTTTGTTTTCAGTCCAGGGAGGACCTGGCCTGGCAGTTTAGGCTGGACTGCTCCCATGGAGAGCAGGGTCAAGACTGATTTGCATATGACTGAGTCCAAACTGGGGTAGCGTGGTGGCCAAAAAGACAATGGATTACACCCAGATTTCTGTGAATGGGGCTGAATGTTTGTGTTGTTGAGCATTCCATCCATCATCTGTTCTTTTTTATTTGTCACTCTAAGTGTGAAAGGTATGCCCAGGCGTGGGTCCCGTGCTCACTACGGCACTGGATTCAAGCTAGCCTGGCTGATGAAGGGTGATACCCCAAAACCTGTCCTAGAATGCTTGTTTCTGGTCCAGGGAGGACCTGGCCAGTCAGTTCGGGCTGGACTGTCCTCATGGGGAGGAGGGTCAAGACTGATTTGCATATGGCTGGTTCCAAACTGGGGTGGTGTGGTGGGCAAAAAACAATGGATTAAACCAAGATTTCTGTGACTGGGGGTCAATGTTTGCATTGTTCAGCATTCTGGGCCTGATTACAACTTTGGAGGACGGTGTTAAACCGTCCCAAAAGTGGCGGATATACCACCTACCGTATTACGAGTCCATTATATCCTATGGAACTCGTAATACGCTAGGGGGTATATCCGTCACTTTTGGGACGGTTTAACACCGTCCTCCAAAGTTGTAATCAGGCCCTCTGTCTATCATCTGTTCTTTTTGCATCTGTTTCCACTAGTGGAAAAGGTATGCCCAGATGTTGGTCCCATGTTCACTGTGCTACTGGATTCTAGCTAGCCTGGCTGATGAGGAGTGATACCCCGAAACTGGTTTCAGGGTGCATGTTTCCGGTCCAGGGTGGACCTGGCCTGGCAGTTCAGGCTGGACTGTTCCTATAGAGAGCAGGGTCACAACTGATTTGCATATGGCTTGGTCCAAACTGAGGTGGTATGGTGGGCAAAAAAACAATGAATTAAACCTAATTCTGTTAAAAAGTGTTTTTTGACTCCACATTTGAATTTCTGGGGAGTTTAGCTATAAATGGCATACACATTATTTTAACAAATTGATAAGGCAGTGTACGTTTTAAAGTCCCCAACCACTTGTTCCATTCTTTTTTTGTTTTCATTTAGCTGAGTCACAGTTGTATTGCCTCCCAGAATGTCACATTGCTTCTCTTGATTTCTTACCCTTTTTGGTATTTGATATAACCAGGATAATGAAAGGTGAAGGTTTGTGACTTCTGATAATTGGTAACCAGGTTTAGCCACATAACTGTGATCTTCTATCTTATGGTACATTGTTTGCAAATGAAGAACAATCACAAATGGCATATATTTGCAAATAGTATATGTATGACGTTGATTCCTCTACCCATGCTGAGTGACTAAATAGTGTGTAGTTCACAACCCTAACTGGAAATTGGTATTTCTATTGCAATGGAGATACTTCTGTTGTTGTCCACACATATTCAACTTCACACCATCTCCATCCGTAGGAATAAAGAGTCTTGGAAAGCCTCCTTTATTTATTTGCACTGGTACTAGAGAGCAGCAACAATACCACATTTGAAATTGCCAGGTTGACCCTACGATTGTTAGAATCAGTGAAAATGTCTGACAGGCAGTGTCCAAGAAGGTAAACTAGGCAAGGAGCTGGCATGGAAAGTCGCTGTGGAAAAAGTGGAGCACCTAAGATAGAAAAAAACATTCTTCCTAGGTACAACACAATTCACTGAGAAAACTCTGATTAATAAAGACAAGAAAAAAACAGAATGGGTCGTGGCCATGCTGAGAGGGAAGATAGCCGCTTCCTAGAGAGCTTCAGCAGCCTGCACCTCATCTCCAAGTAATCCTGAATCCATCAGGGCCCATCGAGCACCCCTGAACCCAGCTAGACAGCCCTCACAACTCGAGAAGCCGAGGCCTAGCATTGCCTTGATATGCAATCTGTCCAGGTGGCCTCTCTGCTGCGGGGTGGGGTGGCAGGGCAGCTGAGACAGTTGGGCCCGTTCTATCCAGAAGGCTATATGGACTCTCTTTGAGAGACACACCACGAGGAGCCTGATCCCTGGGAAGGAGGTAGCCCTCTCCCCACCATCCCATCCCTCCCCTCCCACACAGTGATCTTGTGAATTGGGGCCATCTTTCCTCTACTGTACATGCTCGAGGCTGGTGAAAGGTGGCCCTCGCCTGAGAAGAGCTTATGCTTTGGGAACCTTTCAGTTATGCAGTAATGGGCCACACTAGATCAATGAAGGACCATTGGGGTGGTCCTCAATTGAGTCTAGACACTACTCTGCCCTACTTAGGGTAAACACAACATGACACTGGCGGAGGGCATGATCAGGGAGCAGCCCCAGACAAATCAGACCGCATACTGGAAGCCATCAGTGCCATTAGGGAGGTCCTGGAAATGAAAACAGACCGAGTGGCAATTGACTTGAATATTCTCCTGTGATGACCACTGTAAATTGTTAGATAAGGTGAAATCCAAAGAGGCCACCTTAGATAAGGTATGACAGGTGGTGGATGACCTGAAAGCACAGGTGGCTGCCCTAATTGATAAGATTGCTTTGCAGGACAGGAAAACAGAGGATGTTGAGAACCACAGCAGGCACATTAATGTGCATGGGTGAGTCTCGCTGAGGAGCTAGAAGGCAACAACATGTTAGCCTATCTTAAACAAGGGATCTGTGACACTTTGTCCCCACTAGGCCTCTCCCAGTTCTTTGTTCATGAACGAGCCCACATAGTGCCGGTGAGGTTACCACTGCAGTGGACTGCTTCAAAGACTCTAGCGATCAGACTACGCAATTACAGGGACAGGGGCACCCTGCTTCTAAAGGCTCACTCATTGGGCCCCTTGCAAGTTGAGAATAGCCTGGTATCTATATTCCTTGACTATACTCTGGCTGTTCAACACCAGCGTGCCTTATTTCTGGAAGCTAAAAGAGTGATCGAGGACCTT
This sequence comes from Pleurodeles waltl, assembly GCF_031143425.1. NCBI lineage: Eukaryota > Metazoa > Chordata > Amphibia > Caudata > Salamandridae > Pleurodeles > Pleurodeles waltl. The sequence goes on along the minus strand of NC_090442.1, from coordinate 596,734,506 downwards.
GGACTCAGCTACATGCTCTTATTCCTGGCAGACTTAATCTCATTGTGAAAGTTTGCTTGCTTGTCTTTGATAATCCTGCATGTGTATGGAACTGGATTGAGAGACATCGGGGTGAGGAACAGGGATAAGAGGACATCACCAGCCCAGTCCACAGAGACCCAGGTGGTGCCAGAAGGACAGATCTGTGGGAGGTCACCCTTCCAAATGGGGTGCGGCTTTGCAGCAGTGAGCCAAGCTGGCAGCTTGCAACCCTTTTAACTGAAAAGCCAGGTATCTGACTCATTACATGATGACACAGACTCAGATCCAGCCTCGTAGAATTTTGCCTGGGGCCCGCACATGTCCATATAGGCAGCCAACAACCTCTGATCTATAATCCACAGGAAACATTGGCTGTCCCATTCGTGACCTGGTAGGGGGTAGGAGCTGTCTGTGCTCCAGCTGAACTGATTACTTGGGCCGGGAGAAGACATAGAGGGGGCAGCTTGGCTGGCTGTAGAAGGGAGATGGAGTACACATGGTGATACGTGCAAGTGCTTCTGTATAGAGGCCTACCACCTCTTCCTAGTACTCCTTGCAGTGTTTATGCTGATGGTGCAGCCTTGGTACCATGCTTGTGATAGTTTGAGTTCTGGGTACCTGGCTGTTGTCAGGAAACCCTGGGGAGTGGGAGATGGGGATTGTTTGACTGAACCCATCAGGCATAATTTATCGCAACCACTTCAAATCCTGGAGTTTTAATTGGCTAATGAATGGCTCCTTGGACCTCTACTTATACCATTCTCACATTGAACGTCCAGGGTATGCATTCTGTAATCAAAAGGTACCAAGTATATTTGTGTCTGAAATGCAGAAGTGTCAACTTTGCCCTCCTACAGGAGACACACTTGGTCAGGAGTGTGGTCCCTAAACTGAAGGGACGAAGGGACGGGCAGGTCTACACTGTGACCGACTCAACATGCACAAGGGAAACAATGAATTGGATCCAAGTGGTGGTCCCTTTTGAGTACACCTCTCAGGTGATAGACAAAGAGGATAGATACACCATCATCCATGGGGGGCTTGATGGGGCCCAATTGGCACTGGGTAGCTTATATATCCCCAGTGTGAATCAGATGCATTTCCTGGGCTCCCTGGCCCTACAGCTGAGTGACTCCACCATGATGTCCCATATATTGGGAGGGGACTTCAATTGTGTGACAGACATTTTGCTGGATCGATCCACCCCTCTGCTGCCGGATTCCCCCGTGCACAAGGTAGCATATTCTTCCCAGGAGCAGGCACAGAACTGGGATCTTCATGACTTTTGGAGACATAGAATGGGTTTTGTGGGGGAACACTCATACTACTCCCATTCCATGACTTGCATGTCTGATTAGATAAGGTTTGGTATCTCCCCAGGTGGATGAAATGGTCACTCATGGGGAATAATTAGCCCTAACATTCTCAGACCATAACCCAATATTACCGATACTTCGATGGGGAAATAATTTGCCCTTGATCCCTACTTAGAGACTACGCCTTGAGTTATTACAAGACTCTGGGGGTCATTATGACCCTGGCGGAAGGCGGAGAAGCGGCGGTAAGACCGCCAACAGGCTGGCGTTCTTTTTTTTGTATTATGACCATGGCGGTTACCGCCATGGTCATCCGCCGGTTCTCCGTTCTGCCCGGCGGCCGTCACTATACCGCAGGTGGTATTTGGACTCGGCTGACCGCCATGGATTTCATGCGGTTTGAAACCATGGCGGTAAGCACTATCAGTGCCAGGGAATTCCTTCCCTGGCACTGATAGGGGTCTCCCCCACCGACTTCTTCCCCTACCCCCCCCCCCCCCAGCACCCCTGCCACCCCCCCAAAGGTGGCAGGACCCCCCCCTCCCCACCCCGACCCTCAACATAACATCACACATACACACACGACACGCACGCAGGCACCACCAACACACATACACGCACACACACCGACATACATGCAAACATCCACACACACAGTCAGACACACATCCACATTCAAACATACACGCACACATCCATACAGACATACCTACAGACATACACGCACTCATTCCCAAACACACAACACCCCCACAAGCATACACGCACTCACACACCCCCTCTACATACACACACGCACACCCCCATGCACGCACATAAACACACAACACCCCCCTCCCCTCACGGACAATCGACTTACCTGATCCGACGATCCTCCGGGAGGGGACGGGAGCCATGGGGGCTGCTCCGCCGGCACCACACCGCCAACAGAACACCGCCACGCCGAATCACAGGACGTGATTCGTAGGGCGGGATTCTGTTGGCATGGCGGTGGCGGTGGAGCAACCTCCACTTTCCTGCCTCCCGCCAGTATGGCTGTTGGTGGCTCTCCGTCCGTAAAAGGACAGAGAGCTGCCAACGGTCATAATAGGCCGAGCGGCAAACCGCTACTACTGGCGGTCTTCCGCACGGCGGTCCCTCGGCCGTCTTGTTAAAAGACCGCCGAGGTTGTAATGACCACCTCTGTGTTTAGAGACTCTTTACCTGACACAATCAGGAAGTACTACCAACATAATGACCATTCTGCGTATGCACACATGGTGTGGGTAGCATTCAAGGTGATGATCAAAGACTATAGCATGAGTTAACCAGTAGGAGTACATAAACGTTTGGAGGCTGATCTCACCCAACTGGAGAGAACTCTTTGGGATCAGGAGAGTCACATGCTAGTCAACCCATCCCAGTACACACAGTTATTAGAGGCGCAAGGCCAACATGCAGATGTAGTGAAAAATTGGGAATGTTTTCCTATACAGAATACGTGGCAGATTGGGTATGGACACTCAGAGACTCTAGATGGGTATTGCAAAATTCACAGATCGACACACAAGAAATCTTTGTGCAGCATATGTAGTTCAAGTTGCCAAACCACAGAGGATTTTATAGAGCGGTTCATAAATAAGAGACATTGTACACAGTCCTCAATGATGTCCGGCAGATGATGGGACAACCAATCATGGAGCAGGAAATATGAGGAGCCAACAAGGAACTCGTGACAAGGAAAATGCCTGGTCTGGATGGCCTTCCTGCAGAGTTCACCCAAACATATTCCCCTCTTATAATAACTCAGTTGCCGGAAGTATAAGGTGGCCTGGGAAGACGGCATACTGCCACCCTCTTGCAGGGACCTCGTATTGATTTACCTCCACAAGCCTGATAAGAGCCTGGAAGACACCTCTTTTTATCGCCTGTTGTTGATGTTAAATCTCAACTATAAAATGCTTTGTAAGATATCAGCCTGCCATCTGCAACCTCATCTGCAATGACTGATCAATGCAGACCAAAATGGATTCATCCCATAGTGAAACACATCCTTAAGTATTAGGTGTCTCTTTTGAATAGTGGACAAGACCCCGAGGGAGGGCTCCCAGAAGCTGTGGTGTTCTACCTATACCTCTGTAAGGCCTTCAACACTTTTCAGTGGCATTATATGCAGGCAGTAATGCACTTTATGAACCTTGGACTAGGGTGGAACAAAGGGATACTGCTCTTGTTTCCTGGCGAGCACGCTAGAGTCAAGGTAAGACAAAACATATTTGATGCCTTCGAGATATAAATGGTAACCCAGCAAGGGTGCCCGTTATCCCCCATACTGTTTAAGTTGGCCATCAAATCCTTCGCAAACGTCATCAGAAGTGAATGCCAAGGGAGGGGAATTCCACTGCACAACAGGGAACATAGAATCCTCCTTTATGCAGATGATATGCTCCTACTCCTTAGAGATGAAGGCAAGGAGATGACGTTCCATGTGAGAGAGGAGAACATTACTCTGCATGAGAGCAGCAACTTAAAGTCAAACTGAAGTAAGTTCACGTGTATTTATTTAATTATAGAAATATATTTAAAATAACACCTTCTAACAAACTCTTTAAATATATTTCTAAACTAAATATACCATGGAAACTCTTTAAATATTTATTTAGAAAATAAACGTACCTTATTGCTTGAGTGGCCCAAACTTTATTCACAAGTGACAGATGAAGTTCTTTATGGGGTTTCATACTTTCTTTTATTAGTTTTTCTACTGAAGTAATTGAATAAGATAGGAAAGTCTTTCACAGGTTTGGGCACTTCCACTGGTCAGGTCTTCCCTTGCAGGTTTGGCTGCCTCCAAAGGCTCTTCTCACTCTTTTCTTCTACTCCTCCTAATTCCCTCAAGTAAAAAGGACAAAGGTAAGTAGAATGAAAAAAGGTAGTATTCTCCTACTATCTTATACAGGTTTTCCTTAACTCTTTCTATTGTATCCTTTCCCATTTTCTTCCTATAGTTTCTCTAGTGACTGTACCATAGCTCATCAATTGCATCTCAAAAACACACTTGTTCCCTTCTGTTTCTCTCCTGTTTGTGGCAAAGAGGAAAGGGTGCCTGTCACCTGTACTCTGTAGTCCATATGCTTTTGTCCTCCTACACACCAGGTGCTTCAGACAATATTCCCTAATGCACCACACATTCACCTGTGGTGGTTTTATTTGAGTGCTACTGCCACCCAGTTTAAGGTGACCACAACTCTCCTGAGACGTGGAAGGACCTTCTGTCAAGAAAAGGGAGGTCAGGAATCATCTGTCTGCTGGTCTCTATGTTGCCTTCTAGCAGGTGGTATTCCTGTCTTGCTGCCATTTCTTCTTCTCCTCCCACATTGCTTCCCGAATCTGCCAAGCTGGTCCTCGCAGGCAGTCCTGGGCCTTCCGGATTGTAGGACATCAGGTCATCATGCAGTATCCCAGTCTTGTCAAGATATCTTCCCACCTCTGGTGGGCCAATGAAATTTGCTGAGGTACTCCAGAAGTCCAGTGGAGCTCAATTTGTAGTCTCTTTTCGATTCTTCTATCTCCTTCCTCCTTCTATTTTCAGCACCTAACTTTCTTGCACTTTGAGTTTGTTCTCTTTTTTATTGTGTCTGTCTTGCCTCCTTCCAGTTCCTTTTTCCCTAACATTTTTGCCTTTTCCCTTTTCTGTAGGTACTATCTCTTGTTGTACCAGACAGTTAAGGGACCCTGTTGGAGGCAGCACATTCTGGTTGGCTGAGGCTGTGGAAGCTCCTTGAAAACAAAGAGACACAGACAGGGCTAAGTTCAAAATGCAGTATATTTGTGATCACGGAGCCATGTGTCCTTGTACACATGACCAATTTGGAAAAGTTCCAGCAGGTTTTTATATTGATAAAAACCACAAAGGCGTGGAAATATACCATCCAATCAGAACAACAGAAAGGTAATTTCTTCATCAAATACATGTTGTGATGTTGATCAGAAGATGCATGGTGTTACACATATATTAGACATTTAACCAATCACAGTAAAACAACATTTCATGATCGCAGTGTGATACAAGATGACCACAAGCATGACCTTCACATTACTCATATGGTTGGGACTTTGCAAGGCGTCAACAAAGACAATTTCTTCACAATCCCTGTCCAGACCTAAATGGGCATCCAGATGTCTACCTGTTGCTAGGCAAATGAAGCAATGCATGTCATGTGAGGTGTCTCTTTTACAGAAGCCTTGCATTACAAGCTATCTGTCAGGGTACATTAGTTTGATAAAAGTCATCCAACCTTTTACATACGTTTTGCAGGCCTGTTCATCATTGAGCATCACAGGATGAGGACAGGCCTGAGGAAATACAAAATGGATTCTTTAGCCAGTTTCCACATCCCCTTCTATGATACTCAATGATAGCAAGGTGTTCCTAATCCTCCTGGCACTGTCCCGCATCCATCAGTGTTGAGGTCTAGATATTGGGGGTCATTCTGACCCTGGCGGTCACCGACCGCCAGGGCCAACGACCGCGGAAGCACCGCTAACAGGCTGGCGGTGCTTCATTGGGCATTCTGACCGCTGCGGTACCGCCGCGGTCAGAAACGGGAAACGGGCGGTGTCCCGCCGGTTTCCCGCTGCCCCAGGGAATCCTCCACGGCGGCGCTGCAAGCAGTGCCGCCATGGGGATTCCGACCCCCTTACCGCCATCCTGTTCCTGGCGGTTTTCACCGCCAGGAACAGGATGGCGGTAACGGGTGTCGTGGGGCCCCTGGGGGCCCCTGCAGAGCCCATGCCAATGGCATGGGCACTGCAGGGGCCCCCTAACAGGGCCCCACTTTGATTTTCAGTGTCTGCGTGGCAGACACTGAAAATCGCGACGGGTGCAGCTGCACCCGTCGCACCCTTTCCACTCCGCCGGCTCCATTCGGAGCCGGCATCCCCGTGGAAGGGGGTTTCCCGCTGGGCGGGCGGCCTTCTGGCGGTCGCCCGCCGGCCCAGCAGGAAACTCAGAATAACTGCGGCGGTCTTTTGACCGCGCAGTGGTATTCTGATGGCGGGACTTTGGCGGGCGGCATGCATGCTCTTACTACCTTAGGGAATAAGTAATATTGCTGCCTTGCCTCATCCTTAGTGCCTCTTGCTGAAGCTTCAGTGGAAACCTGATGTATCACTATCTATTGTAGTTTGTGTAGGCAAAGCTGCACATGGGACATTGACAAACCCTAGATAGTCACTAGTTACCTGTTGTATGTGTAAGTAGGAATAAACATTTTTCTCCTCCACCGGTAATCTGGATGCATAGTTGGTCTACTACTTACTTATCTATTCTTAACCTAACAACAATCCACTCCTTCTATCACTATCCCTGTACTAGCAGAGTGATGTATACAATATATGCTTCCTTGGACAAAATTATTGAAGTTTCGATGGGATAAAATATTGGCGTTTTGAATACTCGGATAATGATGCAGAAATGCACAGCATATGTTGCCAGTCATGTTGATATAGTTTTGCATTATATTGCAGTCCGTTTGTTGGATAGACTCCTACACGTGAGGATCTAATATTTGTAAATATTATAAAATTTTAATTGTGTCTCATAATAGTTAATGTAGTGAAAATATATAATTCACGGGAAATGCTTTGTTCATATATTTGCACGTTTCGGGTAGACATTCCAAGATGGTGCCTGTTGACACATATATTTCTTCTTTTTTGATTTTCATTGTTTAAGTACTTAAAAGTATGTACTATTGACCACTAACCATGATCAAGGCTCCGGCCGAAACACATTGGTGAAGCCAATGAAATAAATTTCACGTATGTCCCGGACTCTGGTGTTTGTGCTTATCTCTTCTTCCGAAATGCACAATAAAATTATACAAACCCTAAAATTAAGAGTATCTAAATATTTATTAAGCATCAACATTCAGTTTGTACATTCACTGTTCACTACGCTATCCCATCTACTGTGTGCACTACACTTATATGTGTCCTGTCATGGGATATTGCAACAGTCCGTGGATTTGTACTTGGAGCCTAAAGTCTGTGGTCAGCAGAAATGGGGAAGTTAATCTTAACTGGTTTAACTGATGCAGGGGCCTTGCAAATGAATGGAAAACTTGTGCTCAATGCTGTTCAGTGAATACCAAAGATAAAATTACAATTATTATGAAGTGGCAGGTCTTACCCGCAAACTATCATCATGTGGAAAGACAGTAGAAACATGGGGTCAATATGATCCTACTGTCAAAAAGACAGTCACCACTCTTCCAGGCTGCATCTTGGTACCAGCCACGGACGTTCACCTGGGTAGTCCTTGACCCTCCGTTAGTAAGCCACAGGCAGACTGAGCCAAATTGTGAAACTCCCTTAACAATGAGACAGCTAATCGAAATGGTTTTCTCCTGCTATATTTCAACATTGTGTGTTGAGTTCTGAACAGAGTGTTGCTCAGTGGGTTCTGCACCGCTGTAATATCTGCACATTGTTGCACTAATTTAAACTTTAGAACTCCAGTCACTTCACAGAACGACCTATCATGCTTATCCATCATTGTTTTATGTGCCCCTTCCGTTGTTAAAGATACAGTAGCTGTCCCTGTTGCCAGACTGGGGCTGTCATTCACATTAAACAGGAGTGCATAGGGGTGCCTCGGGGAAGAGTTCCCCAATGGAAAACAGAAGGGGCTGCCACATTCACATACACACATATACGTTTGGCCCTGCACAGTATTATTAGTGGAAGTAAGAGGAGCACTCAGCCAATCCACGTTCACTGGACAAGTGCTTGCAATGCCAGTTCACTGAAAGCATCCACACCTGACACACAGATGAGAGTGTCTCTAGGAAGACATAAAGTGTGTGATAGGTGTCGGTGTCCCAGCATCCTTGCCACCGAAGTGAGAAGACAGGAAAGAAGAATAAGCAGAAATGTGAAAAACCCCTTGCTCTCTGCCCTGGACAAGTATTCTGCCCTGAACAGGGGTGGCTGGATTTCAGCAGAGATTTCTGGTATTCATCAGAAATGCAGGCATGCAGATGTTCTTGCAGACAGTAATGAACCCTTTCTCATTCAGAAAAACATTTGCACACAGTTAACATTTGCACACAGTTAACAGGACTTGCCCTGTTAACCTCAGTGCTACCTACTTGTGCACCAGGACATGAGTTCCTACTCAAAACCAAGGGGAAGAAATAGAAATATTATCAGTGGAATGGGGAGCCACTTTCATGCTGCACCTGCAATACAGACAAAAGGTAGGACCCAATGCAGTGACAATAAAGCATTTGAACACCTCTGACAGAAAATTTAAAAAGGCATACAGGGGAAATGCAATCTTCACACAAAACATGAAATGGAACGGTACCATCAATTCTCATGTACACACGGTATAGCCACCTTTGGTATGTAGTGGAATACCCAACCATCAGGCCCTGCCCTCATTACCCAAGGACCTCAACAGGTCATGTAAAACCAACAATTTGCATGCATTAAATGTAGGAAACACCTGAAATGTATTACTTCAATTCCCTCCTTTCTAACGCCACCCTCCTCTTGTAAAAAGGGATAGCCCCTAGTGACAATCAGAGACCCCACAGGTGTTCAGAACCCAGCAGTACTCAACCATCAGGTGCTCACTCGGTACAAACTGGTGGAAGGGGGGGAGGGACCCAAAGCAGAGCACCAGCTGTCCAGAGCCGTAAACCATGAAACACGAAAACCAGCAGATAGTGAAGCAAAAGAGGATTTTTAAATGTTTCATGATATTAAATTGATACTTTATTTGTATAACTTCAATCCTTAAAATGCTACAAAAGTGCATAAATGGAGGGGGTGAGAGATTAACTATTCTAACAGCAGTCTCACAACATTGGAGAAAGTGCATAAATTGGGGAGGGGACACTATACCATTCTAAAGTGCATATTTTACACCAGTCCCACAAACATATTGGAGAGAGCATAAATCAGGATTGTAAGATTTGCTATTCTAATTCCAGTTTCAAACATGCTGGGGATAGTGTGTGAAGTGAGGAAACAAATGTTTACTATTCTAACTCCAGTCCCACATACAGTGGGAAAAGTGCTTAAATTGGGAGTGACAGACACTCGGAAAGGTTCATGGGGTTGTAAATACACTATTGTACTTTTAATTCCACAAACATTGGTAAAAGTGCATAAATTAAGGGTAGTGTGGTATGATTTGCTATTCTAAGAGAAGTTCCATAATCACTGGGGTAAGTGCATAAAGAGGGGGATTGTATTTACTCTTCAAACACCATTCCCACATACATTGAGGAAACTACAGTAAATGTGGGGAGTGCTAAGAAAAGCTTTGCTCATTTGAGCAGAAGTAATCTATACCATCATAACTTGAGTCTCACAAGCATTGGGGAGAGTGCATACATTAGGCCAGGTATGCAAAAGCACAATAAATACCAATCCCACAGACATTGGTGAGACATCATAAATTGGGGTGTGGCGGGTAGAGATTTACTATTCTAAAACCAATTCCACAAATATTGGTGAACAAACATAAATTGGGGAAGGGCAGGGTAAGATTTGCTATTATATGACCAGCCCCATACACATTTGGGGAATGATTAAATTAGGGGGTGGGCTCTAACATTTACTTTTCTTTCTTTTTTAATTCCATTTTCCCAAACATTTGGAAATTGCCTAAATTGGGTGTTAGAAAGGATAGTTAAACAGTCTATTCTAACTCCAGTTCTACCAACATTGGGGAAAGTGCATGAACATTACCCATTTGGGAGGCGGGTTCAAATAAAATATATTCCAAAATCAAAAACATTGGTGCTTGATTAAAATGTGGGGGGTTAGATGTACTATCCTTCTACATAAACAAAACCCCACAATGTAAGATGCAATTATTAAAAAAATATTAAAACCCCCAAAACCTTAAAACATTAAACTGTACAAGCAATATAACACATAAGCTGCATAAATAAAATAATATATTAAATAATCACAAAATAAAAAATAGAATTTCAAAATAAAATGCATCTCAGAATATATATGAAGAATAATATAGTAAAATGCACAAACAAAAAAAATCACCAACTAACAGAATGGTTAAATTTATTACACATGTACCCCAAAATTAATTAAATAAATATGGTAGTGTTATTACACTCCCCACTTAAACTCCTATAACCCCATCACCCCTAAAAATTTGAAAAACAAATATATTTATAAACGCCAACATTTGCATACATAACACGACCCAGAGTTCAATTTAAGTAGATACAAATATGTAAATAAGTGTACATTTAAAATATTACAAATTATCTAAAAGTTAAAATAATATTTAAAAAAAACAATACCCACCCCTCAAAATAATCCCAGACCCTAACAAAATACAATACATTGATAACAAATATTTTAAAAACAAAAATTAACACTTCGAAAAACACATTTTATAACAGAAAGATAATAAGAAACTTTCACATTACAGCATTATTGCAATGATAGTATTGCCAAAGTGAAAATACATTTATATTTAGCCTTCATATTACGTTCCATGACATTTTAGTCACTGAACATTTAGCACAATATTCTTACCACCATACCATTATTAAAGTGGTGCTTGAGGTCACTCCTTAACCAAAGACAATACAAGGAAAATTCGCTACGCAAACTGGCCAGCCTCACAGAGGCTGTGAGGGTAGGGGAGAGTCAGTTTCCTTTGAGGCTGGTGTGCTCAAATACTTGGGCAAAAGCAATGGCGCTCAAAGCTGAGGAGTGTGGATCAGTCAAATGAACCAGAGCCTACATGGGGATGGCAGTGAACCCCAACCTTAAACCATGCACTCTAGAACTAAGCACTTGTCCTGGAACACACTCTTAAAGTGACCTTTCAAATAGAAACCAATACAGCAGGACCCAGGAGTGAAAGGTCACCTTGAAGAGCATGTATGAATAAGGGCTTCTGGAAATGGAAGGCTACACAGAAGCAATGATGGAATACAGTAGAACTGGACAGCTTTCAGTTGATTGAATGATAGCATTCATTGGAAGTCTATGTCCACTTGGTGTACTTGAGTAATTATAGGCTACCAAAAGTTCATGTCCACCTGGTTTTGGCAAGAACTGAATGTGTTAGGAAAGAATTGGAACTTTCCTGCAGTGTAGAGCCACCTGGAATGAATGAGTGAGTGAAGGTACCGCTACTGAATGACCAAAGGAAAAGTAAGTGGTGTGAGATAGCATAATGAATGCTTACAGGGTAAAAAGAAATTTGTGAAGTAACCAAGATCGAACATTCACCAAGTAAGAAGAGTAAGGTGTAAAACGTAAAAGGCAGAACACAGTGTGAATGGAAGTAGGCATCGCCTGCCTGAAGGTTTTACTCTTCCAATATAACACAATATAAATACATTAAGCCTTTGTTACTGGAGTCCGTTGCCTTTGGCACCACCACTAAATAATCCCATCACAAACAATGATTCAGAATAGTATTGAGACATAAGAGCATAAACTAGTTGCAGACTGTTGTGTAAACCATAGAGGGTGGCTATGAGCTTATTCAGCTCTGTTCATTTCTTGCTAGTGGGCCAGCAGAAGCCCCTGTCAGACTTGTTTTATTTGAAACTTGAGCTCTGGTTTCTGTCAGGACAGCCAGCTTAGTAGTCATAAACTGACCGATGGCAAATATATTAAAGAAGAAACAGGCGCTGGTGAAGAAAACATTGTAAAATTACTTGGTTTGTGAAGGAAAGTTGTTCTAAGGTTTTTGTGAAAGAAAGGGAGACCGAGCATAGGACTAAGTTCTATTATTAGATTGCCATTTATTACTCAGGTAAAAGGCAGTCTTCGGCTTTCGGTAAAATGAATGTATAATAAGTTGCTACATTTATCAAAAGAAGAATTCTGGAACAGCGTTCTCCCTTTATTTCAAGGCTGCTTTCGGAGCTGTAACTTACTTCAAGTTAATGTATAATCTCTTGGGGTCATTGAGTTGCTGAAGCATAAAGGGGAGTTGTGTAAAACCCGGCTTGCAAACAATCCACCACAAGCACATGAAATGCACCTTTCTCTTATCAAGCGCCCCATATATCATTGGAGACGTGTCCACGATCACAGATAACTATCACTGCCATTTCATCTTCTGCACACCTCCTGGCAACTACACCGAAACTTCAAACATAGGCCCTCTGCTGGTCTTTGCCGTCTAAATTTGTATTCAAAATCTAATAAAACTAATAGTATGAAAACGTTGCTGTTCTCTTGGTTGCAATAGACAGCTTCCTGGTGGGTTTATCCCAAATAGAAGTAAACAGAAATAGAAAAAAAAAACACATTGTAGTGCTTTTATGTTGTGCGGTGTCTGTATAGTGCATAGTCGCCAAGAAATTGGACTCTTGGTGCTCAAGTGTAGAGTTGTTTGCAGTTCGGGATTGGCCCCGAAGTTTACAAAGCAGCACTTCTAAAAATTCCACCTCCCAGTTGTGAGTTAGAAAAATATATACTCTGAAAATGGATCACGTCCCAGAGTGTTTGTTCCCAAGGACAGTATAAAAGAGGGCAAGAGTTGGGAGTTAAAGGTGTATGGTTACGTCTTTAAAGTATATGGTTAAAGGTATAGCGTCAAGGGTTTTACTATATAGGTCAAGCGTTAACGGTACATGGTAAAGGGTAAAAGGGGGAAGAGTAAAGAGGTAGGTGTATAGTATTAATGGTGTAGAATTAAGTGTTTGGGGTATAGGGATAAGGAATGGTGTATAGGAACAATGGGAAAGGGTTTATGATGTAGGGTCAATTGTTTGGAATTAGCAGTAAAGGGTATAGGGCCAGATGTAGCAAGATATGCTTTTGCGAGTCTGAAATTGCGAGTTGGTGCGACTCGCAATTTCAGATTCGCAAAAGCATATGCAGAATGGTGTCTCAGACACCTTCTGTGACTCGCTATGGGGTCGCAAAGACCCACCTCATTAAAATTAATGAGGTGGGTCGCTTTTTGCGATCCCATAGCGAGTCCCTGCACTCACAGGGATGGTGGCCTGCTGAAGTCAGCAGACCTCCATGTCTGTGGCTGCTTTTTAAATAAAGCAGTTTTTTTGTCATTTTGCAGCCCGTTTTCCTTAAAGGAAAACGAGTTGCAAAATGAAAAAAATACCGAAACCATTTGGTTTCGTTTTTCCAGAGTAGGCAGTGGTCCATAGGACCACTGCCTGCTCTGAAAAACTATTTTTGTCGACATTCATAAAGGGGAAGGGGTCCCATGGGGACCCCTTCCCTTTTGCGAATGAGTTACCACCAGTGTGACACTGGTGGTAACTGCGAGTTGCTTTGCGACCGCATTCGCGGTCACAAAGCAATTCTGAATAGCGATGTGAGTCGCAAATAGGAAGGGAACACCCCTTCCTATTTGCGAGTCGCATTCCCAAATTGCGAGTCGGTACCGACTCGCAATTTGGGAATGAGCATCACGTGAGGCCGTTTGCATGGCGCAAACTGCGATTTTCGCAGTTTGCGACATGCAAACGGCTTGCTACATCTGACTCATAGTGTTAAGCGTTCGGAGTGAAGGGTTAAGGTTTGACAGTTTGATGTAGAAGGATTAAAGGTTTGTGAAACATGATTAAGGGTGTGGGGTATATGGTTAAGTGTTTAGAGTTTAAAGGTATAGTGTGAAAGGTTAAGAGCATGGAGTAAAGTTATAGGGTAAAGTATTATGTGAATATAGTTAAGGATGTAGCGTTAAGGGTTAAGGCTACAAGGATAAGGGTTTAGGGGTGTAGGAGTAAGAGTTACAGGTTTGAGGCTTAGGTTTTAAAGAGTTATGGATTAAGGGATAAAAATATGGGGGTTAAGGGTATTTTGTATACTGGTTAAGGCTATGGGGCTAAGGGTTATGGATATACATTTAAGGGTGTGTGGAATAAGGTTAAGGTTTTGGAGCACAGGGTTAAGTGTTTGGGGGTCAGGTTCACAGATCAGGGTATAGGGGCTGGTGATTAGGAGGTTAGGGTTTAGGATGTGACGAGTATAGAATTAACCCTATGATTACATGTGTTTGTTTTCACAATTAGAAACGTGTTTGACTAAAGGTGAGTTGTTGCGTTTTACAGTTATTTTTAGCCTATCTGTAAAAATATAGGAACAATTGATTTTCATAGTAACACTGCACATTATTTAAATGGAACACTCTTCAGTTTCGAGGTGCTGTAATTGCAAGTGCTAAAAGTGTATTGGTGCTATTTCGCATTAAAAAAACTCACATTGACAAGGTGCAATCGTGTAGAGTTGGTATACGTTTGGGTTGTTACTGCTGGCTGTGTGAAAGGCCTCAATATGTAATAAAAATAAGGAAAAAGTTATGAGCCAGTAGTGTTTGATGGGAAGTATTTAAGGTTTGGAGTAGAGATTATCACAGATTAAATCACTTAAAAAAGAAATCAGATCTAAACTAATTCAATAAACTAGAGGCTGAACTCCAGGAACTTGAACTTGAACACTGTTAGGATGGAAAATGTCCCTCACATGGTGATGGACATGCACCCCTGCACTGAGTTCCCCAGCCCCCAGCTTTAATGATGTCTGGATCCCTAATGCTGATTTATGTTGTCATGGGCAAACACAGATCATGGGGGTCATTCTGACCCCGGCGGTCTAAGACCGCCGGGGCCAGGGTCGGCGGGAGCACCGCCGACAGGCCGGCGGTGCCCCGCAGGGCATTCTGACCGCGGCGGTTCGGCCGCGGTCAGAAGAGGCAAACCGGCGGTCTCCCGCCGGTTTACCGCTGCCCTTAGAATCCCCCATGGCGGCGCAGCTTGCTGCGCCGCCATGGGGGATTCTGACACCCCCTACCGCCATCCTGTTCCTGGCGGTTCGCCCGCCAGGAACAGGATGGCGGTAGGGGCTGCCGCGGGGCCCCTGGGGGCCCCTGCCGTGCCCATACCAATGGCATGGGCACGGCAGGGGCCCCCGTAAGAGGGCCCCGCAAAGTATTTCAGTGTCTGCTGTGCAGACACTGAAATACGCGACGGGTGCCACTGCACCCGTCGCACCTTGCCACTACGCCGGCTCCATTCGGAGCCGGCGTCCTCGTGGGAAGGTTGGTTTGCCCTGGGCTGGCGGGCGGCCTTTTGGCGGCCGCCCGCCAGCCCAGGGCAAACCTCAAAATACCGTCAGCGGTCTTTGGACCGCGGAGCGGTATTTTGACGGGGGAACTTCGGCCGCCCGCCGAAGTCAGAATCACCCCCCATGTGTGTGTGCCATGACATGGGCCTGTCTCACATATTGAGGTATTTTTGGACCAGGAGGGGTGCCTAAAGTGTTACCCTCACTGTAGCCTTCACCAGGAGATAGTCAGTCCAAGCATGGTGATGGCAGTATACTGTACTAAAGGACAGAACAGGTCCTTTAGTCTGTGTCACTGGAGTGAAACACACAGACTCACTCATTCAAAGTTCTGCTGAGTCCTTACCTCACATTTGGCCTACATCGAATTGGTGTGGAGTGCTGCACAGCGTGTGTGTAATACATATGCTGTGTATGTGTGCCTGTCATTTGTACAATACAGGGGTAATGCAGAGC
Organism: Pleurodeles waltl; assembly: GCF_031143425.1. Taxonomy (NCBI): domain Eukaryota; kingdom Metazoa; phylum Chordata; class Amphibia; order Caudata; family Salamandridae; genus Pleurodeles; species Pleurodeles waltl. The sequence continues at coordinate 596,718,628 of NC_090442.1, read as the reverse complement.
TGTGCATGTATATTATAAGCATGTGCTGGGTGCATGTATGCCTGTGAACAGTACAATACATGAAGGATGTAGTGCTGTGCAGTGCATGTATGCTATATGCATGTGCTGGGTGTATGTGCCTATTAACCCCTTCTGTGCCGAGGACGTAGTGGTTACGTCCTTCGGCACACTGCTGCTGTGCCGAGGACGTAACCACTACGTCCTCGGCACACAGCCCAGAGGGAGCGCTCTCGCTCCCTCTGTGTGCTTCCCCCCACCCCCCAAAGTCAGGGATGGAAGGGGAAGACCTTCCCCTTCCACCCCCGACCCCCCCACCCCCCCATAATTACGTCAGCACGCAATCGCACGCTGACTTCATTATGGGGATCTCGCCGCACAGGAAGCCATTTGCTTCCTGTGCGGCGTTCAGAGAAGAGGTGAGTTCATCTTCCCGGTGGGTGGGGGGTTTGGGCCAAAGAGGCACCGGGGGAAAGGAAAGGCTTTTCCTTTCCCCCGGTGCCTCTTTGAGCATTCCTGCTGCCCGATCGCATTGCGATCGGGCAGCAGGAATGCCCACTAGACACCAGGGATTTTTTTTTGTGCATTTCCCTACTGTTTCTGGCACGCGGGGAGCGGCCCCTTGGGCAAGGGTCGCTCCCCTTTAGTAGGCAATTATTCACGGCCATTTCTGCCCCCCTTGGGGGCAGATTGGCCTACTTTTCTAGGCAGATCTGCCCCCAAGGGGGGCAGAAAACACTAGATCACCAGGGATTTTTATTTATTTGTGTATTTATGTGGGGGGGGGGTGCCCCCTTGGGCAAGGGGCGGCCCCCCCAAGGGGGCAGAGAACTGTTGGCCTTTTCTGCCCCCCTTGGGGGCAGATCGGCCTATTTTCTTTAGGTCCATCTGCCCCCAAGGGGGGCAGAAGCCACTTAGGCACCAGGGATTCTGTGTGTAGTGGATGGGGGGGCGACCCCTTGGGCAAGGGTCGCTCCCCTTTGGGGGGCATGTCTTTTAGGGCCATTTCTGCCCCCCTTGGTGGCAGATCAGCCTATTATTTTTAGGCTGATCTGCCCCAAGGGGGGCAGAAACCACTAGAACGCCAGGGATTTTTTTTATGTGTTTATTTTTGTGGGGGGGGGCGTCCCCATGGGCACGGGGCGCCCCCCCAAGGGGGGCATTGACCTGCTGGCCATTTCTGCCCCCCCTGGGGGCAGATAGGCCTATTTTTTTAGGCCCACCTGCCCCCAAGGGGGCAGAAGCCACTTAGACACCAGGGATAGTGTGTGTGTGTTAGTGGATGGGGGGGGGGCCTTGGGCAAGGGTCGCCCCCCACTGTGGGGGCACATGTACCGAGGCCATTTCTGCAGCCCTTGGAGACAGATCAGCCTATTATTTTTAGGCTGATCTGCCCCGAAACCACTAGAACGCCAGGGATTTTTTTTATTTGTTTATTTTTGTGGGAGGGGGCGTCCCCTTGGTCACGGGGCGCCCCCCCCAAGGGGGGCATTGACCAGTTGGCCATTTGTGCCCCCCCCCCCCGGGGGCAGATGGGCCTATTTTTTTAGGCCCACCTGCCCCCAAGGGGGGCAGAAGCCACTTAGACACCAGGGATAGTGTGTGTGTTAGTGGATGGGGGGGGGCCTTGGGCAAGGGTCGCCCCCCACTTTGGGGGCACATGTACCCAGGCCATTTCAGCACCCCTTGGAGACAGATCAGCCTATTATTTTTAGGCTGATCTGCCCCCAAGGGGGGCAGAAACCACTAAAACGCCAGGGATTTTTTTTATTTGTTTATTTTTGTGGGGGGGCGTCCCCTTGGTCACGGGGCGCCCCCCCAAGAGGGGCATTGACCTGTTGGCCATTTCTGCACCCCCTGGGGACAGATGGGCCTATTTTTTTAGGCCCACCTGCCCCCAAGGGGGGCAGAAGCCACTTAGACACCAGGGATAGTGTGTGTGTGTGTGTGTGTTAGTGGATGGGGGGGGCCTTGGGCAAGGGTCGCCCCCCACTTTGGGGGCACATGTACCCAGGCCATTACTGCACCCCTTGGAGACAGATCAGCCTATTATTTTTAGGCTGATCTGCCCCCAAGGGGGGCAGAAACCACTAGAACACCAGGGATTTTTTTTATTTGTTTATTTTTGTGGGGGGGCGTCCCCTTGGTCACGGGGCGCCCCCCCAAGGGGGGCATTGACCTGTTGGCCATTTCTGCACCCCCTGGGGGCAGATGGGCCTATTTTGTTAGGCCCACCTGCCCCCAAGGGGGGCAGAAGCCACTTAGGCACCAGGGATAGTGTTGTGTGTGTTTTTTTGATTTTTTTGTTTGAGGGCTGTCCCCTTTGGCAAGGGTTGCTCTCCATGGGGACACACTACTAAAGGTATTTTCTGGCTTCCTTGGGGCAGACAGGCCTATTTTTTAGTAGGCCCATCTGCCCCTATGGCAGAATCCACTTAGGCACCAATTTCTAAATGTTTGATGGTGGGGTGTTTGTCAACTGAAGAAGTCTTTGCATTTGTGATAAAAAAATGTTTTCCTCCTTTTTGTTCTAGTTCAAAGCTTTTGCTTTATTTGCTGTGGCTCCTTGCGGGTTTGGCGGTGGTTGACCTGCAGTTTGCACAGTTGCATGTTTTAGGAAAGTAAAAACAATTTACTCCAAAGGAGTATTGTTGCCATGCATGAATGACATGTTTGTAGGGGGTGTACTAAATGCAGGATTGTGTGTGAAATTGGCCTTAGGTTTGTGCACAATGATATTTGTTTTGTCTTATTTCTAATTTGCCTTTCTTTCTTTCTTTTTAGTGGGATATCATTGGTGATTGCTGTGTAGTTGCTGGTGAATCAAGCTTTTTCAGGCAAGTGACCGGTATAGTTTTTGAGTTTATAACTCTTACTAACAAAGCTACAATTTGTTACTTGTCTTACACAGTGGTGGTTGTTGGTGGTGAATTTGTCCAGTTAATTTTAGCAGGAGAGATCATGGCTAGCCGCAGGATGACCGCTCAGCAGGTGGTTAGTATGCTTTTTGAGTCACAGTCTGATCATGACTATGAGACGGACTCTGCATCTGAGGCAGAGGTAGAAGTCAGAGATTCTGGCAGTGATGTTTCTGTTGGAGGGGAATCTTCTGATGATGAAGCCACACTCAGTGCAGATGAAGGGCCTGTTTTAGAGGAGGACATTGATGTGCCAATAGTGCAGCAACCTGGGGCTGAAAGGTTTCCCGTTATAAGACCTGATGTCTGGGTTGCCCCAAACATGGAGCAGCCAGAGTTGCCTGCCTTTACTGGTCTCCCGGGGTGTAACGCCAATACAGAGAACTTTTTGCCTATCAATTTCTTTGAGTTATTCATGGATGATATGTTTTTGGAAGAGATTGTTGAGCAGACTAATTAGTATGCGGAGCAGCATTTGAGGGACAACGCTGCTAGACTTAGGCCACACTCTAGAGCTGCCCAGTGGATTCCCACAAATTTGGAGGAGATAAAAAAGTTTTGGGGTTTGACTTTTTTGATGGGGTTGATAAGGAAGCCGTCACTGGCTTCTTATTGGTCTACTAGTCCGTTGATGGCAACAGCTATATTTCCTGCGACCATGAGTCGTAATCGGTATTTGCTTCTTCTTAGGATGCTGCATCTTGTTGACAATGCATTAGCCTTGCCACGAGATCACCCAGATTCTGACCGTCTTTTTAAGATTAGGCCTGTCCTTGATCATTTTGTAGATCTGTTTTCGGAGGTCTATGTTCCAGGCAAAGAGTTAAGTGTGGACGAGTCTTTGGTCCTCTTCAAGGGTCGTTTGGTTTTTAGGCAGTACATTCCTAGCAAAAGGGCACGATATGGAATTAAATTGTATATGCTGTCTGAAAGTAGGACAGGATATGTGTATAGTTTCCGTGTGTACACTGGTAGGGATTCCAATATTGACCCCCCTGGTTGTCCTCCCACTTTTGGAGTTACTGAGAAAATTGTGTGGGATCTTGGTAGACGACTGTTCAACAAAGGTCACCATTTGTATGTAGATAACTTCTACACTGGTGTGCAGTTGTTCAAGGAATTGTTTAGAGTGGACACAGTTGCTTGTGGCACAATCCGTTCTAACCGGAAAGGCTATCCAAGGGAGCTTGTCTGTAAAAAACTTGAGAGGGGACAGTGCTGTGCCTTGCGGAACGAGGAGCTGCTAGCTTTGAAATTTTCAAACAAGAGGGATGTCTACATGCTTAGTACCATCCATGATGAGAGTACTTCCCCTGTGACTGTTTGGGGCCAGGTTGCTGAAGTGCGCAAACCTGTGTGCATTTTAGATTATAATAAGCACATGGGAGGTGTAGATAGAGTTGACCAGAGGTTGGAACCTTATACTGCTATTCGTAAGTATTACGTTTGGTATAAGAAGTTAGCACTTCACCTCTTCCACTTAGCAACCTTCAATGCTTTTATTGTGTTTAGGGATAGGTCTCCAGAGTCAAAGATGACATTTGTGAAATTTCAGGAGTCAGTGATAGAGAGCCTTATTGTGGTGGAACAGGCCAGAGTTCCTAGAGAAGCAGTGGTGGAGGATGTGGCTAGATTAAAAGATCGCCACTTTGCTGAGCACATTCCTCCCACACCCAAAAAAGACTTTCCAGCTAAGAAATGTAGAGTGTGTTTTCGAAGAGGTATCCGGAGGGAGACTCGAATGTACTGCCCAGATTGTCCTTCAAAGCCTGGGCTGTGTGTCGGTGGTTGTTTTAAGAATTACCACACCCAGAAGAATTTCTGGGAACAACCATGAGTGTAAACTCATGTCTGTTTTGTATTTTCATGTGTTCAGTTTCATGGTAAGCATTTCTGTCATGTTCTTAGTTAGAGCTTTTGTGTTTGTAGTTTTGTAATTCTTTCTACTTAGTTAGGGGTTCCTCTGTTTAAAAAAATAAAAAATGATGCCATTGTGTGTGGAGTGGGGCTTGGCTGAGAGTGTACATATTGACTTGCTGTTGGCTACTGCAACACACTGCCAGCCAAACACCAGTCCACACACTCCCATCAGCTGGTGTGATTGTTGTATCAGGCATGTGGGCGTATGTAAGTGATGGGCCCTTGAGTGGCGCTGTCTGTCGATGTGGGTGTTGTAATGTGCTGGGCCCGTGGCTGGCGGTGTGAATGGTCTTGTGTGTGTCATGTATGAAAGTTGTGTGAATGGACTGTAAAGCGGTTGGTGCCTTGTTGCGGCTTTACACCTCACGAACTGTGAGTCATTGGTTCAGTTTTTTGCCTTTCAGTTATTAACAGTGCATTTCATTTTTGTGAAAGCTCTTGTTAGTAAAATTTGATCCACTGAACCATCACTCACGCTCGTGCCAAATCCAACTAGTATGTGTGGTAAAAATGACAAAACCTGCTCCGCTGTAATCAGGCGTCGCAGCACACCTGTGACACGCTAGGTGCCTCAGGTGGGACCCCGATGATGAAGCATGCCACCAACTTGGTTGGTGGGTGAGGGGTCTTTTTCACATAACCTAAGTGCGTTTCTTTTCAAAATTTTCGTGTTTGGCACATCACGGACGTATGTGGACACATCAAAACGATATATTACAAAACTACCTGTGTTTGGGGGGGAGAGGGCACCTATGTTTTTGGTCCTGTGTGCGGCCTTCATCTAGGAAAACCTACCAAACCCAGGAGTCCAGGGAGGTGTGGCTTACGTGGATCCCCCAACATTTTCTTACCCAGACTCCTCTGTAAACCTCAAAATTTGCTTAAAAAAGCATATTTTCCTGACTTTTCTTCGTAGGATCACCACTCCAGCACAAAATTCCTACTCCCCTGTGTTCCCCTCAGTCTCCCAAGTAAAATGACACCTCACTTATGTGGGTCCCCAAAGCAGAGTCAGTCTAAAGATGTATAAAAGAATATGTCCTTATAAACTAGCTGTGCTATCCCCTCTATCTCTACAAGTTTTGGGCCTTATTCTGTTGCAGGCACCTGGCCCACCCACACAAGTGAGGTATCATTTTTATCGGGAGACGTGGGGGAACGCTGCGTGGAAGGAAATTTGTGGCTCCTCTCAGATTCCAGAACTTTCTGCCACAGAAATGTGAGGAACATGTGTTTTTTTAGCCAAATTTTGAGATTTGCAAAGGATTCTGGGTAACAGAACCTGGTCCGAGCCGCACAAGTCACCCCATCTTGGATTCCCCTAGGTCTCTAGTTTTCAGAAATGCACAGGTTTGGTACATTTCCCTAGGTGGCGGCTGAGCTACAGGCCAAAATCTACAGGTAGGCACTTTGCAAAAAACACCTCAGTTTTCTTTCAAAAATTTGGATGTGTCCACGTTGCACTTTGGGGTGTTTCCTGTCGCGGGCGCTAGGCCTACCCACACAAGTGAGGTATCATTTTTATCAGGAGACTTGGGGGAACGCTGGGTGGAAGACAATTTGTGGCTCCTCTCAGATTCCAGAACTTTCTGCCACAGAAATGTGAGGAACATGTGTTTTTTTAGCCAAATTTTGAGGTTTGCAAAGGATTCTGGGTAACAGAACCTGGTCCGAGCCGCACAAGTCACCCCATCTTGGATTTCCCTAGGTCTCTAGTTTTCAGAAATGCACAGCTTTGGTAGGTTTCCCTAGGTGGCGGCTGAGCTACAGGCCAAAATCTACAGGTAGGCACTTTGCAAAAAACACCTCTGTTTTCTTTCAAAAATTTGGATGTGTCCACGTTGCGCTTTGGGGCGTTTCCTGTCGCGGGCGCTAGGCCTACCCACACAAGTGAGGTATAATTTTTATCGGGAGACGTGGGGGAACGCTGGGAGGAAGGAAATTTGTGGCTCGTCTCAGATTCCAGAACTTTCTGCCACAGAAATGTGAGGAACATGTGTTTTTTTAGCCAAATTTTGAGGTTTGCAAAGGATTCTGGGTAACAGAACCTGGTCCGAGCCGCACAAGTCACCCCATCTTGGATTCCCCTCCCACAACCTCTTCCTCCACTCCCAAACCCCCTCCAGCTACCCGTCCCAGTGTGTCCAAAAAACTTTTCCTGTCCAACCTTGACCTCTTTCCCACACCTCCCCCACCCTGTCCGTCTCCTAGGGCCCGAAATAGCACCTCAGCCACAACATCTCTGGGACCAGTGGTGCCTGTAGTCACCGGAATCTGGAGTGCACCAGCCACCAGGGCAGCCAGTGTGGCATGGAGCCACAGCACAGACAGTCCCCCACCTGTGAAGCATCAGAAGTTGGCCAGTGCCCGGCGGGAGAGGGGGAAGACTCCAGCCACCAAAGCCGCTCCCAGGGGTACAGATGGGAGTGTGGAGTCAGCTGCGACACCTTCCAAGGTGGGGAAGGGGCAAAGGAAAGTCAGCAAGTCTGGGAGGAGCAGCATGGCGGAGAAGACCGCCATCATCCCAGCTGCCCAGGAGGCCACCACCAGCACAAGCCCAGCTGCCCAGGAGGCCACCGCCAGCACCAGCCCCGCTGGGCCATGAAGGACCGCCAGCAAAAGCCCCGCTGGGACAGAGAGGACCGCCAGCACCAGCCTCGCTGGTCCATGAAGGACCGCCAGCAAAAGCCCCGCTGGGACAGAGAGGACCGCCAGCACCAGCCTCGCTGGTCCATGAAGGACTGCCAGCAAAAGCCCCGCTGGGACAGAGAGGACCGCCAGCACCAGCCCCGCTGGTCCATGAAGGACCGCCAGCAGCTGAGTCACTGCAAAGGAGGCTGCCGCTCCAAGCACCGCTGAACAGGGCACCGCGGTCTCAAGCACAGCTGAACAGGGCACCGCCGCTCCAAGCACCGCTGAACAGGGCACCGCCGTCTCAAGCACCGCTGAACAGGGCACCGCCGTCTCAAGCACCGCTGAACAGGGCACCGCCGTCTCAAGCACCGCTGAACAGGGCACTGACGCTCCAAGCACCACTGAACAGGGCACCGCCGTCTCAAGCACCACTGACCAGGGCACCGCCCTCGCAAGCACTGCTGAACAGGGCACCGCCGCTCCAAGCACCGCTGAACAGGGCACCGCCGTTTCAAGCACCGCTGGCCCATGAGCGCCAAGGACACTGACGCTACTGACTCCATCACCGGCAGGATGAAGCACTCTGGGCACCATGCCCCCTCCAGAACCAGTGGAGACTGTTATCCACTACCTCTGTCCTTAGCAGGATGAAGCACTCTGGGCACCATGCCCCCTCCAGAACCAGTGGAGAGATCCATCCACTACCTCTGTCCTTAGCAGGATGAAGCACTCTGGGCACCATGCCCCCTCCAGAACCAGTGGAGACTGTTATCCACTTGAGAGACTGTGGCTTTGCATTTCCCAGGATGGAACAGTGGGCAACCCACCTACTGTAGAGACTTGAGAGACTGTGGCTTTGCACTCCCCAGGATTGAACAGTGGGCATGTGGCCCACTCACTGTAGAGACTTGAGAGACTGTGGCTTTGCACTCACCAGGATTGAACAGTGGGCAACCCACCCACTGTAGAGACTTGAGAGACTGTGGCTTTGCACTCCCCAGGATTGAACAGTGGGCATGTGGCCCACCCACTGTAGAGACTTGAGAGACTGTGGCTTTGCACTGCCCAGGATTGAACAGTGGGCATGTGGCCCCCTCGTGGATTTGGCATCGTGAACTCAAGCGGCTGAGGTGCCCCCCTTTCCCTCCTCCTGAGGTGCCTGTTTTCGTGCTCTCTGATGCCACTGCAGTGTTCTCTCCGTCATGGTCGGGGATCTTGTGTGGGCCTCGCCCATACCGTGTGGGCCCAGTGTTCCACGGACTTAATTGGAGCACTACTATGCTTGGTATATATTTTGTATATGGTGTATATATATATATATATATATATATTTTTTTTTTGCCTACTTGCTTTTAATATATTACAATGGTTACACTCATTTTCTATTGTCTTTGCATTTTCTTCGGGGGGTTGGGGAGTGTAACTGTGATGTATCATGCTGTATTAGTGTGTGTGTTGTAGTGGGTGGGGGTGGGGGTGTTGCATGTGTGTGTCCCTGTTTTTTTCCTCCCCCCTCCCATGTGTTGTAGGTGCAGTACTCACCGTGGTCTTCGCCGCCGGCATTCGTGCTCCTGGTAGAGGAGCAGGAAGACAATCGCAGGGAGTATGTGGAGTTTCGGGTCCATGGCACCCTCGTTCCTCGTGGGGTGTGTAGAGGTGAGCGTTTTCCCTTCAAAGTCCTGTTTCCGCTGTGTTTTTATCCACGGTCAATCGGCCCCGGAAAAGGTGGCGGATTGGCCTGTTGTGATACTGTGGGCGGTACATTGTCCTCCGCCTGTCTGTTGGCAGTGACAGCCAAGCTGTTTGTCTATACCGCCGTGGCGGTCGGAGTGTTAAAGTGGCTGTCTTTGTTGGCGGTTTCCGTCACGGTCGTAATTGCAAAATCTTTACTACCAGCCTGTTGGCGGTCTTACCGCTGCTTTAACACCGACCGCCAGGGTTGTAATGACCACCTAAGTGATGAATGAACAGTACGAAACCTCAGCTAACCTATGGACATCATCTATTACAGGTCTCCCTCCCCACAGTACCCTCCCCAATACCCTTCCCCTTATCTAGCCACTCCCATCCTCTGATTACTATTCTGACACAGAGTCGGTGCTGCTGGAAGGTAGGCTTTTGTGGGTACTGTTCCCGAGGAACCCATATCAAGCTTGTCACTTTGGTTCTAGGGATGTAGAGAAGCAGGTCCAGTTCTTCTCACTCTCAGGCAAGGAGGGCAGCAGGCAGAAGGCAGCAGGGCAGGCACAACAGAGCAGGTGTCCAGCAAAATCCAACAGAGTCCAGTAGAGTGACAGTCCCTTCAGCAGCATAGGGCCAGAAGTGTACTGAAGTGGTTCTGTCTGAGGTCCAGTACTTATACCCACTTGTGCCTTCGAAGTGGGCAAGACTTCAATGAGAGGCCTTTGAAGTACACAGGGTCCCTTTTATTCCTGCCCTGGCCTGCCCTGGCTCCAATTTCACTACAGGGGAGTTTGCAGCCCTTTGTGTGGGGACAGGCACAGCCTGTTCAGGTACGTCAGCTCCTCCCTTCCATCCTGCCCAGAATGACTGATCAGAATGTTGATGGTCACACCTGCGCTACCTTTCTGTGTGGCTGCCTAGAAGAAATGCGAAAAGCCCAGCTGTTACCCACCCCAGACATGTATTCGGAGACAGGCAGAAGGCACAGAATGGTTAAAGTAGGAAAATGACAACTTTCTAAAAGTGGCATTTTCAGAATTACAATTTCAATTCTGATTTTACCATAAGTTAGGATTTAAAATTTAGATTCCAGAGACACCAAACTTAGTGGTCCCATCTCTTTCCAATTGGAAATTACACTTATAAAATGTAATAAGGTAATCCCAATGTTAACCTATGGGGGAGATAGGCCTGGTAGCAGTGAAAAATGAATTTAAGAGTTTTTCACCACATGAACATGTAAAACTAAAATGTAGATGTCCACCTTTTTAAATACACTGCATCCTGCCTTTAAACCTGCCCAAGGCCTTCCTTAGGAGTGGCTTATATGTATTCAAAAGGAAGGAATGGGCCTGTGAAGATGGTTAACTTGCCAGGTCGATGTTGCAGTTTAAAACTGCACAAACAGGCTCAGCAATGGCAGGCCTGAGACATGCTTACAGGGGCTACTGAAGTGGGTGGCACAATCAGTGCTGTAGACTAGTAGCATTTAATTTACAGGCACTGGGCACCTGTAGATCACTTCATTAGGGACCCATAAGTAAAATTTGAGACAGGCCAATTTGAGACAAGCCAATGTTATCATGCTGTAAGCAGGGAGAACATGCACCTTAACACTGGTTAGCAGTGATGAAGTGTTCAGAGTCCTAAACCCAACAAAAACAAATTCAGCAAAAAGTTTGTGGGGGCGGGAAGCAAAAATTCTGAGGATGACCCTGCAGAAAGGGCCAAGTCCAACAACAGTATATTGCGGTTGTGGCCAAGCAGTGTCTAACAAGAGATATTTCAAAGTCTCCTTATGTTCTGACATATTTTATGAAATGCCATACGTGTTTTAAATCCGGTATTTTTAATATAGGCAGTATCATTAAGACCTTTTAGGGGTATAGTGATGTGGCTGCTTCCTATATAGTCTGGAAACGCATCACCCAGGGGGCATTCTCATGACCTCAGAAAGTCTAAATGCAATAGACTATAGTAAAGCCAGAATGCTGGAAATTACATTCTTCCCTGACTGTGGGAATTTGAAGGGGATGGATTGCACAACATGGATTCTTGTACTGTCAAATTCAGTTTTGCCAGCTCACTTCCACTTTTAAAAAAATGCTTTCGGGGGATAGGGCAGGATAGACCTGCAGAGCTAAAGGTGCAGAGGCAGTATAATCATCTTAATAACATTACACCTGCCAATCAGCCCAAGTGGAGTTTATCCCATTTTCTAAATATCTCAAGTGACTTCACATATATCCATAATAATTGAGAAGAAATAGTATCCTCCATATTTGTGGATATCTGAAATTCAAATGATGTTGCTGATTCAGCAAAGTGCAAATCTGGTATTGATGGGGTTAAATTGGTAACTATCTGTGTTTTTTTGGATGTTTGATTTGTAGCCAGACACTGCCGAACTTCACCACCACGGCTCAGTTGCTACTAAGATCATAGAAGAAGAGGAAGATAAAATTGCAATGTTGTTAGCATAGGCTAGCAATCTGATGTAAATGCAATCAGGAAAGGCTGGTCAGCGCTTTTCAAGTTTGGATATATGGCTCTAAATAGGCAATAAGTATATAATGTGGTGATGCATCTTATGAAATTAGGACCAAAATCCATAAGGCCAATAGTAGACCATATAAAATGGCAGGAGAACTTTTTGGATGCCTTTTTGGCATGTGGGTCTTTCCAGGACACTTTTACCCTCGATATAGCTGTATTTACCTGGGATGCTGTGTACCTTGAAGGGATCAATCCATGTTCATTGTCTCCATACATATGAGAATGGAGCTAATTGATTCTCCCATTTTAGTCAAATGCCTTTGCTCCTTCATGAGCTTGTCTGTCAGCTCACCTGTCTGCAACCCACACTCTAAATAGGATTGTCTGGACAGCTACTGCATTTAGGTGCAATCTGATTAGACACTTTTCTGGTATAACATTTTAAATACCTATTAGTCAGCTAGATCAGCTGATAAGAACCACATTCTTGTGGGTCCTTATATTTCTTGAGAAATATAACTCTATGGGTTTTACCCTAGGATGATGGCAAAGAGTTCTTGAATATAGGTTAGTTAAACAAGTCATGAAGCATTTTGGCAAAGCCTGTACAATTTCATAGAAACTTGATCAGGACCCGCTGCCTTGGCAGCTGCAAACTGAGAGATTTCCTTAGCTACCTCACAACAGGTTATCTGCGACTCAAGAGCCTCTTGCTGCAGAGTTGTTAACTCTTGCAGTTGGAGCGTTTTCAGATAGTGGTCAATAAGTCTTGTGAAGCCATGCAGTCTTCTACATACAGGTGAGAAGGGAACTAATTGATTTCTTCCCTTATATGTGATTGGCTGCAAACCACCACCACTGCAAAATTCTTAACATTCAAGATTGCATTCCTATTACTTTTATCTTTTACCTGGAATGACAGAAGATGCCCTATTTCCTCAGTATTCTTGACACAAATGTTCTGAGATACTGGTAGCTTCTGGTTAGCTCTGTCCCAAATCCTTATTTTCAGCAGCATTTGAAAGATTTCAAAGATTAAGGTGCTCATTATGACTTTGACAGTCTTCCTTGAAGACTGCCAAAGGCACGGGTGCCAGAAGACCGCCAGAAATCCAGCAGTAGTCGTGCTGGTGGGTGGAGGCGCTGGGACGATTCCACCACCAGCCCCGCCCCGTCAGAAGGACACTGCCCGCCGTATTATGCACGGCTTGGCAGTGTCCTGCTGGTGGGGCGCTGCCAGAGGTGGAAGCGCCCCTTCCCTTTGATTGTCCGACCCACCACACTCATAATGGGGCGGTCCTCACCACCAGCCTGTCGGCGGTGAAACCGCCACCTTTGCCCTGGCAGTCAGGAGACCGCCAAGGTCATAATGACCCCCTAAGTGTGTCATAAGAATATGATAGACTAACAAAGCTGAATGCATGATCTTTTTCTAATTGTAGAAGATTGAAACATAGGTGGGCCTTTATAATTCGTTTAGCTCTCCCCTATTGAGTGGCAAAGCTGAATCTTACCTGTAAGAGCTTTCACAATATCCTATACTATATCATATGCCTGTGATGCCAAGATTTATATTGATATTGATAACTTCTCTCAATAATTTCTCCATCAAGCTGATATTTAAGGTATCCAAAACCAATGTGCAATCATAAATCAAACAGGGCAGGAAAGACAGAATTTGGCCATCAGCTTGGCCATCGCACCACTGTATTACAAGCCTTGTTGGCCTATGGAGCAAAGAACGCCGTGGTTCCGCTGGGACCGCAGGCAGCACAGACTGCCGTTGTGATGAGGCAGGTCAAACAGGCTGGCAGAGCCAGTGTTTGTGCCGGACACATTATGATGTTGCACACAATGTGACCGTGGCGGTCCAACCACCACATCCAAGCAGGTGGAAAAAATGGAGATTATAAAGGGAGCAACTCACCTGCAGGCAGCATTACACGTCCTGTGCCACCATGGAGTCCATCACACACGTCCTGCAGCTGGTGCTGCTCATCGATGGAGCTCAAAATCAATGCTTTCATGGATGCAACCAACAGTAAGTACACACACCTATACCTGCCTGTGCCATTACACTCAACAACCGTTCGTCGCAAGGTCATCCTCATGGGTTGGGGTCACGGTACGGGCACCGAGTACTCTTGTCATTGTGTACACAGTCAAGTCATTCACAAAGAAGGACACATTCACAGCCATTAAACACCCCCTTTGGGCAGGTCACACATGCTGCACTGCCATACTACACAAAACCACATCTGCACATCTTAGGCACAGGGACAGTGAAGTGTACACAACATTGTGTTACACAACAGCAACACCACAGCAACATAATATCTACCAATACAACTGACACCCTCACATTGCACACATGCCATGGACTGTAATCAAATTCAATACACATATGTATGGTTGTGTCACAGAACACAAAAATCCTTCCCATTAAACATCCCCGTAATGGACCCACACATCACCCACATTGCAAGACAATGGAAGGACAATGGGATGCACAATAGTCAGACAGACAAATATTTAAAGTTCACCATGCAAACAATACCTGCACAATAGGGATGGGGGTATCAGGGGCACTCAGGGAAGGATGCTGCTCTGGGATACGATACATTACACTGCACACACCCCTAAAACAACATTTGCACAGGAACTGGCCCTAAATGTATCTCAGGGTCAAACAATACAAGAGCCAAGTGACAAGCCTATCTGCAGAATATGGAAGTGCAAGTCAAGAAGACAAATACAAATGCAACAGCATGGGGCATACACCTAGATGAATAAACTGCAATGTACACATAGCAAAATGGACACACGCACAGTCAAATGCAAAGGAAGCTAGCACAATTGAACACCCTCCATGTTTGCACAAAGAAAACTCAAGCTGCCACACATGAGACGAATCAACAGTCCATATCAAGGGGACAAGTCTAACGCTATACATGATGATATTGGACCACACAAGATGAAATACTTACCATACCAAACATGACACAATGCAATGACACCCCAATTGCATTACCACTCTTATATCCATACAGCTACCATCTACCCTTGTCCTGGATGACACCAGACTGCCCACAAAGCCAGATATTGCAGACAACAGCAAATGGATCAGCAAGCAAGTTGAAACACACACAAATGTAGGCAGACAACACAAATTGCTCAGGAACAACACAAAGGGTAGAAAAGCAATTGCAGCACAAATGCGTACCCAAAAAAACAACTACTGGAGTTTAATCAATGCAAAACGCATAAGGACAAAGGCCATTAGCCTGTCCAAGTTATGTCCATGCACACAGTTTGCCCACACTTCCAGGGTACCTCCACAGGAAAGGGCATCAAGGGGGCAGGTAGGCATTCCAGAGATAATCATGGGGGGGAGATGGGTGGGGTTGGGAGTAGTGGACTGTTTCTTAGGAGGTGTTGGCTTCTTCTAGGGGGAGAGGTGTGGGTGGTTGCAGTGGGCAGATGTAACAGGGGAGGACTTAGATGTGGAAGGGATGGGTTGGGATGGGTTGGGATGTGGGTGGGGCCTCTTGGGTTTGGAGGTAACAGGGTAAAGAGGAAGGTCAAAAAGGAAATTCTCCTTTGGAAGATGGGGATGGTAATCAGAAGGGGTTGGGGATTGGGAGGTTGAGGAAATAGTTGTCTGGTGTGTGGGTATAGATGACCTGGGTGTGTGCCTGTGTGAGGTATGCTTCTGTTTGAGTGGTGTCTGTTGCATGTGTGAGTGTGGGCATGTGCATGTCTTGGAGGGTTGGGAGGTGGAGATGCTGGGTGATGAGGGAGTGGTGGCTTTTTGTGTGTTGGGGGTGTCTGTGTGTATGGTAGATATGGTGGATGTCTGTGTGTCTGTTGGGGTGGTGTCTGTGGGTATGGTGGATGTGATGGATGTTTGTCTGTTGGGGTGTTGTCTGCAGGTATAGTGGGTGTGGTGGATGTGTTACTGGCTGGTGTTGCCTGTGGGTATGCTGGATGTGGTGACTGGCTCGATGGGGCTGGTGGGGGTGTCTGGGGAAGTAGTGGCTGGTGTTGTGTTTGTGTGTGTATGTTGAGTGCCTGCCCGCTGGTGTGTCTTGTGGTTTTTGGGTTATGTGTGTTGCTTGTGTGTGTTGAGGTTGGTGTGTGTGGATGTATATGTGTGCTTGGGATAGGTAGGGGAATGGGGGATTTGGATTGGGAGGAGGGAGGTGGAGGGGGATGCAATTGGGGTGACTGGCTGGCATCAATGAGGAGGCCGTACCCTGAAAAGCTCTTTGTACTCCAGACATGGCAAGATGAATGCCTTCCAGGAAAGCATTGGTGCACTAAAGTTGGCTGGCCAAACCCTGGATGGCATTACAACGGCAGTCTGACCAACAAAGATGTTCCTCAGGAGGTCAATAGCCTCCTCACTCAGGGCAGCAGGGGTAACAAGGGATGGAGCAGAGGAGACGCCCACCCTCCTGGGTGAGCGGACACAGCCCATTGGGTGAGGAGCAACAGGGAACATTGCAATAGAAATGGGGGTTGCAGACAAAGATGGTACAGGAGTAGGTCCCGATGGGTGTGCCACCAGTAGGGAGTGGCCACTGAAGGTTGAACCTGATGATGAGGATGTAGATCTGGTCTCCTGTGTGGCACTCACCCTCCAGGCCACTAGGTCCCTCCATGTCAGTGGTGTCTTGACTGGAGGTACCGTGGCCAGATGCTTCCCTACTCGGTTGTGTCCTGTCTCCTTCACTTGCCTGGGCTGATGCTACAAATACAAAGAGGAAAGGATTACCACATGTTTCTGATCAATGATGCATGCCAACAGTCAGGTTAAAAACCTTCCCCCATTATACATGTGCAGTGCACTTTGCTACATGATGCCACATCAATAGCCTGGAAATGCACATTGTGGTTAAAACATCTAGTCATATACTAATTGTCCCTAATTGCTACTGCATTTATACATGCCAAATGACATGCAATTTCAGTTGAGAGTATGTGTCAGCCAACAATCAATGGTGACACACTCCTGTCTGTGGCACCATGTGAAATGTACCCCATTGCCAAAGTTCTATTCCACACCCAGGTTGGCATGCACATATGTGTGGGGGAATAGAGGAATCATCCCATTAACACAGGTAGACCATGCATGAAACAGCAGTGTACACATTTTGTCGAAAGGGACACATGTTCAAATATAGCAACACAGAATGTTCGCAAAAGTGATGGCACACTAATCATATCAATGGACATTCCTCACTTACCAAGGGAAAGTACTGATCTGTAGCTGCACCCAAAGAACAATGTATGCTCTGTCACATGCTCTGTCACATGTATGTTGACCATCTTCACATTACAGAGAGTAGTGAGGCACCAGCACCAGTCAAATGCTTAAGACAAGTAGCCTCTGGGTGACAGATACCAATATACTCATTTGACCAGACACTTGGCTGACGACAGTGATCCATCCCTTCCTTTCCTTTGGCCTGTAACACTGAGGAGTAGTGGTCTGCTGCAAAGAATTTACATCCACTACAACAAACATTACTTGATTGACCAATGTACTTAGCCATGTGTTGTCCCTTGAGAGCAATTGTTTTGTGGATAGTACACAGTTGTGTCCTAGGACCCTGGGGCAATAGGCAAGGCACATCAGTATGCAGCACATTACATATCTACAAAAACAGTCACTCATCTCCTGTGTCACACATAACTCATACATAATTGTCAGGGGGAGATGTCAGAACTTAACACATTAACTTGGCAATGTGACAGGCAGGAATATACCCTGTACTCACCCCTTTGTGGCTGCTGTGCCCCCCCTCAAACGCCCATCAAGGTCTGGGTATGCCACTGCTAGGCTGTGGGACATTAGGGGGGTCATGGTCCAAACTGTGCCCCGTCCACGTTGGGAGGATAGCCCCAGTTGGACCTCTGCGAATTTCCAGGCCCAGCGTCTCTGGTCCTCCCACCTCTTGCGACAGTGGGTGCTTCTCCAGCTGTGGACCCCCAGGCTCCGCACCTTGCGGCCGATGGCTCTCCATATCTCCTTTTTCTGATGGGTGTTTACCTGCATGGATGCAAGAGACCAATCAAGAGATTACAATCACAAGTTTTATCACAAATGGTTGAGTCACTCACATGACAGAAATGCAAAGCTAGAAATTTGTAAAGTGTCATACAAGCCAATAAGTACAGGGACATGACTACAAACATTTGTATCTGTCTGCAGACTAACCCAGTACCCTGCCCAAGGCCTACCAAGACTAAGCAGCCTACTCACATCAGGTAGCCCATGCTCCAGCAAAATGTACTGTGATGTGACCACAATGAAACACTGCACACACATGTGGCATCTGAATGGTAAACTCCTTAGGCCTGAATGGGCCAACGCATTCACTCTCTGTGAGATTGACTCACAGCATAGAGTCCCTACAGGCAACTTCCACAGTACAGACTTCACCATTAGACTTGAGTGACAATGAAGGGGCTAGCATGGTGGGTACAGAAAGTGTATTCCTTGTGCATGTACGGACATGTGGCCTAACAAATGCAGACTCATGCGACTTCAGGGGGTGGATTCTGTGGTATGTACCTGTACCCCAGAACCCTCCTTTAGACATTTGTGTATATCCTACAAAGATGGCATCCAACATACAATAGTATGCAATGTGCAGTTTCTGCTATGTGACCAAGCTACTGACTCCCATATCATGGCCTCCCAAGAATCAACACATTGTCTGAACTGTAGGACTGTCATTAGTGCAATACACCTATACAGGACAAATATGACTTATGTGAAAGTGATAACAGAGCTGTGGGAGTAAGGGACCTATCATGAGTCAAAAACACACATTGACAATGATACTATGATGCTAAATGCACATATGGACTACTTCTGGGATGTACCTTAGTACCCATTCTTAATCTAGTCAATGCACTGAGGCATTCAGGGCATGTTTTGCCACTAGGGCATCATATTGTCCACATGCCAGGATCTGCTGGTGTTGCACAGCCACAGTGACTCTCCTACAGCCTGGAGTAGGTCCCATAAGGGGAGATACAACTGACAGGCCCTGATCTCTGCAGGATGAGCAGACAGAACCTACATGTTATTCACATTTCCATCACTTCCATGCATGACAGTACATCATGTGGCCATCAACAATTTGGCATGTAGCAACATGAAGGTCAGAGTGAGTCAGGAAAAGGGTTCTAGACAACAGTTTTTCAAGGCCAGATGTGGATTGAAAGATCTGTGATACTAGTTGAAAGATCTGTGATATTACACACGTTGTTCAGACGATCCCCAAATGTCTCATACAAGATGCATTCACAGCTCATGCTGTCATGCACATACATGTTGTCCAACATTTACAACAATCTTGAAGAAAGAGAAGTCATTGGATGGCAGTAGTCTCCTTACCTAGTTATGTGCATCTAACACAAGGAAGATAGAGGACCCAAAAACCCCACACAACACAATGTGACTGAACATAACATATAGCACTGGCCACCAATACCTGCACAATATACATCCCATTGATGCCGCACAGCCTGCAACAACAGGCACACAGGAAGTCTAACTGGCACACAGGGATACATTGTAGCCTGTGAGGAGGGAAAGGATGGTGTTGAACAGAGTCAATTGCGACAATTGTACCTGCTCCTCTGGTGAGCCATTGAGCTGTCCATACAGAGAAAGGACCTCATTACCAAGCCTCTCCAGCTCCTCTGGAGAGAAGGCAGGGGCCCTATCACCTTCTGGACGTGGGATGATTGCTCCCAGAGGTGGCACATTGCAGCTCACGTAGTGACGGTGTTGCTGGCAGTAGTGTTAGGAGTCAAGTGAGTAAGGGCCAGATGTAGCGAACGTTTTGCGAGTCACAAAACGCGTATCCCAATGCAGAAATGCATTTTGCGAGTCGTTACCGACTCGCAAAATGCATTTCAGACTCGCAAATAGGAAGGGGTGTTCCCTTCCTATTTGCGAGTCGCATTGGGATGCAATACCATTTGCGACTTCAAGTGGATGGTAACCCAATCGCAAATTGGAAGGGTTGTGACTGGACCCCCAAATATTTTTTCAGGGCAGGGAGTGGTCCAAGGGACCGAAACTTATTTAAAAGCAGGTCGCTAACATGGAGGTCTGCTGACGTCAGCAGGCCTCCATGTTAGCGAGTGCCTATACTCGCAATGGGGCCGCAATTTGCGACCCACCTCATGAATATTCATGAGGTGGGTCATTGCGACCACATTGCGAGTTGCATTCGGTGTCTGAGACACCGTACTGCATAGCAATTTGCGACTTGCAAATTGCGAGTCGCAGGGACTCGCAATTTGCAAGTCGCAAATTGCTTTTTTCCTACATCTGGCCCTAAATGTGCACAACATGGCGGTCATGTCTGCCACATACGTGGTCATCACCACTGGTGGACACAGCCATTGGGCCGCGACCACCACAGGCAACAATGTTAGCCTATAGCTGTGTCCGCTGTAGTTGGAATCGCCTGCCACCCAGAGGACTTCCACTGGCGGTCACAGAGCTGTTCCTAATGTCCAGTAGAGTAGGTCAGGTGTCTGACATTTTGGCAGCCTGAAATACTGCATTTGGCTTTGTAAACGGCGTTACACCTTCAATAGATGGGTTGTAACATCACAAACATCCTTGTTCTGTCTTGTCATGTAGGTCCTTCTACAGTGTATTGAAGGGCACAAATGGCATTTGACGGTGGTGCACAATCCACCATCACTGACGGTCTTTTTCGCGGTCGGAAATACAGTCACATTTTTTACGGAGCAATTGTGTAGCACATCTTTGAGTTGTGTTCAAATCCATGTTGTGGACACATGTGTTGACAACCATGGGTGTCACCTGTGACCCTTGTGTATTTGCCAGCTGTGATGTGTACTGGGTGTCACGTCTATCCAGTCAGAAATGCTTTGCTCTGAACACACTGACTAATGTTACAAATCATATCTTGTCACACATTAGTACCCTGGGAGAAAGAGTATGCAACAACCTCCTGGCTACCGTCCACTGCCAGACCTTCAGCCCATGGAGCAATGTGATATAATTATGTTATACCACCTGGACAGGCAAAGAATAGTGGATATATGCCGTCTGTTGGATCCAGATCTGATGTCAGCTATTAGTTTTTCAACCTGCATACCACCCATTGTACGTCATGTTTGTACTGCACATCCTGGCCATAGGGTCCTTCCAACATACAGTGGCCCTATTTGTTGGTATGTCCTAACCTATTTTCATTCTGGTGTTTAAGGATTTCCTCTCAGCAATTTTGAAACACATTGACAGCTATATCAGGTTCTCCCGATTTGAGGATTTAGCCAATGTGAAAGCTGACTTTTATGGTTTTGCCCAACTCCCACATTTGGTGAGGGCCATTGATGGCACACATGTTGGCTTGATGCCACTGCAGGCCACTCTGCAAGTCTATCACTACAGAAAGAACTTTCATTCCATCAACATGCAAGTTGTCTGTTTGGCAGATCTCTACATCTCACATGTGTGTGCCCATTATCCAGGATCAGCCCATGATTCCCTCACAATGCGGAATTGCACCATACCCCAGCTAATTTCCGAAGTGCACCCAGAGAGGACCTGGCTGGTTGGTAAGTCACGTCTGTCCTGATTGTGGGTGTGCAGTGTCAGGTGCTACAATCATGAACTGAGGAATCCAACAACACCAGGGGAAGTCCACTTCAGTGAGGCCCATGGAAGAACATGGCAGCCACTGGATCAGGATTTTGGCCACATTTAGGTATCTGAATAGGACTGGTGGAGCCCTCCTCTACTCACCGTGGAAGTGTGTCAGATCTCTGTGTCATGCTGCATGCTCCACAACATCACACTGCAGAGGAATATCCCACACAGCACAGAGGAGGGGGAGCCTGCAGTGCCACCGGGTGAAACTCCTGAAATGCCAAGTGAGGATGACACTGGTGAACAGGAAGGAGCTGACTTGCGAGAAGATCTCATCCACACCTACTTCTCATGAGTGTAAGTATGTCATGTGATGTCATGACTGTGACTGTACAATGAACTGTAGATGTGAGAATGTGTGGAGCTGAGTGTTTTGAAAACAGCTAGAGAGTTGATACTCTGCAATATTCAGCCAAAAGCTGCTTGATAAGATAGCTTTTGACACATCCCCACCTTGATGATCATTTTATTTGAGGTACTTCTAGCCTTTTTCCTTAATACCTTTGATGCCAAGTTGGTAGTTGTAGTGCTATATTTAGGCCGTTCAGATGCACTTGTCTGATCATTGTCAACTATGACTTTCTGTTTCATATTCTAATCCTGAAAATGTCGTAGGACCCCCAGACTGAAATACATCAGAGAGTAGTCACCTGATGATTCTTGTATTTCTTGAGTACCTTGAGGGAGCATTATGCTAGCTAATACTGGTTGTGTTGGGGCAATAAATGGAGGAGACTATTAGTTGAGTATCCTTCATGTGTTCTGAACTCTCTGAGTTAGACCAAGGGCTAGGAACTACTTCATGTATTTCCTGTGTGGTAGTGCAACTTGGCCCAATGCGAAGAGAAGCACACTCATCATGCTGTACAGAATTAAAAGGCCAGTGGCTACTATGAATGCTGGTAGAAGATATAGAAGAAGAAATTACCTCAGGACCGGGACCAAGGCCTCATGGCATGAGGGGGGATTTTGGCAGCAGGTTTGTTCGCGTGTTCTTCTTTTTATTTGAGGCTACCGTCTCAATTGAGTTCGCACCTGCTTTGGAAAGAGAAATTCTTTAAAGGTTTTCTGGGCAAGAGCAGCCTCATCGATATCGTTTGAGGGAGGGGCAACTTTGAACAAGTGCAGGCTATACCATTTGGGCAGATGCCTCTGCTCCTTCATCAGCTCTCCTGTCAGCTCACCTGTCCACTGCTTATACTCTAAACCAGCAGCGGCAGCTGCAAATCTTTTACCAAAAAACTATAATAAACAGCGTTTATCATCATTTTTCAGTAAAAGGGCAAGGCCATGGGATGACGAGCAGAGAAGGGGAGTGCACAGCACTCCCCCTCAGAGTGAATGTGTGTTTGGCCGGTCGTCTCAGGCCGGCCAAACGCACATGCGCAGTGGGCTCTCTCCAGCCTGGCAACAAAGTTGCTAGGCTAGAGACAGCCTCCCAGCCAATCCTGGGCACTCCCAGTCAATCCTGACCCTACTTTGAGCAGTGTTAGGACTGGCCGCAGGGCAGACTGGGAGCCTGTGCCTGCAGCGAGGAGACGGAGGAGGGGAGCAGCGCGTGGCATTCAGGTAAGTGTCCCTCCTGCGTCTTACTGCCCGCCCCCTTCTGCTTGCCACGAGCTGCGTCTGGTTATTTTTTCAAAATTCAAAGACAAATTAACTTTGATAATTAGTTATTAAGGATACTGTTCTCCTTTCATAAATACATACTAGAGTATCATTTGCTCAATTAGTTTGGAGCCACTTCTGACTTTTTTCAGTAGTAGTTTTAGTGTGTTTCCAACGGGGGATGACTACACAACATAGTTGGCGATACCCACAAACTTATGAGTTTGTGGTCATTCTGTATAGTTTGCCACTTCATGCTCCCTGTAGTTTCTTTTCACCTGCCCCATCACAAAAATGAATATAGCAGAGTATCTGCCAAACTTGAGGATTTGCCATCATATCAATTGCATTTCCAGGGATCCACATTCTCTGAATCACTATCTTGGAATGCATATCAGGTTATTTGCACCTAAAATGAACTTAGTCGGGAAGCAGTGCAGTGAATTGTGCCCTATGATATTAATCTAAATTTTAACTACAAATATTAAAAGGGGAAACTTCTAATAGTCTTAAAAATATGGCAAGAGGGATCAATGAGATAAAGACTGTCCCCTGACGTCTGCTGAGGAATGTAGGTCGCAAATTGTATTCCTGACTGGACCATCTCAGTAGAGAAAATGTTTATTTTGCAACAGTAACCCTTTCACAGTGCTCAGTAATGGCAAAAACGGTTGTCTTAAATGTGCTTGTCATTCATAAAGATATTTAAACACTCGTGGGCCAACGGGCTGAATAGTCTGTTGATTTATTGCACAAAGCAAACTTGAAATAGGAAAAGAAGAAAGATTCACAAAATAAGATGGTTCTATGAGTTGATGGTACAGATTTTCTAGAAAGGTTAAGTTGCAGCACCAAAAAAGAAAAGGAGATATTTAGTAGGGCTGTGCAAAATCGCCTCATTGTTTCCACGGAAGACGATTTCTGCCTAAGCCAGTCTCCTTCTGGTATCTTGTTAGACTTTTTACCATGAGTTGTGCACTCATGTAAAACAAAATATCTGGTAATGTGAAATTTCGAGAATTTCCACAAAGTTGGTGTCTCTCAAAACCTGGAAATTTCACCAATGCAGTTAAACTTCCATTTAGGCCTAATGCTTACTGATATTTGATTCCGTTATTTTACTTAATAAAAATTAATGACTGCTTTCTGTCTTGTTAACGTTCATTGTGCTTGCATGACCTTTCCAGTCTGTTACAGACAGTTTTACTTATTTGGACACCTCAAGCCATCAAGTCTTCAAAAACGTGGGGCGTGGTTAAGATGGCGGCCGGAGCAGACACTTAGTTTGAGCTCTGCTCACGGCCCACCACTGATTTGCACAGATCTTCGTCCCTGAGGTCGCCTGGACGCTCGCCTCGGAGGCGCAGAGCCCCCGGGAGTCACCAGCAGCTACCGCTGTCGCTCCCGACGCACAGGGAGACCCGTGTGAGGAGTTTCGAGCCCTCGCTGGGCCCAAGTGTCGGACGCGGGCAGGGCGGCCTTCCCCCTCGCTGGAGACCGCGGAGTCCACTGGAGAGGAGATCGCCGGGCCCCTAGACAACCTGCAGCTGGAGGTAAAGGAGTGAGGCTGGGCTGCTGCCGGGGCAGGTTCTGACCCCCGGGGGACTCGCAGGGGTTGGAGGCTGACCTCGCGTGCCGGCGCTGCGGAGCCCGCGCAAGTGAATGAGGTCGGATCGCCCGACCGAACAGAGGAGCAGAGGAGTAGATGGGCAGCCTCGCTAAAGGAACACCCTGCTGGTGCTTCCCCCCCGGATAATTAAACACCCAAAGCGACTGCAAGAAGCAGGTAAAATCGAGTCTGGCACCGGGGGAAATCAGCAGAGCTGACAGGATCAACCGCGGAGAAACAAAGCAAGCAAGAACACCCCCCAAGTAAGCCAAATGGGACCCACTGTTTGATGGCCAAAGGGGGCTGAGATCTCTCCTCTACCCCTCCTCCTTGTTCTACCTGTAACCCGTTGAACATGGCCCCACCGGAAGAGATCTTGATTCCACCCTTGTCCCCCTCCAGTACCTCGATCAAACACCAGTGGACAGGACTGGGTGGCCCAGTGACACCAGCTCTTGAGCGAGCAGTTAGCCCCGGACTGCACAGTGGCACGAAGGGACGCTGGATAAGCTGCAGATCGGCCTAAGAGCTAATAAACCTAAAACACAACAGGCATAGCAGTCCCCCGACCATTGCTGCCTAATAATGCTGGAATAATCGCCCCCAATCTTTTCAATGGGGCAACGGTGCTAGCGACTGGCACATGGGAAGCCCCAGCGGGGCGTGAGAGGAGAGGAGGACAGGCACCGCAGGAACGGGTCGGGACGAAAACACTCGGGAGGGTCCTGCGCCCCGGGAAGCTGGCGATTGATCCAGCAGTCAAGGCAGATACGTCACGGGCAATTATGGTTAAACCAAAGCCACTGAGGGCACACACCAACGCAGGGACTGAGACCCCTCCCTCTGAGGGGGAACCGGGATTTCAAGCTGGCACTCTATACAGGATGTCCGAAACCTTGGCCACTCATTCAGCGCAATTCTACAAAGTGCTGCAGGCGGTACTGGGCACTAAGACCTCATTAGAAGGGAAAATAGACTCGGTGGTGCTGGAAGTTAATCTACTCCGTGCGGATCACTGAAAATTGGCGGACAGAGTCACCATCACTGAATCGACACTAGAAACGACTCAACCTGATATATCTGAAATGAAAGCTCAAATCAGACAAATGGAAACTGAAATAACGCTACTACAACGCAGAGCTGAGGATGCAGACGGTCGATCACGCAGGAACAATGTCAGGTTCCCAGGTATTCTGGAACGAGCGGAGCTTCCCAACGCTGAACTCTTTCTGTAGCGATGGCTAAAGGACACAGGGGCTGATTCCGACCCCAGCGGTCAAGGACCGCCGGGGCCGGGGATGCGGGAGCACCGCCAACAGGCTGCCGGTGCCCCGCCGGGCATTCTGACCGCGGCGGTTTGGCCGCAGTCAGACAAGGAAAACCAGCGGTCTCCCGCCGGTTTTCCGCTGCCCTTGGAATCCCCCATGGCAGCGCAGCTTGCTGCGTCGCCATGGGGGATTCTGACACCCCCTACCGCCATCCTGTTCCTGGCGGTTCGCCCGCCAGGAACAGGATGGAGGTAGGGGGTGCCGCGGGGCCCCTGGGGGCCCCTGCAGTGCCCATGCCAATGGCATGGGC
Source organism: Pleurodeles waltl (assembly GCF_031143425.1). Taxonomy (NCBI): domain Eukaryota; kingdom Metazoa; phylum Chordata; class Amphibia; order Caudata; family Salamandridae; genus Pleurodeles; species Pleurodeles waltl. The sequence continues at coordinate 596,692,473 of NC_090442.1, read as the reverse complement.
ACTGCAGGGGCCCCCGTAAGAGGGCCCCACTGTGTATTTCAGTGTCTGCAATGCAGACACTGAAATACGCGACGGGTGCAAACTGCACCCGTAGCACATACCCACTCCGCCGGCTCCATTCGGAGCCGGCTTCCTCGTGGGGAGGGGTTTCCCGCTGGGCTGGCGGGCGGCCTTCTGGCGGTCGCCCGCCAGCCCAGCGGGAAAGTCAGAATGGCCTCCGCGGTCTTTCGACCGCGGAGCGGCCATATGGCGGCTCCCTCCACGCGGGCGGCTCCCGCCGCCCGCGGGGGTCAAAATGACCCCCACAGTGTTACTCCAAAGCGTATCACTGATGCTGGTAGTAGAACTAACTCATCGGATCCCGGGTGGACCGCCCCGGCCAGGTGCTCCGCCTTGACCGCTGATTGCAAGATTCCTAAATTATCGTGACAGAGATCAAGTTTTACAAGGCTTCTGGACTCAGTGTCCCGTCTGCATGGAGAACACTGAGATAACAACATATCCAGATTACACAGTGGAAGTCAAGCGTGCCACTTTTGCCAAAGTGAAACAGGTGCTTCGAGACAAGAACATCACTTACTCCCTCTTGTTCCCGGCCCGATTGAGAGTGATAGACGGAGATGGAACCCTCTTTTTCCCGTCAGCGGAGGATGTATGGATATGGTTACACGCCAAGGGCCTAGTGGACCCAGTAGAGGAGGCCGATGGAATTGGGGAATGGCTGGAACAACGTCCTCGTCGGAAGAAAAAAATAAACACCGGGATCAAAGTTATAGGCCGCGGACGCACAGGCACAACCCTTAAAAGAGGCAAATATGTTCGCGACAGCGCAAGCACTATCCAGAAATGAAATCAGCGACACAGATATGGATTCTTCACAAGGCCGCCTAAGCCCCCCCTCGTCACCACTTATATTCGGCCCCGCCCTGACACCACGCACGGCTGATGACATTTGAAACAATGCATGTAGACTCGGAAACACTGAAACCTCGAGCCCTCAGCAACATAAAGGAACACCAAGAGACATAAATGGCTCCGAAAAGACTAGCGCTGAGGCGGATGCCTGAGAACAGCGATTAGAATATGCTACACCTCCCTGGCCGGGATGAAGCCAGACCAGGACCCGGAAATGGAAACTGGACCAGTTCTCACTCTAGGGAGCCGGGCGCGGCCGGGAGGCCGGGCGACCGAGACTATCAGGGAAACATGATTATCCGTATGGGCCACGATCACTCGTCGACCCAGATTTTCCCCGACACCCATATGGGTTACCGAATGGACCTCGACTGGAGTAACGTACTTGTTGGCACTGGTTGTGCTACACAGTTTATTGTTGTTTTGGTTATTGTAAGTTTTATCACACCCTTACGCCTTTTTCTACACACGCCATATCTTTCATGCTCAGAGGGGGCTGGGGGGATGAGGGGGGTTCTTGCCTGACAGGGGATGTTACGGCGCAAAGTAAATTTAATACCATGGCTATATATAATATTTTAACTTAGAATGTGAGAGGAATGGCTAATACCTCCAAATGCTTCTTCTCCCCGGTGCACCAACTTCACACTCGGATAGATTTGCTACTATGCTCAAGCAAACGTACGCAGTTCTTGGACAGGGCATCATACCTGGCTAAAACTATATCAGACCACTGCCCGCTAGTTGCTGCAGTACGATGGGGCAGGTTGATTACACGCACCCCTACCTGGCGTTTGCAGCCTTCCCTGCTACCCCCCTTCCGAGCCGAGTTGGCAGAAGGAATAGACTCATAGTTTAAAATAAACGCAAAGTCGGCATCATCGCGGGCAGTTGAGTGGGATGGACACAAGGTGGTAGTATGAGGTTTGTGTATGTTGCGTCTGGCGGAGTCCGACGCACGTTGATTGCGGAGCTGCACAGTATTGAAAAGAAGCTGCGAGAGGCGGAGAGGAGGGTGGAGACGGGCGGGGGAGACATGAGGGATATGACTCGACTAAAAAAACAATGGGTTGAGACTGATGCGCTTGAGGAAATTTGACTACCGACATTATGCGGCGCGAATGCATGCAGAGGGGGACCGCTCTAGCAGATTATTGTCCTGGCTGGTGAAAGGCAAACAACAACACTCCACCATAAACACCATCTGCTTAGATGCGGGAAACATAGTCAATACACAGCTGGAGATAAATGAGGCCTTTAGACAATACTATGCCACTCTGTACAAGGCGGCCCCCCCCCGCCCGAGGAAAAGATGAGGGAATTTTACCAGACATCCCAATTAACTTGTTTGATGGAAACACAATTTTACGAATTGGAGAAACACATAGCAATGGACGAGATCCAGGAAGCCCTGAAACAAATGGCCCATAATAAAGCCCCGGGGGGGGGCGGTTTCCCTGCAGAGTATTATCAAATTTTCTCAACACAGACGGTAACACCATATCTGGAAATGCTGCAAGAGGCATATGAACGGGGTCGCCTCCCAGAATCACAATGGGAAGCAATCATAGTGGTCCTCCACAAAAAAGGTCGCGACCCTCTAGATGTCCAGTCCTATCGGCCCCTGTCTCTGTTAAATTCTGACTGCAAATTGTTGGGGAAGGTGTTAGCAAATTGTCTCCTTCCACTGATGCCGATATTAGTTCACCCGGATCAATCCAGTTTCATACCCAGCCACAGCACCTTTACTAATATCAGATGCCTTTTAAGGCTTATAGCTGAGACCCCAGAATTAGACCACTCATGAACGTCGGTTTCACTAGATGTAGAAAAAGCATTTGACACGCTGGGCTGGCCATACTTGATGGAAGCCCTAAAATACATGGGATTCGGAAATACAGTTATGCGATGGGTAGCAGCTCTATATGCAGACGCGAAAGCAAGAGTGAAGACAGGCGGGATTATATCCGAGGGGTTCGCGATAGGCAGAGGCACCAGGCAAGGTTGCCCCCTATCACTGCTCCTGTTCGCACTGGCAATTGAACCACTTGCAGCGCAATTTCGATTTGCGGCTCCGCTCTGGGGTATTCTTGGCGGAAGTGAACACAAAATAATTTCCCTATATGCGGATGACGCACTAATTTACTTACGCAATCAATCTGAATCCCTACTGGACTTACTACGACTACTAGATACATTTGGGGACATATCTGGCCTATGAGTAAATTGGTCGAAATCATGTCTGTTTCTGATGCAACTGATTCCGAACCCCCAGAGAGAAACATTCTCCACGCACAACTTACAATGGTGCCACACCACCTTCAAATATTTAGGGGTGCAAATATACCACAACTAACTGGATCTCAGAGAGAGGAATTTAGACCGGACGATTAGATCTATAAGAAGCTCGATGCCCTTCTGGTGTTCACTTCCACTCTCACCCTTGGGGAGAGTAGCAATAGCTAAAATTATCATATTACCCCGGGTCTTGTATTCTTTCTCGGCCTTGCCACTAAAGCTCCCCAGGAATTACTTTGCGCCCCTATCCAGCCTGCTGACGTACTTGATATGGAGCGGGGGACGCCGCCGAGTGGCTCTAGCCAAGACTTATATGCCACTGGAAAGAGGGGGAATGGGTGTGCCGCAGTTTGAATTGTACTATGCAGCGGCACAGATACACTGGATTATGGACTGGATGTGTAATCCAAACGGTTCGGAGGGACAAGTGGTAAACACCTTGCTGGGACAATCGGACGTATTGAGTTGGCTCATCGGGCGAGAAAATCCACCGTCCCACAGCAACACCCTGATGGGAGTGGCAGAATGGGTGTGACGCTGATATGTGATGACGAAGGGACAGACCCCGCCGTACTCGCCCAGAATCCCATTGCTCGCCACCCCTGGAACAAACAGAATAAAAGGGCAGGTTAAATTAACCGCCTGGGTCGCAAAGGGTGTGCAAACAATTGGAGTTATATTTGGGGAGGGTCACCTCCTACCATATGAGACACCGGCAAAAACAAGGTGGGAGACGACCTTGCTTTTACCTTTACCCACACAAACTTGGAACACAGCACTCGCAACTACACAAGAAGTGTCACGAAATGCCCGTTTTCGATACACTCAATTCAATTACCTACACCAGTCATATCTTACTCCAGCTAGGATAAAGAGTATGTTCCCACAATCTACCCCAGATTGCCCGAGATGCGGGACCCCGGAGGCCGACTTTCTACATATGACATGGAGTTGTCCACCGGTACTCCGCATATGGCAGGATGTAACGGCGCAGACGGCTACCTGGTCGGGATTACCCTTACTCCCAACTCCGGAATCCTGCCTATTAGGGGTGCGCCCACAACGAGGGAAGGATAAACAGAAACATTGGTGCACCGACCTTGCGTTTGTCTTACTCAAACGCTTAATAGCGATACAGTGGAAATCGCCCAGCGCCCCAGACATGCGCTGATGGACATCAGAGATGTTGCATTGGGCTAGGGCAGAGGCACAGGTACTGCACACACTGCGCGACAGCGGGGTGGAGATCAAGGGGGTGGACATATGGGATTCCCTCATAGAGAAGTTGGAACAAAAAGATGACACCCCGTCTCCCTGAACCGATGCTATCTCATTAGTATGTATGTCTTCATCCCACCCTCCCTCTTATCTTTGGGGTCTCCTCGCGATGAGCAGCCAGTACCCTCCTTCCCTTTCTCTCTTCCCCTCCCTCCCTCCCCCCCAAACCCCCCTTGCTCCTCCCCAACCCCTCCCTTCTTGACACTCCCCTCCACACTATTGGACACGTGTTGGGACCACCGTCAAGCAACTATTCTTTTAAATGGGGTTTCACTGTTATTCTTTTTCTTTTGAATGTTGATTGAGAGATCTGTTGATGCATTATGTAGACAGAAATGTCCTAGATGTCAGCTGACTTAGCATAATAATTTGTTGTTATGTTTACTCCACTGTAAAGCATTTGACAAAATCAATAAACAGATAAAAAAAAAAAGTCTTCAAAAACGTGCAGTAAAATATATGGAGTGAGAGAGCACTTTGGGTCAGCCCCCTACAGCAATAAATAGGTTTTCATGTGGCTTTAATGGAATGCTATTTCTTGAATGGACTGTCCCTTAAGTCCTTGACCTTTCATGGATTATTGCACTGGCCCATTTGCTTTTCGATTAGCTTTTGGTGATAGGCTTAAGCGGTCGTTTCGTTAGACTAGGGCCAGTGTGTGCTCTCTGATGTATTTACTTTGCTGACACAGCAACATTCTAATATCTAGTTTATGGGTTTTTTCTCTTGAAAGTGCTGTTTGGATGTCATCACCTTTATCAAGGCGCAGTGCTATTCACTATTCTCTCTTGCACGTTCATTTGCTGCACTTTGCTATTATGATAGCACATTTTTGGATTTATAACTTTATATGTTCAGCAACTGCAGACATGCATGCAGAGAAGCGTTCTTAAAGATTCAATAAAAATACTAGCCCTTTAGTATAAAGTATCTATTAAGCAGTATTTGCACTGTTTGCCATTTATGTTCACAACTTACAATGCAAAGTTAATTGTTTGACCCATTTTCATAATACTTCTCTGTGAGGCTATGGGGGTCATTACAACATTGGCGGTAAAAGCTGCTTACCGCCGTGCAGAAGACCCCCAATACACCGCCGCGGCTGCGGAATTCCGCCACAGCTATTGTGACCCACATCTCGGAATCCGCCAAAATTCAGACACTCACACAAGTCCGCCACACCAAAGGTCAGTGATAAACTGGCAAAAACTAAACCTCCACCGTCACGCCAACAGAAACACGCCCATGCTATTACAACCCACGAATCCACTTGGCGGTCTTTCAACCGCGGTATTCCATTGGCGGTACACACCGCCGCGCTCAAAATACACACACATCTCCAAAACACCGCCACATTGGACAATTCCAAATACACACACCTGATACACATACACACACCACTCCCACACAATCAATACTATATAAAACACACACCCACATCACCCACAAACCCATACGACAAAAAAATAAAGACGAAGGCGAGAGAGAGAGCACAGCATCTACAACCCCACCATACAGAGGCACACAACACCATTACCCGCACAACATCCACGCACAAAACACCACACACCACTACACATCACCACAGTCATCACCACATACACCACCCCACACATCACCTACACCACCCCATGGCACGACGAAGACACCCCAGGTTTTCCGGGGAGGAGTTCAGGGTCATGGTGGAGGAAATCGTACAGGTAGAGCCACAGCTATTTGGATCACAGGTGCAGCACACCTCCATTGCAAGGAAGATGGAGCTATGGCGAAGAATAGTCAACAGGGTCAACGCAGTGGGACAGCACCCAAGAAATCGGGAGGACATCAGGAAGAGGTGGAACGACCTACGGGGGAAGGTGCGTTCCGTGGTCTCCAGGCACAACATTGCGGTTCAGCGGACTGGCGGCGGACCCACACCTCCTCCCCCACAACTAACAACATGGGAGGAGCAGGTCTTGACCATTATGCATCCAGAGGGCCTCGGAGGAGTCGGTGGAGGAATGGACACTGGTAAGTCAAATCTTAACTATCCTATCCCCCACCCTACCTGCATGCTATCACACACCCCCACCCTCACCCCCTCCCCTATCACTCCAACTCCTCACTAATGTACTAATACCACAAACCACCCATCCCAACACCAAGCCCTGCATGACACAACAAAGCATGGACAACCATCACTAAAGCATGCCCACTGCACATACCCATAACACCCCCTAACCATAATCACGCAAGCCCCCACACAGGAATGCTAGCACTGGGGTACACGGTCACCCACCCATTGCACACCATGACACACACAGATGCAATAATCATGCTTTTACACCCCTGCAGGACCACTACCTAACGTCACCAGACAGGAGGGTCCAGACATCTCTACCCCACCCACAGAAGAGGCCCACAGTGATGACAGCAGCTCTGGCCAACTGGATCCAGATGACCAGCCCGGACCATAGTGGGCCTCGGGACAGTCGGTTTCCCTCGCACAGGCACAGCCCAACACTGACCTTCCACCCTCTGGAAACACCAGTACAGCACCTACCCAGCGGGCCGATACCTCAGTCCCCAAGACACGTCAATCAGCTGTGTGTCCACCACTACAGGGAACCCAGGATAACCCACCACCCCAACAACAACAGGGACCTGGGGGCAGTGGTAGTGGGCACATGGTCCAGGGGACGGAGGCACAGGAACACAGGGGAACTGAGAGGGCTGCTGTGCGACAGGGGGTGGACAGGCCAAGGGAACCCACTCTCCACGAGGCCCTCTCCTCCATCATGGGAGCATACCACCACTCCCAGGAGACGATGGCTACGGTCCTGGCCAAGTTTCAGGAGACCCAGCGCCTGCAGGAGGAACAGTATTTGGGGTTCAGGGAGGAACTCAGAACCATCAGCTCCGCCCTGGGCACCATCGTAGGGGTGCTGAAGGACATACAGAACACCATGAGGGATACCGTGGCACTCCAAGGGGCCCCTGACACTAGCCTGGATGATGAACTGCCCACCACCTCCGCCGGCACTAGTGGACAGGACGCCCCGCCACAGGACCACCACATCAGCACCCCACCCCCTGCAGACGGAGAACCACCCCACAAGCGGTCCCTGAGATCCAGGAACAGAACAGAGCACGATGGCAAGACCCCGCCAAGAAATGAGACCATCCTGATTGTCATCCCACTGTCCCACTTTGTAACCCTGTCCATATTGGAATTGCCCCAGCTCCACTTCCTATGCCCATATGGGAATGCACCTGTGAGACTAATAGACTGGACTCTGCCATGGACATTCCTCCACCATCACCCATCACCATTTTACCACCCCCTCCAATAATTAGCACTTCAATAAACACCCTTGAAGCACAAAACAATCTGGAGTCAGTCAGTGATTTTGAAAATGTGTATTAGCTATGACAATGACGAAATCTGTTAGAAAATGTAATGTCAACATACCTATGTCACACATCACAAGTCCATGAAGGATTTAAGCAGATGACACACGTTGGTTACCACACCTGTGAAACCATAATGGAAATGTACAACTCAGTTACCAAATACTGCTTGAAATTGACAGACAGGATAGAGGTAGAAGTGTGAAAGTACTTGTACTAGGCAAGAAAGTGTTCTCACCTGTGTGTCACTGGAAATATTGCTGTATGACTGAGTCCCTGTTGTCAATGTCTTCTTCCTCTGCTTCCTCCTCATCACTGTCCACAGGGTCCACAGCTGCCACAACACCGTCATCTGGACCATCCTCCTGCAGAAAAGGCACCTGACATCGCAAAGCAAGATTGTGAAGCATAGAGCAGGCGATGATGATCTGGCACACCTTCCTTGGTGAGTAGAATAGGGATCCACCTGTCATATGGAGGCACCTAAACCTGGCCTTCAGGAGGCCGAAGGTGCGTTCGATCACCCTCCTAGTCCACCCCTGGGCCTCATTGTAGCATTCCTCTGCCCTGGTCCTGGGATTCCTCACTGGGGTCAATAGCCAAGACAGGTTGGGGTAACCAGAGTCCCCTAATAGCCACACCCGGTGCCTCTGGAGTTGACCCATCACATAAGGGATGCTGCTATTCCGCAGGATGTAGGCGTCATGCACTGAGCCAGGGAATATAGCATTTACCTGGGAGATGTACTGGTCTGCCAAACATACCATCTGTACATTCATTGAATGGTAACTCTTCCGGTTCTTGTACACCTGTTCACTCCTGTGGGGGGGGACCAGAGCTACATGGGTCCCATAAATGGCACCTATTATGTTAGGGATATGTCCCAGGGCATAGAAGTCACCTTTAACAGTAGCCAAATCCTCCACCTGAGGGAAAACGATGTAGCTCCTCATTTGTTTCAGCAGGGCGGACAACACTCTGGACAACATGTTGGAAAGCATAGGCTGGGACATCCCTGATGCCATGGCCACTGTTATTTGAAATGACCCACTTGCTAAGAAATGGAGCACTGGTAGCACCTGCACTTGAGGGGGGATTCCTGTGGGATGGCGGATTGGTGACATAAGGTCTGGCTCCAACTGGGTACACAGTTCCTGGATTGTGGCACGGTCAAACCTGTAGGTGATGATTAAATGTTGCTCCTCCATTGTCAACAGGTCCACCAGCGGTCGGTACACAGGAGGATTTCACCATCTCCTCAGATGTCCCAGCTGACGGTGCCTAGGAAGGACAACAGCGACCACAGAGTCAAGCAACTCAGCGGTATGTACCCACAGCTACACAGATCACGAAACAAAATCCAAAACGTTGTCTGTATGTGTGTTGAGTCCAGGCCTAGGTATGTGTGACGCAGTTGAAAATTAAGCCATGTGGGCCCCTGAAATGGCATCTGCCTGACCTCTAAACTGGGACAATGGGATGTGAGGTAACTGCGCTGGCGTTGTACACCGTCGCGGTAGGCGGTCGAAGACCGCGGCGCAATGCTGCATTGGTTAACATTGGACCCTATGGGTCCCAGGAGCCAATGACGAAGTGCGCCGGCGGTGATGATACGCACCGCCGCGGACGTCACCGTCGCGGACGTGACCGCTATTTTCTATCTGTTGAATCACTCGATACCTGATCTTCCACAGGAGAGGTCCTATACTGCAAGTGCTGCTGTGACCTCGGTCTGGAAGAGACAATGGCACGTGCGTCTGGAGAAAGGGCCCCTGCCTTCACTGCACAGGAGTTGGAGAAGCTTGTGGACGGGGTCCTCCCCCAGTACACGCTACTCTACGGTCCTCCAGACCAACAGGTAAGTACATAGGGTGCAAGTTGTATGGGCTATGCCTGGGTGGAGAGGGCTGGATGTAAGAAGGAAGGGGGCAGAGTTCTGCGAGCATGAAGGACTGTGAATGCATGTGCCACATGGCAAGGGTAGGGATGTGGGCCACTCACTTCGACGGTGCAGTTGGTAATGACTTCTCTTCTTCCCCTGTACATGTCATGTAGGTCAGCGCCCACCAGAAGAAGGATATTTGGCGTGCCATCGCCAAGGACGTCAGGACCCTGGGGGTCCACCACAGACGGAGCACCCACTACCGTAAAAGATGGGAGGACATTCGCCGCTGGAGCAAGAAGACGGCGGAGGCTCAGCTGGGGATGGCCTCCCAACGTGGGAGGGGTGCCCGTCGCACCATGACCCCCCTGATGTTCCGGATCCTGGCGGTGGCCTACCCTGAGTTGGATGGACACATGAGGGCATCACAGCAGACACAAGGGGGTGAGTACACTCTCATTCTGCTGACTTTGCGCGCAGTGGAGGGGTCTGCGTGGGGGAGGAGGGCTGTGGGTTTCCCTAGGCCAGGGCGAGTTCCGTAGGCTAGGCCCCTCCGTAATGCAGGCCATGTGCCACTCCACCCCACCTCTGTAGAGTGCCAAGTACAGGTATACATGCCCCTGTGTCATCTATGTGTGCAGATGTCGACCATAGCCAGGTAGGCCATACCCCAGGAACTGCATCTGTAGAGCCCAACAGAGCGGCGTAGTGCAGGGGGCTGCTGTGTCTGTATTGTCTGCCAACTGTAGCGGTAAGCCATGCACTCAACCTGTCTTACTTCTGTTCCCCCCCCCCCACTTTTTGTGCTCTCCCTGTTCTTTTGTGCATCAGCATCATCAGGCGGAGGTACAGTGGCACCGGAGCACGAGGGGGCTGCATCCCACATGGCCATGGAGGGCCATACAACGGACTCAGAATACACCAGTGGGACGGAGGGCGAGGGGAGCTTCACGGCGGTCACCAGATCAGCAACCAGCGACACGGACTCGTCCTCCGATGGGAGCTCCCTTGTGGTGGCGGCAACATCTGTGCCCCCCACTTCTACAGGTACAGCCACCACCCCCCTACCAGCACCGCCCTCCCAGCAGCCCCTCAGCCTTCGCCCCGTGCCCACTCACCCAGGAGGGTGGGCATCACCTTCGCCCCAGGCACCTCAGCCCCTGCCCCTGTCACCTCTGCTGCCCTCAGTGAGGAGGCCATTGACCTCCTCAGGTCACTCACTGTTGGGCAGTCTACCATTGTGAATGCCATTGTCAACACCAGGACAGTGCGCGCTCTACGGGCATCTAGAATGCAAAAACCCAACACTCGCAAGATAATGTAATTTATGCATTGTGATGATATGTTATTGTTTAACCTTTTGCATTGCAGAATTCCATCCAAAAGATTCATTTTTAAGGTGCTTATAAATACTATACATTTGCAATCTATTGCTGCAGACATTCAGAGTGTGTTAGGGTGTGGTCCCTTTCCAGGGCCTTCTAGAGACTTTCCCTGCAACATGCCTGGGCGTGGTTCTGGGCTGGGCCAAGACTCTATAAAAGAGAGTCAGCCCAACTTTCAGTGCTCACTATTCAGAGGTCCCGGTGCAGAGCAGCAGCGTCTTCCTGAGCTCCTGTCCCGGTGGCCTATATTGGATTTTCCAGTCTCCTGCGCTCATCTCTCATTGGTGATCACTGTTTCCAGGCGGTAAGACGGTGTTTGGACTTTTCCCAACACCGTAATTGTGCATTTTCATATTCTAGATTTTAATTCTTAAATGAATAACAGATTACTTGTGTGCTGCCATTTTTTGACATTTGTATGGTGGTTTGCAAATAGGGAGGATGCGCAATTTATTCCGTAAAGATTTGACTTCGTTATTACATTGTTGTTCATTGCGCGCTGATATTTCTTGACATTTACCTGATGTTTTACGAGTTGGCAAGACGTGCAACTCGTTTCATAAGCATTTAACTTTGTTTTTCATTGCGCGCTACCATTTTCTGGCATTTACATGTTGGCATTCGAATTGGCAACACGCGCAATTCTTTCCTTGAGTGTTTTTTCATGATTATTCATTGTGCGCTACCATTCTTGGCATTTGCATGGTGGCATTTGAATCGGCAAGACGTGCAATTCTTTCCCTGAGTGTTTTTCATGTTGTTCATTGTGCGCTATCATTTCTTGGCATTTGTATGGTGACATTTGAATCGGCAAGACGCGCAATTCTTTCCTCGTGTGTAAATAATGTAAATTACTGTGCGCTACTATTCAAAGCAAATCATTAACATTTATAAAGCGCGCTACTCACCTGTGCGGGTCTCAAGGCGCTAGGGGAAAAAGGGGGGGTTATCGCTGCTCGAACAGCCAGGTCTTTAGGAGTCTCCGGAAAGCGGAGTGGTCCTGGGTGGTCCTGAGGCTGGTGGGGAGGGAGTTCCAGGTCTTGGCCGCCAGGAAGGAGAAAGATCTCCCACCCGCCGTGGAGCGGCAGATGCAAGGGACAGCAGCGAGTGCGAGGCCAGAGGAGCGGAGGGGGCGGGTGGGGACGTAGAAGTTGAGGCGTCTGTTGAGGTATTCCGGTCCCTTGTCGTGGAGGGCTTTGTGTGCGTGGGTGAGAAGTCGGAAGGTGATCCTTTTGCTGACTGGGAGCCAATGCAGGTGTCTCAGGTGTGCGGAGATGTGGCTGCTGCAGGGTACGTCGAGGATGAGGCGGGCCGAGGCGTTTTGAATGCGCTGCAGGCGATTTTGGAGTTTGGCTGTGGTCCCGGCGTAGAGGGTGTTGCCGTAGTCCAGGCGGCTCGTGACGAGGGCGTGGGTCACGGTTTTTCTGGTGTCGGCGGGGATCCAGCGGAAGATCTTGCGGAGCATGCGGAGGGTGAGGAAGCAGGCGGAGGACACGGCGTTGACTTGCTTGGTCATGGTGAGAAGAGGGTCCAAGATGAAGCCGAGGTTGCGGGCGTGGTCTGTGGGGGTCGGTGCGGTGCCGAGGGCCGTGGGCCACCAGGAGTCGTCCCAGGCGGTCGGGGTGTTGCCGAGGATGAGGACTTCCATTTTTTCAGAGTTCAGCTTTAGGCGGCTGAGCCTCATCCAATCTGCGACGTCCTTCATGCCCTCTTGTAGGTTGGTCTTGGCGCTGGCGGGGTCCTTGGTGAGGGAGAGTATAAGTTGGGTGTCGTCGGCGTAGGAGGTGATGATGATGTCGTGCTTGCGTACGATGTTTGCGAGGGGGCTCATGTAGACATTGAAGAGTGTTGGGCTGAGTGATGAGCCTTGAGGTACGCCGCAGATGATCTCGGTGGGTTCTGAGCGAAACGGAGGGAGGTAAACTCTTTGGGAGCGGTTTGCGAGGAAGGAGGCGATCCAGTCCAGGGCCTGGCCTTGGATTCCGGTGGAGCGGAGGCGGGTGATTAGGGTGCGGTGACAGACGGTGTCAAAGGCAGCCGAGAGGTCGAGAAGAATGAGGGCGACTGTTTCACCGTTGTCCATCAGGGTTCTGATGTCGTCTGTGACTGAGATGAGGGCGGTTTCAGTGCTGTGGTTGGTTCGGAATCCGGTCTGTGAGGGGTCGAGCAGGTTGTTGTCTTCCAGGAAGGTGGTCAGCTGTTTGTTGACGGTCTTCTCTATTACTTTGGCTGGGAAAGGCAGAAGAGAGATGGGGTGGAAGTTTTTCAGGTCGCTCGGGTCAGCCGTAGGTTTCTTTAGTAGGGCGTTGACTTCGGCGTGTTTCCAGCATTCGGGGAAGGTAGCAGAAGAAAAAGAAGAGTTGATGACGGTCTGGAGGTGCGGGGCGATGATGTCGTCGGCCTTGTTAAAGATGAAGTGCGGGCAGGGGTCCGAAGGGGTGCCGGAGTGGATAGAGTTCATGATGGATTTGGTTTCTTCCGTCTTGATGTGGGTCCAGTTGTTGAGGGTGATGGCCGGGGATGCGGGTTCGGTGGTGTTTGGTTGGGTCTGGTGTCCGAAGCTGTCGTGGAGGTCGCTGATCTTGCGATGGAAGAAAGTGGCGAGGGATTCGCACAAATCCTGTGAGGGCGTGACGGCGTTGGCGCTGGGGTTGGAGAACTCCTTGATGATGCTGAAGAGTTCTCTGCTGTTGTGGCTGTTTTTGTCCAGTCTGTCGGTGAAAAAGTTCCTTTTGGCAGCGCGGATCAGGTGGTGGTGTTCGCGGGTAGCGTTCTTGAGGGCGGTCATGTTGTCAGCGGTGTGGTCCTTGCGCCAGGCTTTCTCAAGGGCGCGACAAGTTTTCTTTGATTCTTTGAGGGTGTCAGAGAACCAGAGAGGTTTCTTGGTGTTGGTCTGTCGATGCGTGCGTTTGAGGGGAGCAAGGTTGTCTGCGCAGTTGGAGATCCAATTTGTGAGGTTGAGGGCTGCGACGTTGGGGTCGGTGGTGAGGGTGGGTTGGTTGGCGGCGAGTGCGGAGAAGAGTTGCTCTTCGGGGATCTTGTTCCACTGTCGACGAGGGATGGGTTGAGTGCGGAGGTGGCAGGTCTCGCGTCGGAATGTGAAGTGGACGCAGCTGTGGTCGGTCCAGTGTAGGGCGGAGGCGTGGCTGAAGAAGACGTGTTTGCTGGCGGAGAAGATAGGGTCGAGCGTGTGTCCGGCGATGTGGGTGGCGGTGTTCACCAGTTGTTTGAGGCCGAGGTTGGCGAGGTTGTCGAGCAGGGTGGAGGTGTTGGGGTCGTTGTTTTGTTCCAGATGGAAGTTGAGGTCGCCTAGGAGGATGTAGTCCGGTGAGGCGAGGGCGTGCGGGGAGATGAAGTCGGCGATGGCGTCGCTGAAAGGGGCGCGTGGTCCGGGAGGACGGTAGACGAGGGATCCTCTGAGGGTGGTCCTCGGGTCGGTGCGAATCTGAAAATGCAGGTGTTCAGCGGCGAGAGGGGTGTCTTCGGTGGAGGTGGTGACGCTGATGGAGTCTTTGAAGACGATGGCGATACCTCCTCCTGCTTGGTTGGTGCGGTCTTTCCTGGAGATCTTGTAGCCTTCGGGGATGGCGGGTGGCGATGTCTGGAGCAGAGGAGGCGTTCATCCAGGTCTCCGTGATGAAGGCGACATCCGGTGCTGTGGAGTCCAGGAGGTCCCAGAGTTCAACGGCGTGTTTGTGGACGGAGCGAGCGTTGACTAGGATGCACTTGAGGTGGTTGATGGCGCCTGGGCTTGTGGTCGTAGTAGTTGCGTGGTGGAAGATGCGTTTGCAGGAGTTGCAGGCGAAGGGTCCATGGGTGCGTTTGGGGTGAGCTTGGAAGCAGGTGTTGGAGCGTCCTGGGTTGAGGGCATGGAGGGTGGTGGGGTCGTAGCGGATCAGCGGGGCTTGGGACAGCTGGGGACCAGGGGTCGTGGCGCTGGGCGCGGGCCAGGCGCGGACGGGCTTGCCTCTGGCGCGCCCGCTGCGCAGTCGCACAGCGGCCGCCATATGAGGTAGGAGGGGGGGAGAGGGGTCAGCTGGGGGCGAATGGGAGCTGGGGGGCGGGGGCGGGGGCGTGCAGGAGGTCGCGGCGGGAAAGCGCGAGGGAGGGGGGGGACAGGTAGAGTGAGAAGAGCTGGGGGAGGGGAGTTTAAGGGTGGAGGGGGGTGAGTGTTAGGAGGTTTAGGAGATTAGGGAGAAAGATAGGAGTAGGGTTGTGAAGATAGGGGGGGGGTTGTAGAGGTGGGTGAGGGTGAGAGGTAGAGTGAGAGGATAGGAAGATAGGTAATAGAGGGGGTGGCGGGAGGGGGGGAGAGATCGAGAAATAGATAGAGAAAGTAGGTAGATAGAGAAATCGATAGATAGGGAAATAGATAGAGAGATAGGAAGATAGGAGGAGGTGGAGAGTGAGGGAGTTAGATAGTGGGATAGAGAGATAGAGAGATAGGTAGCTAGGAGGAGTGAGGGAGGTAGATAGTGAACAGGTTAGATAGGGGAGATAGAGGGGGGGGATGCGAGTGAGGGAGGGGGATGAGGCAGGAGCAGGAGGGCAGGCGCGGGGAGAAGAAGACGGAGGAGGCAGAAGAGCCGAAGGCAGAAGATAGAAGACAGAAGACCAGAAGACCGGAAGAACAGAAGAACAGAAGAACAGAAGACCGGAAGAACAGGAGACCGGAAGACCGGAAGACCGGAAGAACAGGAGACCGGAAGAACAGAAGAGAGGAAGAACACAGAAGAACAGAGAAGAACACAGAAGAACAGAGAAGAACACAGAGGAACACAGAGGAACACAGAGGAACACAGAAGAACACAGAAGAAGATACAGAAGAAGATACAGAAAACGAAGAACAGAGGGCAGAAGACCACAGAAGAAGATGAGGAAGAAGAGAAGAAGAGAGAAGACGGGGAAAAGAAGAGTACAGAAGAAGATTACAGACGAGGAGCGAGGAGGAAGAACAGGGAAGAAGAAAAGAAGAAAAGAAGCAGGAGCAGGAGAGAGGGTGAGTGGCGCGGGGCAGAGCGAGGGGCTGGGAGGTGGGGGGTACTTACTGTGAGGTGGGTCTCAGGAACTCAGGAACCTGGAGGAGCTGCAGCGGCAGGGGGAGCGACCTACCCTTGGGTCAAGGGTCGCTACCACTGTCGCGCAGCGGCCGCCATAAGAGGTAGGAGGGGGGGAGGGGTCAGCTGGGGGCGAATGGGAGCTGGGGGGCGGGGGCGTGCAGGAGGTCGCGGCGGGAAAGCGCGAGGGAGGGGGGGACAGGTAGAGTGAGAAGAGCTGGGGGAGGGGGTTTAAGGGTGGAGGGGGGTGAGTGTTAGGAGGTTTAGGAGATTAGGGAGAAAGATAGGAGTAGGGTTGTGAAGATAGGGGAGGGGGGGTTGTAGAGGTGGGTGAGAGGTAGAGTGAGAGGATAGGAAGATAGGTAATAGAGGGGCTGGCGGGAGGGGGGAGAGATAGACAAATAGATAGAGAAAGTAGGTAGATAGAGAAATCGATAGATAGGGAAATAGATAGAGAGATAGGAAGATAGGAGGAGGTGGAGAGTGAGGGAGTTAGATAGTGGGATAGAGAGATAGAGAGATAGGTAGCTAGGAGGAGTGAGGGAGGTAGATAGTGAACGGGTTAGATAGGGGAGATAGAGGGGGGGATGCGAGTGAGGGAGGGGGATGAGGCAGGAGCAGGAGGGCAGGCGCAGGGAGAAGAAGACGGAGGAGGCAGAAGAGCCGAAGGCAGAAGATAGAAGACAGAAGACCAGAAGACCGGAAGAACAGAAGAACAGAAGAACAGAAGAACAGAAGAACAGAAGACCGGAAGACCGGAAGAACAGGAGACCGGAAGAACAGAAGAGAGGAAGAACACAGAAGAACAGAGAAGAACACAGAAGAACAGAGAAGAACACAGAGGAACACAGAGGAACACAGAGGAACACAGAAGAACACAGAAGAACACAGAAGAAGATACAGAAGAAGATACAGAAAACGAAGAACAGAGGGCAGAAGACCACAGAAGAAGATGAGGAAGAAGGGAAGAAGAGAGAAGACGGGGAAAAGAAGAGTACAGAAGAAGATTACAGACGAGGAGCGAGGAGGAAGAACAGAGAAGAAGAAAAGAAGAAAAGAAGCAGGAGCAGGAGAGAGGGTGAGTGGCGCGGGGCAGGGCGAGGGGCTGGGAGGTGGGGGTACTTACTGTGAGGTGGGTCTCAGGAACTCAGGAACCTGGAGGAGCTGCAGCGGCAGGGGGAGCGACCTACCCTTGGGTCAAGGGTCGCTACCACTGTCGTGCAGCGGCCGCCATATGAGGTAGGAGGGGGGGAGGGGTCAGCTGGGGGCGAATGGGAGCTGGGGGGCGGGGGCGTGCAGGAGGTCGCGGCGGGAAAGCGCGAGGGAGGGGGGGACAGGTAGAGTGAGAAGAGCTGGGGGAGGGGGGTTTAAGGGTGGAGGGGGGTGAGTGTTAGGAGGTTTAGGAGATTAGGGAGAAAGATAGGAGTAGGGTTGTGAAGATAGGGAAGGGGGGGTTTAAGAGGTGGGTGAGGGTGAGAGGTAGAGTGAGAGGATAGGAAGATAGGTAATAGAGGGGGTGGCGGGAGTGGGGGAGAGATAGAGAAATAGTTAGAGAAAGTAGGTAGATAGAGAAATCGATAGATAGGGAAATAGATAGAGAGATAGGAAGATAGGAGGAGGTGGAGAGTGAGGGAGTTAGATAGTGGGATAGAGAGATAGAGAGATAGGTAGCTAGGAGGAGTGAGGGAGGTAGATAGTGAACGGGTTAGATAGGGGAGATAGAGGGGGGGATGCGAGTGAGGGAGGGGGATGAGGCAGGAGCAGGAGGGCAGGCGCGGGGAGAAGAAGACGGAGGAGGCAGAAGAGCCGAAGGCAGAAGATAGAAGACAGAAGACCAGAAGACCGGAAGAACAGAAGAACAGAAGAACAGAAGAACAGAAGAACAGAAGAACAGAAGACCGGAAGAACGGAAGAACAGGAGACCGGAAGAACAGAAGAGAGGAAGAACACAGAAGAACAGAGAAGAACACAGAAGAACAGAGAAGAACACAGAAGAACAGAGAAGAACACAGAGGAACACAGAGGAACACAGAGGAACACAGAAGAACACAGAAGAAGATACAGAAGAAGATACAGAAAACGAAGAACAGAGGGCAGAAGACCACAGAAGAAGATGAGGAAGAAGAGAAGAAGAGAGAAGACGGGGAAAAGAAGAGTACAGAAGAAGATTACAGACGAGGAGCGAGGAGGAAGAACAGGGAAGAAGAAAAGAAGAAAAGAAGCAGGAGCAGGAGAGAGGGTGAGTGGCGCGGGGCAGAGCGAGGGGCTGGGAGGTGGGGGGTACTTACTGTGAGGTGGGTCTCAGGAACTCAGGAACCTGGAGGAGCTGCAGCGGCAGGGGGAGCGACCTACCCTACCTACCTACCTACTATTCTAAGACGCTTTCTTGGTAGCATTTCAAGTTGACACGTTGCGTGATTTATTCCTTCAATCTACTTTGAGTGATTTCATGGTGCACAATCCTTTATGGTGTTTAATACTCATATAGAGGTCTGCAATGTGCGCAATTCACTTCCCAATATTTTTTCTGAGATGAACACAACAATACCAGAGTTCTAGATGTAATGCTGTGTGTTCCTGATATATATTCTTAAAAGGAGATTCATATGGTTGTTTAGAAATTGCTCAGAGTGTTTCCTGATTCTCATGCTAAAGAAAGTACTCGAATCTGAAAGTCCTATTTAACTTTTCCTGTTTCCTCCTCAGGCATTCAGTCATCTAAAGCCTAGTCAGTTTTAGGACTATTCTAGGGTTGTTCATGTTTTTTTGAAAAGACGAAGCTTAGAGTTGTAGCATGGTACTGATTTCATGAGATGTAATTTTGATGTTGTGTTTTAACCTTTTGCTTCCTACAGATCTCCTTCCCAGCTGTTCCCGTCCTAATCCCCTTTTCCCCACTTGGACTCTCTTAGACTCTGTGATAAATCTAATCAGAGTATTGGAGCTGTCTTGTGGTGGAAGTGTTGGGAACGTGCACAGACCCCGAGGATCTGGTGACTCTGACAGCCATCCAGGGTGTAGAAAGAAAGTTGCAACACACTAATGCATTCCTGGAGGGCATTCATTCTGGTCAGGCTGCCCATCATCGAACCCTGCAATCTCTGGCCTCAGCACTGATGGCAGCCATTGTCCCTGTGTCTAGCCTCCCCCCTCCAACTTCCTCCACCCAGACCCAATCCCCTGTACCTCTGCCTATCCCAAGCACACCATCAGACCAGCCTGCACACACCTCAACACACAAGGGCAGCTCAGGCAAACATAGGCACCACACATCCCACAGGCACTCACGCAAGCATCACACACATACAGACACAGCAACATCCACTGCCTCCACTGTGTCCCCCTCCTCGTCGTCTCCCTCCTCCCTCTCAGTGTCGTCTACACTCTCACCTGCATGCACCACAACTACAGCCACTAGGATTCGCACCAGAACACCCACCACCACACCCCGCTCACCTGCACTCACCACCCCACTACCATTTACACGTCCCCTGTGTCCTCTCCCTGTTTGTCTGTGACGCCCCCTCCCAAAGTACACAAACGTGGGCACACACACACCCAACATCCATCCACCTCACAACAGCCTCCAGAACATGCACCTGCACCCAAATCATCAAAAGTTACACCTCCTACAATCACCTCCTCTTCCTCCACTCCCAGACCCCTTCAAGCTACCCATCCCAGTGTTCGTCAGAAACTTTTCCTGAGCAACGTTGACCTCTTTCCCACCACCCCCCCCCCTCCAATTCATAGGTCCCGTACTAGCACCTCAGCCAAAAAATCTCCGGTACCAGTGGTGCCTGTTAGAGGTATGTGGAGTGCACCGGCCACCAGGGCAGCCAGTGTGACACGGAGCCAAAGCACAGCCAGTCTCCCCCCTGTGAAGCACCAGAAGTTGGACAGTGCCCGACGGGAGAGGGGGAAGACTCCTTCCGGCAAAGCCGCTCACAAGGGTCCCGGGGGGAGTGTCGAGTCAGCTATGACTCCTCCCAAGGTGGGGAAGGGGCAGAAGAAAGCGCCAAAGTCTGGGAAGAGCAGCACGGCGGAGAAGGCCGCCATCATCCCCGCTGCCCAGGACACCACCGCCAGCCCCATCGTCACTGGTCAGGAGACCACCGCCAGAGTCAGTGCCCAGGAGGGCAGCCCAATCATCACTGGTCAGGAGACCACCGCCAGAGTCAGTGCCCAGGAGGGCCCCGGCAGCCACAGCCCCGCTGGGCAATGAGGGACTGCCATGGTAAACACCGCTGCACAGGTCACAAACTGCTAAGTCAAGCACCGCTGAACAGGGCAAGCACCGCTGAACAGTGCAAAGACCGCCATGGCAAGCACCGCTGAACAGGTCAGAAACTGCTAAGTCAAGCACTGCTGAACAGGTCAGAAACTGCTAAGTCAAGCACCGCTGAACAGGGCAAAGACCGCCATGGCAAGCACCGCTGAACAGGTCAGAAACTGCTAAGTCAAGCACCGCTGAACAGGGCAAGCACCGCTGAACAGGGCAAAGACCGCCATGGCAAGCACCGCTGAACAGGTCAGAAACTGCTAAGTCAAGCACCGCTGAACAGGGCAAAGACCGCCATCGCAAGCACCGCTGAACAGGGCAAGCACCGCAAAATCAACCACCGGTAGCCCATGTGCGGCAGGGGCAGTGACGGAACTGGGACCGTCACGGGGAGAGTGATGCACTCTGGGCACCAGTCCCCCTCCAGAACCAGTGGAGAACAGCATCCACTGCCTCAGTCCTTAACAGGATGAAGCACTCTGGGCACCAGTCCCCCTCCAGAACCAGTGGAGAACAGCATCCACTACCTCAGTCCTTAACAGGATGAAGCACTCTGGGTACCAGTCCCCCTCCAGAACCAGTGGAGAACAGCATCCACTTGTGAGACTGTGGTTTTGCACTCCCCAGGATGGTACAGTGGGCAAACCACCCACTGCAAAGACTTGTGAGACTGTGGCTTTGCACTCCCCAGGATGGTACAGTGGGCAAACCACCCACTGCAAAGACTTGTGAGACTGTGGCTTTGCACTCCCCAGGATACATCAATGGGCATGGAGCCCCGTCGTGGATCTGGCGTGGTGCTGTCATCCGGCTGAGGTGCCCCCCCTTCCCTTCCCCCTGAGGTGCCTGTTGTATTTCAATCTGATGCCCCAGCAGTGTTCTCTCAGTTTCTGGACAGGTATCGTGTGTGGGCCTCGCCCATGCATTTTGGGCCCAGTGGTCCACGGACATTGAATGGTGCATACCTGCACTACTAATCGTGATGTATAATTTTTAGAATGTGTATATATATCTGTATATATTAGCTTACTGTATTTTGATACATTACAATGGTTGAACTCATTTCCTTTTGTCTTTGCATTCTTCCGGAGGGGTTGGGGGATGTTACTGTGATGTTTGCAAATGCATTGGTGTGTGTGTTGTAGTGTGCGAGGGTCGGGTGGGGGTGGGGGTGTTGGGTGTGTGTGTCCCTGACTTTTGCCTCCCCCTCCCCTATGTCGTAGGTGCAGTACTCACCGTTGTCTTCAGCGCCGGCATTGCTGAAGATCGTAGAGGAGCAGGAATACTATCGCAGGGAGTATTTGGAGTTCCGGCTCCATGGTGCCCTCCTTCCTCGTGGAGTGTGTTAAGGTGAGCGTTTTAACATTGAAATGGCAGTTTCCGCCGTGTTTTTATCCACGGTGAATCCGCCCCGGAAAAGATGGCGGATTGGCCTGTTATAATACTGTGGGCGGTACTTTGTCTTCCGCCTGTCTGTTGGCAGTGACCGCCGCGCTGCTTGTCTGTACCGCCGTGGCGGTCGGAGTGTTAAAGTGGCTGTCTTTGTTGGCGGTTTCCGCCACGGTCACAATTCCCTTTTTTTTCCCGCCGGCCTGTTTGCGGTATTACCGCCGCTTTAACACCGTCCGCCAGGGTTGTAATGACCCCCTATATCTTATTTCTGCTATTTCAGTCTGTTTAGGCAATTTGCCCTACTACCATAGTCTGTATTGTGTATCCCAAGATTTTGCTCCAACACTGCATTTTTTCTATTCGATATGGTGCCACACGTGCACAGAGTTGCCAAACTATTACCAAACACTTCCAGTAACAAACAGTGAGACTTCTTGTTTTGATGCTTGCTTCCTTAGTTGCTGGAGTGCCTCTTGTCAATTAGTTTTTTCTAGCTTCCATTTATATGTGTGTTTTAATTGTCCACACTCCTTCTATTAATACAAAGCGACGATTCAATTTGTTTTTATAATTGGTGAAAATATGCATTCAAATGTGTTCAGTTAATACCTATTTCGAAGTTGTTATATTTTCTGATGATAGTTCCCAAATTCCTGGAAGGAAAAATAACAACCTATAATAAAACAGAACAATATTACATACTAACGTTTAGCTAGCAATGCATAGCATGCACGATATCACTAACAACATAAAGTATAACCTATCATAACAATATAAAACATAACAAAAAAGCATAACATAAACCAGTAGAGCAAAAGACAAAACATAAAACCTAACATATCATATAACATTTCATACATCACTCAAAAAGGTAAAGCATACATCCATTTAAACTCCTTCTTGAAAATGCTTCCACTTACTAAATTTAAGAAATAAGATGCTGAAATGTCATTACATGCAGACGGATTTACGATCACGTCGGCTAGACATCCTAAGTATAAGGTCGGCTCTTAAAAAAGCCAACTACATATGATGAATGCATACATATACATTTGAGGCAGCAGTCACTTATGTAGTGAAGATGCCTCCCGAGCATCCCGAACGGGGATGTGGTTTGTGAAGGTATGCTTGTAAAGGGCGTTAAAGGTAAAAACTCCTTGAAACGAATCAGCATTGAATGATGGGACTGCATATTTTTCGAAGCCCTTAAATATTAACCATATTTGTTTTCATGGATAAATAAGTGTAATGGGTTGAACTTCTTTGTTTAGTATGAGCACACACATTCTCCCTTTTTCATTGCTGTGCATTTGTGTTAATGTGTGCATGGCCCAATTTATTAAAAAGTAATAGACAAAGTTAGGACAGGTAACTGCCTACTTATACATGTGAATATTTTACATATTTATAACTACATAGCTTCTGTTCTTTCATTTGGGAATACCAGGATATTAATCAGCAAAAGTTTTATAAAGCTAGTTAGAGTCTTGGGTATAAAATGAGTTAGAATTAAGCATCTCACCTTGGGAATTAATGTCCCTCCCTCAGGTGTGCAAGTATCAACACCTCCAAATGCTCCTTGCAGCTTAATATATCATTATCTTTTACTTACCGCTAGTTTATATTTAAATACTGTGTCGAGAGAAAAAGTGCATCATTTTTCACTGGGTGTTATTACATTACTACTCATTACAATAAATGGTTTATACTTCTAAACCTGAATGGTCAGCAAATCTTAAACACACTCTAAGAAAAACATGAAAAGCCAGTATTCATGCTTTAGTTGGTTCGACTCTGCTTGTCCTAATTGTAATCTCGCAACATGTGATGGACTGGCAGGGACTAGGGCTGAGTGGCCCAGTGGGAAATTATCGGGTCCTATTTCATGAACTAAATGTCGTGTTTTCTTTGCCCAATTAGACTTTATTAGATTTGAAGTAAATTACTTTATGTCCCTTTAAATTAATATATTTACCTTCATAACAACAAAATGTTTTTGCTAGAGATGCAGATCAAAATTCCGACACCTGACATAACGAGCCAACAGTAAATATTGGTACAGTGTAAACCCTAGAATAAACAGCAACGCTATTAACAGCACTTACCTCCTATATAGCATAAGTATGCTAAAAAGTACCAGCAGTAAACCTGCACACACAATCAATGACCTTAGTACTACCTGCACTATAACCTCTATATCACAGCAATGTGGCCACTGGGTCATGGGTCCTAGTGCAAGGAAGGGAATGGGACCCACTGGCTGCTGTCTGATATGTAAAATACAGCAATAATGAGGGGTTACTTGGGGCCAGATGTAGCAAATAACCAATTTGCGACTTGCAAATTGCGAGTCCCTGCGACTCGCAATTTGCAAGTCGCAAATTGGTATGCAGTACGGTGTCTCAGACACCGTCTGCAACTCGCTATGGGGTCGCAATGACCCACCTCATGAATATTCATGAGGTGGGTCGCAAATTGCAGCCCCATAACGAGTCAAGGCACACGCAAACATGGAAGCCTGCTGTAGTCAGCAGACCTCCATGTTCATGACTGCTTTAAATAAAGCAGTTTTTTTTTTTAAGTGTAGCCCGTTTTCCTTAAAGGAAAACGAGCTGCACTTAAAAAAAAAAACGAAACCTTTAGTTTCGGTATTTTTTCAGGGCAGGCAGTGGTCCCTTGGACCACTACCTGCCCTGAAAAATATGTTTTGGGTCCATTCACAAACTGGAAGGGGTCCCATGGGGACCCCTTCCAATTTGCGAGTGGATTACCATCCACTTGAAGTGGATGGTAACTGCGATACCCTTTGCGACCGCATATGCGGTCGCAAATGGTATTGCATTCCACTCTGAATCGCAAATAGGAAGGGAACACCCCTTCCTATTTGCGATTCTGAAATGCATATTGCGAGTCGGTCCCGACTCGCAATATGCATTTCTGCATAGCAAAGAGGCATTTGCGCCTCGCAAACGGCGATTTTCGCCGTTTGCGACGCGCAAATCCTTTGCTACATCTGGCCCTTGGTCCCTGGTCTTTTGCATCTGCTGTTCCAATGGAAGCTAAACCCCTACTGTATCATCAACCACCTCTCTACTACCAGCTGTAAATCTATACAGTATGCAAAACTAGCCATCTTAGTACTACCAGACGCAAACCCCTACACAGAATCTATCCCCTGAGTACCACCAGCAAAAAGGGCCAGAGATACAAACATTGATATTACCAAATCACAAATTGTGATGTTAACTGAATTGCAATTTGGGAATCAGTGATCTTAATGTATCAAAGTGGCAGTTTCTCAATTTCTGACTCGGTATGATTCGCAATCGCGGGTTAGCGATTTCCTAATACCAAATCGGTAAATACCGAAGTGGTATTTAGGAATTGCAGATTGTGAAAGTTGCATTTAGGAACAGTTTGATGACATCACATTGAGGAAGAGCTTTAACACATGCTCATTTCAGGGGTCTGTAACACAGAGGTGGTGAGGGATTGATTCTTGAACTTACTTTGAGGCTGTTTTTGGAATGAAAATTTGGAATTATTAAGAGAGGATGACCAGAAAAGGATGTTGGTGACAGGAAAATAAAATAAAAATGTAGTCAAATGAAGCTGAGGTGTTGATAGAGGAATGCTTTTTGAAAAGAGCTCTTTCATTGCTCCTGAGCCACAAAAAAATAAAATATGAGGAACACACTAGACAAAAAAAGTCCATAGGAGTGACTTGGTGCCCTATCCCTGAAATCCAGAATAAGTGGTATAATTTGCGGTCAAGCACAACAGAAAAGATTGCCAATCATCTTGCAGAGCAAGTAGGACAGGCCACCACCAACTCCTTCAGAAACTCTAAAGTTCACCCTGCAGCCAGAGAGAATTGTTGGTTTAACTGACATTGATACATCCAGGCCACCAAGTACTTCTCAAGGGAAGGTTTTTTTGTAATATATAAAGTAGTACTGTGATTTACAAAAACAAAAAACGTATTTAAAATGATACCTTATTGAAAAAACTCCATTAAAATACTTACTTTTACATTTCTGATGCATTATGCATTGTCGTATTTACATTTCTGTGTCGTATTGACTCAAAATTCTTCCTTATAGTTACATTTCAGTTAAAATCATTATAGTCAGTAATTGTAGAACTATATATTTCAAAATTGTAAAGTAAAACTCATAAAGGTTTTCACACTCCACAGTGTAATGTGCATATTTATCCCTCATAGATGTACCATCCCTGATAGAGCATACAACTGAGCAAAAAGCTACTCACTTTGACATGGAGGAAGCCACCGTTTTACCAGCCATACACAGTGAACTAGTACCATCCACATGAAGAACAACAGTTTCTTCAGTGTCAGATTTCTGTGATGTTTCTGAGGAGCCTACCACAGACAGGGACACACCACAAACAACTTTGAGGGCTGACAGATGCACTGGATGTTTATGCAGTGTTGAGTCTTAAGAAGAAATGCAGGGCTACTTACACCTGAAAATGATGGAGAAACCTTGCACTAGTTTGTTACTTTAGAACGCCTCAATTCTATCTGTACAGCTCCTGAAAAATAAAAACATTAAGGCCCTCATTATAACTTTGGCGGTAACTGCCGCCTACCGCCACGGCGACGGCCGCCAACATGCTGCCGCCGTGGCTACCAGCTGTCTACGCGTATTATGACTGCAGACCGTCATGGCGGCAGACGGTGGTAAGGCGGTGCTGCTGACAGCAGCACCGCCACTCCAGCAAAACACAGCCAACTGTATAATGAGCAATGATGCGGCCTAGCAGTGTTTTTGCTGGCGGACGCTGTTGCTGACAGCAACGCCGCAGACCGTCTCCAGTCGGAGGACCCCCTGCAAGCAGGTAAGTCGGGTTCTCCGACAGGAGAAGGGGGTGGGGGTGTTGTGTGTATGTGGGGGGTGCATGTTTTGGTATGCGTGCATGCGGGTGTGAGTCGCGTTCAATGCGTGCGTGAATGACTGAATGCAAGTGTTTATTGTGTGTTGTGAATGCCTGTGTGCGACAAGGTATGTTGGTGTGTGTTGCGGTGTGTGGGCATGTATGTGTGCGTGCGTGGGTGGTGGTGGATATGCGTGTGTTCATGTGTGTATATGGGTGCACGTGTGGGTGTGTACATGTGGGGGGCCATGAGAGGAAGGGGGGAGCGCTCTGGGGAGGGGCAGGGGGCGGATGAGCCCCCTATCAATGCCAGGGAAGGGGTTCTCTGGCACTGATAGTGCCTACCACCATGATTTTTGTGGCGGTAAATTTGGCACCAAAACCATGGCGGTAGGCCGGGTCGTAATACTGAGGGTGGGATTGTGACAGCCGCCGGGCTGGAGACCGAAGTCTAATTTTTTTTACTGCCGGCCTGTTGGCAGTATTAACGTCGCTTTAACACCGACCGCCAGGGTCGTAATGAGGGCCTAAATGTGTAAATACACAGGTAACTCCAATGAATCATTCCATGTCACACATTACATGGCCAAGAAAAGTAAAGGGGGGCTTTAGAGGAGGGACAGAGATTAAGTGCACATAAATTTGACAAGCTTACACAGGCTGCAACTCCATTAGTCACCCCCTTGAAATAAGACCCTATGGCTCAGAGGTGAAAACATCACCAACATGTGTCACGTTTAGATTCTTTTGGCAGGTCAGTTAACCACCTGGCATAAAAAACACCATATTATCACAGCATGCTGTGAATATTCAGACGGAGATGAGACACTGTAGCAGGGATGTGGCACATGGGCTAATTCAATTTACAACAACTTTATGAAATATACAAATCAGCAACTGGCAATATAGGGACAGGGGAACATGAAGAAGTTTTAAGTCACAGTAGCCTCTCTGTGGCAGATGTAATTAATGGTCAGTGCACACTTGGACACACATCTGGTACATATATGTCTGGTACTCCTCACAGTCCTATTACATAGTAAAATAGTGGAAGGAGAGGCAGATGAAATCACTTAGGTTGTGTTTGTTTATTAACACAGTTTTCCCTTTGTTTTGTTAATGTAAACCAAAACTAATATGTAGAAATATTTTGAAACCTTTATTTCTCATAATGTGAATAACCCAAAACATTTACATTGTTCAGAGTATACTATGGCATGTCAACTCTGTTGTCTTGAGTGACTTTGCAACGTGTGTTTTATGCCTGCCTTAAAAGCAATGTGTTGTTGTATCTGCACACCATATTCAGGCATCACCAGCACAAGAAGCCTCTTGTGTTTTTTGAGAAAGTGTGATTTAATCTTCATGATCAGATTCGAATTAAATGTTTACATTGTGTAGGCCCCTCTTTATTGTAATGTTATGCAGCATACCACATGTTGCTATTACTTTGCATCAGATGTCTGGTCTGTATTGAATAGATCCCCCACTTTTATACAGATGCTAAAAGCCTTGCTTTCAGAACCCCAAATGTGTGCTTCATTAATATGCATATGCTCTTATGAACTTGGCTATATCTCCTATCACTTCTGGTGTTAGGATTCAAAGATGGTGTCCTCACCAAAGGCCGAAATGCATAAGATTTTCACCTACAAATAAAAAAATTACCTTAGCATAAGCAATTTGTTTGTGCAGTATACATGTGGGTCCACAGTATTTAACACACTGACCAAGAAAACATTCCTCTCCAAAGCCACCTCGAGAAAGAAGGTTATGAATCCCACCATGGCAGAAGATGTATTTTTTGCAGCAAGGAAAGCAGGCTAAAAGGTTTGTTATAACACAGGAGGCATCACATACAGCCTGGATGTTAAGGGAGTGGCTATTTTTGTGAGTGCAAAACACAAACTAATTTACTGATAGTGGGTATATTAAAATATGAGTTCCAGCAACACAATATATAACTTGGGAGAATTGTATAACACAATAAAAATGAAGTTAAGTCTTTTGTAGCTGCTGTTGTGAGCAAGAAAACAAAATGTACTGATTAATGTTTTACAATGTAACATCCAAAATTACGGAAATTGTGATAAGACACTTTGTGACACTCCCATTTCTATTGTAATTACTCCCTAGTAACTTCATGAAGTTAAAAGATAGAGGACTTGGACATGAAGTGGGATTGCATTACTTTTGTCTGTTGGTCTTTCTAGAAGTCATTTTAAATAGGAAACAAAATCTAAAATGATCTGACTACTCACTATGAACTTGCATAGATGTCCTCCTCTGTCTGTTCAAAAAGGGTCATCCTAATCCTAAAAAACCTCCCCTGTCTCCTACTCCTCTTTTACTGCAGACCAGCCAAAATGCTCATCCTACTCGCCAACACCTACAAAGCTGCCATTGTGAAAAGGCCTGATGCATTACATCTGATTTGAGTTGGTAGTGAATTGCACATGCCAAAACATCATTCTGTAAATAGTCACAATTTAAGAATGCATCGTGCATACAAATATGAAATTGTTATTAGGATAACCCTAATAGTGAGTTGGTATTTGAAGTCAGTAAAATTATAATTCAGAATTCGGTCACATCACAAAAAATATTGATTAAAAAATGCTCTCATGCATACAAATTCTCTATTTTGGCAGTTGGTCACCAGTTTGCAGTTGGTCAACCCTTGTGTAACCTCAGACACTGGCCTAGGTCTACAAGGTTTGGCTTTCTCACCCACAGGCTCAGTGCGCCGTTGCATGAGTGGGGCATTTCAGGTCATTGTAGTCCCACACAACCCGACTGAGAATATGTGCTGGTGTGGGGTCCATGTTTTCTGGCTTGCTAAGAGTTCCATAGAGGGAAAAGGATTGCTGTGGCCATTAAAACCCAATTTTGTTCTGTAGAATACCACACTCAAATGCTATGCTAAGTAAAGACACTATAATGTTTAAAAGTGTTTTATTTCAATAGTCTCATCCTATTGCTTACTACATCAGTAATAACCACACAGAATATAATTAAAGCAGCAACTATGCATGTTGCTAGACTACGTCTATGTTCTACACTATGAGAACATGGAGTAGCAAACTTTCCTCTAGAATTTATTTGGGCTCCGCGCACTGCATACTCATTAACAGCAGATCAGCTGTGGTTCTCAGACTTCACCGGGAGAGGGTGTTTCCTCTAAAGGAAAACACAAATCAGCTGGGTGAAGCTCCTCAGCTCTCTGTATTGAGTGTACCCTGCAGCAGTCTGTCAGAACCTCTCATGATAACTCCGTGTGAATGCCTTTACAGTTCAGTGGTCAATTGATGGGCTTTATAAAAGATTGACCACTGACTTTTAGCCTACATTGCCTGGCCTTACCAACAACCTGAGACAAAACTAGTCTAAACCATCATGATGAAAATACATCAACTCAGTCTAGATGCTAATTTTACACATACACTATCAGACTTTTAAATGTAAATATCATGTAGCTTGAAGCAGGCTTGTACTGCCTTGTGTGTTAGAAAAGTCATTATTTAGACAAATTGACACTTTCATGAGTTCTGTGAAAGATAATTATATTGTTAGAAATTAGGTCCTTAGCTGGCAATGGTTTGCACCCTGTCCAACTAGGGACCCTCACTCTAGACAGGGTAAAGGAGCCACACAGCTAAGATAACCCCTGATCACCCTCGTGGTAGCTTGGCTCAAGCAGTTAGGCTTATTTCAGAGGCAATGTGTAAAGTATCTACATGGATAGTAATATAGTGAAAACACCACAAATGTAATCCACACCAGTTTAGAAAAATAGCCAAAGTTTATCTTAGTAACACAAGACCAAAGCAACAAAAATCCAACATACACAAGTAAACGTAGTGTAGTGCTTAGAAACTCATTAGCTCCATCTGGGATTGGCAGACTTGCATCCAACAGTCTGGCACCACCCGTGAGGGAGCATGGCCAGCCATGGAGTCATGCAGATGCCAGTTACAGTACCTTGGGAAACGATGAGGAAACATTGATGTTGCATGGAGTCGGTGAGGTGAGGCATCCCTGGAGCCAGTGTGGCATCTGTTCCTTACTGCCACCGAAGAGATGAGGCATCAATTCCTTACTGCTAGGCAGTAGAGGTGAGGCGTTGGTTGCTTACAGTTGCAGAGGAGGTAATGCGCCGTTGACGGCAAGGCGGCGGTTCCTTAAGACAAGACAGGGTCGATGAATCCAGCCGGTCAAGAAGCGAGGCGTCAACTTTGTGGTGTTGTGATCAAGCCACAGGTGCTGAGGCGAAGTTGGGTGCCATGGACGTCAGTGACACAGCACCCTAGACTCATTCTGTGGCCAAACTCCAGTGGCGCTGCGGCAGCGTCGGACCTGCGTTGTAGGTACTCACTCCCAAGGGCCCAGGAACTGGATTTGGCACCACTTGGCAAGTCAGGATTTTCAGCATAAGAGAACAGGTGCTGGCAGGTGAAGTCTTTGATGACATCCCTGAGAGTTCTTAACAGGATGCAAGCTCAGTCTAAGCTCTTGGATAACCTTTGGGAGCTGCATGTAAAAAGCCAAGTCCAGTTTTTTCGCTTCCAGGACAAATGCAGCAAGCAGCAGGCCAGCACAACAAAGCAACAGGTAGAGTGGCAGTCCCTCCTACTAGTCCTGGCCCCTTGATATACCTCTGTAAAAAATTGTTGTCCAGAGATTTTCATTTTTGATTTGTGTTTTTGTATCCTTAGATAAGTAATTTAGCTTGGGCCGACATTGCTAATCCAGGCTGATTTTTCTGGATGACATTTTTAAAAATGGCAGATGTGTTGCAGTGATGATGTAATATTTCAGGAACCATAAGACATGTATACTGCATTTTGGTGTTAAAACATAGGTTTTGGGGGTCAGGTAGTCTTATAGAAACAGAAAATAACTCCTCAGAGCAACCCTTCTGTCATTTTCTAAAATGGCAGCTCTATAATCATGTGTTTTAGCCATCACATTGATAATTTATTTTAATATTGTTTTTGTTTCGGGTTTTCCATTGATTCAAATTTGTAAACTTGAGTGAAGCAGGTGGTAGCAGAGGATCTTTACCACCTGACACAGTGTTGCTAACTACAAAATCTGAGGACTCCTTCAACAAAGAAAAATGTGTCAGATGCCAAACTAATCCAAAACAAAAGCTAACGTACACTGTGGCTGGGCAGAGGAGAGTTCAAGATGCTGCAGAAATACGCAAGATGAAGTTCACAAAGGATTGAAACTGATGGGTGAAGAAGATCAAATATATTATCATTGTAACAACAAGCATAATAAGTTGTGTACAATGGAAAAAAGCCTGGAAACAATTTGTCAAAAAATAGCAGAAACAGTGAATCACAACAGGAATCCGAGTCTTCTGAGAAAGCGACGACAACCAAACCCAATTCCCATCCACTTAGAAGATCGATGGATACCCCTCATCCACCTCCAACAACTGATTAGAAAGCAGAGGATCTACAATGTGTTATCTGTGGTTTAGCCAGAACAAGGGCCAAAGGGATTGATGAAAGAACAAAGTACAGATTATGTGAGTCTCAAAAGGCAAACATGTTTTATCTGCAGCTAGTTTCTTCCAAGATGACGTTTTCAGCAGAGTAATTGATCTAAACAGTGAGGTGAATATATTTGCAGCAGATTTGTATGCCCATCCGAACTGCATGCATGCATACATTTGAAAATATAAATGTACAATGAGCTCCCAGCAGCAACGTAACCGCCAACCTTCAGTTAAGTTTGCACTCTTTGAAAAAGCAAATTAAGTTTTAAAGCCACTCTTGAGTGCTGGCTACGGTTCACTCTTAGTGAAATCAGACAAATAATGACAAACATTGATGAAACTGTATTGATCCATAATAATGCAATTAAGATTTTTTAGTGAGAATATACAATGACAGAAATCATTTTTGTCAGTCTAATAAAAAGAATGAGCCACTTATGGTGTTCAAAGCTGATTTCACTCCTGAAGTTCTTACTGCCAAAATAAGATCACAGGATGAGGTAAAATCAGCAGGAGCCATTTAAAGAAACTGTTTTAAGAAACATCCTGAAAGATTTAGATTTTGGATTTAATGATACATTTTTTGATGCCCCAGAGCTCTGCAAATTATGGGAGTCAACTACAATGCTTGATGTTGTCTTAACATTTTTTATATCATTGTTTAATATGAGCACAACAAAACTTTTACAAACTAAAGTTCTTGTGTTTGGAACAGAAACCGACAACACTGATGATGGCTTTGAAGGTATAAGCGAGGAAGTGGAAGACAATCCCATGAACCAACAGACTTATGCTGTGCAGATGTACTGTCTTTTCCAAATCATGTTTTATGAAATACATCACGAAAAAAAGAAAACTCAGCTACACACGATGATTGCCCACGCAATTTATGACAAGTGCAAAAGTAGAGAGCTAATCACTTCAATTAATAGGATTGGTGTATCAACAAGTTATAATGACAAAGTAAGGAGCAGGAACATGTTAACAGCTCATGCTGTAAAATCTTGTGAGTCCGACAGCACACCACACCACCTCCAATTCACCTTCCAGGAAAGGATTTAAAATTGCTGCTATTCCTTGTTTTTCAAGACTGTACCAATGAAGTAGCTGCTGGAAAACAATTTTTGTCAGCTGTAGGCATAAACAAACAAAGCTGCAAACTTATAACCAGGCTGCCTTGCCAACGTGTGCAAAATCACTGCAAGCCATCAACTCATCCCAGTCTACCAGAAACTTTCAAAGTGGCTGAGGACATTGATGTTTTTCTGCCTGATGCTATGATCCACAAAGCTGATTTAACTGAATTTATCACATTGCTTATTCGGTGCAGACTGAAGGATGAAGAAAAGCTAGTTCCTCCGTGGGCTGGAATTTATGCTCTGATCTCCCAAAATACCATCTCACTGAAGAAGGTTTGGTTTTTACAAGTATTACTATCTCCTGTCACAAATTATGCCACAGAATACAAAGCTCTAAAACATTTCCAAAATGTGGATGCTCAGCTTGAAGACCAGCCTATCCTGCCACTTTTCTGTGATTAAGGTGTTTTCTGTCTTGTAGCTGAAGATTTTATGAACAATCAAGTAGAATTTGATGATCTTTATCCAATGATGGGCATTTTCCACATGACAAAAGTTTTGTTACGATGTGCAGGAAGTTATCTTAGTGGATGTGGCAAAGGCGATGCACTTATTGAGGCTGAAATCTTTGGAAGCAAAACTGCCCAGTCAGCATTGAGCGGAACTTATTATGTTAATTTGTTACAAGGTATGCTCATCATATCTGAGGCTATGGAAACATTGTGTTGGGATGCCTATGGAAGAAGAATGACAAATTAGATTTTGCATATCTTATCTCAGAAGTGAACAAGGCACAAGATGCACTTCATTCAAAAGACATAGGCGGTCATTCCAACCGCGGCCGCCGCCCGCCTGGCGGGAACCGCCGAATGACTGCACCGCGGTCAAAAGACCGCGGCGGGCATTCTGGCTTTCCCGCTGGGCCGGCGGGCGACCGCCAAAAGGTCGCCCGCCGGCCCAGCGGGAAAGACCCAGCAACGATGAAGCCGGCTCCGAATGGAGCCAGCGGAGTTGCTGGGGTGCGACGGGTGCAGTGGCACCAGTCGCGATTTTCAGTGTCTGCAAAGCAGACACTGAAAATCATTATGGGGCCCTGTTAGGGGGCCCCTGCACTGCCCATGCCAGTGGCATGGGCAGTGCAGAGGCCCCCAGGGGCCCCACTACACCCGTTCCCGCCATCCTGTTCCTGGTGGTAACAACCGCCAGGAACAGGGTGGCGGGAAGGGGGTCGGAATCCCCATGGAGGATTCCCTGGGCCAGGGGAAAACCGGCGGGAAACCGCCGGTTCCCCTTTTCTGACTGCGGCTTTAACGCCGCGGTCAGAATGGCCCAGGAAGCACCGCCAGCCTGTTGGCGGTGCTTCCGCGGTCGTTGGCCCTGGCGGTCGGTGACCGCCAGGGTCAGAATGACCCCCATAATGCAAAGCCAGGTAATGTCCAAGGGTAGGTCGCTCCCCCTGCCGCTGCAGCTCCTCCAGCTCCTCCAGGTTCCTGAGTTCCTGAGACCCACCTCACAGTAAGTACCCCCCACCTCCCAGCCCCTCGCCCTGCCCCGCGCTACTCACCCTCTCTCCTGCTCCTGCTTCTTTTCCTCCTCTCTGTCTCTTCCTCCTCGCTCCTCCTCTGCAATCTTCTTCTGTACTCTTCTTCTCCCCGTCTTCTCTCTTCTTCTGTGTGCTCCTCAGCCTCTCCTGTCGCCTCTCTTCTTCCTCATCTTGCTCTGTGATCTTCTGCCTTCTGCTCTTCGTCTTCTGTATCTTCTTTGTTGATCTTCTGTTCGTCTGCTCTTCTGCTTCTTCGTCCCCTGCATCTTCCTCTGTGTTCTTTTGTTCTTCTGTGTTCTTCTCTTCTGTTCTTCCGGTCCTCTTCTGTTCTTCTGTGTTCTTCTGTTCTTCTGTGTTCTTCTTTTCGGTTCTTCTGTGTTCTTCCGGTCTTCTGCGTTCTTCTCTTCTGTTCTGCTGTGTTCTTCCGGTCCTCTGTGTTCTTCTCTTCTGCTCTTCCGGTCTTCTTCTGTTCTTCTGTGTTCTTGTCTTCTGTTCTTCTGTGTTCTTCTGTTCTTCTGTGTTCTTCTCTTCTGTTCTTCCGGTCTTCTTCGGTTCTTCTGTGTTCTTCTCTTCTGTTCTTCCGGTCTTCTTCTGTTCTTCTGTGTTCTTCTCTTCTGTTCTTCCGGTCTTCTTCTGTTCTTCTGTGTTCTTCTCTTCTGCCCTTCCGGTCTTCATCTGTTCTTCGGTCCTCTCCGTCTCCTGTCTCTTCCCGCCCCTGTCTCTGCCCTCCTGCTCCTGCCTCACCCCCCTCTATCTCTCCACCTATCTCTCACTATCACCCACATCTACCCTTTCGCTACCTGCCTCCCTCACTCCTCTACCTATCTCTCCACCTAACTCCCTCACTCACCCCCTCCTCCTATCTACCTATTTTTCTATCTCTCCACCTATCTCTCCATCTATCTATTTCCCTATCTCTCCCCCCGTCCCGACACCCCCTCTGTTACCTATATCCCTATCCTCTCACTCTACCTCTCACCCACCTCTACCACCCCCCCTCCCCTATCTTTTCAACCCTACTCCTATCTATCTCCCTATTCTCCTAAAACTCTAACACTCACCCCCCTCCACCCTTAAACCCCCTCCCCCAGCTCTTCTCACTCTGCCTGTCCCCCCCTCCTTCGCGCTTTCCCGCCGCGACCTCCTGCACGACCCCGCCCCCCAGCTCCCATTCGCCCCCAGCTGACCACTCCCCCCCTCCTCCCTCTTATGGCGGCTGCTGCGCGACAGTGGTAGCGACCCTTGACCCAAGGGTAGGTCGCTCCCCCTGCCGCTGCAGCTCCTCCAGCTCCTCCAGGTTCCTGAGTTCCTGAGACCCACCTCACAGTAAGTACCCCCCACCTCCCAGCTCCTCGCCCTGCCCCGTGCTACTCACCCTCTCTCCTGCTCCTGCTTCTTTTCCTCCTCTCTGTCTCTTCCTCCTCGCTCCTCCTCTGCAATCCTTTTCTGTACTCTTCTTCTCCCCGTCTTCTCTCTTCTTCTGTGTGCTCCTCAGCCTCTCCTGTCGCCTCTCTTCTTCCTCATCTTGCTCTGTGATCTTCTGCCTTCTGCTCTTCGTCTTCTGTATCTTCTTTGTTGATCTTCTGTTCGTCTGCTCTTCTGCTTCTTCGTCCCCTGCATCTTCCTCTGTGTTCTTCTGTTCTTCTGTGTTCTTCTCTTCTGTTCTTCCGGTCCTCTTCTGTTCTTCTGTGTTCTTCTGTTCTTCTGTGTTCTTCTTTTCGGTTCTTCTGTGTTCTTCCGGTCTTCTGTGTTCTTCTCTTCTGTTCTGCTGTGTTCTTCCGGTCCTCTGTGTTCTTCTCTTCTGCTCTTCCGGTCTTCTTCTGTTCTTCTGTGTTCTTGTCTTCGGTTCTTCTGTGTTCTTCTGTTCTTCTGTGTTCTTCTCTTCTGTTCTTCCGGTCTTCTTCTGTTCTTCTGTGTTCTTCTCTTCTGTTCTTCCGGTCTTCTTCTGTTCTTCTGTGTTCTTCTCTTCTGCCCTTCCGGTCTTCTTCTGTTCTTCGGTCCTCTCCGTCTCCTGTCTCTTCCCGCCCCTGTCTCTGCCCTCCTGCTCCTGCCTCACCCCCCTCTATCTCTCCACCTATCTCTCACTATCACCCACATCTACCCTTTCGCTACCTGCCTCCCTCACTCCTCTACCTATCTCTCCACTTAACTCCCTCACTCACCCCCTCCTCCTATCTACCTATTTTTCTATCTCTCCACCTATCTCTCCATCTATCTATTTCCCTATCTCTCCCCCCCGTCCCGACACCCCCTCTGTTACCTATCTCCCTATCCTCTCACTCTACCTCTCACCCTCACCCACCTCTACCACCCCCCCTCCCCTATCTTTTCAACCCTACTCCTATCTATCTCCCTATTCTCCTAAAACTCTAACACTCATCCCCCTCCACCCTTAAACCCCCCTCCCCCAGCTCTTCTCACTCTACTTGTCCCCCCTCCCTCGCGCTTTCCCGCCGCGACCTCCTGCACGCCCCGCCCCCCAGCTCCCATTCACCCCCAGCTGACCCCTCCCTCTTATGGCGGCCGCTGCGCGACAGTGGTAGCGACCCTTGACCCAAGGGTAGGTCGCTCCCCCTGCCGCTGCAGCTCCTCCAGCTCCTCCAGGTTCCTGAGTTCCTGAGACCCACCTCACAGTAAGTACCCCCCACCTCCCAGCCCCTCGCCCTGCCCCGCGCTACTCACCCTCTCTCCTGCTCCTGCTTCTTTCCCTCCTCTCTGTCTCTTCCTCCTCGCTCCTCCTCTGCAATCTTCTTCTGTACTCTTCTTCTCCCCGTCTTCTCTCTTCTTCTGTGTGCTCCTCAGCCTCTCCTGTCGCCTCTCTTCTTCCTCATCTTGCTCTGTGATCTTCCGCCTTCTGCTCTTCGTCTTCTGTATCTTCTTTGTTGATCTTCTGTTTGTCTGCTCTTCTGCTTCTTCGTCCCCTGCATCTTCCTCTGTGTTCTTCTGTTCTTCAGTGTTCTTCTCTTCTGTTCTTCCGGTCCTCTTCTGTTCTTCTGTGTTCTTCTGTTCTTCTGTGTTCTTCTTTTCGGTTTTTCGGTGTTCTTCCGGTCTTCTGTGTTCTTCTCTTCTGTTCTGCTGTGTTCTTCCGGTCCTCTGTGTTCTTCTCTTCTGCTCTTCCGGTCTTCTTCTGTTCTTCTGTGTTCTTGTCTTCGGTTCTTCTGTGTTCTTCTGTTCTTCTGTGTTCTTCTCTTCTGCTCTTCCGGTCTACTTCTGTTCTTCTGTGTTCTTCTCTTCTGTTCTCCCGGTCTTCTTCTGTTCTTCTATTCTGTTCTTCCATTCTTCTTCTGGTCTTCTGTGTTCTTCTCTTCTGCCCTTCCGGTCTTCTTCTGTTCTTCGGTCCTCTCCGTCTCCTGTCTCTTCCCGCCCCTGTCTCTGCCCTCCTGCTCCTGCCTCACCCCCCTCTATCTCTCCACCTATCTCTCACTATCACCCACATCTACCCTTTCGCTACCTGCCTCCCTCACTCCTCTACCTATCTCTCCACCGAACTCCCTCACTCACCCCCTCCTCCTATCTACCTATTTTTCTATCTCTCCACCTATCTCTCATCTATCTATTTCCCTATCTCTCCCCCCGTCCCGACACCCCCTCTGTTACCTATCTCCCTATCCTCTCACTCTACCTCTCACCCTCACCCACCTCTACCACCCCCCCTCCCCTATCTTTTCAACCCTACTCCTATCTATCTCCCTATTCTCCTAAAACTCTAACACTCACCCCCCTCCACCCTTAAACCCACCTCCTCTAGCTCTTCTCACTCTACCTGTCCTCCCCTCCCTCGCGCTTTTCCGCCGCGACCTCCTGCACGCCCCCGCCCCCCAGCTCCCATTCGCCCCCAGCTGACCCCTCCCCCCTCCTCCCTCTTATGGCGGCCGCTGCGCGACCGTGCCGCTGGCGCGCTGGACGCGCGCCAAAGGCAAGCCCGTCTGCGCCCGTCCGTGCCTGGCCCGCGCCCAGCGTCACGACCCCTGGTCCCCAGCCCTCCCCTACCCCGCTGACCCGCTACGAACCCACCACCCTCCACGCCCTCAACCCGGGCGCTCCAAAACCTGCTTCCAAGCCCACCCCAAGAGCACCCATGGACCCTTCGCCTGTAACTCCTGCAAACGCATCTTCCACCAAGCAACTACCACGACCACCAGCCCACGCGCCATCAACCACCTCAAGTGCATCCTGGTCAACTCTCGCTCTGTCCACAAGCACGCCGTTGAACTCTGGGACCTCCTGGACTCCACAGCTCCGGATGTCGCCTTCATCACGGAAACCTGGATGAACGCCTCATCAGCTCCAGACATCGCCACTGCCATTCCCAAAGGCTACAAGATCTTCAGAAAAGACCGCACCAACCAAGTAGGAGGAGGTATCGCCATCGTCTTCAAAGACTCCATCAGCGTCACCACCTCCACCGAAGACACCCCTCTTGCCGCTGAACATCTGCATTTTCAAATTCGCACCGACCCCAGGACCACCCTCAGAGGATCCCTCGTCTACCGTCCCCCGGACCGCGCGCCCCTTTCAACGACGCCATCACCGACTTCATCTCCCCGCACGCCCTCGCCTCGCCGGACTACATCCTCCTAGGCGACCTCAACTTCCATCTTGAACAGAACAACGACCCCAACACCACCGCCCTGCTCGACAACCTCGCCAACCTCGGCCTCAAGCAACTGGTGAACACCGCCACCCACATCGCCGGACACACGCTCGACCCTATCTTCTCCGCCAGCAAACACATCTCCTTCAGCCACACCTCCGCTCTACACTGGACCGACCACAGCTGTGTCCACTTCACATTCCAACGCGAGACCCGCCACCTCCGCACTCAACCCATCCCTCGTCGACAGTGGAACAAGATCCCCGAAGAGCAACTCTTCTCCGCACTCGCCGCCAACCAACCCACCCCCACCACCGACCCCAACAACGCAGCCCTCAGCCTCACAAACTGGATCTCCAACTGCGCAGACAACCTTGCTCCCCTCAGACGCACGCATCGACAGACCAACACCAAAAAACCTCTCTGGTTCTCTGACACCCTCAAAGAATCAAAGAAAACTTGTCGTGCCCTCGAGAAGGCCTGGCGCAAGGACCACACCGCTGACAACATGACCGCCCTCAAGAACGCTAGCCGCGAACACCACCACCTGATCCGTGCTGCTAAAAGGAACTTTTTCACAGACAGACTGGACAAAAACAGCCACAACAGCAGAGAACTCTTCAGCATCGTCAAGGAGTTCTCCAACCTCAACGCCGTCCCGCCCTCACAGGATTTGTGCGAATCCCTCGCCACCTTCTTCCATCGCAAGATCAGCGACCTCCACGACAGCTTCGGACACCAGATCCAACCAAACACCACCGAACCCGCACCCCCGGCCATCACCCTCAACAACTGGACCCACATCAACACTGAAGAAACCAAATCCATCATGAACTCTATCCACTTCGGACCACTTCGGACCCCTGCCCTCACTTCATCTTTAACAAAGCCGACGACATCATCGCCCCGCACCTCCAGGCCGTCATCAACTCTTCTTTTTCTTCTGCTACCTTCCCCGAATGCTGGAAACACGCCGAAGTCAACGCCCTACTAAAGAAACCTACGGCTGACCCGAGCGACCTGATAAACTTCCACCCCATCTCTCTCCTGCCTTTCCCAGCCAAGGTAATAGAGAAGACCGTCAACAAACAGCTGACCACCTTCCTGGAAAACAACAACCTGCTCAACCCTTCACAAACCGGATTCCAAACCAACCACAGCACGGAAACCGCCCTCATCTCTGTCACAGACGACATCAGAACCCTGATGGACAACGGTGAAACAGTCGCCCTCATCCTCCTCGACCTCTCGGCTGCCTTCGACACCGTCTGTCACCGCACCCTAATCACCCGCCTCCGCTCCACCGGGATCCAAGGCCAGGCCCTGGACTGGATCGCCTCCTTCCTCTCAAACCGTTCCCAAAGAGTTTACCTCCCTCCGTTTCGCTCAGAACCCACCGAGATCATCTGCGGCGTACCTCAAGGCTCATCGCTCAGCCCGACACTCTTCAATGTCTACATGAGCCCCCTCGCCAACATCGTACGCAAGCACGACATCATCATCACCTCCTACGCCGACGACACCCAACTTATACTCTTCCTCACCAAGGACCCCGCCAGCGCCAAGACCAACCTACAAGAGGGTATGAAGGACGTCGCAGATTGGATGAGGCTCAGCCGCCTAAAGCTGAACTCTGAAAAAACTGAAGTCCTCATCCTCGGCAACACCCCGTCCGCCTGGGACGACTCCTGGTGGCCCACGGCCCTCGGCACCGCACCGACCCCCACAGACCACGCCCGCAACCTCGGCTTCATCTTGGACCCTCTTCTCACCATGACCAAGCAAGTCAACGCCGTGTCCTCCGCCTGCTTCCTCACCCTCCGCATGCTCCGCAAGATCTTCCGCTGGATCCCTGCCGACACTAGAAAAACCGTGACCCACGCCTTCGTCACGAGCCGCCTGGACTACGGCAACACCCTCTACGCTGGGACCACAGCCAAACTCCAAAATCGCCTGCAACGCATTCAAAACGCCTCGGCACGCCTCATCCTCGACGTACCCCGCAACAGCCACATCTCCGCACACCTGAGACACCTGCATTGGCTCCCAGTCAGCAAAAGGATCACCTTTCGACTTCTCACCCACGCCCACAAAGCCCTCCACAACAAGGGACCGGAATACCTCAACCGACGCCTCAGCTTCTACGTCCCCAACCGCCTCCTCCGTTCCTCTGGCCTCGCGCT
Organism: Pleurodeles waltl; assembly: GCF_031143425.1. Classification (NCBI taxonomy): domain Eukaryota; kingdom Metazoa; phylum Chordata; class Amphibia; order Caudata; family Salamandridae; genus Pleurodeles; species Pleurodeles waltl. The sequence goes on along the minus strand of NC_090442.1, from coordinate 596,650,787 downwards.
CGCTGCCGTCCCTCGCATCCGCCACTCCACGGCGGGCGGGAGATCTTTCTCCTTCCTGGCGGCCAAGACCTGGAACTCCCTCCCCACCAGCCTCAGGACCACCCAGGACCACTCTGCTTTCTGGAGACTCCTAAATACCTGGCTTTTCGAGCAGCAGTATCCCCCCTTTTCCCCTAGCGCCTTGAGACCCGCACGGGTGAGTAGCGCGCTTTATAAATGTTAATGATTTTATTTGATTTGGTTTGAATACACTCAGCTCAAAATCAGAAAACCTGAAAACCAAGTTTGCAGAGTTTGTCAAAGAATGTGAAGAAAAATCAGAACTTTGCAAGTACTGGGGAAAATTTTCACATGATAGTTCTAGTGGAAAACTTGGTACATGCTGATCAGGAAGGTGATTGGGAGCTGCACATGAAATCTATGGAGTCACTGATTACTGTGTTTCGCAAATTTGATTGCATAAACTACCTAAAATATGGATTCTGCTATTTGAAAAGAGGGAAGAAGCTAGAGGTGGAAAAACCAAACCTCTATAGAAAATTAATCCAAAGACATTTTGTGGTGAAAGACAGAGAGGGAAGGTTCAATGCTATAGCTCCAGATATGAAACTGGAACAGATGATCCAGACATCACAGAAAAGCTCCAAGGGAATTGTTGGTCAGACACATAAAAGTGAATATGTTGCTTAATGGCAGCTAGTTTACCACAAAGTCCTTTCTATTTGCATTGTTTTAGAGAGATGACAAACGCGAAATTAATGAACCTTAGTGAAACTATTCCTCACCAGAAACTTGTGGGGAGGAGAGTGGAAAATTTTAATAAACATGTTGACAGCCTTCTTCATTTCATGCAGCAGCAGAGAAACCCCATTTGGAATGACCGAGCCTGTGTGACTACACAACTTTGTGACCTAACAATATCTGTATAACAATATAAAGACATATCAGCTAGATGCCCTGGAAGATGGATTGAAATTATACGCAGGAACTGAAGCAGGAGAAATTTGTATTGAAAGAGAAAAAGTTGTTTGACATAATATCTAAAGCTAAACATTCACACTTTAATTGCCCTAGTAAGAGTTTTGTCCAAATAGCCACTACAAAACAGGTTACCAAAAACAACTTTTGCAAGCACATAGACGGAAGGAGGTGAATTTATCAAGGACATTCTGTCGCATAATCTTCTTCTAACAAACGCCTTATTTGATAGAAATACTGCAACCAAACCAGTGAAGCACAAACTAGTACAAGAGCTCGAAAGAAAACTTTCACTTTCACTTAAAGAATTTCAATTTGAAAAGATGTCCTCATTGAAAACTGCTGTTGTTGTGGACTATAGGTCACAATTACCAATGGTCAATATTTCATTCATGCAAAACTTCAGAGAGGTCATTCAGACTGTTCTACAGATATCAAAGTCAGTGTGCACCTTGCAAGAACTGCACAGTGTCTTAGACAGTTATCTATCTGAACTATCTGTGAAAGGATGTGAGAGAATCAGACAAATGCCTACAAGTGGAACAAAAGACTTTGCCTGTATCAAATATTCAACACCTGAACCTGTGAAACTTGATAAATTCTGGTCATCAACATAGAATAATATGAACTTGGAGACGTAAACTCACCAAAACATTGCTGATGCTTCAGTGAACACTGAATTTTTAATTATTGCAAGTGGAATGATTGTCAATGAGAAGTTGGTGCCTGCAGAGATATATTCAAAAGGTATGGGCCATATCATTCAAGACCTTAACAGCAAATTGGAGTAAGCTGACCTTCGTGTTGTGCAACATGTTGAGTGGGCTGTTTGAAATGGTTCGAATTGAGTCATTGTGCTGTCAAATGACATAGGTGTTATTATTGTGCTACTTAGATGTGCTGCAAAGTTAAAAAGTCAAGGATTGTCAGAGTTATGGATACGTTATGGAACAGGTAAGAAAAGACACTTAGGGGGTTATTCTAACTTTGGAGGAGGTGTTAATCCGTCCCAAAAGTGACGGAAAAGTGACGGATTTACCACCAGCCGTATTACGAGTCCATTATATCCTATGGAACTCGTAATACGGCTGGTGGTATATCCGTCACTTTACCGTCACTTTTGGGACGGATTAACACTCCTCCGAAGTTAGAATAACCCCCTTAATCCTGCTTCATATTCTGTACAAGAAACTTGACCCAGAGATACCCAGTGTTCTTATAAAGGCACATATTCTTACAAGTGATTTCACTATAAGCAATATTGGAACAAAGCTTGTAGCTTTAACTGCAGAACCTGTGAAATTTCTAAAAGGATTTGCAGAGACAGAAGAAGAATGTGACTTTAAAGATGTAGAAAAATACCTTGTGCTTGTGTGTAAAACAAGTTCTGAATGTCACACATTTGACGATCTTCGGTGGAGTTAGTGCAAGAGATAAGTCCACCTAAGTGACCTTCCACTGACGTCATATTCTGTGTGTGGACACATCAAAACAGCGTTCTACTTGATCAGAAGATGTATAAATGTTTTGGATCATACAATTGTAGAGAAAGGTCTGTGTGAATTTGATTGGGAAGATATTGATAGGGTGCTAAAACAAACCCGCAAAATTTCTTAAGCCTGTACCCACGGAACTTACATGTACTTGTACTTGCAGAACCTGTGCTACAAAGAGATTTCTGTAACACAGAAATATGACTACTCCAGGGAGTCACCTTCCCAATTCCTTCATACATGAACACCTCTTAAGGTCAGTACCTGAGCTCACATGGCCTCAATAGGGTCATTTCCATTTATGGAAGTAGAAACCTCACACACCTAATAGTGTCATGCTTTATCCCTGTCTCACACTGGTAGGATCAGTACCACCATTGTGGACTCAACCGTCTGTCTCCTCTGAGCAGATGGGAGTCCTTGATAAATATTTACTGACTAAAAAGACCGGAATCCAGACTTCTAAGAATACCTTGTGTTTACAAGTGGTAATTCCATTATTATTGGGGAACACAGGTATTGTTAGAAACATACAGTGAGAACACGGTAGTGATGATTTGTGTTATCTATTTAAGACAACATATTTCTGCCCATTCTTAAAAAAACCCTAAGGGTCTCGGGCATTCATCAGGGCCAAGGATCCCTATTCACCAAAAATGTTTAAATCTCTAGTGCACCCTGCAAGACATTGTGTAGAGAGTCAGCAAAGAGTCTTACCTTCCATAATGTTACAGCTTCATAGGGCACCCCGAATTAGAGGGCCTCTCATTTCATGGTCCATGATCGGGGGAACTAGTCTGGCCTGATGCGGGGATGAGATAGGTGTATCAAGCAGGCACTCCTTTTGACGAAGGTGTGACTACAAAGGGCTTCGTCCCGATCATGGACCATGAAACCATCAGGATATGCAGAGCATGCTTCAGCTCCCTTTGTGTGACTGTCTAGAGTGAATGCACAAGCAGCCCAACTGCCTTCCTGACCCAGAAGTGTATTCATCAGACAGGCAGAGGCACAGAATGGTTAAGCAAGAAAATGCCCACTTTCTAAAAGTGGCATTTTCAAACTCACAGTTCAAAAACCAACTTCAACAAAAGATGTAGTTTTAAATTGTGAGTTCAGAGACCATAAACTCCAAATCTCTATCTGCTCCCAATGGGAAACTACACTAAAATGATATTTCAAGGCAATCCTCAAGTAGCTCTGTGGGAGACATAGGCCCTGTAATAGTGAAAAACGAGTTTAGCAGTGTTTCACTATCAGGACATGAAAGCACACCAGTACATGTCCCACCTTTTGAAAACACTGCACTCTGCCCATGGGGTAACCTTGGCCCCACTTTAGGGGTGACTTACATGTTGTAAATGGAAAGATTTATGCCTGGTAAGTGTTTGCACTGAACTGAAACTGAACTGAAATGGCAGTTTAAATTGCACTCACAGACATTGCAATGGCAGGCTTGAACCATATTTACAGGGCTACTCGTGTGCGTGGCACAATCAGTGCTGCATGCCCACTAGTAGCTTTTGAGTTACAGGCCCTGGACACACACTGTGCACTGTATTAGGGACTTACTAGTAAATCAAATATGCCAATCATGGATAAACCAATCACCAATACATTTTAGACAGAGAGCATTTTATCACTTGTTAGCAGTGGTAAAGTTCCCAGAATCCTAAAGCCAACAAAAACAAGTCATACAAAATAGGAGGAGGAATGCAAAAATGTTAGGGATAACCCTGTAAAAAGGGCCAAATCCAACAGATACCCTGAATATGGCCCAAAGGCAGACTGGCTAACGCCTATTCTTGACACAACTAGGCCTGAACTAGACATTAACAACATTTTCTTTCCTTAAGCCTCCATGATAATGGGTGTGTTTTTATTCTCCTACTCACCCCATGTAACCAAAATGTGCACTCGTAGTGCGTTGTTTTTACATACTGTTCTCGCTGAATAGGGGAATGAGGGAGCCTTTTGATACTTTCAAGGCTCTTCCTGCCTTTCACACGGTATGGTTATTCTCTTGTATGTCTTCCATTGTTTTGTAAGTAGTTTGTATTGTCACATCCAAAGGCATTAAGTTAGACTTGGGCACATTAATATTCAAGTTAGGGGCTAGTGTTAGAGAGGTGGCATTAGAGGACAATGTATAACTTTGTATAGTGATTTGTCAATTCATTGCTACATTTGTTCACTCTATTCCTTCTTTGCAATTTCCATTGACTTCCACTGTAAAAAGGCTCTAAAAAGATGCATTTCTGGAGGTGAGCCGGTCTTGTATTCAAACGTTCCCAACTTTAGGGGCAGAAGCCTTGTCGATTTGTCTTATGCTTTGGGCTTAGAATTGTTTTGCTTGAACTTCACTTCATTTACTGCTGCAGTTGACTGAGCCTTATGCTAATTCCCTATCATGATTATCGTTTTTGAGTGAATTCTACTTTTTGCCTTCCGTGTTGCACCTTGATTTATTTTAATAAACCTTCATGGTTTTGATTTTCTTTCTGACTCCAGAAGATTTATTTCCTTGAAATACTATTATTTGCCCCTGTATTTGCTGCTATCCAGATACATATTGCCTCAGACATGCTTGAGATTTAAAACCCTCCCCCTCCTGCATAGGCACTTTATCTGGGGGAATGGCATGAACAAGCACATGGTGCTTCTCATACCCGCACTCCTGTGTTTCCGTCTTTGGGGCTCTCTTGCTTTGGTCTCTTGAGAAAATCAACCCTGTCAGCAGGTACCACGTTTATTTCATAGGAGTGGACGAGGAGGGCAGAGAGCATCCCGCTGTAAGTTCACTATGTATCCACAAGCTTCTCTTTCCGACATCAATAATCCACATACTCACAGGTCATATAGTAGACAAAAAGCAGCCTACTCGTAAGATAAATTTGGCCCTAAACAGACTACCAAAACTTTTTTTTACGTCTGCCTGGAAATAATAGAAAGATTTCGGGTATGTCTGTATACATTTACTACTTTAGGCTTCTCACTGAGTGTGGATAAATCTGCACTAGTAAATAACACTTAAGGTATGTGAAGCAGACATCCAATGGCATAGTTTGCCTTGAAAATTTAGGAACACCACCAAACATATTTTAATGGGCGTTCCCAAACTCCCCTTTGACCCCTGTTAATCTAGAAAGTGCTTGATTTACTCCAGCTAAGAACCAGTGGCTGGAGTAACTCTCCTTTTAGGGCGGGAATTGAAATGTAGGACCTTTAGATTTGGGTAGAATGTAAGGGAAGGGCGTTCCTCAAGATGAAATTCCCTATGAAGAAGAACATTTGCATTTGCACAAAAGGTTCAATTCACACTATGTGGAATTCTATACAGTTCACAGTAAGAATAGGAGTCCTAGGGAATATTCAGATGGCATTCCTAGTTCTACGTTTGGAACAGCTTTCCAGGCGTGCTGTTGATAATGTTTGTGAATAGCAGAAAAAGCATAATAACATAATTAGGCAGAGAATAAATCTCTGTCCATACTTTTATGTTTTTGCTCTATATGCCCAATTTGTTTCCTGTGTGTAAGAGGTATGATAGGAGTTTACTCAATTATATCTAGTTGCAGGTTTTATTATTCGAATCATGCTCACCTGGTAGTGATCACGTGTGCTTATTGTCTGTCTCATGTATATGCTACTTCCTATTTACACAGTTGTATCAAATCCAGAAGTGTTTACATGGTCTTTCACATGTCTTGTCTGCAATCATACCACTGGGCATCATCTGTCATCATTACAGTACAATCAGTAAGTAAACCCCTTCACTGATTCAAACACCTAATTGTAGGAGCTCCCTGCCCCTCCCCCCAAAGCACCAACCACCATATTGTAACAGCTGTCCATAATTTTCCAAACTGCAAATCGCAACACAACATCAGTCATCTGAACAGTGCCAGCAATAAGCCACTACACAGATGAACTACCTAAATACTGCAAACAGTAATGACTTACTGAGCCCACTAATGCATGATGACCAAACAGTACCCCGGGCAAGACAGAAAAACGTTACACTATGTTTTTCAAATGGCATCGTGCTCACTGGCCATTGATTCAGAGCACAACTTCGCGATTTTACCAAGCCTTGTACCACTGCTCTGTGTATATGTTATTTGCGCAATCGATTACCATATGTATGTAATCATTACCGCCAGCCTCAACTAAACTTTAGTAAGAGTTGCTTAGCACCCAGGCCAGGGTCTAAAAACTGATTTACGCCTGTCAAAAATAATAAGCCTTTTTTTTTAATATGCTCTTGGGTCTATCTTGGCTATGTATGTTGGTCTGTATTTGCAGTCCGGTCAGTATTGTACATCATTCACTCTAAATGCTCCTGCCAGCAGTCATACAGGAAGTTGTTTTCATGAACTTAACCATTAGTCTACCTGATTGTATTCTAGGATATTTTCTCTCAAGCACAGCCAACTTACCGGCTACCAGAATGAAAGAAAAGAGCAACTGTGTGATGCCAGAAGAAAGGCTATAGGTCACTAAGGGGGTCATTCTGACCCCGGCGGTCTAAGACCGCCGGGGCCAGGGTCGGCGGGAGCACCGCCGACAGGCCGGCGGTGCCCCGCAGGGCATTCTGACCGCGGCGGTTCGGGCGCGGTCAGAAGAGGCAAACCGGCGGTCTCCCGCCGGTTTACCGCTGCCCTTAGAATCCCCCAAGCTGCGCCGCCATGGGGGATTCTGACACCCCCTACCGCCATCCTGTTCCTGGCGGTTCGCCCTCCAGGAACAGGATGGCGGTAGGGGGTGCTGCGGGGCCCCTGGGGGCCCCTGCCATGCCCATGCCAATGGCATGGGCATGGCAGGGGCCCCCATAAGAGGGCCCCGAAAAGTATTTCAGTGTCTGCTAAGCAGACACTGAAATACGCGACGGGTGCAACTGCACCCGTCGCACCACTGCAACTACGCCGGCTCAATTCTGAGCCGCCGTCCTCGTTGCAGGGGCATTTCCTCTGGGCCGGCGGGCGCTCTTTTGGAGAGCGCCCGCCGGCCCAGAGGAAATGTCTGAATGGCCGCCGCGGTCTTTTGACCGCGGTGCGGTCATTCAGCGGCGGTACCCTAAGTATAGGTATTGCAGCACATTTTTTATTTTCTGTGTATTTTAATTTATCTCGCCAGCTCTACCAGGCACAGCTTGTGGCACGAAATCCTAAATATAAATAAACATTGCACATTGCTCTAGTCTTGTATCTATTGTTTTTGTTATAAATGTTGAGACTGCACTCTCTCTTCTATGTTATCTGCAGACCTTTCATTTTTATCAACATACACATTCTGCCAGCATACCATGACACCACTTTGTCACATGAACACTGTTGTGCGAGGAGGTGTGGCCAAGATGGGGGAGTGACTGCACACCCTGTGCTGAGGGTCTGTTCCTAATTGGGCCCAGCCATCAACATCCTGCACTCATCACATCAATACCGCCGCTATCTGATGCCCCCACACGCCCACCACGATGGGGGAGTCTTGATAGGCACTTGACTAGGTGGGGGGCCGGAGGCGAGCAGGAGCGTAGAACAATGGCTGTAGCCTGTGAAGATCGGCCGGCAGATGCTGTGACAGCGGTCTCTGGTGCAGAGCACAATTATTGCACAGGAGCACCCTTCTCCGATGAGTGCCGTCCGGGAGGCAACTGCCAACCTACCCAGAAGAGTCACCCGACCTCAGAGGGAGTCTGATGACACTGCTGTGAGGGACGCACCGCACGGAGCAGGCTTCTGCACTCCAAGGTTATGGCGCCACAGGTATACTGAACACGGGCTTCCTAGCAACTTGGGGGCCACTCAAAGGTTGCTGATTTCCACAAGACATCAAAGAGGGCCCCCAGTGGCAGGTGGCTCTCAATGATCTCGGCCTCATCCTACACATTGACTTAGCAACAAGCACATAGCCAAGAGGGAGCAGGACCTCAAGTGAGGGCCCCGAGGCAACAAAGGCCTGACGAAGCTGGGAGGCAGCCGGGACTGAATGGCTGTCCTGAACCATGAGTGGAGGTGACCTGGGGCCCCCAGGAAATATGCATTGTGCAATCACTGTCCCCAAGCTCCCCACAGCGATAAGGGGAGTAGCTGGGGTCCCAGGGTATGAGACAGAGAGTGGAGAGAAGCCTCTGCCCGGCAGCCCTTCTTGAGGCTGTGTGATGGGCTTGCAGACCCTGAGACGCTGAGATCAGGAGCGAAGGTGCGTAGACACACATTGCACCCTATGGACATACAATGTGGGGCCATGTGGGCGGAGTGCCCGGCTGCACAGGATAGTGAAGTTCCCTGCTTTGCGTTGCATTGCAACAGGAATGCACTTGCTACTGGACAGGGCCGCCTCACTACAAGAGCCAAGGCCATAATTCGGAGTGCACTCCGACTGCCACTCCCCCCACTGTGGACCCATGGTACCTAGACCGGACACCTGGCTCACTTATCACTCCTAGTTTGACCAGGGGACTGAGGCGTGTGCGCCCCCAGAATCTGTAAACAGTAACTGCAGGATCATGGTTCACCCCAAGAACTCTAACCCCCAACCGCAGAAATAAATCATGGCCATGCTGTAAGCCATCTTGTGCCAGGCAGACTCGATCCACAAAGTCGAAAGCGCACTGGAGAAACACACAGGAATGGTTAATAAAATCCTGCAAGCTACACAGGACTCCAAAACTGCCATGGAGGCTCAATTGGGGTGACACAAGTTGGAAACGGATTGTTATGGACTGACCTATGCCAAGCTTGCAGAGCGTGTGGACAAAACTGAATCCTTTCTTACATTAATGAGGCGTCACTGGTGACCATACAACATCAAATGAAAGCCCTGCTCAAGGAGGTGCAGAAGCTCAATGCGAGAGCCGAGGATGTGCAGGGGTACTCCCGTTCAACAATATCCATTTCTTGGGCTTCCCTAAGGGCTTTTAGGGCCTGAAAGCCAAACTCGTTTTTCACACAGTCCTGACTGCCAGGGTCCAGAAATTCTTCTCCATCTAATGGGTGCACAGGATCCTAGGCCATTCCTCACCATCGGAAGCTCTACCATGCCCAGTCATTGTGCGCTTACTCAACTTTGGGGATAGAGACCTGTTGCTACAGATGTTCAGAACCAAGGGCCTTTGGACCTTTAATGGGAACAATATAATGGGGTACCCGGACTACACAGCGGAGCTCTAGAGGAGGCCCAGCACTTTTGGAGCAGTCAAGGCACAGCTCCGTATCCTGGGGTTATACACATTGCTGTTCCCGGCCCGTCTGGGGGTAGTAGACATTGATATAACCCACTTCTTCATACCCTCGGAGGAGGTCTGGGTGTGGCTCCGCTCCAAGGGAATACATGAGTAGCTGGAAGAACATGGAGATGAACTGCAGGGCCGGTCAGATGGGAGGCACAAGTGCTGTCACCTCCCGCGCAAGCTGAAATCCTTCCCTTCAAGCTGCCCTGAACAAGCACAGGAGGTGGCGGAGTTCTCCATAAACAGTGCCAATGGATTCCAAGCTCTAGCCCAAGGCACTGACCTAGACTCAGGACTTGGGCCCCCTGGCTCAGAAGCCTCTGAGAGGGGCTCGTTGATCACTCCAATGGGCTTTCACTGAAGGGGGATGCCAGAACCATGAGATACCTCAGGTGGTGAGTTCTTGCTGACGTTGATGTGAATATTGGGGCTCCCTACAGGATGACCATGCTGGTCTGGGCGACGACACCGCTGGTGATGTGGGAATCAATGATTACGTACATAACGGCTGGGACTGGAAGAGGTTCTTTGGGGTACTGTTGCCATGTTATCCACTGGCTTGGCCCACCCCCATCAGAGAATTTTGCAAGGATGTGTTTTTGTTACAGGCATATGCTATATGTCAGTTGTACTGTTTGGGTCATTGTGGCACGATGCCAGAGGGTGTTCGATCCTGGGATCGGGGAGCTGTTCTACTGTTTTTCTTTCCTGGCAGGCAGGTGAGGTGGCGGGAGGGGACAGGGGCCACTGATGGGTTGACGCGGGGAGCAGCAAGGTGGCGGGGGGTCTGGTATGAGATATCTGCGACTATGGCCGCCACCTTTAACGCATTCACCTGGAACATCCAGGGCATGACAACCCCCACAACGGGACACAGAATATATGCGTATTCTGGGTGCAGGCACATGCTCTTTGCATGTTTCCAGGAGGCGCTCGTAACTAAGGTAGAGTTTGAAAAGGCCAGAAGGCACTGGAATGGACAGACATTTGAGACCAGATACTGTGCATATGCATGGGCGGTCCTGATACTGGTTGCCCCAGGGGTGCCATTCATAAAAACAAGGATCCTAACTGATGAGGAGGTCTGTTATGTGACTTTGGAGCGGACTTTGGATGGGTGCCCCTTTTCAGTGATGCTCTCTACCCACCCAACACTCTCGGGGTGAGTTTTTAGATACTCTGTCACCATCCATGTTACTTGACCCCCAAGCTTCGGGGTTGTGGGGAGGGGACTTCAACTGCATATATGACACAGATCTTGACTGCTCAGTATCTCCTTTCCCAGGTAAGCAGGAATTACAAGCAACAAAGCCCTTACAACAGTGGTCTAGGATATCCCACTTACATGATATCTGGTGCTTGGGACACCCCAAGGACGTTGAATACTCATCTTATGCCCTGGGTCATCAGGTGCATACCAGACTGGATTATATTTTCTGTAATTCAGACTGTGTTGCGTGATGCGGCATAAATAGACACCAGGACTACTCACCTCTCACAATATTTTGCGGAGGATGATGGGACAGTGGGTTCCCATGTGTTGGAATTGGATGCCATGAAAGTGGCCATGAGGGGACACTGCATAAGCACGTCCTGGGGGGTGTAATCATCTCTCACTCACAACGTGATAGAGTTCAAAGCACATCTGAGGATGTTGGAGCTTAAGGTGGTGACAGTGCCTGCTGCTCGACCACGTTTGAAAGACCTTCAACGTCAGTACCACAAAGAGGCAAAATTGCTCTGCAAATTAGACTATAAAGCCTCCCTGGCTTGGCAACACACAGATGGTGACAAGCCGGGGCAACACACTAGTGTGGTTACTACAATTGGTGTTTCCCAGCACCCCGCTAGTTGCAATACAAGATAGCACAGGTTGCACAGCAAACACTAAAGTGGGCATTAATGTAGTGTTTGCTCAGTATTACGAGCAGTTGTACTCTCCCCCACCAGAACCCTCCCCTTGGTGCAGGTCAAGGACTGCCTGCATGGGGTGTCTCTCCTCAGTTTAATGCCGCTGCAGCTGTTGGAATTAGAGCAACCCCTTCAGAAAGAAGAGATCCAAATGGCGATCTGGCAGATGGCGTTTGTTAAGGCCCTGAGCATTGATGGGTTTCCCATGCAATACTATGCAGCATTTAAGGCCATAGTTGCCTCTAAATTATTAGAGATTTGCCAGGAAGCATATCACCAAGGCACACTCCTGAATCCCTCCGGGAGGCTGTCATCATAGTCCTACTGAAGCTCCTACCACCCATTATCAATGTTATACTAAGCAATCTCTTTGCAAATAGGCTGCTCTTAATGCTTAGTTTGCTTGTCCACCCTGACCAATGTGGATTAATTCCTCAGAGAGTGACATACTTAGACACTATGTCATGTCATGGATGCAGTGGCAGTAGTGGTCAACCTCCCAGTGGTGCTCGCCTTAGATTTCGAAAAAGCATTTGACATGTGGTAGGCTCTCAACATACTCAGGCAGGGTGTTTTTTGGGCCTGTTACTGCAGGTACTGGGACAGCAACTGCTCCAGGCCCAACCACAACTGCTTTGTGAGACTGAAAGGGGGTCTGAAAGAAGATAGTGCTGGGCAGACGAGGACTCTGGTACTGGACAGCCAACTGGGTGGCCAAGCATTAGGCCCCCACTTTAACTTTCTTCACACAGTGTACAAAGTAAGTGGTCCTACTGAGTCTTACAGCAGCTGGAGGTTTTCAATTTGCATTTGTTGATTTGCTGTTTAGCTCCCGTTAGTTAAAAAAACTGGTATGAGAGAACTCAAGAACATAGCCGAGGATCACAATCAAAGACTGAAACCTAATTGTCTGAAGCAATGCAAAGCATTATCTGTCTAGTTCTCCTAGTTTTGAGCATGCTCATGTCATAATAGCAGATTTTTGTATAGTAGTGCATCATGAGTCAAATAAAATACTTTTCTTATTCAAGAACAAGCACTGTCTGGATAATGGATGCATTAAGTGTTACTTTATGAGTTACTGAGCTCTGAGTAACTAGCCACACACCACCCTCTGAGTAATCCTTGGACTGCTCACCTTGCTACCCTGAACATCAAGTGCAAAAAGGGTGTAAGGAGTGCTCAGGTTTTGGATTACATGATAGGTCAGCCCATGACATCAGTGATAAACAGACCCAGTGTGATGATGCTGACATTATTGTCCTTTTTTGTTTATTATTCTTATGGATGTAATGGAATTGCTTATGTTTGATGGATGGATTGTGCTTGTGCACCTGCACATAGTAATGCATGATGTAGAATTGCTAGGCTTTGATTTATGGACCATGGCTGCTCGCTCACCCTATGGGTTCCATATGCGATTGATGATCAGTTTCGACTGGAAGCTACAGGATGTGGAGGCATATTTTTGAAAAACAAAATTTACTTTGTTAGAGAATTTTATCAACTTTACATCTGTTGCAAGAGGTCACCATGATTTGGAGAATTTTTCAGGGTTTTGTCAGAGTTTAACCCAGGGTCATCTTATCACCAAAAGAATTGTAGCATCTACTGGGGCATGGTGAGAGCGGATATGCAAATGTTCATGCTCCTGATTTCGGACCTCTGTGTGTCACCGGAGTGCAAGTATAAAGAGCCTGGCAAATGGAGGACAGCACATGAAGAATAAAAAATTTCCTAGCTAACGAGAAGGAAAGTTTCAATTCTATTAAGGACAAGGAGGCGAGTATTATGCATAACTTTCTTCACTTTATTTCCACTGCAGATTCAAAGAACAGAATAAAAAGTAAATATAAACAAAGACTACATGTCCCATGAGGCTCATAGTATTAGAGTCTGTGAACAGTCCAATCATAACACAGTCCAGCCTATAAGTAGATATGACGTCTCTCCCTGTTCCTCTTCTTCACTCGAGGAAGTTAAAGTTGAAGGTAGTTTAATCCATTCCTTGGTTATTGCCTGTTTAAATACAATAATTTATAAACACGTTATCTAGTTCTTCATACAACTTTGTTATGTTGCAGAAGAAAAAATACAATGCTGAAGGGAAATACATTTCTTTCAGTGTGAGAAAATGCAAAGATTAATTTGTATTCAAACAGTCAAGTATTTAAAGCATTGAAGGCATTGCAATAAGATGGTTACTTACTGGAATAAGAGAGGTAATAGTTGAAGGAAGGGAGAGGCTTTTATGGAGATCCAATGCCTTGATGGGATAATCCTCGCCTCCGTATCCTTAATAGATTTGAAACTTTCCTTCTTGTTAGCTAGGAATTTTTTCCTTCTATGTCAGGACTGGAGGCGAGGATTATGCATGTTTAAAGCTTACTGACAACCGGAGATGCAGGTTCTAAAATGGGTTTAAAATAGAACTTTTTGAAGGTGGATTCCAATGACCAATCCACTGCATTCATGATGTCTTCAAGTCTACCACCTACCTGTATGGCTTTAGAAGCCATTGCTCCTCTTGTGGAATGAGCTCCAAATCTATGAATGTCAATACTTTCTCTGTCATGATCCATCTAACCCATCTGGCAATAGTGGGAGATGAAACTGCTTTAAATGGTTTTTGTAAGGCAATGAGAAGTTGATTCTTGCCTGCAGGTCTGACATCCAGTGTGATACAGTTAACTACACATAATTTTCGATGATCTTGAAAAGCAGGATAAGAGACCACTCTGATATTGGTTTTAGTTCTCTTAGAAATAGTGAAAGTAACACCTTCTGGGATAAAGGCTCGAGCAGATAGATCTAAGACTCTAACATCAGATACTCTTTTACAGGAAATGAGGCATAGTCGAATAGTCAATTTGGCCGATAATTGTTTACGAGATAAGAGGTGATTATCGTGCCATTGGGAGAGGAAAATTAAAATTACGTTAATGTCCCATACTGCTGAATATTTGGGCTCAGGGGGCTTAGAAAGACAAATGCCTTTCATTAATTTACATACCCATGGATGTTCACCTACTGGTTTGTTATTAATGGAGATATATCCTGCAAATATGGCTGACCTAAAGCTACTAATGGTAGTGGGCCAGCTCTACCAAGACGTTTAGGATATACGTAAGTTCTGCCCCCAAGGGATCAAGATGTTTCTACATACACCAATGATTCCATCGGTTCCAAGCCAATCTACATGTCCTGGTGGTACTTGTGGACCAGGCCTGTTGAATGAAGTGATTAACTTACTTTGAGAGGTGTCTGTTTTTCCAACTTCCACGGAAATCCTCCAGGCCATGAGGCAAAGATGACCTTGGAGAACTAACGGGTGAGGAGATCCTTGATGATCGAGAAGTATCGAAGGGAATGATGGTAATCTGATTGGGAGATCCCAAGACAATTCCATTAGTATCTGGAACCATGCTTGAGATTTCCAAATCGGAGTCACTAGAACCAAGTACGCAGTTTGAAGTCTTACCTTAGCTGCAACTCTGGGAATCATTATGAATGGGGGAAAAGGCATTCAGAAGATCCTTCAACCAATCCTGAAGAAAAGCATTTATCATTACCGCTTTCGGATCTGGTCTCCAGCTGACATATCTCGTCAATTGGTGATTCAGACGGGAAGCAAGGAGGTCTAGGCTCCAAGGTCCTCATCTTTCCATCAGGGCTAAAAAAATGTTTCGATCTAATTTCCAATACGTTCTGTCTGTGAAGTTCCTGGAGTTCCAGTCTGCAACAGTGTTTTTGATCCCTGGAAGATACTCTGCCACTACAGAGATCTGTCTCTGAAGGTAATAATGCCAGAAATCCTTCGCTAGTTCTGAGAGGGCCTTCGATCGAGTGCCCCCCAGGTGATTGATATACTGGACCGCTGATATGTTAGCCATCCTCAGGAGAATAGAACAACACACTTTGTCCTTCGTGAGAGACTTGATTGCGAAGGATCCTGCCAGAAGTTCTAGACAATTGATATGGAAAGAGAGTTCTTCCTCTGGCAATTGGCCGCCCATGGACATTTCCTTACATCTGGTTCCTCGTCCCAGACGACTGGCGTCTGATTCTATAATCATGTCTGGCGAAGTGCCGAATATTGCTGTGCCATTCCAAGCTTCCATGTGGTCACTCCACCACTGGAGTTCCGTTTTGGCTTCTGAAGATAAGGAAATCATTTCCGAGTAAGTTAGACCCTTTCGGAGATGAGTAGCTTTTAATCTCTGTAATGCACGGTAATGAATAGGACCTGGGAAGATGGCTTGGATTGATGAGGGTATAAGTCCCACAATCCTGGCCAGTTGATGGAGGGAAATTCTCTCTCTTCTGAGAACCTTCTTGAGTTCTTTCCGAATCTTGGAAGGCCTTGATAATGGAAGGCTGAGAGATGCTGCGACAGAATTTATAAGGAAACCTAGAAATACTATTTGTTGGGATGGATTTAGTTCTGGTTTGGATTTGTTGATCACAAAGCTGTGATTTTGTAGGAGTGTAATAGTCATGTTCAGATTGGATTTGAGCTGAGCTAGAGATTGTTCATCAGAAGAATATCGTCCAGATAAATTATCATCCTTTTTCCCCTGCTACAAAGAAATTCTACTACCGGTCTCTTGAGTTTGGTAAAAAACCAAGGAGCTGAGGATAGACTGAAAAGGAGAGCTTTGAACTCGTATATCTCCCCTTTCCACAAAAACCGAAGAAATCTCTGTGAGGAGGAAAAATGGAAACTGAAAGATATGCATATTTGAGGTCCAATCTGATCATCCAATTGTTGGGAAGTAGAATGTCTCTCAATAGATGAATGCCTTACATTTCGAAGTGTCGAAAAACTATCCATTTGTTGAAATCCCTCAAGTTTATTACAGGGCGAAAGCTCTTGTCTTTCTTCTCTACCAGAAAAATGTTGCTTAAAAACCTGTTTCTGTAGGAGATCCTCCACTTCTAAATCTATGAGATTCATCTCCTGAGTTGAGAAAACTAAAGGTCTGGGACGGGATAGTTGTATTGGAGTTCCGTAGAACTCTATGTGAAAACCCGAACTGTTTGAAGGATCCAAGGATCGTTTGTTACTGTCTCCCAATTATGAGAAAATCTCAGAAGTCTTCCCCCTTGATTTAGAGGAGAAAAAAGGGATAATGCTTACCAGAAACTCCTTCTGGTGCGTTAGCTCCTCCTCTGATGCGGTTGCCTTTGGCTCTGCGAGAACCTCATGAGGGGTAGAATGTTCCTTGACAACTGTCATTCCAGCAGTTGTTCCTCTTTGGGTATCCTCTAGAGGGAGCTTGATGGTAAAAACATCTGGAGGAGCGACCCCTTACTCGTCCAGCCCCAGCAAAAATCTTGGCAGAGAAGATCTTTTTAATGGAGTTTTAGGCTTTGTCTATAGCTGAAAAGGTTGCCACAAACTTGCCTAGTTCCTTGACAAAATACTACCCAAAAAGGTTGCCCGGGGCTATAGCGCCTACTTATCAGCCTGTTCCCTAAGAGGTGCAAGCTCATTAGAAATGGCAATGGAAAGCTCTTGAGTCACCTCTGGGGGAAGACGTTGGGGAGGCCACTCTTGCTGTGCACCCTGAAAAGATGGCCCATTATGAGGGTGGGAGCACCAAACTCAAAATAAGAGTAAATTAAAAAATATGTATTTTCCTTCTTTTTTAAATATTTTAGGACAAAAATATTTTAAGGAAAAATATATTATCTCCCAAATAATAAGTGGAAAGCCCCTTCGCTGGTGCTCCAAATATTAGGTAAAAAGATATAGGAAAAATAATAAAAAAATACATATAAAATATGGCCACAAGGTGGAGGGATTTTTAAAGCGAGGGTTAGTCCAGGGCAACACAGTGCGTGACAGGAATTCAAACAATTTCCTGTCAGCATTTATCCGAAGCGCGTAGCCGTCAGCTGAGACGCTCTGAGAGATCCGCCTCAGAAACATCTGACGCGCCTGACAGTGCAACGAGCGGTGCGCATGTGCCTCTGTCAAGCTGCGTGAGGCAAAACAATTAAAATAAGCGCTTGGGCAAGAAGCCTGCGGCACTTCAAGTCAAATCAAAACACACATATATTTAAATAATAGTAATAACTAAAGTTAAGGGAAAGCGTTTATAAGAAGGATTGTACTTAACTGACTGGCAGTGAAGAAAGAGGAACAGGAAGAGACGTCATATCTACTTATAGGCTGGACGGCGGTGTGATTGGACTGTTTAAAGACTCTAATACTATGAACCTCGTGGGACATGAAGTCTTTGTTTATATTTACTTTTTATTCTGTTCTTTGAATCTGCTGTGGAAATAAAGTGAAGAAAGTTATGCATAATCCTCACCTCCGGTCCTGACTTAGAATCAGCCGCTGCGCCAAAGTGTACAGCCGAAGCCTCCTGATGAGGTACACAATATTGCAACAGTTAATGTAGTACAAGATAATGATTCTGTTAAGGCCCTTTCTTTCAAAGACAGGTGAACCAAACCCTTTCAGGAAAAGGCTGGAACAGCATGTTTCAATTGTGAGTCACGTTCTCACTTAGGCAATGGTCCAAAATGCCCTGTACTTGGGAAGAAATGTCTTAAACGTCACAAGGTAGATCATTTCCAAAGTGTATGTAGAGGAAAGAATGTCATTCAGGTGAGCGGTATAAAAGGTAGGTGAAGATGTTTTGCAGGATTCTATGTATAATGTTCATAAGATGGTACTTACTGTAGATGTAGAACCTCTAAGGTTTAAAAAGGCAAAGGCCTATTTTGCGAAGTGACGATTGGTGATACAACATTGCACATGATGGCTTATTCAGTTGCTCCTATTAACATAATTTTGGATGTGCTTTATATTCTATATTGGCACATGTAACACTACTACCTACTGATATTTTACCCATAGGTTATGGTGACCAAGACATAAACATGCTGGTCTATCTCTTGAAAAAAAGTGTCATGTCTTGCCAGACATGTCAAAACTAAAGTTTACGTAGTAGAAAAAGGAAACAATATAGTTGGCTGGCAGGATTTGGTGAAAATGAGTTTAAAACTGGTACCTGGGCCAGAGAATCCAATACAATTGAATGACATGTGTGTAGCTATTATAGATTACTTACTTGATGAATATAATTTGAAGAATCTTTTAGGACATTATCCCGAGGTGTTTGATACAAAACTCAGCAACATTAGAGTTAAATAAGCTTGAAAAAAATAATAAAACGTTTGAACGGTTAATAAAGCTCAGACAAAACGCCATCCCATTGGTGCATAAGGTTAGATCACTTAGGGGGTCATTCTAACTCTGGCGGGCGGCAGAGGCCGCCCGCCAGAGTTCCCCCCTCCAGAATACCGCACCGCGGTCAGAAGACCGCTGCGGTTATTCTGTGTTTCCCGCTGGGCTGGCGGAAGACCGCCAGAAGGCTGCCCGCCAGAAGGCTGCCCGCCAGCCCAGCGGGAAACCCCCTTCCCACGAGGAAGCCGGCTCCGAATGGAGCCGGCGGAGTGGGAAGGTGCGACGGGTGCAGTTGCACCCGTCGCGAATTTCAGTGTCTGCTAAGCAGGGGGCCCCACGACACCCCATACCGCCATCCTGTTCCTGGCGGGCGAACCGCCAGGAACAGGATGGCGGTATGGGGTGTCTGAATCCCCATGGCGGCGCAGCAAGCTGCGCCGCCATGGAGGATTCATGAGGGCAGCGGAAAACCGGCGGGAGACCGCCGGTTTTCCTGTTCTGACCGCGGCCAAACCGCCGCGGTCATAATGCCCTGCGGGGCACCGCCAGCCTGTTGGCGGTGCTCCCGCCGACCCTGGCCCCGGCGGTCCTTGACCGCCGGGGTCAGAATCACCCCCTTTGTGGGGAAGGATCTAAAACAATTGTTGGATAAACTAGTGGAAGAGGTTGTAATACTCTAAACAGATCCATCAGAATGGGTCAGTGCCATTGTGGTGGTTTGGGAAAAAACTAAGAGCCCCTAGTGCCATTCTAACGCCACATTAGCGCCACTTTTTGACGCTAATTTGGTGTTACAAAGCCAAAAGTGCTGAACCATATTTACAAAATGGCACAATGCATGCATTGCGCCACTTTGTAACCTTTTGCTCTACATTATGCCTGCGCCAGGCATAATGTATACAAAGGGGGTGGTCCCCCATTAGGGGGGCCGAAAAATGGCACAAGGAGATCTAAGAGATTTCCTTGCATAATTGTTTTCGGCACTTTTAACGCCTGCTCAAAGCAGGCGTTAAAAAGGGACATACCATTGATTACAATGGGCCTCGATGTACTTTGCAGGAGTAGCGCCAAAATGTTGGTGCTACTCTGCAGAGTACATCAATAGGGTCAAACAAATGGTGCTATTGCCCCCTACCCTGCGCTATGGTGTGCCGTATTTTAAATACGGTGCACACATGGTGACGGTAGAAGGGGCTCTAAGAGGTGCAAGAAAAGTGGCACTGCACTAGGTACAGCGCCTCTTTTCTTAAATATGCCCCTCAGTCTTCTAGATCTGAGATTGGCTTACAATCAGATTCCCCTAGCACCAGAATCAAGTGATCCCACCACTTTCGTGACATCATTTGGAGCATATAAGTTTCTAAGATAACCCTTTGGCTTTGCGTCAACAGTAAGTGTGTTTCAGAAACTTACAGATAACATCTTAGCAGTGGATAATGGAGAATCAGGACAAGATCTTAATATTTTCTGAGACAGATTTTGAGGAAAGTCTTGACCATATTTAAAGATGTGACAGATGCAAATTTGTGACAGATAAATTGGATTACTTGGAACATTAGATTATAAGTATAGGGATTGAACTCAAATTTTGACTCACACAGGCTATTTCGAGGTTGCACCTCCAAAAAACAAAGACGCCTTAAGGTCTTTTCTTTGAACAAGTGAGTATTACTCCAGATTTGTTCCAGGATATATCCAAGTAATTCAACCACTATGTAACTTCTTAAAAAAGAGAGTTACATTCAAATGGATGTCATCACTGATGAGGCTTTTCAAGAAAATAAGCAATTGATTCTTTATGCTTCTGCACTATCACCTTACATATCTGGAAAAAAATGTTTTGCCATTGTTGATGCCAGTCAGTATCGTCTGGGTGCTGTTTTGTCACAATGGGTATCAGGCAAGGAACATACCATTGCTCTTGTATAAAAGAGACTAAAGTAAGCAGAGGTGCATTATAGCACAATTGAATTCTGAGAGATGCCCTTGTCTGTTCATCGGCTGTAGAAAAGTTTAAAACGTTTCTTTGAGGGACCAATTTCGAGATCTTTACACATCATAAACCGCTTTTGCATTCACTTAATGGCAATAGAACAGGCAAGGCCTCTGCAAGGTTGGTTAGACTTTTGTCACAGTTACAATTATTCAATTTTGTGATTCAATACAAATCTGGTGGCCACAAGGTCCGAGCTGACTGCCTTTGCAGAATGCCTCTACAAATTGATTCACAAGATGAATTTCACGATGATGTAGAGCGTGAGGACATCCTGGGCTCGTATGATGTTGTGCAATATAAGGATTGGTAGATGCAACAAAAAAGGATGAGGTTTTATTAACATCCATGGATTTGGTTAAAAAAGGTAGGCCCAAGGAAAGTTCTTTGTCAATCCCACTTAAACCATACTTACAGGTGGCCAATTAACTACCTATTGTGAAAGTAGTAGTTATGTGTGCTTATGTTGGTATTCCACTGTTGAGTCTTCCTGACAATTTTATTGAAGCTGCTCATGAAGGCCACTTAGGAGTGGGTGGAACTTGCAGACATTCAAAGCAACACTTCTGGTGGTCTCCAATGGACAGTTAGGTTTCCAATTGCTTAGACAGGTGTAACACCTGTCTACTTTCTGACAAACACCGGAAAACCAGTCACACTCCATTACATGTGTGCCTACACCAGATGATGCTTAGTGTAAAGTCCCTTTAGATTTTGCAGGAGCCTTTGATCATTTAACTTCTGGAAAATAATATCTAATTTTTTTAATTGATCAATACTCAAATTGGGTTTATTTTGAATTCACATCAGCACCCACCACTTTGGCTATTATAAAATTTCTTATCAAAATCTTTAATATTGAAGGCACTCCCAAAGAACTGGTGTCAGATAATGGCATACACTTTACATCTAGACAAATGAACAACGTTATTCAGTCACTTCACATCAGACATCTCAGAGTAACCTTTTATTCACCATTTTCCAGTGGTCTTGTGGAACGGATGAACACGTTTTTGAAGGAGGGTATACCATCAGCTGTGGCCATAATTTTTTTTCAACCACAGGAATCTCTCCATTTCGGTTGTTGTGAAAAGCAGATCCCACATTCAACGTGTGTGGACTGAAGTCCAAATCCAGTTGCGGTGCATGTGTTGACAAAATGAAAATGGTACACAGCTTCTCTCAAAAACAGTCATTACAAAAAATGTATTTTGACATCAGACATAGAGTGAAAGAACAGGATTTTATTATTGGAGACTGGTTTATTATTAAAAGCCTGAATAATTTAAAAAATCAGCATCTATTTTCTCGTCACCTGTTCAAGTCATGAAAGTCTCCAAAGGATCTTTGCTGTTGAATAAGAAGAGGTTGTGGGGGAGAAAATGCATGGTCACACTCTAACATGAACAAGCAAGAAAAATCATACTAGAAAAAAATTCACAACATGAGGATTTGTATGACGATTCACTTTGGTATGTCGCCAACTCAAATTCCAATGCCCGAAATATTATTGATCCCTCTGTGGTAAGTCTAGCTCAGTCTAATCAGAGCGATAACTCTGTTAGCACCAATATACCTGCAGGGTTGCAATTTGCTTCTGCAGATGAATCACAAGAGGTTTTGGTGGATCAAAATCCAGTCACTGGGAGAGCAATGCAAAATGAGATGAACACTGTAACTAGAATGTCGTGCAAGGTCACAGTGCCTGCAAGGTACAAATACTTTCTCCATCATTAGGTATTTGTATTAAGTTTCTTGTTCTTTTGTTAAGGGGAAGAAGATGTGACGATTCTTACATTGTCCTTCTTTGTTTATTATTGTTATGAACGTAATGGAATTGTTTATGTTTGATATATGACCCGTACTTGTGGACCTGCACATAATAATGCATGATATAAAATTGTTGTGCTTTGATTTATGGCTTGTGGCTGCTCGTCCACCCTGTGGGTTCCAAATGCGACTGATGGTCAGTTGTGGCTGGAAGCTTCAGGATGTGCATGCATCCCTGTGGGATCCTGCTTTTAACAATAAACTACTCTTGAAAAAGGAAACTTACGTTGTTGGGAAATTTTATCCTCTTTACACCCATTTCCAATGATATGGGCCCAATGACTTCCAAACACTTTCTAACATCTAAAAAAGTAGTCTATAATGCCAGCGGTGCCACTGAACGGCCCACACAGTAATTGTGCCTTGGCTATGTGGCGGTATGTATTGCCATTGCTGGGATGATTCAATGTCTGTATTTGCTGTATTCACAATATATGACCTTTTGATTAACTGATTAAAAGTGCTTTGATGTCGTCTTCCTGTGTCTCTGGAATATAAATGCTAGTCACCATCTTGCTTGATAGGTATGACATGAAGCCCTCTTTCTATGTAACGAGGGTAAGCACACCCGTATTTGAGACCCTGAATTAGGTGGTGATAGGAAGCTTTGAAAACCAACTTCACTGTACTGGTGTCCATTCTTGCATTATCTGGTTAATTTACTTATTTTCATATAATGCATGGGATTCTGCAATCTCTGTATAAAAATGCCTGTAGAAATTATGTAGCTGTTCAACTGCAAAAACTTATTATAGTTGATTTCTGATGTTACCATACCTGCTGCTAGAGCCAACAACCGATGGGAAAGGCAGATCTGATAACTGGGCATAATTAAAGCTGCAGTTTAAAGAACAAAAACAAAACTGCTCTTTTTTTCTAGCTGTGCAGTGGTATGGGGAAAGGAGAAAATTATGGCAGCATGTATTTTTTACACCGCATAGTTAATTATAGAGTAGTTTGAATCTTTCTGCATGTTTCTACACAGACTGCCTCTTTTATTTAAAAACTTACTTTTATGAAACTGATTTTAATATATTTTGACAACAAGTGTCTAACAGCTTGTTTCACATGCTTACTTTTGCACTAGATATTCTATTTCTATTCTTAATGTTTGCAAAAAGTTAATTTGAAAGTGCTACACATAAAGGATTTAAGTGTCTTGTGGGAAAGGTAATGGTATGACCATGTATTATGAGGAACAAAGTACCCATTGTCATACATGATAAGTTTATTGCAAGTCACTTCGGAGTTCCATAACCTTGGTCTTCTGAGTCGTTCCTCTATATGGTGAAGGAATTACTCAGTAACTTGCAAAATCCTTATAATACATGGCAGCGGGTCCTTTATCCGATGTATATTGCAAACATTTAAAGTAGGTGATGTGCCACTTAGAGCAAAACACTTTTAGGGGCATATTTATACTTTGTTTGCGGCGAATGTGCGTCAAACATTTTGACGCACATTCAGCGCAAACCGCGCACCATATTTATACAATGACGCCCGAGCCTGCGAACGCCAAAAGTCCACTGTATGTGTCATTTTCTGGATGTGGGAAACTGCCTTGCGTTAATAACATGCAAGGTAGGCTTTCCCATCCCAAAAATTACTTAAACACCTGTGCGCCATATTTATCCTAACGCGAAAAAATTATGCACAGCCGGGTGGCGGAGTCGGAAAATGGCGCACAGCCCTATTTGCGTAAAAAAATAACACCTGGGTCAGGGCAGGCGTTCAAATGGGGCAAACACACCAGTACTTAAGGAAAACACACAGAAGCAACAGCAGAGCTCCAAAAGGAAGACATGGATGTGCTTTTAAGCCAGCATGCACACTGACGCAGAACACAGGACCAACAACAGTAGCTTCTACAACACCAGCAGGGACCCCAAAGGCAAC
Source organism: Pleurodeles waltl (assembly GCF_031143425.1). Lineage (NCBI taxonomy): Eukaryota > Metazoa > Chordata > Amphibia > Caudata > Salamandridae > Pleurodeles > Pleurodeles waltl. Next base: position 596,626,251 of record NC_090442.1, on the reverse strand, counting down.
GAAGAAGGCAGGAGAGGATATCCTGCACTATGACAACCCTTCTGGGACTCCGGCAACAAGACATCATCCAGAGGGACAGACTCAACTGGCAAGCCATTCAGCAGCTGTTGCGCAACATTGAGCTACAGTTGGCACCCACCTTGCAGACACCCCACACCATTCCACCAGAAACCAAGCGGCTAGCTGTACTCCACATGTTGGCAAGTGGCTCCTTTCAAACCACTGGTGCACTGGTTGCCAGGATCTCACAGACCTCATTCTCTGCCTTCCTACCCAAGGTATTGGATGCCATCATCTCCCTCACACCCCACCACATCAGCTTCCCCAACACACAGCAGAAGCAGCAGGTGACCAAACAGGGCTTCTGCCAAATCAATTGCTTCCCACACGTGCTTGGTGCCATTGACTGCACACATGTACGCATTGTGCCACCTGCTGCAACCGAACATCTATACCGCAACAGGAAGCACACACACTCCATCAATGTGCAGGCCATTGTCGATCACCGGGGATTGATCACCAACATTGTGGCAAAGTATCCTGGGAGTCTACATGATTCATTCATCTTCCGTCACTGCACCATCAATCAACACTTCCAGGATGGACGATATGGAAATGGCCTACTTGTTGGTAATTACAGAAACGTACTTATATACACACAGCACAGCAACCCTCTAAGACAAACAACACATACACCATACATTGAGACACATAGCATGATGATGATGACTACAATGAAGGTGACATGGAATCATTGAGGCAGTACCAATATTTCACATCACTCCTGCTCTGACATTGCCCACTACCAATAAGCAAGTGGACTGTGCTAAGAACACATATTGATGTGACAATATTGAAAGTGCACATTCCAAAAACATATGGTTTGAGACAATTACACATATACACAACAGATGTACAAGCATATGGACCTTCTGACACTGTAAACGACAACCTCACAAGCAAGTTAGCCAGCTGAACAAGAACATGTTCATTAGTATAGGTACACGTTTGAACCTGAGTCCACTCGGCAAAGGCAGAGAAATAGGTCTGCAGAGAACTTGTGACACATGGGATATTTGTGCATAGTCAATTGTCAACACGTCAGTGCTGACAACTTATGGAGATGTGTTGTACATTGTCACCTTGCCAACTCTAAGGGCCTCACTGATGTTTAACTAATTCCACTGCATATGTTAAATTGGATGGGATGTCCAGGCCATATAGATGCAACCGTGTTACCACCACTGTGGAATTAATTCTGTGTATGGAAGTATCATGTCACCCCGAGTTATGACACATGGACACATCTTTCACATGACATAATGCAAGGGAGTACACAATGTACTGCGACTCTACAAAAATACCGCAGACATCCGGTCAATGAGCCAAACACCATTTCAGATAATGAAACAACACAATGCTGATGGTACATCCTAGAAGCCTAGGATTCCACACAATAACACAAACACCAATGAGTCACAGACAACACAAGAGAACAACTGCCATGCAAAGTGATAATCATGGTGCAAGCAACATCAACATTTTCTCACTCATTTTCTCTTTCAGCTGATCAGGGGTATGGGATCCAGCCATGGATCATGACCCCATTTGCAAACCCAAGCACAGCATCAGAGCGTGCCTATAATGACGCACATCGAAGGACACGCACCATAGTCGAGAGGACCTTTGGCATCCTGAAGTCAAGATTCAGGTGCCTCGACATCACCGGAGGCAGTCTCCTATACTCACCAGAAATGGTCTGTAAGATCGTTTTGACCTGTGCCATCCTGCACAACATATGTGTAAGGAGGAACATTCCCTTAAAAGAACATGACCCACAAATGCCTGAAGAGGAGGAAGAGGAGGACATTGTCCATCAACATGAGGGGGACCATCCAAACAGAGCTGCAGGATTGCTTCAGAGACAACACATTGTCCAAAATGTATTTTAACTCTACTCACCATCTCCACTGTCTTACCATATGTCAATAAACACCTATTCTAATCACTATATCATGGTCTGGGTAATCATTGTTGCATAACATTATCCCTAAGAATCATAATCAGAGCATAGCCTCATGGAGCATTGCAGAAATACATATTAGGATACAGAAAAATCCACATCACATTTGATGGGTATGAATGTACACCCAACTTCACACACACTGTAAATGACATATATCCTGTCCATTTCACATTTGAGGAGCACAGCTATTTTATACATACATGTTGGCAACATAGTTCATTGCAGCATATGGCACACAACTAAGACAAAAAGGAAAAAAATGCCTCATGCATGAGGCAGTAGATGTGCTATTGCATTGGTAACAAGAAGGTATGACCAGACCCTTGATAGCAGTAAGTGTGACATCAGCTATCTTTGCAAGGAGTATGTGTGACAAAAAATCTATGTAAGCAGCAAATGGATAGCACGAGTGCCCCAGGTATTACTAGCATTGCTCACAAGACATCCCCTGCACATGCCATCCCAGGTCATAAGTCCTGTCACTGCCATGTTCCCTGTCTCACCCCACCCTTCTTCAGGGGGCCCTGGAAATGGAATATTTGTACCAAGAAAATCTCTCATCTACACACACCCAGTCTCACATTCTGACTCCAGTATTCTTCCCTCTTTAGTATGGTATGCCATAGTCATTGTTCTTCTGTCTGCATGGACTTCTGGTCGAATAATGCACTGCCTTGTAGTCTGTAGGACCTGTAATCACCTGTCCATTGCTTCCATGTGAAAGGTACTGTTGGCCCTTTGAACTTGATTCTCACATACAGGACTTGTGAGAGACTGAAGCTGCACACACCTGTGTGCACCTCCATGCAGACCAGCCATTTGAACATGCACTGCCCTTGCAGCTGCCTGGAACGGCATAGAAACTGCCATTATATGTATGTATGTATAACACTGTTAGGCATTGCCGTATAAATCACCTGGGTAAACCAGGCCTTGGGTTATTGTGTTACGTTCCAACCCACAGGACAAATAAAATTTTCATTTTCCACAGGGTTGTTTCAGCTTTGACCCGTCTCAGTCTGCTCACTGTGTATTTGCCTTGTTCATTTTTGTTCCTGATTGACCCTGCATCCTGTTAGCCTGACTGCTTCCTGTCTTTGCGTCACCATAAGTGTTCCCTGTGGCTACCTTTGTCTCATAGTTGCTTTCCATGCCCTCACTCTCCTTCTGGGGTATTGTGTCATGTAGGTCTACAATGAATACTCAAATACATGGTATAGCGTAATCAGTTTACTTATCGTATCATGAGGTGGAACTTGTCTTCAAATAGCCTAATCATGTCCCATCCCTTGTCTGGGTTTCATATATGCATGAATGACAAATAGTGACAGTGTACCATGGCTGTATGCATGGATTGGGTATGGTGCCTCCAGCACAACAAACAATGTTAGATAATGTGCATGAAATGTCAACACATGTTTGTACCCTGACAGTCCACACACTGATTCACATTGCCCCCTACACATTGATGGGGCTTGCGTGGTGAATAGCTGTGAGATTAATCAGCACAGAGGCACTGATGTTCCCGGCTGCAGTGGGAATTTTAGCGGCCACCCTGTGTACAAATGTTGTGATGAAACCTGCCGGTTTAAAATTCCTGATCCATTAACTTTGTGAGCACACCAAGGTTGCCCTGTTGTCAGTCTCATAAAACGTCTGCAGTGCCATAGCTGGACAATCCCCATGTATGTTCTCAATTCCTCTTCAGCTTTCCTTCAATTCAGCTGTGAAGAATACTTTGTAAATGCAGGAAATGGCTCCACAGACTCATGACTAGACCTGCACATAACTGTGACAACATGGACCCCAATAATGACACAGGGTACACATGGCCCCACACACTTGAACTGGACACCTTTGTGCAATTAACCACTGGAAATATGTGCACACATGCTGCTTGGTCTGCTGGTCCTTCACTGCCACAAGAGAAACATAGGTCATTTATATGACTCAAACTGTTGCGTGATATTACATTTGTGGATTGGTTTTGGGACTCAGTGTCAAAAACACCGTACCCACATAGCATTTTCCAATGCCTGACACATGGGTAGTATACAAACAAGTGCCCAGGAAGTGGTATCCAACATTCCAGGACATGTGATGGCCTAGTCTTGGAACTTTGCCATGATCAACCGTCTTCTATCTATCCTGTGCATGGTTTGTCATTGGAGATGCTTATGTCCCAAATACACTGGGAAGTTCACACACCATTTGTTGCTACGTGTATGACAAACACATTTCCTTTCTCATTTCCACACTGAATAGCATCTGATGGTTTGCCACATTGAGAACACATGCATACAAACACATTTAAGAAAACACGTCTTGTGATGTTCACACAGTGGGACAACTACATTAGTGAGAGCCAATTCACACACATTGACACATAGGCAATAAGTTACTGTATTGAGTTGCGTAGCCTTGCTATCCTCTATTGACGCACAACATGCCCAAACTGGGTAACACCAATTTGTATTCCACACGTCTGGCCATCTATTACGTCAGTGAAGAGTGCAAATCTGGTACAACAACTAGAGGATCATGGTCCGCAGGAGTATGATCTGTAACATGTGCACATACACCGGAATGCACAATGTAGGTGCAAACAGCGTATCTCTGTATAGTCACACCTGTCATGTACTATTAAAATTGAGAAATGACCCAAACCCAGTAAAAGACAGAAATTTTGACGCATTTGCATCAAAAAAGACTCACATGTGTCAAGAAATGCCGCATATGCATCAAAAAATGACGCTCACTGCATGATACATCCATTTGCCCTGAGCGGTAAAACCCACACTGTACCCCATGAAATTGGTTAAGTATGAAAAATAATTGAAAATATGGATGCAGGGTAATTTCTAAGCATGTGTGTAAAAACAAATGACGCACAGACTGTAAGCGTTATAATATTTTGACGCATACGAATAAAAACGCACCGCATTTGAGGCAGGATGTGATGTAATAGGATATCCTGTTTACAGGATTGGTACAGTGGGTGTACTTTCACTTTTACTTTGCAGTCTGTGATTTTTCTTGACTGTGTGGCTGTGTCTGGACTTGTCTCTCTGTGCATATTGTGAATTTGTCTCCTGTGTGGTCTTTATATTGTCTTTTGGTGTTTCCTAAGTGTCTGTATTATCCTGTGTAAGTGTATTGTTGTCATTTCTGGTGTCTAATTTTGTCTTTGTTCTGTGTGGAGTCTGTTGTGGGTAGTGTTAGGTTGGGGATAGTTGGGCTGTTTTACTGTTAGTTTTCAATTCTCTCTCCTACTTTCCCTTCATTATCCTGTGTACCTCTCTATTACTTCTTTTTTTCCAAGCATGTTGGGTAGGCCATGTCTTGGTAGGATGGGAGAGGAGGAGCTGGGGGGATTTATTTGGCTGGTGTGCCACTTACTCCCATTAATGATTGAAGCAAGTGGCCGTGTGATGCCGGGGTATCACACAAAGGCAAGGAGGCTCCAGTGTGCAAAGGTCCTGTATCACCTAAAAAGAATATACAACATCATTTAGCCTAAAAGAGGTTATAGATGCAATTAATGCCAGTAAAAGCGGGAAAGCGCCAGGCCCAGATGGAGTCCCAATTGACATTTATAAGTCGAACGTTTCACTTTGGGGCCCACTTTTAACTCAAGTTTTACGTGCCTGCTGTGCCACTGTCTTTATACCAACCTGGGCCGAGTCCATCATTGTTCCTATCTTCAAAAAGGGAGATCGTCAAAATCATGCATGCTACCGCCCTATCTCTTTGCTTGATACTCTTGCAAAGATTGCTGGATTAATTGTTTTAAACAGGCTACGAGATTGGACGGAAGATAACAATATCCTTTCGGACTTGCAAAATGGCTTTAGAGCTGGGATAGGAACTATGAAGCAGGCCCTGAATTTAGATATTATACTTGGTAAATACATGAGGGCCAAGGCCGGAGCATTATACCTAGTGTTTGTCGACCTGACTTCAGCATTTGATTGCGTGGTCCATTGTAAATTATGGCCTATTTTATTGGACATGGGGGTAGACTTAACTATTGTTCACTTTATTAGTGAACTATATGCCGGAGCCAAAGCCAAGGTGCGTTATGGGCTTCAGGGTGAATGCACCTCAGCCTTTCCCATTGAACGGGGGTACGGCAAGGCTGTGTACTAGCGCCACTATTGTTTGCTTTATATATTAATAAATTAGAGGGTGTGCTATCTGATGCTTGTAGTGACCTCCCACAAGTTGGTTTTCGAAAGCTCCCAGCACTCCTGTACGCGGATGATGCCGTTTTGATGGCCCGCACCCCAGTAGCGTTGTAGTATATGGAAGCCTTAGGACTTAGAATTAACCATTCTAAAACTTTCTCAATGACATGTGGCAGAAATTCTATAAAGAAACCCCAGATCATGTTAAAAGGTACGAAACTAGATGACACAGGAACCTTTTCATATTTAGGCGTTACGTTTGATAATGAAGGGACATGGTCACAAGCCATAAAATCGAGGAAGCTGTCATTCACTAAAACTATCATGGCTGTAAAAAACTTTTAGAAAAAGGTTGGTAGAGCGACCCCCAAGGATATGATGATATTGTACAATGCAAAATGCGTTTCTGTTGCACTGTACGGGGCAGGACTCTGGGAATATAGGAACTGCAACACCCTACAGCTAGTTGAAAATGATTTTTTAAAGTTTATTTTAAGCGCTCCAAAATCTACCCCTACACTGACATGCCATATGGAATTGGGGGTATCAGACCTTATAGATTTAATTTGTATTCAACCAATTATGGCATAAGGTATGGACTTCTGATTCCGCTAGGCTGAACAGGGCCATTATAGAAGATGCATTGGCATTATCTTATCCACTGAAAATTCCATGGCTAAATTATATAAAGATTTTTTTGTATAGAGCTGGGTTACCCTGAGTTATATTCCACTCTGGCAAAACTGGAAACAATTTCCAGGAAGGAATTGAAAAATATATGTCTTACTCACCTGGCCGATTTAAGATGGACCACTGAGGCAAAGAAACCCAGCGTAATGAGGAACTTTATGTTGCAGCAAACAGATGGCATGGTACCATATTTGAGTAATGTATTGAATCCAAGGCATCGGTTCGTCCTTACGCACCTAAGATTAGAGATTTTTCATCGTCTTGTTAGCTTCCCGTGTACTAACGATTGGACCCCTGTTTTGGGTAAAATGTCCTGGCGACTTAGTGTCTGATCAAAGTACAATACACATTTTTTTTCGATAATTCTATGCAGACTTAAGGAAAGCGTTTGTGATCCCATTTTTTAAATCAATGCATTTTAAACAATGTCGCCCTGCCTTTAATTACCTCCTGTCCTTACCATCAATTATGATTTGCAATGGAAAAGCTTTATTCTTATGTGCAGTGATGAAAGTTAGATCACATTATCAGCTAACTTAGATAGGGTTTTTTTTTATTTGTGCACATTTTAAATGTATTTTATTAATGATAATGTCTTTTGTTTTTAAAACATACTTTTACACTGATTTTATCCGTCATGTTTTTGATTTTTGATTTTTATGAGAAGTTATTTAATACCTTGCAATGTAATCTTGCTACACAGTCCGTTTAGGCATGGTTTGACCTGCTTGCGTTTTCATGTTATTTTAAATATTGAGTGATGTTTTTAAAATGAACTATCTGCTTTTATGATTGTTTACTCAATCGAATAAAGTATTTTTGATGATGAATATACAACACACCACGCAACGACCACCAGCTAAAACACCGTTGGGCTGGCCTGGTTGCCAGGAAGCAAGACCTGCTGGACCACCTGAGGATTGTGATTGGTGGCCCTGTTGGTGAGTACAATTCAGAGTAATGTGCATATTTAAATGCTCTGTAGTGACAGTAGCAGATTTGTTCATATGCTGCAGGCAATGTTTTTGGACATGTGGAATGCAAGTTAAACATACAGTTGCCGTGAATTATACAATAATTCCTACACTTTATCGTCATTTGTTAATGCAACAGCTGCACTAACTTACAAAACACAACAGGAGCCTATAAATTAGTGCTGCCTTCACGTCAATCGATGATGCAAATGTGGCTCTAACATATGTTTTATACATGGTCCGTGAGTGTGCCAGGAAAGACATGTTTTTAATCCAGATATTTTCAAGAAATAATGTGTCCCTCAATTATTTCTGATACATGTCTGAACTGGATTCTGACACATACGTAACAAGTTATATCTGACCTCAGGTAACATCTTAGGCTGATAGTTGGACTTGGTTGTGCCACAATTAAATTAGGGAGGGATGCCAAACGTAATTCACACGCATTCATATCAAAATGTTTGGTGCAACTTACCATAGCTATGGCACATAAAATTAAGCAATTGATACAAATTGAGGGGTAACAACTATCCATGGCCATCTGTACATTGTACCTGTGTGTTTTACATTGGTCTTAGTCACAATAGCTGGCCCGAGCTAATGCATTTGCCATCTGTGTTACTCTATTGTCATGTACTTCTCATAAGTTTTGGGATCATCATGGGATACCTGACGTTGGGGAATGCATGATCACAATGGATTAAGTGCATGATGTCATGCAAGGGACCACTGACCAATTCCATCATACATATAAAGTTGAATAATACTTAGGTAGTTTAGTTTGGCACACCCATGCTGATCAAGTGCAGCATATGTTTAATAACTAACCTCCCAGTATGGAGGCTATCACTGACATGGGTGGATGCTAAGATCAGTAGACCAGCTCTCATTCCGAAGATACATACAAATTGAAAACTACATTAGCATGATTGACACACTGGTACATTTGCTAAACCATGTATTAATAATATCACAGTGTCAGTTTGCTATATATCAACTGATCAATCAAATTGGCAAATGTAAGATGATGAATGTGGCTCGTCTGTGATTTCCGAAACCCATATTGGGTAAACAGGGCAATGAGAGACACATTTCAGGTGCAATGACTACACCTGTGCCCATACAGTCTGTCATGGATAAATACAATATACACTGTCAACATGTATCTCCTTGTTGTATTCAAATATAAAAACTGCTCAATCCATGGCTAGCCTCAAACTGTCACCAAATAATGCACAGGATCCCTGCCATTATGGTGTCATAGGGGGACCCAGGGTACCATTTTAATGTAGCATATGTAACCTAGACACAACACTGGCCCTACATGTAAGGGACCATAGAAAGCATGATAAATCATGCCCTTAATTCAACCCACAGGTGCGTCACACAGTAAAGGATTGTCCTTTGATGCCCAAGCCACAATACCTAAGTGACTAGTATTGCAGTCCTCCAGGAAAGTGGCTTTGCATGTCTCTCATTGATACACATGATGAGAGGATTACACTCCATAAATGAGTCTGCAAACAAATGATGGAGCATGTTTGCCACCACATGATAGTTAGGGCCACTGCATGTGTGCAGATTTGTGTGTATCACTCACTGTAGTACCCGGGTCTGTACATGTTTGCAGTTTTATGTCGGTTGCAGTATCATCATGCCTGAGAGGCTTGACTTTCTGATTTAATCTTACACACAGTAATTGTATTTGGAACTGTACAGTGCACAGACATTGAGCTAATTTCTCCCTTCCATGCTTAACAGGTGGACCTGCCCCCTACACAATTGGAGAGGTGGCTCGATTTGCGGACCCAGACATAGCGAGTAAGTGTTGATATTTCTGTTCCGTGTTGTGTTTGCTGCTGTTGTGTGATTGACTCCTGTGTGTTGGACACATAGCAACGTATGATGCGCTGGTAAATGATCGGATATGTTACTTCAGTGGAGTATCATTTTTTTCCCATCTTTGAGTTGGGCAATCATTACCGTATAGTCATATTTTGGGACTGTAGTGCAGCCCTGTAGGCATGGCCATGTGAATAGGGTGACTTTTGTGGATAGAACTTTTATTAACATTTTTGAGCAGAGGACCATATTTATGATTTAGTCAGCAAGTCAGACCCTGAATCTTACAGAATAGGGATGCCAAAGTCTTACCCACAGACTTGAGCCTCCCTGTTCACTAATGAACATGTTTGACTGTACGTTTGACTTCCTAGCAGCATCTAGCTCCACATGTTGTGCTACGTGTATGTGGCACTTGAGTACAATGTCATAGGTGTGCATGCAGCTCATGGCCAGATGTGTGCTTGCATCTATCTGCTTGTTGTAAGTCATGTGTTACTGGTATGAAACGATGTTGACAATTGTCTGCATTTCCAAACATAAATGTGGATGGGATTGTCCAAGGTTTGGGTGTATCCTAGTTGGACATCCTCCTTTCCTGTGGTGGACTGCCCAAACCCATGTACAGCTGTCCAAAGATTCCGGGGTGTCCTAGATGTTGGAAAGTATTTGTTGCTTGTCCATCCCCACCCCCCTCAGGCACAGGCGGAGGGTTATGAAATGTGTACCTAGGACTGTTGATCCAAGTTTAGTACACAGACATGTAAATCTGTAAATCACTTGTCCAAAACTAGGATACTCACTCATGATTAGCAACTGCATTCTATCCTGGCAATTCCATTTACAACTCACAGATCTTGTGGCCCTTAATTGTCATCCAGAAGTTAGTCATTAGTTGGCCTCTCACACGTGGAGGACTTGCAGCATTTTTTATGTGACAAATGGCTGAACAATGATGCATAGGTCATTTAAGTTGTTACACATCTTTTAGAGCATTGCTGTGCTTTTTGATAGGACATGTGTAGGCTGCATTGGCATATACTTCCTCAGGGACAATCAGTGATCTGTATGATGATATGGCCTGTTTCTGCTACATTAGATGTATTGTTTGATTTACTTCTGGAGCCATATCACACAATGAAGTACCTAATGTTTGGTTTTATATTTTTTGCTGCCAATATGAATCCCATCCAGGTTTGGGAGTTTCAGTGCCGGGTGATGCGTTACTGCCACATTCTGGATGTGGAGTCTGGGTTCCGCAACATGGCAAGGCGTTATCGCCATGAAAGAGCCTCTGGAGTGTGGAGGGCAATTGCCCAAAGGGGCCCTTCTGTGTCCACCATAGCCACCAGCACCACCACTACCACCCAGGTGGCACCAACCATAGCAGGCATCACTGCTGGACCATCAACCTCCACTGCTTCCGGACCTAACACAGCACCACCTGCACCTCCTCCTACATGCATGGCACCAACAACAGGACATACATCTTCAACTGGCACCCAGAACACCGCTGCTGCAGTCATTGACCCCGCAGATTTTCAACGGATGCAGCGTGACATTGACCATATGTTGAGGAAAATGAACAGGCTGCAGCAGGACATGGCACAAGTGAATAGGAGGGTGCGTGTCATAAAGAAGACCCTGCGGAGGGCGAACTTGTAAACATTTTACCCTCAGCCATGATTCCCTCCACCCCCTCCTCTTTCCTGGTTCTTTTCATTAGTAGGATTAGGGGGCTTAGTGTTAGGTTACAATAGGCAGTTAGTTTAGTTAGTAGTAGTGGGTGGGGGGGTGTACATATGATACTTTTAATATCTGTTTTTTATTATGTGTGTGGGTGGGTGGAGGATGATGTTGGAGTTTTGGTGTTAAACAAAAAAATATTTAAAAAAAATATTAAAACAGAAATCCAAAAAAATATATATTTGTTTAGTTTAAGATAGTATGTGTTTAGGTTAGTATATGTTGTCCTCCATGTATCCCGTCTTATAAAGGGGGTGGGAGGTTGATGTTTAGATTGTTTCGCTAAATGTGATAACTAAGTTTAGCTAGGTTAGTTAGGGCCCGTTGTGGGTAATATGTAGTTAGGATAGGTTAGGTTAGGTAAGGTGTTGCCCCTGGTTTTAGCTTCTGTTTTTACTGTTAAATAAATATTTAGGTAATCCTTTACAGTATGTGTCACATGCTTGGGGATCAGGGCCTTGGCGTGGGTGAACAGTGTCTCTTTAGTATTTGCATTTCTGTCCCATCCTGCAACTAAATCTCAATTGAGCTGTTACATTGGCAGCTACACCAGAGCTACTTTGCTAAGAATCTGCCATCCATTGCACCCACCACTCAAGATTACTATGTATCCCAAAGTGTTGTTAATTTTCGATGTATGTTTTCAATCTCACATACTTTGCAACCAGATTAGGTATTGAGGACACTGTGTTAAGTCTGCCTGCAGCCTGATGTTCAAGTGAAGCCTCATAAGGTGATTGGTAGTATGATCTCATGTAGTATGGTCTACATAACTCACACCTATCATTTGTAGCATTGTTCAGCCAGGTTACATATTTGTACGTACACTCATACACATCCATTCATGCTGTATGGTGTGTGTTAGGTAAAATTTGGGTCAAATGTCACATACCTAAATATTGGCTTGAAGAAAAAGTTGAAGGCAATAATTTTTGGCTTAGACGTCCATTGAGGAAGCATTATTCTGTCCAACACAGCATTATTCTCTATAGTTTCTATTTACCTCATAATTAACCCTCAGGAAGGGCAGATGATGGTACAATCCAGCCTAGTTATCAGGCAACATTCTTTCAGGTCAGTTGTATTGACAATCTACAATCATTGACCTGAGGTAAACATCACTGATGTCCATCACGGTTGATGTGTCACATTACACAGAGACAAAGTTGTTGTGTAAGTGATATTTATTTGAAAGTGCCGTAGTATTATATGTACATTGTCCATGATTGTGAGTCCATTAGTGTGACACCTTCCATTGTGATCCTACACAAGTGCAAAAGGACATGTCATTAGACATGCTGGGGTGAAGTGTCGGACAGTGCAGAGGGACAGGATTTGCCAATGAATTAGTGAGAGACAATCACAGGGCAGGGTGACAAGATAAACAGTGGGCTGGAGAACAGTGCTAGTGAGCAGCTGTTGCAGGACTGGCATGTTACAAAGCACAGGACATTGGTTAAAAGTGGCCATGTGGCAGAAGCTAGTCCTACACTGTACTCTTACAGGTGAATGTGATCTGTTCCACGTCTTCATCTTCTGATGTGTGTGTTGTCTCCTCTGCCCTTGGTGGTGGAGGTTGTGAAGGGGCAACACACAACTCAGTGTTTGAAGACGTAGAGTCAGACATCCCGGTAGCTGCCAACTGTGGGGCTATTAAGGGCAGTACTGCAGCAAGGAGGAGGTGCAGGTTCTTAAGTATAGCAGCCACATCACTGTGGTAGGCAGCCAGGTCGGCCCTGAGGGGGTCAATATTGCATTTGTGCACGCATTGACAGGATTGTTGTTGGAGGTGTTGTGTCAATTCTCTTACAGCTATGCTGATTTCCTTCACACTTTTTTCGAGTTTATGCACGATTGATGTTCGCCCTTGCATGGTTGCTGCCTGTTCTGCAGTTGACATCATGCATGAACGCACCCCCCCTCTAGACTGGCTGCCGTATTTTCCATCCCCACCAGTACCTCCTTGGCCAGCTCCCGCTGTACTCCAACTACAGTCCTCTCAAAGCTGGTGCCAGTGTCGTCAGAGTCCTCAGCTGGGTTGGAGCTGGCAGGTCGTACAATTGGGGTGGTGGGTGGGTCCTCTGTGATGGCTGCTGTATCTGTGCTCCTCCTTGCGACTGAAGGTGGTGTTTGGAGGGTCCAAAGGACATCTTGGAGGGTCTGCTGGCTGATGTTTGTCAGCTCTTCATCCATGTCATCAGGGAAGTCCAGGAAAGGCATATCCTCAGAAGAGCCATCGTCCTCTGCAATGAGATATGGTACAATTAGTGTGTCTGTGTTGTGGGATTTGTAATGTGACGTGCCTGCCTTCCTATTTGTTGCACATTGTGATCTTGGTTCCGGTTCATTACTCCTGTCTTTTATATTAGCATTCTCCCATGGCCTATGCCCCACCTGCATGTCACTTGTATTGTGGTCAGCTCGTGGACTTGTCAGATTCACTTAATCTAGGTCCATGGTACTCAAAGTACGGCCCGCGGGCCGCCAGCGGCCCCACGGACCTACCTTGGCGGCCCGCGGACACGTCGGACAAACGCCATATGATAATGGCCGGCGTACATAAACATAGAAGAGGGCCGCGGGAGCATGCGCAATAGTGGCTTCTTTGCGCATGCTCCCGCTGCCCTCCTCTATGTTTACATATGGCGGCCATTATCTTATAGCATTTCCATGACGTCTCCACGTCTGCCCCTATAAGCCCCGCCCCCCCACCCCCGCTGTCACTTCAGTGCGGCACTCGGCCGCAAACCATGTTGCAATTATGGCCCCCAAGAAAAAGTTTGTGAGTACCCATGGTCTAGGTGTTGGTTCTGGCCAAATTGTGAATTGCCACCTTGTCCTGCTCAACCCTCCGTCTGCTTCCATTCTCATGGTGAGGACTTACACTGGCTGTGGTTGTTCAGATGGCACTAGCACCACACTTCACAATCTGGAACTGAGCCAGTCTCAGATATTTCACATCCAGCTATATGTTGCTGAGACCTAGCATATACTATGTATAGCATTGGCATGGCACACTACATATGTCAGCATTGGTAGTGTGTAATGTTGATGTTGGGGAATGTGTGCTACATTGGATTGCACTGATGGTCCTAGCAGTGTTCAATTTCCTCGTCTGACTGTGAGAGTGAATTTCACTAGCCGTGACATATGTCCTCCTCCTCAATGCTGATATCTGAGCAGTATGACATTTGGGATGTTGCATGGTGTAATTGGAGCTATTGTGACCCAGGCACAGGGTGGACCCTGACATATGCAGCATGGGTATGAAATTAGTGCTGTGTACCTCATAATGTTTATGACAATGCCTAATATTTGTAGCAACTATGGACAATCACATTTGACAGAATTAGAATTGTTTTATTGATTACAGGGGATTGATAATTTTGTCTTCCTGAACCCTCTAATTTGGGTGTGTTTGATCCATGGGGACGTTACTGTCATTTGCTACTTGACCTCCACACACAGCAGAGGTGGCAGTGGCAACTGGTGTCATTGTTAAATTCCACTTGAAGATATGGCCTGAGACTGTTAATTGAGCCCTAGTTCATGTAGGGAGAATACCAGCTGATGTGTGACAGCAGGCCAGTTTTACGTTGTACCCTACCCTCCTGGACTGGCTTTACCTTTCCAACATCCTTGGCATGGCAGCATACCCCCAAGGAAGGGTTGTTGGTGTAGTGTAGTACTGTGCCCCAGGTCTCCTCTGAACAGCTCATGCCCCCGTGCCATGCCCCTTTACCCATGCCACTCCCTGAATATCATGACTTACATGCATTGTGTAGTAGGTATGTCCCCCCCGCTTGCAGTTAACATTTGTGCATTTTAATTCTCATGCGATTCACCATGCATCTGTGTTGTCTCCTGGTAGTCTGCGCTGTCCTGTCCTTGAATCCCTGTGACGATCTCCTCAGGGATGACGGCTGCCACCATCTCCTCCATGTGATCCAGGGCCTCCTGCGGTGCTGGATTCCCACCTCCAGTCTGCAGTGCTGCCTTCCTGTTCGTGGCCATCTTTTCCTTGGTCCTGCACTTGCAGTCTTGCCAGCGTTTCTTGCATTCGATGACTGTTCTCCATACTTCTGCCACACTGTTTATCTTGTCAACAATATGTTGCCATATTGCCTCTCTCCTACTGATTGGCAACTTTGAGGTGACAAAAAGTTGGTGCTGGTGTTCCGTCACCTCTTTCAACAGAATTTCCTGCTCCTATGCACTGAAGCAACACTTTCTTTTCTTCTTCTCCCTCTCCTGGGTCTTGTGTGGGTCCTCCTGGCTGGTTCCTGGTCTGTTGTCATCTTCCTGGGGTCTGTCCAAGCATCTGGGATCCATTTTGGCTCTCCTTAGCACATTTTGCAGTGTTTGTGCCGCTTTTTGACGCTATTGCGTCCAGTTTGCGGTGTCGTAAAACGGCTCACAGTCATTTTCGCCGCATTAACGTTGTTTTTTTTTACGATGTGATGCATTGGTTTGAGTAAAAAAAAAAAGACTCACACCAGTGGTTTACGCCGCCGTGCGTCAAAGTATCAATTTGACACCCAAGCGGCGCAAATAAATGGCATTAGCTGGCGGTCAGTTTTGCGTCAAAAAGTATAAATATGGCCCTGAATCTGTTGACTGTTTTGGAGTATGCCAGAGACATGGCATGATGAACAGGATGTTTTAAATAGTTGGTTTGCAGTAAATAAATCAAAACTAAATATTAGTGTAACATAAAAGTGGAGAAGAAGAAAAGTAAAAAATAATAGAATGTACAAAAAAGTTGGAAAAATCATTAGAAATGCACGGATTATGTTAGGGTAAGGGATGGGGTCAGGGAGTAGATTAGGGTTAGTTTTGGATTTTGTTGATGGGTAAGGGATAGGGTTGAATGAAGTGCAATATTAAGGATGACATAAAGTAAGGTGTATGGGTGAAGGTTGGGTTAGGGTTAGGATTGGGATAAGTGATTGTGTTAGGGTTCGGTTAACTCTAGGATTTGGTAAAGCAAGGGTTGGTGTAAAGGAAGGTATAGGGGAAGGTGTTCTGATTAGGACTAGGGTAAGTGTTCGGTTTTGGGCAAGAGGTGGGGTTAAGTTTAGGTTTAAGGGTTAAATTAGAGAAATGGAAGGTGTAATGGATGTGCAAGAAATTGCGGAAGAGAGGTGGCATAGGTGGTGGGAGTGGTACACTGGGGTATCTCCCACGTAAAATGGCAGTGATAACATGGTGTTAGGAATTAAAAGGTTAGGGTTAAGAAGTAACAAGGGTTAATATATGCCTATGTGCAATCCACTGACAAGTAAGGTTACCTTTAACGTTTAAGGTTACTGTTGTTTTGCTACAACTAATCTTATAGAAACGTCTTTTGAGTGTTTAATTTATGAGATTTAATCGTTGTGAAAAGACTATTATTAATGTCACAGGCGAAAATATTTCCTTTTTGAAGTATCTGATTTGTATGCATACATCGTGCTCAAGATCAAATTTCTTCCGGCTGGAGTGCCCTTTTTGCTTTCTGAGTGGCTGTTGATATACGTTGAGTTTTAGTCAGTTTTAGTCTGTGATTGGTTCTGCATGATGACTTCGAAATCAGAGGTTCTCGGTTTCTGCTAATTACTTTACTTGCATGACTAAGGTTGAACCCTAAATTCTGTTTTCTAACCTCCAGATCTTTTCTGTGCCCAACTAAATTACAGGATGAAATCCAATTAAAATTATCACCCAACTATTTGACTGATCTTTGTTTAAAAAATATATTCCTATAACTAACATTAATTTTTATTTACGCCATACACATTTCCATTTTAAGTTACATTTTCTCAACCGCACTTTAGTGTTGATTATCTTTGACAACATCTAATTTCAAATCTGTTGAATCCCAATAATTCATCTCGTGTAAAGCTAGAGTTAAGGCAGGGCCCCAGCAGCTGATAAGTGGGACCTTGGTAGATGGTTACATACACCCACATCCCGATTGTCTCCATTGCTGTATTTCAAATGCCTCATCGGAAATGAACCCTCTACTGCCATTTACAGGGTACGGCTGCCCCCTGTTGTGTGGGAGGACGAAAATAATGTCCAGCCTCTAAGGAGGATACAAGGAGTTCGAAGGGGCACGTATTCTATTTTTAGAAATAGGGGTAGAAGCTAGAATCAAAGTGGACAGATGCCCCATGTGTAAAACTGCAAGCGCTGTTGACCTTTAAATAGTTTAACAGATAGTCAGTCCCAAAGGAAGGGCCACAGATTTCAAAGTACCTCTGACTTAGCCACATATCACTAATGGCACCTCCTTAGGATCATGGAGAATTATTAACTGCAGCATTGTTCTGCTTTAACTGTATAATTGGATAATTTGTTTCCACTGCTGTCATCCTAATGGCAGACTTCAGTAAGTGGGAGGTTACACCTGGCTCAGCAGGCACTTGCCCAAAGAATAACTGGTAAAAGGTGCCCTAGTTCTCTATTTTGTAGGAGGCAGAGGAAAAGCTTCTCATATGAATGTGCAGGGGGGTTAATATTGCAAAATGATTGAAAATAGCAATAAAACATTAAGCAATGCCCTTGCAATAAAATTCAAAAAGTAAAATACACGTTAGTGATGTCCACTGCTATAAAAAGATTGACAGCCCGGCGGGTACCTTTAAGAGTGTCCATTTTATAGTATCTTAAACCGAGTAACCCAAAGTAGGGCATTCACTTAGGATGCCAAAGACAGAGAGTCCCCGTATGATGAGTCATTTTTCACAAGTATGGAAAAATAACAAAAGCTTGTGCTAATGGGCAATACGGCTATGGCTAGAAACATAAGATTAATTTGAATGACTCCACCTTCTGGAGGAACACACTTCAAATAAATAATGAAGGGAGTTATCTGCTAAAAGTTGGGTTCAAGTGCAGATAAACTTCAGTGTATGTTCCTGTGAACATTGAAACTTCACACTCCTGGCCAAGAAGAAAAATGTAAGTCATGTGAACGGGGTAAAATCCATGTATCTTCATCGGAGCAGCTTTGTATGAATTACAGATAAGATCTTAGATACCTCGAGAGTCTGTAATCTCGGCATGCAAAGAAAGAAATCTGATCGAAATAGTTCTAAATTAAACTTAAAACATACCTTAACAATGCAGTGGCAGTCAAAGTAGGAATGTAGTGGCATCAATATAGTGGGCATCAGCATTGTGAGATACAATCCTTATTGGCACCTAAGCATGGCGAGAAACTCTAAAGCGAAGAAAGAGGCCCATACTGGCACTCACTCCTAACAAAAATTAACATGATCTAATTCAAAGCTTGTGAGCATTAAATAGGGAATTTACCTGGGGCCAACGGCATTCCAATATGTTGCCTAAACTTTCCTGTAGAGGTGTCCTTAGCTTTGTCATTAAGGAATAAGGCGGAAGGTTCGAAGAAACGCTCACTAAGAAAAAATGTTTTTTTCTCCTCAGCTGGTGTTCTGATCTAACCTCTGGAGTGGAAATAGTTGTAGGTTTGGCTTCCTGGGATCTTCCTCACAAATCCTTCTTTAGAAAAAGATTCCAGGAGGAACTGTGGACTCCACTTTGGGAAATATATTTGATTTTCCAATGAGATTAATGGTAATCCTATTTAGAAAAGGTGAGAATGGACTTCCCTAGCAGGGTGCTATTTCAGTGTCTGGAGTCCTCAGTAAATTTCAACAGCTTTACCAACCAACTGTTTTCTTAGTTGATCTCCACACTCATCTCACACACATGCATCCCACACACTTGTGCATACAAACTCACAGCTCGACCCACAGCCCATACCAAAAACTTAGTAGGGGTGAGCAAGGAATCCACTTCCCCCAAACCGATTCACAGCATTGAACTTCCTGGCTGGGTTTACAAACAGCATCACAGTACAATGCTGGTCAGATAATTGACTGGGTAAAAGTGTCTGTTTTGCAGAGCTGCGTGCAATGTGATGAACATAGGTTCCAACACCAATTAGGAAGCTCAGTGGGCTAACTGGAGAGCAATCTGTAAATTGTAGGTGACAACCTCCAGTCTCTCGCAATTAGTAAACAATTGTCAGCGACGTTAGTATGATATGTAGTTTCCAAGTTCAAATCCGTGTAGGGCTGACTGAGCTTTTCATTCTTCAAGAAGCAATAATGTGATTGGGGATGAGTAGCGCCTTCAATTTGAATTGCAAAAAACACAAGACTGCAGCAAGTGCCACTCAAGGAAAAGGTGAGTATTAGTATAAGTATCGATGACTATACAAGTAGCCGAGACGTTTACTAGTCACAAAATGATCCTTCAGCTGGCTGTAAAGGCAGTCTCGGTAAAAACAGCCATCGATATCCACTCTGAGTCAGGCAGGCATACACTTGACTTTGAAAATGTTTCCCCAAGAAAAGCATAAGTAAAAAAAGAAACGTCCTAGTCAATGTAAGAAACAAAATAACATTGCCATATAGACAGACATATTTCTTTCTTCAGCCAATTAGATTTTCTGAAATTGCACTCGAAGTAGACATGTAGATTAAACCAACCATATTTGATTTCAAAGAAAAGTGCCGTTTTTATGAATTATTAAAAAAGGTGATATGAGGGTCTGCCTACTCAGCATAAGATCTATATATATTAATTGCCTCAAAAAATGTTGCATGGGGCTAGACAGGTGAGAATAACGCATGAAATCCTCTGGTGACGTAAAACTGCTGGCGTAGACTGTAACAGTGTGCCGTTCATTCTCTCAGGGCCCCTTTGTGTATAGCAGGCATCCCTCACGTGCTGCCTCTCGAGGATCGTTTATGCGTAGCAGGCATGCACCGACGTGCTCCCCTTTGAGGGCCTTCTCTGCATAGCTCACTCCTCTTGGCTGTGCCTAGCGGGTTTGTCTTCGTATCCTTCACCTTGAAAGAATGACAGGACAATCGAGCTTGCGCATCACTCCTGCACAGGCCTTTACAATGACAGAGTACCCGTGACAGACCGTGTGGGCATGTCCTATTGAGGATTTTGAGTCCAGTTCCCTCGTAGACTTGCCTGTTGTACGTATACACATATGTCTTAAATCAGACAGTGACGAAAATGTCACGGCCGCCCAATCCCCCCCGAAAACGTGATGGAGCAGTGGCATCTAGACAGACACGAACTGTTCTGGTGACAACCGCATTGTACCTTCATCTGCAATGTTCTCTGACCTCGACACGAATAATACTTCAAGATTGTTTTGTGTTAGTGCAATTCAGCAGTGCTGGAACAATTTTCAGAGTGGCGTGCTATAGTCAACTTTATGTCAATGAAGTTATAGGGCTTGTGAAAAATCCAAGTGTTACAACCAAGGGCCTCATTATGACTTTGGCAGTCTGACTGTAAGACTGCCGAGGTGGCGGCCACCAGAAGACCGCCATGTTGGCTGTCATCTGACCACCGAATTAAGAGCCACGCAGGTCAGTCTGCCAAAAAATGATTTCCCGAAACCGCCAGGACACTGGAGGATGGAAAAAAGGTAGTTCAACCACTACGTCCGCCAGCCTGACAAAAGTCATTTAACCAAATTCCGATCCACAAATCACAAGAGAGGTTCTTCCATGGTGGAAAACCATTGGCGGTGAGAACTGGGCAGTCTGAACTCACATCAGTCTGAACACTCCACCACATTGGATAGTTTGAATACCCCACACCTGACACACATTCACACCTGACACACCTACACACTGCACTATGTAACACAACCCTACACAACCCACAATCATTTACAACCAGAACGCCACAGACAAACAACATTTTTGAGAGATAAAAAAGCAAGAATAGGCACCTATACACATTGCACTATGCACACATCCCACAATTGCACAACATACACAACAATAAAATTACTACCACACACAATACACAACAACCATCACCCACTCACATCACAGCACCCACACTTCATCACTAACATTTTTTTCATCCTTTTTTTCTACCTCACTGTCTTTACCACCACTACCATGGCCCCACAAAAACATCCACGTTTCACTGAAGATGAGTTGAGGGCAACATTGTCAGGGTAGAGCCATATCTATGTGGCTGTCCTCAAGACTGGCGGTGAGCCCTCACCTCCTCCCCCAAAGTTCATATCATGGGAGGAGAAATTCTTGGATATCGTGCATCCTGAGGGTTTGACAGGAATGCCTGGGGGAGTTGAGTCGGGTAAATAACAACAAAATTCATGTTACAAAACAGTTTTGTCTTGCATGCTCACTGATCTCCTTTCCCCACCCCAATAACCAAACCACCCACTGCCCCTTTGTCCAAATCTCCAAATACCCCTCTCTGCCATGCAACATGTCAAGTAAACTCACCTTGGGCCACAGTGTTCGGGAAGGGCATGTGAAGTACTGGGAACTGACAGCACTACAACTCCCAGAAAGAACTGTTCCACCACTAAGAAAACCAGAACAGGGCACTGAAGTTAAGATGTCTTGCATGTGAAACTAACAATCAAGGTAACCTATTCTGAATGGTCCACCATTTAACAGTTCATGGCAATGACAGCTATGCAATGGGCCACTACCAGTACCATTACAAGCAAATCACAACTACAGCTGTGTCTCATACCAAACTGGCCTCTGAGAAAACATCCCTATTAATGTTATATATTCACCTGGGGGGGTGGCAATTAAATGGCAAACTGGATGCATTTACAGTACATCCAGATAGACGCCCAGTTCTAATTGTAATTCATAGATTGGGAGCCATCTTTGACACCATTGTGCATAGTGCAGCTTTTAGTTGACTCAATGATGCCACACACCTTACTAGGAGAGAAGTGTACATTGGCATGTCTTTACTCAGACAAGATATGAGGGTAAAAGCAGCCATCTAAACACTAACATACTCCAATAGCTTGGAACATGCTGTATGCAATTGCAAATCTCTGAATCCACATTGCACTAATCCAGATTTAGTAGTAGCTGCCAGTGTCATTTCAGGGCAGTATAGGCAGCGTATGCATCTCACATACCATGTTTAGTTGTCTAATTTATACATCACTTGTTGCATCACTTACAACAACTGTGTGTTCCGCTTCTCCTACAGGTAACCTTGCCATTCCCAGCATGGAGAGGACACCAGACTGACACGCCCCTCTGGATGAAGGCCCCAGTGAGGAAAAGACCCCTGGATGTTTGGACACTGAGGACAAAGCTGCCCCATCAGGGACACCTGGTCAGTCAACAACTGTCAGCCTCACCCTGCCCACAAAGACTCCTCCCAGCCCTGTTGCAACTACATCACAGGCAACAATTTGCCCCCAAACCTGTGTCTCAAGGACAGTCTCTTCCATCGCGGCCCCCCTGTACTGGCACCTGAGTTTCCTAATATCACCCCTGACAATGATGGTCCTGCCACCAGTGGGAGTGGGCACACTGTGGCAAGGCACGGGTACGTGGGGGTAGGGTGTGTGGGAGGGATGGTGTGGGCCAGAGGATGGGGCTCCAAGGGAAACAACTGACCAGGAGACCATCTCCCAAGTCTTGGGAGCCTTCCAAAATTTCCAAGGCATGAAGGACCAGGTACTGACCATGATGGGGGAGATCCAACAGCTGCAGAGGGACAACCACCAAGAGGCTATGCAGCAGTGGCAGGCCAAAATGCCATCCTGGCTTCCATTGCTGGGGTGCTGAGGGACATGAACCCTGCCCTGAGTATGTTTGGCACCTGACATCAGTCCTCTTCCACTAGCAATGAGACATCAGGCCCCTCTACAGCTGCGGCTGCTAGTGGAATTGAGGCCCTGCAAAGGGAGAGGAATGCCTCAGACACCCAACCCTGTGTTGCAGAAGAACCCCCCGCAAATGTGGAAGTCCACCCACGTATCCAGAGGGAGCTGATGCCAAGACCAAACCCACTGCCAGAAAGTGAACCTCTCCTTATTTGTTCCCCTTGTGTGTCACACTCTGGTGACTGTTGTGAAACCTAACTTCATTTTCCTATGGTGCAAGGACACTGAACGTGTGTTTCCAAATGGTGTAGCAGTTACCCTAATAATTTCATTCACCATGACTGAAACCTTCTCTGTTAACTTTGTGTTATTTCGATTTCAAATCTCTCATTTTGTTGTGCACTCCCCAATAAATACGACTTAACCACAGATCCCATGTAAGTGTGATGTATCGGCCACATACAGCTCTCATGTACTACAACTATTGTAGTATAATGTTCATCTCCAATATTAAACCTTTGTTATGGTAATCACACATATACAGGATAACCAGGATACATATTGCATTGGGATTGTAACATAGACATGACACAAATCACCTGCATTGTACATCTCCACATATTTATTTGGAGAATGGCAACCAGCACATAGTGATGTACTGCTGTGGACTTCGGTGTTTCAGCTTATGTGTCATTCACTACCAATCCATAGAATACAGAAGTTAGGGACATGTCATTCTTTCACCATCCCAGGAGGAAGACAAATTAGTTCAATGTATCATCAGCTAAAGCCTTATCACATACCCATACCTTACCCTCCAAATGGCCATACCTCATAAAACAGACAGAGGTCACTACTAATCTCCCCAGCCGTGGAACCTTCCAATTACCATGGTCAGGCATCTGTAGGTTTGCTACTCACCTATGCCATTCTTCAGACACATGCACATTGGTCTGCAATGAGGAAACACACTGATAGTTCACATACAACACAAACCATAATGATGGTAGAGTGTCTGGATACAACATTATGAAATGTGTTAGACATAAATGGACACACACATGGCACCATTTGAGCCACTCCCAATACCAAACAGGTCTTTTTGTGGAAAAGGACACTTCCATCCTACTGTCCTGATAGTCTGGGCATAGAACACACACACCACAAATCTCATGCTTACCGGTACCTGGTTTAATTCATGTCCACTTCTCATGTCAGTCTGCAAATCCCATCTGCCTGTGACACTGTTTGAGATTGCCAAATGAGGATAAGCCAAACAGCCAATCTGCAAATCTGTGACCGACAAAGATTAGGTATAGGCCAGAGTGGAACACATACATCACACTGTCAATAAATAACTACAAATGAGACTTTGATTGTGCATTTTCAAAACAATAGACTATATACATAACAGTTGTGTACACAACTCCAAGTAACAATCTGGATGCATATCTGTGTCATGGGCTTTGGAGCCACTTAAGACCTCACTGATAGTGGTAAATAGAACATTACATGGCATATATAACCTAAACAATACCCCATGGAATCTTTATTGTAACATCACATCATATGCCTTGAGTCAGTTGAGGACATCTGATTGATGACATCTGCCCTGATGTCTCCAACTTCATCCTCATCATGCTCATCCTCTCTTGGCAAATCTGCATTTCCACCCACAGGATCTGCTGGCTCCCCCTCATCTGGTAGGAATGGTACCTGACGTCTCAGGGCAAAGTTGTAGAGCATGCAACAGGCAACAATTATTTGACATATCTTGTAGGGTGCGTAGAGGAGGGCTCCTCCAGACTTGTCTATGCTGCAAAATCTTGCCTTCGGGAGCCCAAAAGTCCGCTCCACAACACACCTTGTCCATCCGTGGGCCTCATTGAAGCGGACTTCCCCTGGTGTAGTTGGGTACCTCACTGGTGTCAATAACCAAAGACAGTTTGGATAGCCAGAGTCCCCTGTAAGGTATAGTAACACTAACCCAACCTTACATTTTGGACATCCACATATATGGTAGCAGGAAAAAAAGTACAGACACACATGACATATATGACTTACCAACCAGCCAGCCCTTCTCTGTAGATAGTTGTGTCATCAGCAGTGGGATATTGCTATTCCGCAAGATGAAGGAATCATGGACTGATCCAGGATACCTTGCACAAACTTTTGAAATATATAGGTCAGCCAAACAGACCACTTGGACATTTATGGAGTAGACGTTTTTCCTGTTCCTATATATCTGTTCATTAGCACTTGGGGGAACCAAGGCTACATGGGTGCCATCTGTGGCTCCAACCACATGTGGAATGTGTCCCAAAGCATAGAAATCTGCCTTCACATGGGCCAAATCCTCACGTTGGGGAATCTGCTGCAGTTGTCCAGGTATTTTAACAATGCAGACAGGACAGCCTTCAAAACCAGACTGAACATGGCCTGAGACATCCCTGCTGTTAGGGTTAGTGTATTCTGAAATGATCCAGTGGCCAGGAAATGCAGCACTGACATGATTTGAACAATGGGAGGTATGCTATTTGGATTGCAATTGGCAGGCATCAGATCCGGCTCCAACTGACGACATAGATCTATA
The DNA here is from genome assembly GCF_031143425.1 of Pleurodeles waltl. Taxonomy (NCBI): domain Eukaryota; kingdom Metazoa; phylum Chordata; class Amphibia; order Caudata; family Salamandridae; genus Pleurodeles; species Pleurodeles waltl. The sequence continues at coordinate 596,600,528 of NC_090442.1, read as the reverse complement.
ATTGTATGCCTATCCAGGCGATATATTTAGATGACATGTGGCTCCTCCATTGTCTGCAGGTCTGCTACTGAACGGTACACTGGAGGTTGTCTTGCTCTCCTCAGGTCAGGGTAACTGTGTGGGACAATACCAGAATGTATGTGAATGACTCAATCTATACATCATAAGTATGATCTCACCAATGCCACACATATTTCTTAATCATGTCATATGAAACAGTGAATCTGTGGTATGCAACACATAGCTAGGCAAACTGTCACTGCCAGTAAAAGTTACATCAATCTAGTTGACACACATAATTGTTGTAACACATATTTGTTGCACCTATACTAACTTCAGATTGTCATTAGTATGTTGACAAAACTGTTTCATGTATAAAACCCAAAATTCCTCATTTTTACTTCCTCTACCAATGACATGCACATTGATACTTGTAAACAGAAAGACTGCACTTAAGACATTATCATAGATGTGAGTTTTTAGTAAATGACGCACCTTTCATTACTTCATTATACATATTTGAGCCCTAAAATGGCAGCTGCCTGACCTACTGTACAGGACATCAGGAAGTACCTGACTCCACCGGCGGATGTCATCATGGCGGTAGGTAGTTACAACCGCGGTAGACATTGCCATTGGAACACATTGCTGCCTTTGGTGGACTTAGGCCAATGGAGAAGTCTGCCGGCAGGGACTGTCCTGTATGTGGTGGATGTGCCGCCATATTCTGCACAGTCCCTCATTTGACTCCTGACACTGCTACCAGCAAGACCTCCACAACCTGAACTGCTGTGTACTGTCTCTGGAAGCAATCATGCCACGTCCTGCAGGTGATAGGGCCCCTCCCTTCTCTCCAGAAGAGCTGGACAAGCTTATGGAGGAGGTCCTACCTCTGCTTAAATAGCTGTATGGTGCACCAGAGTAGCAAGTGAGCCCAATGCAATACCAATGGGTGAAAGGTAGAGTATATGATGATGTAGATGAAATGTGCAGGAATGAAGAATTGAGCTATCATGTGTGCGTAGATAGACATGTGCACATGTGCATAGAAAGACTGTTACCTCGATACATAGTAGGTAGTGTGTGATGTATGTACCCTGATCCACAAATATTCATTACTGCATTAACATCAATGTTGGTGTGACAAATAGGTGTTGAGATATTCCATTTTAAGGACATGCTTGTGGTCTGGTCGTATATATTTATAGCCAAAACCTGGTATTGGTTACGCATATTGTATGCCTGACTCCACTTCACACATGGCCTGACTGCAGAAGGTAACTTGAAAAAGAGTTTTAAGTGTGAGGAAGGGTATGTTTGGCTACTTGCAGTAACTAGATTTTTCACCCTACTTGTTTTGGGATAGATCTTGTGGACATGACTTTCTCCTCTTGTCTGAGTCATCCGTGCAGGTCAACACCCATCAGGAAAAGGGGATTTGGGATGCCATCACCAAGAAAGTGCGGACCCTGGAGGTCCACAGCCGGTGGAGCACCCACTGTAGGAAGTATTGGGAGGACCTGAGACCCTGGGCTCAGAAGACCGCAGATGCCCAGCTGAGGGTGTCCGCCCAAGGAGGAAGGGGTGCCCATGGGACCGTGACCCCCCCAAATGACCCGCATTTTTGGGGTGGCCTACCCTGAGTTGGATGGATGTTTGAGGGCTGCACAGCAGCCACTAGGGGGTAAGTACTGTCTACACTCATTTACATCCCTCTGCCAGGTCAGTGTATGATGTGACAGTGAGGTAAGTGCAATAGGTAAAATGTCTCCTAGGAACACGTAGATGTACAGTCCTCAACATTGGTACATAGGTGTGCACATAGTACTGTGTATAGGGACATATTACTCACCTATATCATCCCTTCTGTACAGTAGCATATGATGATGCACATGTGACTGTGTCATATGTGTACCACTATACTGCTCTTTTTACCCTGCTGGTTGATCCTTGCCACCTATGGATCCATGCTCCCATTATCCTGATGGTAAGGTGTCCTGGTCTTTGCCCTCTGCCCATTCAAATGCCCTTAATCCATCTCTATGTGCAAGATAGAGTCTGACAAGTTGAAAACAAGTCCTACTATTCCTGAGGTTTCAAATGAGTGTCAACTTATTGTGAGGTTGTGATCTCAATCTGACATTTCACATGCCACACTTGCTACACTTACTCAGACGTGTTAGGGGGTGTCCCCATTGGTAAGTAAGGAATATACATTGTCACCTTTAATGTTTCCTCAGATTGGACATCCTGCATGTTGGAAACCACAGTGGTATAACTAGACTCCTAGTGCAACCCTTATCATTGATATAAGAGCACAGAATATTAGTACCACGTACATGTTCTTTGTATGGTAAATGGCTATCCAGCAATTTCTTATTCCAATGTGTTGTGGCATGCTAAATAGGCCACAACATCGTATTAATAGGTACAATCTACACAGGTTTTTGCCATCATCATGTGCACATTGTTAGGTTCTGCCATATCTCAACATTGTTAGGCAACTTAAACATACTTACTTTTGCTATTGTGGATATGTTTTGAAGTCTTTTGTATGGAATACTATTGTTTGTACTGACTTAATTGTGTTTCACGTGTGATAGTTCACCTTCACATGCTGGTGGAATGGTGTGCGTAGTCAGACATTTGGCTTGCCTCAATGTGTATGTCTCTATCATGGTAAGCTCAGAAGTGTGTTATGGCATTGTAATGTACATATACAGATGTAAGGTTGCTCATGTCTGAAGTGTGGATAGTGATTTTCCCACTTAAAGAATGGGCTATCGATGTTGCCACTCTTCATGATTAGTTGTATTATATGTGGCCTTCATGCACAAGACATTGGTCCATTGTATTTAAGGTGTTGCTATGCTACGTGTGGTTGTCTGTGGGTAAATCCTGTGGGCTAAGTAGGCTCCTATAAGTGTACATGACTTTGTTTACAAGTGGAGAATGACTAAGACAAGTAGCTCAACAAACTAAGTATCATCCTTTCCTACATGACTATTGGGACCTGTGTTGGTGACATGTGTTTAGACTCTGTCATACTCCAAATTAGGAAATGCCAACTGTAGTTGTTGAGTGTTTGCAAAATTTCAATTGTGAAGGTTGTGGACTCTGTGACATGAAATGGTTTTGGCTTGTATGCAACATGCTGTCTTGTGTTTGCCGTTTGATAAGATTCCTTTCCTGGTATATTACATCAGCTAATAATGTAGGTATGTGTGGATTTTGTGTAGGTGATATGTTGAAATGAATGCTATCACTATTTCCCATTGCTTGGTTGTTGGTTGCCTATGTTGGTGTGGATAGGGACTCAGAATCATGTTGGCAAGTCTGGTTGTCATGGAATGGTTACTGTGATATCTCTACTGAAATGATGGTGTAGTAGGTGTGCGATAGATGACTTAGCTGGTGTGTGACATTGTTGTAATGTAGGGGTGTAGATGGTATCTAGTTGTGACATGATGTGGGCACTAACCTGGTTCTACCTGGGGGTGTAGTACAAGTGGCTGTAATGTGATTGGTGTGTACAGTTTGATATTAGTGTATGAAAAGAATATGATGACCCTACCTCTCTTTCTGTTTTCTAGCATCAGCATTGGCAGGCGTAGGAGATGGGGCACAGCCGAGTGGCGAAGCTGCTGGCCATGGGACCTCAAGTCATTATACCACCGACACGGAGGAACCCAGTTGCCTGGAGGCCGAGGGGAATGCCACGGAGGAGACAGGATCCATGTCATCATCTTCGGAATCCTCCTCCAGTGGACAGTCCCTGGTAGTGGTAGACCCATCTGGAACCACCCCAGCACCATCTTGTCTGCCACCCTTTCTACCACCACCCTTCCTGTAGCTTCCCACCCGGTTGGCCATGCCCGCTTACCCAAGATGGTGGTTGTCTACTTTGCCACAGCCACCTCTGGCCCAGTCCCTGTCAGCCAATACTGCTCTCAGTGAGGAGGCTATTGACCTCCTGAGATCCATCTCTGTGGGTCAGTCGACCATCTTGAATGTCATCCAGGGACTGGCAACTTAAATCCAACAGAGTAATGCAATCCTAGAGGGCATTCATGGTGCAGTGGCTGGCCTACAGAGATCCTTTCTGGCTCTGGCCTCCACACTGATGGCAGCCAGTCACCCTTTGTCTATCTTCACCCCTCCACCTTTGTCTTCTCAATCCCAAACCCCTCTTCCCATACCCAGCCAAATCACAAAAACAGACAGGCATGCATCCACCTCAGCATCCAAGGGTAGCTCAGATAAACATTAGCACCACAAAACACACCACCGGCATGCACACAAGCAACATTCAGATGCACATACAACAACAGTCACAACCTGCCCTGACACCCCCACCACCCCCAGCATCGCAGACGGCACACCTGACACACCTGCAGACACCACACCAACATTCACAGATCCAGCCACTACACCTATCCTGCCCAGACAGCAACATAGCAGACACTCAGACATCCACCCCAGTCACCACACCCCCAGACACCACAACCATTGACACTCCTACAAGCATCATATTATCATACCTTCAGTCACCACCCCAAAAGTCAGTCACCCACCCACCCCAGCATCCCTCAGCACCTCAATCCCCCCTCATCCCAAGACACATAAATGCCCTCACTCACCCACCAGACACCCAGCACCCACAAGCCTACCTCCCACAAACATCCACCCAAGATATCTATACCAACACCTCAGACAACCGCTCCCTCTCCCTCCACACCCAAACCCTTTTGCTATGAGTGTCCCCGTGTGTCTAAAAAAGCTTTCCTTTCGGAGTTTGCCCTTTTCCCTACTCCTCTCCTACACGTGAGACCCCTAAATGTTCAATTTCCCTCCCCAAGTCCATCCCTTCCACCTCTAAGGCCTCCTGTACCCCCCTGCAAGTACCCATACCCCTCCCCCTGCCAAGAAGTCTACCCCTCCCAAGAAAAGCCAACCCTCCCCTAAGCCTAAACCTAAACGCCCCTCCCAAGCCAAATCCCAAAGGCCCCCCTACCAAGCCTAAGCCCAACCCCCCCCTCAATCCCCCCCGCCACCTCCCCTATCAGATAATCCCTGCCTGCCCCCCTTGATGACCCTACCTGTGGAGGTTACATGGCAGTCCGGAGTCAAGTTTGGGACACCTATTGGGCATTGTGTGCACAGAGACATTTGCCTATGGACTGGCCTATGGCCTTTGACTTTTACATTACTCAATTATGAATATATTACAACCAACCAGTTGTTGGTTTTTAGCTTACATCTTTGTCATGCATTTCTTTTCCTAGGGTAGAGTTGTTCCTGGCTGACATTGGTTGTGTGTCAGTATTTGTGTGTGTGTTCCTTGTGCTACCTGTATTGTCTGGGCAGTATGTGAGGTTGTGTGCAGTAATTTTGTCCCACAGTGATAGAGTGTGTGTGTTGTGTGATGGGCATGTGTCTGTTCGAAACATTTTGTTGTCATGCTATTGAGTGGTGTTTGTGTTGACATGTGTTTGTTGCTGTGTTGTGTGGCTTTGTGTGCTTTGACTCTGTGCGTGTGCGTGTTTAGTGCATGGTATGATAGATACAATGTGCTGTGTTAGATGTGTATGTCAATTGGTAAGTTGTATGGTTGTGTGATTGAATGTGTTTATTCCCTGTGGTTGCAGGTTGTGTTGTATGTGTGATGTGTCCCTGGGTAGTGTTTATTGTGAGTGCTTGCAAAAGTATTTACAATGGTGTGGTTGTGGTGTTGTTGTGATGTGTTGTGGTGTGTGTGGTATTGTGTGTGACTGGGCCTGTGCTGTGTGCGTGTGTACTGTGCATGTGCAGGTGTGTGTGTGGCTGTATGTGAGTGTGCGTGTCAGTATGAAGTTGTGTGTGTCGCCCTCACACCCCTTTCTCGATGGTATGTTGTGTGAGTGTACAAATATTGACAATATACAACATTTACATGTAACTGTGTGTGTACTTATGGTTGCTGTCGGCGAAGATTCTGAAGTCTTTGAGCAAGCAGGAGGAGCAGGATGACATCTAGTTCTGGTTCCATGGCTGCTCTGGACAAGTATGGCTTCCTGAAGGTGAGTGTCTCCTTTTGTGCATCTCGTTTCCGCCTGCCTGGGTTTCTGTGGTGGTGCGACCGCGGCGGAAAACCTTGGCAATGGGCTGCCTCATAATCTGTCTGGCGGCAACATGGTCTCCGCCGCTCTCAGATGCCTTCCGTCGTCCGTTGTGGTCTGACCGAAGTGGCAGTGCCGGAGATGCTTTCGTTGTATTCTGTTGGGAATACCACCATGGTCATAATTTGGTGGTCTCTTCCGCCAGCCTGTTGGCGGTATGACCGCCACCACCGTCCTGATACTGCCAAACTCGTAATAAGGCCCTAAGTGTAGTAAATGACCCATGCCTATTGGGCCGATAAATGGTATGCGGGTAGTGTGCGTCTAATGGTTAATTTTGAAGCACATTGTCTTAAATAAATGATTAAAGTATGGTGTGCAGGGTTACTGCCTGTACTGCCTTTTACATGAGCACATTTTGCTTTGAAATGGCCTACGTAGAGTGCAAACAATAGCTTGTTGAAATTAAATGTCACTGCATATGTGACATCTGTGCATTACATAAGTAAAGTGTCCTTGTTTGTTTTGATTTTATTAAAATCTTGTTCTTATCACACCTCCGAATTACAAAAAAATATGCATCACATTTGAAGGTTTCTTGCTGCTGATACCCTTTGAGTAGTTGTAAAGTTCATTTACAAATATTTACATTTTGTTGTGTGCTAGAAAACATTTGACACGGACAGCCACATTATAAAATATCCTCATTTTGCAATAAAGGAAGGAAAAACTAAACACCAATCTTCTTTTTAAGTAAGCAGCACTTTGTTAAAATACAGTGCACTGCACTAATCCTCTGTTATTGAGCTCATAGGAAATGCAACGGGAAACAAGAATTCGCAATGCAATGGGTCTCGTATTTGCTCGAGTTAGAGCTGTTAGTGTTGTAAACTCGTAACCGGACATTCCTTGGCACATAAATTAGAAGAAAAAAAACTGAGCACTATGTAAAACCCAGAGCGATTGCGCTGAAATTGAAAACAAAAAAAACAAGCACAATTGCGCTATGCAAAACCCAGCGCAATCGCGCTGCGTGGAAAATAAAAAGATAAAGTAGTGCAGAAACCAGGATGAAAACATGGAGCCTTGTATGTTTTCAGTAATTTACTGGTGCTGTGGAGGCGGGCTAAACACCGAAACAGGCATGATGTATGCATGCCTTTCACTAATGAAATCAAGCAGATTTAAACGGCAAGCCCACGAACCAATGAAAGTGACAGGCGTGACATGGGCGTGGTTAAAAGCCCAAAGAGAGATTATAACAGGGACGAAGCGCTTGTGCGCTCGACCCTAAAAAACTAACCTTAAGGGGCTCTTTATTGCTCACTCCCCTTTTGAAAGCCTGCAAGGTTATCTTGGGGGTGCTCCAGCACCTCCTGCACCTCTACGTCCAGCGACACTGGTGAGATTTATTATCTCCCCTCTTCACCAAATTCCCCTTTAATCAGAATTCGACGTTGTGAAAAATAAAGACCTTTCAGACAATATCACTGCTTTAGTCTGGAGTGAATATATCCACTCGTGTTTGAAAAACGTGAATTTTCAAGGCTGACTTCGAGGGGTCGGGTCTGTCAGCAATGGTGTGCTATGTGGGAGAGTTAGAATAGAAACAATGAAATGCTGTCAAAAGTACATTTATGAGCTGCTAAATCTATTTCTGTTTGGCCGGGTTCGGTGCTGTCAAGCCAATTCAGGGACAGCTGCCCTTTGTGTGTCAGACCCTGCCTTCACCTTGGGCGAGATACATTTGACGGCATTGATTCGAAGACTCGGTTTTGTGTGTGATCCTTTCTGGGCTATAGGCAAGTCAGTGCCTGGGTATTTAGTTGGCTGTTTGTGGGGCATTTTTAGTGTCTGCTGGACCAGTTTTCACTGTTGATTTTCCTCATATTGAAACAAAAATTGCCAGCAGGAATTTTCAAAGCCTTCCATACCTTGCACAACACATATACAGCGTGTCTGTTCAAGTTCCAAACTGCACCAGTTTGAAAATATGGGCCACCTTATTAGCGATCTGATCCACTTAACGGGGTCCACTTTTATTTTGGTGCCTAAGCAATTTTTCTGCCCCAGTCCGACCCTGAATCCTTCCTCACCAACACCTTCTTTCCCCTTATTGTCGCGAAGCGAGAACTGAGTACAGCCTGTTAGGTTTACTACTATGTGGACTCGTTTCATTTTTGTTTTCTGAATAAAAATGTCTGTAAAAACAACTCATACAATATCACCTACCTGGTGAAAGTTCCCCAATGGAAAGGATGTGTGCGAGAGAACTGTGACATCGAAAACATAGTTTTACATTATTTTAGACGGGTTTCACCATCAAAATATTATTATAAATACTTTTTCAGGCTCACCTTCCATATACCACAAACTGTCTCCTTGCAAAAGACTTGTTGTGGGCTTACTGAGAAATTAGAGTGAGTTTACAGCCTAGCCGCAAATTGCTACCCATTGGTTGGCTATATTGTCTCTTATTTGGTTGTTTCCATTTGGACGCCATTCCTCATCCCATTTTGTCCAACTTGTGTTTGTCCCTGTCCCAGAGCATAGCCACTACACCATCCTTTTGCAGGGCTGATTTGTATCCTCCACTGCTCACTTTTAAATCACGCCTTTTTACTTTTTGCTTAGGTCTTTCATGAGAAGGCATGTGTTTTCAGCTCTGTCCCTCTTATGCTTTACCTCCGCCATCCGATGCCCCCAGGCTGCTCACTCTTGAGTCCTTCCACCTGCGCCCCCTGCTCAGTGTTGCTCTCTCTCTCTCATGTGTGCTTCCCCTCCCAAAAAATACACACCCTGCACTCTGTTTTGCTTTTCTGTCGTATGCCTCTCCCCCTGAAAACAACCCCACCCTCCTCTCTGTGTTGCTCTTTCCCTTGTGTTCTTCCTCCACCCACTATGTGTTGCTCTTTCCTTAGCATGCTTCCCTCACCCATAAAATAACCCCATCCCATGCTCTGTGTTACCCTGTTTCTTGTGTGGTTCCTCCCCCCCCAACCCTTACCATGCATGCTCTGTATAGCTCTCTCCCAGTGCTGTGTGCTGCTTTTACTTTTGTGCTTCTCCTCCTGAAAACACCACCACCACCAGAATCTGTGTTGCTGTCTTTTCGTGGGCTTTTCCCCCTGCAAACTCCCCCTTGCTATCCATACAGATTTTACCCTTATGTGCTTCTGCCCCTGTATGAAACATCCCTGTGCTGTATTTTGCTATCTTCTATGTGTGCTTCTCCCCTGAAAACACTACATCCCCCTGAGGTTTGTGTAGCCCTCTCCTGGAGTGGTAGTCCCCATACAATCCCCTTTACCCCATTCTGCATGTTGCATTCTCCCTCGTGTTCTTTCCCCACATAAACCCTGTCCACCAAACAGCAATGACAAAACCAATAGGTCCAAAAGGCGAGACCTATTGCCTTTGCCAGTGGTTTTTACCATTTACCGTTTTCTGCCCCTATCAACCTGACAGGCAGCCATGGGACTATTGGCTGGTACCTGTGTAAAGAAAGTCACAATCTCATGTTTTAGCACATATATTTTCAGACTCACACGACCCTGTGTGGGACTCCATGCTTTTATATGTCACCCGGTGTTCCTCAACACATAGCTGGGGAAGGGGGAGAGAGTAGGGAGGGGAGGAAAGAGGCAGGGTAAGCGGGGAACACTGCCCCTGTGGAGGGAACACTACATCAACTCTTGAGTAAGTCCTACTAGTGAGCATTGCCTGGATGTGGTCACCAGTGAATGGAGAATAATCCCTACCACATTATGAGGAATGGGTGGGAGAAGGATTTGTCAGTGAAACACTAAAGCCCGACCTCAGGTTGATTGTGTTATTGCTTATGTATGTATCTATGTTGAATTTATAAAGCGCATTCCGGCTCACAAAGAGCATCAAAGCGCTAGCATAAGGTGAGGAAGACGCCAAAACCATCAGGAGAAACCCCAATAGAAAGAAAAAAGGCTAACAAGGGAAAAGCCATGTTTTAATCAGTTTCCTGAAGCATAAGTAACTAGATTCTGACCTAGTATTCAAAGGGAGGGAGTTCCAGCACTTAGCTGCCGCTACAGTGAATGTTTTATCACCCCATTTCATTCTGTTGGTCCTTGGAACCTGAATTCTATAGGCTGTGGATGACCTAAGGTGTCTCTTTGGTTCGTACCAACACAGTTTAGAGGTCATATATTGAGGAACCATGCCATGCACTGCTTTATGGGTCAAGCAGAGAGATTTAAAAGTAATCCGCTGAGCCACTGGAAGCCAGTGTAACTGTCTGAGACTACTTTTAACTGAAGTCCAACGAGAAAGATTAAGAACAGCTCTGGCTGCCGAGTTCTGGATCAACTGTAGCTTAGTCAGCGAGCCTTTGTCTAGATTAAGAAAAAGGGCATTACAATAGTCTACTTTGGACATTACCAGAGCTAGAGTGGCAGAGACCCTCCATTTATATTGAAGATAAGGGAAAACTTTCCTGAACATTTTGATCAGCCACAAACATGTTTTTACAGAGTGGTTCACCTGACATTTAAAAGATAGTTGATCATCAAAAATAATACCCAAATTCTTACTGACAGTGGTGGGGGTTGGGAGGGCGCCACAATTTGTAGGCCACCAAATTGGATTCCATTGTTTAATACCTGACCCAAAACAGAGAATTTCAGTTTTGGCAGCATTCAATTTAAGCCAGTTAGTCCTCATCCAATTGCTGACTTCTTTCATACAATTATTGAAACGGCCCGCCACCTCCTCCCAGTTTTTATTAACTGGGATAATAAGCTGTGTATCATCCAAATAGGAGGTGGGGATGAAGCCAAAGGACCGCATCAAATTAGCCAGCGGGTGACATAGATATTAAACAAAGTGGGGCTCAGTGAGGAACCTTGTGGAGTCCCGCAGGGTAGTAAGTAGGGTGTGGAGTTGAAATTACCACATCTTACAGTGGTCCGTCTATTAGTCAGAAAAGATTCCAGAAGTTTCAGAGCCCGATATCTAATGCCTGCTTGATAAAGGCGAGTCAGCAAAATCTGAGGGGAAATAGTATCAAAGGCTGCAGATAAAACCAACAAAACTAAGACAGCACCTTGTCCCTCATCCACCAATCTGCGAATAGAGTCAGTGGATGAGATAAGAGCGGTCTCCGTGCTGTGTGCCTTTCTGAAGCCATGCTGAGAGGATTCTAAGCCTTCCACTTCCCCAAGGAAATCTGCTAGTTCCTTAATCATGATTTTCTCCAGAATCTTTGACAAAAAAGGGAGAATCGCAATTGGCAGTATATTATCTAGATCCTGCCTGTCACCATCTGGCTTCTTTTTCAGAGGAACAACTTTAGGGCCTGATTACAACTTTGGAGGACAGTGTTAATCCGTCCCAAATGTGACGGATATCCTGCCCACTGTATTACGAGTTCCACAGGATATAATGGACTCGTAATACGGTAGGTGGTATATCCGTCACATTTGGGACGGATTAACACCGTCCTCCAAAGTTGTAATCAGGCCCATAGTCTCCTTCCATCTAGCAGGATAAAGTCCAGAACTAAGGACCTCCTGGAAAATTGGGACCAAATCCCGGGCCATAAAATCAGGTACCATTTGAAAGATGGAAGGAGGGCAAGGATCCAGAGGGGAACCAGACTTGATATTAAGAATTAGTTTTCTAATGCTGTCCTGGGTCGGGCATTGAAAATCAGACAAAGTTTTTCCACTAGCTTTAAGATCAGAAGAGTTCGAAGAAGATTGATCCCTGATTGCCTCATAAGAGGTAAAGTTTGCATGAGTACAGATAATCTTATTCTCAAAGTGCTTTGCTACCTTATCACAGAACTCCTGTGAGTTTTCCAGTTCAGATGGCCTGGAGGGAGTAGATAATTCCTTAACCACCTTAAAGAGCTCCCTCGGGGCATTCAAAGCCTCCTTAACTTTAGCCGTATAGAAATTAGATTTGGCTTTAAAACGCGCTACTTTATAGATTTTAAAGGTGGACTTAAGTATGTCCCTTTCCCTTATGAATGTCATAATAATTTCTTGAATGCATCGAGTTACAATTAAAATGCTTCTTTTTAATATAACAATCAGTATTTGTCTGGACATTGATTTATTGACATTACTGTGAGCCATTTGAGTTTTGAGTCATGTTCACTAACCTGTATCTACACTTCTCCTGAGGGAGCATTGGACTACCTGACCATAGCTACTACTGAGAGTCAAGTGCAGAACAGGTACTTAGCTAATTTTCTCAGAATCCATAGCAGGGCCAGCCCCATGACATTAGGAGTAAAAGGCCTTAACCACCACAGTTGGGCCCAATATCTCCTGCTTGATCTGTGGCCCTCTAAAAGCGGTTTTGTTACTGTGGGCCTGATTTAGATCTCGCGGAGGGGTTACTTCATTGCAACGATGACGGATATTCCCTCCTCTGAAATCTAAATACCATTGTTTTCTATGGTATATAGATTTCAGCAGGTGGGATGTCTGTCACCTTTTTGATAGAGTAACCCCTCGGCCGAGATATAAATCAGGCACTGTGTCTTTTGTTGCACAGTCCCAACACCATTCATAATGTGTTTGTGACCTTTTTAAGGGTTTTCTCCATAAGGAATCATTGACACATATTCCAACCCATATCTCCTTCAGTCATGAAATAACTGTTTTGACCATAAAAAAGCACTTTTTCTCTTCTCAGCAGACTACGAGTAGTCAGCTTCTAGCTCCAATGAGGTTCTGTTTTTTTTTTGTCATGAGTTTTTGGGGCCAGAAATCTAGATGCGTTATTTATAGGTTTGTAATAAAATGCCTTGAGGTAATTTTCATTGAGACAAGGTTGAGGCTGAAGGTTCATGCCTGGTTTAGCATTGTACTCTAAGAAAGGGTATTTATGGGCACACATATTTTTCATCTGTTTTGTGCCCCTGGTTTTTCCATATATTTCCATATTAACCAATGCTTCTCCCGCCACCAGCTAAAACAAAGTTCTGAGCTTGAGCAAGTGATTGTAGTGAGCATTCTCTTTGTAATTGGCTCTAGTTAAAAAATATTTTACACTTATAGTAGCATTACCCTAGTGATTCTAATAGGCAAATACTGTCAGGTACTGAGTACCCGAACTTCTTCATTTTGAGAGGATGAGTACCTGCCCTTCTAGCAGATGTAAGGTACTTTCAATCTGAAAGTGCCACCAATTCTCAGAAGTAAACAGGTATTGGGTACCTACACATCTATTTTTCCATTTCAGGCAATGATCAGTCCAAACATTTAAATGCAGAAGGATCCAAGGAACGGAGCACTTACCTTTGCTTTGCACTGCTGTCTCTTCAAGAGATGAGAGCTGAAATGCCAGCTCTTCTATGCACTAGACTTCATCTTATTCTGAAGACCATCGCACTCAAGTAACACACCACCAAAATATGTCTGAAACAAAGGCAGCCATCACACTATGAAGACCATTTGTAACTCTGGCCTCTGAGTAGAGTTTGGCAGATGTGATATTTTGCCACATGATGGATATCCCATCCACTATATTACAAGTGCATTATAGCTTATGGCACCTGAAATACAGCAGATGGAATACAGTGGCGTAACACAAATGATGGTACCCCCGAGGGGAATGTGATGAGGGGCTCTTGGGTCTCCATAATACAGATATTCATTGGTCTTAGGCTAAAAGTGGGTCTCCTGAAAGGCTGTGCACCCTGAAGGGTTAGGGACCCCCTGCACCACTGTGGGTACGTGTGGGAAGTTACTGTGTTACACCCCTGACAGAATACCCATTATGCTTTGATGGAGTATCCTGTCCACCAAACTTTAAATAAGTTTTGTATGTGTCTGTAAGCAAGCGAGCACAGTACCATCCTCATGTGAGGTCTTGGCAGTCATGTGCCTCATACAGCACATTCAGTGGCTTGTCATGGGTGTCATTATAGCTGTAATCCAACCTCTGCATTTCATAATTGTAGTAGTAGAGGTATGAATTTACATAGCTGTTAGAGGACGGTTCTGACCATCAGGTCTGCCCTGATTTTTCGATTTTTGACCACCTGGTTTTTGACTGTTTACTGTGAGGAAGCCTCCTATGAGGTGACTCCCTCACAATAAACACATGGTAAAATGGACTGTGCGTGTTTACCGCTGGTGTCGCCGTGCTAAGGAAAGGCTGCCGTGGCGCAGCAAGGGCAGGAGGCCCCGGGCAGGTTACATGTGATCATGTGTGTGCATGGATGTGCACCCATGTGAGGGCTGTGGGAGGAGGATTCCTAGTGTGCGCGGCCCAAGAACTGGGCTTAGGTAGTCTTGTTGCAGGAGGAACTATGCAGAGTGGGTGGTGACCTGGAGTAGGTCTCATGAGAGGGGTATATACATGCGAGGGAGAGTCAGAGTGCTTACTGTCTTTTCACTGTAGGGACACCCAGTTCAATGCCAATGTCAGGGTGCTTAAGATATTTGCATTGGGGGGATACTCCATTGAATGTCAAAGGGGAAAGGAGGGCCTAGGGTGCAACTCCAGTTCTCTGGGGTCCACCAAGACCAGAGTCACACCAAAGTACCCTGTAACCTGTAAGAAAAGAATGATGCAGTAGGTTACAAGAGCATAGTTGTACATATTATGGGTCATCCAGGGATGTCATCTTTCTCTGCCTCAGCTCAGGATTAGGGCCAATTACCGCTCTGTCCAGTTGCTGGAGCAGGGCTTTGCATCAATCAGCCAGCTGTCATTCTGTGCCAGGAGCAGGCTGGAGAAGCCCTGCGAGGAATGTCAGGGAGGAGGGGCTGAGACTTTCAGAGCACATGTGGCAACTAACTCCTGGAGGATGCCATCTTGAGCTATCCCAGAAGACTGTGCAAGAAGAAGGGGACGGGGGCAAGGAAGTGATGTGGCACATCTGGATAGGCCAGAGGTGCAGACCTGCTGGACACTTCCGCCCCCACTTAAAATGTCCTGCACAGGGAAGAGCTCTCTCTCTTGGCTGTGCTTCACTGCTGGATACTGGGACTGCAGACGGGCGTCATGGACAACTGGAAGGAAGAACCTCCTGACTGCCCTTGGGGCAGGGACTCTGCCCCTGAAGGATTCCAGGCCAGTGTGGTGAATGCCAAGGCCAGGCAAGCTGGCCCCCTAACCCCCCCAGAGGACTAGTTGGGGGAAGGACTGGGCTAGCGCAAGGAGAGTGCGCTGCCCAGAAGGAAAAGAGGGAACCCAGAGGAAAGATTGGTGCAGGAGTCAGTGGGACTAGCTCCCTGATGATCTGGGACCCTTTCAGGCCAGGAGGCCTAAGGAGAGTGCTCCTGGTGGCAAGGGCTTGTCACCAGGAGCGGAACGAGACAAGAATGATGAAAATCGGCCCTAGGGGGCCCGAGATCTCACCAGACAATGTATGGGGACCTTTGACCTTTGGGAAAGCAGCTACGAAGCGCGTGGAGCTCCGCAGCTGCTTGAGACTGTGCCCCCAGGTGGGCCAGGGCCTAGGGGCTGCCCAGGAGGAAGAGGAGCAAAGGGGAGTGTCGTCGCACTCCCCCTCTCTGAAGAGGAAGGGGCCCCGGACCACATCCCTCGGCCCCGTGAAGCCTCGTCCAGTGTTGGACATCAGCTGGGGGGGTGCCGTTGCGCACCCCCCTGCCGATGTGGGCGGCGAAGACAAGCCGGGGAGCGTCGTTGCGCTCCCCGTGAAGGAATGAGGAATGGGGGGCGCAGTCGTGCACCCCCCAGCAGAAGGAAAGTCGGGGAGCGCCGTCGCGCACCCCCAGCTGAAGCGGAAGTCGGGGAGCGCCGTCGCCCTCCCCGTAAAAGTGGTCAGCAGGGGCCCCGGACCCCATCCCGGGGCCCCAAACAGAAGAGAAGAGGGACCCGGACCCCATCCCGGGGCCCCGTGAAGCCTCGTCCAGTGTTGGACATCAGCTGGGGGGGTGCCATTGCGCACCCCCCTGCCGCTGTGGGAAGGGACCCCATCCTGGGGCCCCTGGCGGCGAAGACAAGCCGGGGAGCGCCGTCGTGCTCCCCGTGAAGGAATGAGGAATGGGGGGGCGCCGTCGCGCACCCCCCAGCAGAAGGAAAGTCGGGGAGCGCCGTCGCGCTCCCCGTGAAGATGCCCAAATGGGGTCCCCGACCCCATCCCGGGGCCCCGAGAAGAGGCAGGAGTGAGGGTGCGCCGTCGCGCACCCCCAGCCGAAGCGGAAGTCGGGGAGCGCCATCGCGCTCCCTGTGAAAGTGGCCAGCAGGGGCCCCGGACACCATCCCGGGGCCCCAAACAGAAGAGAAGAGGGACCCGGACCCCATCCAGGGGCTCCGAGAAGACGACAACCTCAGGGAGCGCCGTCGCGCTCCCCGTCGCGAGGGGGAGGGACCCCGGACCCCACCCCGGGGCCCCGAAGACGCAAGGAGGAAGGCGGAGTGCCGCTGTACTCCCCCCACGCCGCCCGTCCGGCCGCGAGCATCCCTGTGTCTTAAGGCAGCAGGCCGGCTCCCACGGCAGCACCCGGAGATGCTGGCCGTGCGGGGAGCCGGCGGCGGCGGCCAGGGGTGGGCTCCCTGGGCCGCCCTCCAACGAGGGATCCTCTCTGTGGTGCGGGGGTGTCCGGTTGGGACCGGCACCCCCAGGCGAAAATCATCAGGAAAAGGCACAGCGGCTCTCCCCAGCGCAGCGGGAGAGCCGCTCATCAATTATGCAGCCACCCCAGCATGCTTTGCGGGGCATGGGGCTGCTATTTGAGCCCCCAAAACGCCTGTGTTGGTCCCAGGGAGATGGGGCCACCACGAAAAGAGTACCAGGAGACAGGGGGAGCTGCAGGAGCAGCGCAGCCTCCCCCCAACATCGGTTGGTGTCCCCACCCTAGGTAGGGTGGGACACATTGGAGATAACCCCTCAAGGGTTGGATTGATATTTGAAGCACAAGCTTCAGTGAACTTTTGCTCTTGTTTGTGCAAGGGTGCCTACCATAGGTGTAGGTTGGTATGGCCCCATGTATTCTATTGTTATTTTATCGTCAATTAGGAGTAATGCAAAAGTAATCTAAAATTGATCCTGATGGTTATAATGTTAGAATTTGGTCTCATATGTTCCCTGATTATGCTAATTTGAATAATGATACTGACAGCCACCTCTTGGCAAGATGGAAGTATTTATTCACAAATGTAGGTGTCATCATTGCACTTTACTGTTGAATACTGTCAAAATGTTCAAATGTCGCACGGGGGGCACTGGGATTGTTTTGCCATGTGGATTGTTGGATTATATTTTCCCTTGAGGAGACCTGAGAGATTACATAGGGGGTCATTCTGACCCTGGCGGGCGGTGACCGCCAGGGTCACCGACCACGGGAGCACCGCCAACAGGCTGGCGGTGCTCCCTCGAGCATTCTGACGGCGGCGGTTCAGCCGCGGTCAGAAACGGAAAGTCGGCGGTCTCCCGCCGACTTTCCGCTGCTCGGGGGAATCCTCCATGGCGGCGGGGCGCGCTCCGCCGCCATGGGGATTCTGACACCCCCTACCGCCATCCTGTTCCTGGCGGGTCTCCCGCCAGGAACAGGATGGCGGTAGGGGGTGCCGCGGGGCCCCTGGGGGCCCCTGCAGTGCCCATGCCAATGCAGTGGCATGGGCACTGCAGGGGCCCCCGTAAGAGGGCCCCGCAAAGTATTTCAGTGTCTGCTTTGCAACTGCACCCGTCGCACCTTCCCACTCCGCCGGCTCGATTCTGAGCCGGCGTCCTAGTGGGAAGGTTGATTTGCCCTGGGCTGGCGGGCGGCCTTTTGGCGGCCGCCCGCCAGCCCAGGGCAAATCCCAAAATACCCTCAGCGGTCTTGCGACCGCGGAGCGGTATTTTGGAGGGGGAACATTGGCGGGCGGCCTCCGCCGCCCGCCAATGTTAGAATGACCCCATAATGTTTTCCCAGAGTGATTCTATCACTTTGTATATATTTGTAGATTGTTGCATAGTATTGAGTAGTGTGTGTGAATAATAAATGTACTTTTACTTTATCAAAAGAAAAAGCACAGACTGGACATTCATTTATTGAGAGTCATGCTTGCGTGCTTGTGAATGGGGATTACTAGCCCACACCACCTCCCTTGAGTAAGCCTTGGACTGCTCTGCAACGCTACCCTATGAGAGTCTAGCGCTACAATGGGGTGTTTGGTTCCCAGTGGCGGTCGTGTGCGGACTCGTTACTTGTGCAGGCCACACAACTAATGACCCACCTTCCAACAATAGCTTTATAGTCCGCTGAAGTGGGCTATACCGAACATTAAAGGTCTGCATCAGCATTACAGGCCGAAGGCGAGACCTTTGAGAAGGGAGCAGGCCTTTAATGGGCAGTATAGCCCAGCTACACAGGGCTACTTGGCTATTACAACATTACGCCCCTAGAGAACAGAATTATCTAATTAGTAAAACACAGAGCGCGAAGGAGTTGAAATCCCCTTGAGCTCCGTGAGCTCTTTGTTCTAGTGAAAGACAAACATTAGAAAGTTGATACTCTGGATTTTTACCAGCCATTAGAAGCCCGGATCACTCCATTGTCTCCAATGGAGTGCTCAACATTCCAATGTTCTAATCCAATGTATAATTTCGGCTAGTGAGGAATAAAAGGTGAAAGTTTCCACAAATGCATGCATCTAAGTTATAAAAATGATTCCTAATATGAGATATGGCAGTGATTTGATGTATGTATGTCATTTTAATTTCGATAAATGAAATTCAAAAATTCCATGTACATTGGAAAGCTTTGGGAGGAATCTCATTTAACATAAACTTCTCTTCTTCTTCATTTTCCAGTTCTGCTTGCTGATTACTTCAGCCTCTCTTCTAGGTAAATTCATATCTTAAAATACCATCATGTTTGTCACAGCAAGAGAAATAAAGGCTTGAAAGGAAATGTTTCAATCCAAGCTTTTTAGATATTGGGAATTCTTCAGGGACACTTCCACTACATCGGTTTTCGCATATGTGTGCCGTTACAGTAGCCGACTAGCCATATGAAAATCTGACTGCCCTCCCAAAAACATATTCAAAGTAGCTAGTTAAATGCTAATTCATCAGTTATGGAGATATAACAGTGATCTAGTTTAAATTTCTCTTTGATACGCTTGCTCTCTTTTCAGTTTTTTCAATACCTTTGTGGCAGCCTTTGATATTAAGAAATTATGTCACGCTGCTTTTGGTAACCCTGCTTGTTATGCAGGGCTATCCAGGACAGTTAATTATGCAAGCAATGGCCACTATTGTAATCTTGTTTGATGTGGTCTCTATCGGAACAGTGATAGCCTGGGCAGATTTTGGGCAGTGGCACAATAACAGAGGTTCACTGCAGCATTTTTGGATACGTATATCATTAATGCCATTAACTCACACACTTAGGGCCTGATTACTGGTCACTAGACCTCCAGACTCCTGGTGATGGTCAGGACCGCCGCTGCTTTGGCAGTCCAACCACCATATAACGAGCCTGGCAGTCAGACCTCCAGGGTACTGCTGTCTCATCCGGGATCGGTGATCCCAATGTGTTGACGGCAGGTGCAGGCCATAATTAGCCAGGGTGGTGCTGCATGCAGCGCTGCCCCGCTGATTATGACCTGGTTCTCCACCAGCTTTTCCAGTGGCCGTTGGCAGCATGTGCAGAAAGTGCGCATTTCAAGGCTACTGGTGCACCCTGCGGGTGGAAGCATTGCCACCGGCACAATTACGAGCCTGCGACAATACAGCCGCCACTTTCCTGCTTGGCTTACGGGCAGAAACCTTGGTTTTCACCGATCAGCCCAGCAGGAAAGTCATAGTAGGTCCGGCGGGGAGGTCGCCAGTAAGGCTGAGGATAAGTAACGTCCCTACAAAGGTGATGCAGTAATCAGAGAATTAAGGATTTGATAATGTAGTCTAGCCTTAAGTAGGTATAATATATACACCTTTTAATCTTTCTTTTCGTAAGAACACACACAAACACTCCTTACCACGATTGAAGAGACATGCCAGATGGCATAGAAGAGACACCTATGTGGAGAGTGTTCTGGCAGAATGTCAAATCCAATTCTCCTTTCCGCTGGGGGACTGGCCCATTTTAGGGTGCAGAATTGCAATCAGACTGTAAGAGTTTCTAGGAGGCATGGGGAACTGTCTTCTTTGGTTTTATTTTGCTTCTACAGGATTGCACAGCCTGTCAGATTAAAGGTATGTTGTTTCAAATACTCTGGTGTTATTTTTTAAAAATACTAAAATTATTTATTGTTAGGAGTGGGCTGTAAGAAGTTTGAGGGACCATGGGTGGGGAATGACTAAAAATGACAAATATTGAGTACTTGGTAAAAATACTTGATTACTACTCTGGTATTATTATTATTTTAATTTTTTTTAAAGTTACGTTTTTTAAAAATACTAAAATATTTTCAGGCATGAGCTACATGGGGATTAGTGGCTTTGGTGGGGAGTAATTAGAAATAAGGTAAAAATGTAATGTACATTATTTTTTTATGTAATATTATTAGTACTTTAAATGAAACTAAAACTACTGATGTAAGTTATTAGATTAAGCACATTTATTTTAAAACTATAATACAAAAATTATGCACAAAAATAAAAATGGACTTTGTATAAATATAATTCAATTATTCAATGCATTTTTAAATACTTTCAAGATATGCAGTCATTTATTATAAATAGCACAGTTTTAAAAATATTGATATTTTTTAAAAAAAGTAAAAAATATGTTAATTCGTTTAGTATTTATCTAAATGTAGTTCTTTTTTCTAAAATGAATAACAAAATGTTCATTTTAATGAAATTTTTAAACAATTCATTTAAGAATATTTTTGACTAAATAAAAACATTTTCGTACAGTTTTCCATCATTTTCTATGGGTGGGTTTGTCCTTTTTCGAATTTTTGATTGTGGCCATGTTTTATGTATTTCATGCTGTTAAATTTGTTTTTTCAGTCAGTAGAGCATCGTGGTCAAGACAGATGGGTGCCGCTGAGTCAGAGAGTTTGGAACTTTTAATTTTAATATTATATATAGTTATTAAGATACCTTTACTGTAGAGGTAGTCTAAGGGAAGGGGGAATTAGGTAGACTTATTGACTTGTGTGCTGTTTTTACTTTGTATTTTTAGCCTTTTCCCTATTCTCATTGACAGAAATACATGCTACAAGAATATTTTTATTTTTTCTAGTGCCTATATAGCGACTTTTTTCAACTACGGTTTTCTTTTTTCCTTTCAATAACACAAATCATTTTGGTTTTTGTTAATTGTGCATATTTCTGTACTAAACTGTGACTGCAAGGAGTTGAGAGTACAGTATCTGAAAAACGTTAAAAATCCCTCCGTCATATTCCCCTTTCAACAGGGAGCAACTTTCTTTGTTGGGAAAAACATTTTTGGGGAATTTTTCAATGGAATTACTAGAGAATGCTATGTTTTTAAGCTTCTTCAAGTGGTTATTGAATTTGAAGTTTAAAAAAAACACATTTGGGGGTTTCCTAACTATTGCATTAGAGAATTATTGTTGTATGATGAATTATAAATGAGTGTCAATATAAGAATTTTAAAATACTACTGTCATTTGAAAAAAGAAGAATGCTTCGGGTAAGATCATGTTTAAATAGTATTTTCCAATTGTATTTAGATGTATGTATTCAAGACAGGAAAGCAAAGGTTTACTATTTGGTAAGTGATGTTAATAGTTTAAAATGTAGGTAATGCTTTCCAATTTCACTGTGCCACCAAACATGCTGAATTGATGAACTTTTGAAAGGACTCTTTCATTGATCTCTTTTGCTTTTTTCATTATTCTTAGCTGCAGGCAACTTGCAAAAGATTCTTTCAGTTCTTGGAAATGATGCTTCTTTTTTAAAATTTCTAAAAAATGATAGAAGTTTGAGTGTTCTTTGCCAATTGTGAGAGTGAATGAACTATGCCAAACCTCCACAGCATTATTCAGTTTTGTTTCCCCCTTTAAACAGGTCAGGTAACTATTCCACTATTCAGTGTGGAAATATGCAGTTCTTCTGTGGCCTGACATGTTTAGGTGGCCAATCTGTGTTTCTTGAAAGTAATTTAGAAGTGGGGCCAGTTGTTCATCATTTCGCAAAAAGTATTCTGATTGAACTAATGAAGTGTAGAAATCATCTATATGTGCAGGCGGGACAGACGTTAATGCATTTAGGTGGTCATTACAACCTCGCGGTCTTTTTACAAGACCGCCGAGGGACCGCCGTGCGGAAGACCGCCAGTAGTGGCGGTTTGCCGCTCGGCGTATTATGACTGTTGGCTGCCCTCCGTCCTTTTACGAACGGAGAGCCGCCAACAACCATACTGGCGGGCAGCTGGGAAGTGGAGGTTGCTCCACCTCCACTGCCATGCCAACAGAACACCACCCACCGAATCACATCCTGTGATTCGGCGCGGAGGTGTTCTGTTGGCGGTGTGGTGTCGGCGGAGCAGCCCCCATGGCTCCCGTCCCCTCCCGGAGGATCGACGGAACAGGTAAGTCGATTGTCCGTTAGGGGAGGGGGGTGGAGGGGTGCTGTGTGGGTGCATGGGGGTGTGCATCTGTGTATGTAGAGGGGGTGTGTGAGTGCGTGTATGCTTGTGGGGGTGTTGCGTGTTTTGGGAATGAGTGCGTGTATGTCTGTATGTATGTCTGTATGGATGTGTGCGTGTATGTTTGTATATGGGTGTGCGTGTCTGAGTGTGTGGATGTAGGCATGTATGTCGGTGTGTGTGCGTGTGTGTGTTGGTGGTGTCTGCGTGCGTGTCGTGTGTATGTGAGTTTTGTGATGTTGGGGGTTGGGAAGGGGAGGGGGCACTGCCACCTTTGAGGGGTGGCAGGGGCGGTGGGGGGTGTAGGGGAGGGAGTCAGGGTGGGGGTGGGGGGTGGGGGAGACCCCTATCAGTGCCAGGGAAGGAATTCCCTGGCACTGATAGTGCTTACCGCCATGGATTTCATGGCGGTTCCTACCGCAGGAAATCATCCACGGCGGTAAGCCGGGTCAAAATACCTGCGGCGGTATAGTGACGGCCGCCGGGCGGAACGGAGAAGCGGCGGATGACCATGGCGGTAACCGCCATGGTCATAATACGCTGAGGAAAGACCGCCAGCCTGTTGGCGGTCTTACCGCCGCTTCTCTGCCTTCCGCCAGGGTCGTAATGACCCCCTTAGTTTTTTATTTCAAATTGTAATTCACTATAGGACGTCAACTGCTAGGGATGTTTTTTTGCATTTTGTTCCAAGTAGCCTAAGAAAAGTGGGAAAAAAACATCCCTCATTTTATGTCTCGTGGTAAATTATTTTAACAGTTGTAATCTTTGCCAGTTGAAATTCATTATAACTTTTTTCCAGCTTTTGTTTCTAGTTTTGTCTTTTATTACATTTACAAATTCACTGTAGGTAGCTGATTGCTTTTCTGTAGCAAATCATAACTTAAGCATTTGATGTTATTTTATTTATACTACTGTAAATAGCATATATTTTGAGGGTATCAGATGTTGGGCTGATTTAGAAGTGCCATCCATCACCCAAACAGTACTATTTTCTAGTGTATGCAAATGAATTAATATACATTTAATAGGGTATTTGTTATTCTAACACAGGAAGGGTTTGTGGCCACAGGTTTCTCTTACTGAGGGGACATTTCTACATCACTGATTTGTGTAGGGGCTGAGGGCTCTATTTTACTTGCCTGTCTTTTACAACTTATTGAACTTTTCAAATTTGGGGTGGCAGACATATCTCAAGCAACATGAATAGGAATGTTATTTGACATATGCGTTAGCACTGCACTACAGGGATCATCGAAGGTGGCTGAAATAGGTTTAATCTGTGATAGATTTTCCAGTACTTCTACCTCAGTTGCAGAGGCAAAGTGATTATGCTCGGAGGTATGCTTAATGTATATCCCAAAGTACCTGACCTGCCTCTGCAACAGGTAGAGAAACAACTACAACACCTCCAACAAGACCTTGGTTCAGTAAAACATGTTTTAGAATGTAAACTTTATTTCAGAATTGTTTATGACTGGAACATGTTTTATTGTTGTGAGAATATTTTTCCAAATGTATAGACCTTGTCAACTGTCAGAAAATGGCCACCATTTTAATAGAGAACAGCACATTATAATTGTATTTTTCACATGTGAAAGTTTAATTATGTGCTTAGAATTTAAAAATCTATAGTTAAAATATCTAAAAATGGATGCCTAATATTGTTTAAAGTTATGCATGTTATAAAAAATAGAGGGGTAAAAACTAGCGTTGTAGATGTAATTTACAGAGTAACATTAAAATGTGTGGGAAAGTCTAGACTAGTATGCTAAAGTACTGCACTGTAAATGTATGCATTTAACAAATAATTTTTGCTTTTTGAGCTACATGTCACATTGTGGCAGGTGCCTTAAACACCAACAGTTGATTTGCCCATTAGGTGCAATAGTCTTCTGATATTGTAAATTGTACTTGTTAAATCCAAAAAGATAAAATATACTATAAAATGTGCAGCAGTTGATCATCTCCATATTTCTCACTGTTTTTTACAAACAGAGATTAGTGTAATTTTTTTTTTTTCTTAAATATATTTATTTGTGTTTTATCAACAAACATGTAACAGATCAACTTTCCCAGGTAATACCCCTTCCTGGCCCCTTTTCCCTGCATCAACTCCATTTCCAAATTACAGTCACTGTCCGGTAATGCCCCTCCGGGCAACAACTGAAAAGTTTGAGTCTAAGCCAGCACATTTTAATGTTCTAGTGATTCTGATCCTCAGCTCATCTGACTCCTCCGATGATGTGGCTTGTTCCTCGGTAACAATTTGTGGGTCTTTAAGTCAGTCCAGGAGGTGGTCCCATTGCTGTGCCATATCTGCATTCCCAGCCCCCTTTGCTGCCTCTTGATGCAAAACCCTCCCTTCTGCCTCGGCCCACTTAACTAGTGTGTCCTGCCATCTTGATATTTGTGGGCCCCTGGGTCCTTTCAGTGCACTGTGATCTCCCTTTTAGCCAGGATCAATACCAGGTCAATGTATTTGGTTGTAGTTCTCCGTGAGTGGGGTCTGGGGAATCCCCCCAATAAGGCCACTATTGGGGAAGACCTGGGTCTCCTGTCCATTACTGTTTTTACGCTATGCATAACCTTATCCCAATATTGCTCCAGTGTCCCGCATCTCCCTAACATGTGCATCAGGTCTGCCGCTGGTTCCGAGCAGCAGGGGCATGCACTATTCAACGTTTTGTACATCAATGCCATCTTGGCAGGGCTAAGGTATGCTCTGTGGTATATATATAGATTAATCAGTTTAAAAAGGCATTTCTGGATACCATGTTTATATGTGCTGTGATTTTCCCCCACTGAGGTTCGTCTATGAGATCCCCAATATCCTCTTGCCAGAGGGTCCGTAACCTATCAAGAGGGAGTAGAGCGTCTTTATGTAAAATTTTATACAGTGTGGATACGACTTTCTGATCTCCCCCTATTGTGCAGAGAGCTGGCATCCCGCGTGAGCCAGAGGTTCCCTTGAACCCTGTTTCCAGTGTCGCTGTATGAGTGCTGTGAGTATCCTATGCATAAGGAACAACCCCGGTGGGACTCCAAATTGTGCCATCAGTGCTTCAAAAGACATTAGTTCCCCATTGCAGAAAAGATCACAGAGATGCCGTACGTCGCAAGTCTAGTGACACTCGCGATGGCATCTCCACCAGGGAGTACATTCAGGCAGGCCAGCGGCACTTACGGTGAGTATGGGGATGTGGTTCTTGTGAGTTGCAAGCTGCGTTTCCAGCAATCGCGCATTACTCGGAGGTCTAGCAAACCCACCACTTGTTTCCCTCTGGGAGTCAGGAGTATCCCCAGAAGGGCTGTGACAGTGCGTCCTACTTGTTGCCCCCTGGTTATATCTGATTGTGCTGTATTCCATGTTTTTGCCAGCCACTGTAGTTGGCATGCTAGGTAGTACATCTCATTGTCTGGTGCCACCATCCCCCCCTCCGCAGTGGGTCTCTGGAGTTTCTGCATGGCTAGTCTGTGTCGTCCCGGCCCCCAAACAAGGCTAGTAATTATAGAGTCAATCTCCCGGAAAAGCGGGCGGGGGACCAGTATAGGCAATGTCGAGATATAGTACATTAATCTAGGCAGAGCTATCATCTTTACCAGTGCCACGCGTCCTGCCACTGATAGGGGTAATGTCCTCCAGAACTGGGCATCTGATCATAATTTCCGGATCGCTCTGTTCACGTTACCCTCCAGGAGATCCACAGGGTCATGATAAAGATAGCAGAAGGTGGTTAAGGACCACTCCAAACCCCGGGTAATTGTGACTCGGGATGCCCCCTTATTTAATGGAAAAATTAGAGATTTCTTCCAGTTTATACGCAGACCCGACATATCCCCAAACTGCTCTAGCAAGTCCATGGCTCCCGGTAATTCCCTGTCTGGGTCCTTCAGAAATATTATCATATCATCCGCGTAGAGTGCAATTTGGTGAGGCTGATCCCCAACAGTTAGTCCCCTGTAGTGCCTCCCGGTACTAGCCATCTGCGCCAGTGGTTCCATCGCAATGACAAATAGCAAAGGCGACAGCGAGCATCCCTGTTTGGTGCCCCTACTGATCTTGTCTGAGCTCAAGATTGTTCAGCCCATGCGAACACGGCCGTAGGGGTTGAGTATAGCAACTTCATCCATTTAAGAAATCCCTGCCCAGGCCCATTTGTTTCAGCGTTGCCTCCAGATAGTCCCATCTGAGACTGTCAAACGCTTTTTCAATGTCTACTGCTATAATTGCAACAGTGCATAGGTTCGGAGATTCTGATTGTAGTATCTTAATCAGTCTCTTTATGTTGAGGGCAGTACTTTGTTGTGGGATAAATCCTGTTTGGTCTGGGTGGATCAATTTCTGCATGTGGGGCAATAGTCTCGTGGCCATGATGCGGCTAAGTATTTTATAATCCATATTAAGCATGGATAAAGGGCTGTATGAGCGCACGTCTGTGGGCGGGCGACCTTGTTTCGGCAACAGGATCACAATGGCTTCGTTGGTGGATGAAGGAAGCTTTCCAGTCCGCAGCGCCTCTGAACAGAGTGCACTAAGCTGCGGCGCAAGGAGGTCTATGTAAGGACTATAGAACTCTGTGGGCAGCCTGTCCGCCGCAGGCACCCATCGCCCCACCGTCCCAGCTACCTCCCAAGGGGTTATTGCTTCTCCCAGTTCCTGAGGATCGTCCTCCCCCAGGACAGGAAGCCGGAGATTTCTCAGGCATTGCAGTTGAGCTCGGTCCAAGGTCCCCGTCGGGGGGGCATAAAGTGATGAATAGTACTCAGTGAAGCTAGCATTAATGTCGCTTTGTCCGTAGAGTCTCTTCCCAGCCGGGTCTATAATCTCCATCACCAGGGAGTGCTGTCTCGGCGGGGCCGAGAGCCAAGCCAGTAATGCTCCTGCTCTATCTCCCTCTGCATGCTGTCTGGTGATATATTTTTCATAGTCAAAGCATCTCAGTTTTTCCAATGCCGACGCAACTTTATGTTTAATTTTGGAGATAGCTGGGGCCAGTTCCAGGTCATCTGGTCTTTTGCGTTCCAGACTCCTCAGTTCTTTCTCATATCTATCTATCTCCCCTTCCAGGGATCTCCTGACCCCCACTATCCCGGCCATGCATTGACCTCTAACAGTCACCTTAAACACTTCCCACTCTTGAGCCCGGGAGGAGGCGGTGCCCTGATTGTGTGTAAAATATTTGCTAATAGCATCCCTAATAGATTGCCGGAAGGCACTATCTTCCAGTCGGGTATTCAAGGGTGTTCCCTTCTCCAATCTAGAGTGAGCAATAAAGGATTGTGATCAGACACTGTGCGGCAGAGATATTCAGCGTTAAGTACTGTACAGTTTACATCGGGGGATGTCAGGAAGACGTCCAATCGAACATGTAAGTTGTGTAAGGGAGAGTAGAAGGAGTAATCTTTCACTTGGGGTTGAAGGTGTCTCCAAGAGTCTGTGAGGCCCCAATGCTGTTGCCAGTCAATGAAACTCTTGGCTATCTTGAGTGTGGGAGAGTGCCGCAGAGGAGGGTGGGATCTGTCTAGCTCGGTGTTTGCAATACAGTTAAAATCGCCACCCACTATTGTTGCCTGGGTAAAATGTGGACCTAGCTTGTATGAGATTGTGTTTAAGAAGGTGCCTTGGTCTTGATTAAGGGCATAAATACCTCCCAGTGCAATGTCCCTTCCTCCTAGGCGACACGTCACCAAGACATAGCGGCCCTCTCTGTCTATGACTACTTCAGTTTTTTGGAACGGCACACCCAGCCGTATCCACATCAGGACCCCTTGCGCGTACGCCGAATATGCTGTGGCATATACCTGCCCTCTCCATCGCTTATAGCTCTAACCTCCTTTTCTGCGAGGTGTGTTTCTTGTATAATTGCTATGTGTACTCCTCGCCTTTTAAGCTGACTGTAGACTTAATTTCGCTTTTCATGCTATTTAATCCCCTGACGTTCCAGGTGAGGAATTTATAATCTAGGGGTCTATCCATAATCTGTAAGGGCCTATTCTGTCCCTCCCAGGTGGCCATGTCGTGTTAAACAGTAACAGCAGTCCTGGCAATGAGGATGTGTGTTATGGAGTTGATATCCCAATTATAATCCCAATAACATCAAACATAACAATTCCCCCTTTGTCAAAACTCCCTCTCCCCCGGACCGGTAATAAAACTGTCCCCATCCAAACATTCTCTGACTGCATGAACATTGTGTGTGGAGGCAGAGGCAAGGACCATTTGCAACACCAGCGGTCCCCCGCCCATCCCCTGAATCATCTGACATTAAATGTTACTTCCCGGCCTCCATGTGGTAAGTTCAGTTGCCATGCTGTTGCGGAGTTTGGAGACAGTCTAGCCCATCGGGCTGCCGATCATTTGTACAAGTTTTTCCTGGGCTCAGGTGCTCCCTGCAGGCCAACAGTATCATTTGGCTCTAGCCAATTGTCTCTCTTGGGCTATCCCTCCAGGCTTTTCCCCCTCCGAGCGTGACAGGTGATTCCTCTCAGATGATCTCATCAGATGTCCCCGGGGTGACTCTTGGTGGATTGTCGGCAGTGTTGTGGGACGAACAGGAGGAACTGCCAAACATTGATTCCTGGTCTGAATGGGTCTCGGAGGGGTGCGGAGAGCCGGGCCCCCTACACCCCCTAGGGATGCTGCAGCTTGCACCGCTTCTCGCCTTTCCTGCAATGCTTGGCTGAGCGGTGGGGCTGCATTCGTCAGCCGCATCCCCTTTTTGCTTCGGGTCTCCTTGTGCGCCCTTGCAGCGCCCTCCAGGTTCTCCCCCGAAGCCATTCCAGAAGTGTCCAGCCATTCCTGCGCTTGCTGCGGCGAAGTGAAGAAGAGCGTGTCATTGTTTGTAATGATTTTCAGTTTAGCCGGGAACAGCATGTGTAGTGCTTTCCTCTTAGCTAGTTTCTAAGCACTAACATAACACAACAGAAATGCACTTCTGAGGTCAAAGAAGACTTTTATTGTTGTTAATTCTTCCCCAACCACAATATTTATGAATGACGAATTAGTAGCTTTCAAGTCCGCGTTAATCAAACAAAATATATCAGTTTGCAATATACACAGCAGGTTATATTTATAATGCAAAGCAAAACAAATACTTCACCGTGTGGGAACTATCTACAGCTTCATCTTTCTAAGGTCTGCAAGCTGATGACCCCTGTCAGCCGCGAGAAAGAGATTCATCTACCCACACGGGATTGCTGGCAGCTGGCGCCAAGCTCCAGCACGAGGTCCGGCAGATTCGAATCTGACTCTCTGCAGCCTGTTACATTCGTTACAAAGGTGTGCCCCCTCCTCTCAGACCTGGGAAACTGAGCAAGCCTTTTGGAGACTGGCCAGGTCTCCAAGACTACTCCTGTTCCCAAGCTCAAGCAGAGAGAACAACACCCATGTACTCTCTCTTATCATGTCTAGTCTACTGTGAGAAAAACATCTTGGTTCTCTTGTGCAAAAACACAGCTTGGAAAAATACAGCTTGGTTTCTCAACTGCAATGTCTAACTCCACGTTAAAGGCAATGGGCAGCTAACCTAAATATCAAATGCAATGTCAAGTGTCATGTCAAAGCCAATAAGCATCTAAGCTGAATACAAAATGCAATGTCTTATATCATGTCAAAGCCCATAGGCAGCTGAGCTGAATACAAAATGTAATATATGATATCATGTCAAAGCCAATAGGCAGCGGAGCTGAATACAAAATGTAATGTATAATATCATGTCAAAGCCAATAGGCAGTTAAGCTGAATACAAAATGCAATATATAATATCATGTCAAAGCCCATAGGCAGAATATCTAATAGCATGTCAAAGTCAATAGGCAGCTAAATTGAATACATCATGTCAAAGCCAATAGGAATGCAATGTCAAAGCCAATAGGCGGCTAGACTGGATACAGCATGTCAAAGCCAATAGGCAGAATACAGAATGTAATGGCTAATGCAATGTCAAAGCCCATAGGCGGCTCAACTGAATACAGAAAGTAATGGCTAATGCCATGTCAAAGCCAATAGGCAGAATACAGAATGTAATGACTAATGCAATGTCAAAGCCCATAGGCGGCTAAACTGAACAAAACATACCATGTGCTACTGGTGAACATTGAGCAACTAATATGCGCAGTGGTGAAACACAAAGTCATTGGTCAAAACAAAACTTATCAAATGGCAGTACATTCCGCCCTTTGACCAATGAATTTTTGTTTCACATATCTCTTGTTTCAAACAAAAACAAAAAACATCAGCACAACAAAAAAAAACATTATCAGCAAGTCAGATATGAATGATCAAAGCAATCCCTGTAAAGCAATAGAAGTGAATTAACACATTGATTTAATAACCTTTCACATCAGATACATCTACATAGAAAAGACTGGGCAATTTGTACTCTGAATGAGTCTCTAATTCAACAGTGTTAGCAATTTGATGTGGCATGAGTTCTACTCATGTAAAGATGCACGGTCCACCTGAAAGGTTTGCTGGAAGGTAAGCAAAAGTCAGAGTTCCATACGAGAAGGGAAAAAAAAAAAAAACACAGCTTAGTTCCAGTGGAAGAATGCAATCAAACAAGTTGAACTTGAACTGAAGGCGCAGTTTGCGCAAAATGGATCCATGGTGCTGGCACTTTACTCAGCCAGGTTCAGGTTGGGGGTTCGGTCCCTTCCCCGACCCCACACGCACACACTGGAAGGGGAACCACACAGCACACTCAGGGACAGTGGCGAAACGTGGTAGGATCTGCAAAAGAAACAAGTATGACTTTTCTTGCAAATAACATTTTTCATTTAAACTGCACCCTTTCTCTTTCTTTCCCTGTTTTATAATCAGCAGGACGTTTTTGGGGCCCTTTGTTATATTCACTGCAGGTTCTGGAGGATCACTTGGGGCTTCAGCCCACACATCAGTACTGAGGTTTTTATCTGCTGCGCCACAGCTTCCCTTTTCTTGCACTGTCAGAAGGGCTGGGGCAGACTCATTCTTTATCAAACCTCCATTCACTGCACTTTTGTCAATTTGGGTCATTCTGTCTCCAATTTGTATCAATGAATCAGATTCTTTTCTAGGTATCAGCATAATTTCGATTTTTCCTTGGTAATCTGCAGCAATCACTCTCCCTAAAGCCTGATCACTTTGCCATTTCTGATCTGGTAACTTTCCTCTCCCCAACTGCTCTGTGACTGCTTGCATGACAGATTGCTTTTGTGCGTGCTGCACAGTTTTTATCAAATCTAGGGGAATGTGCATCTCTCTCATCTCTGCCCACCTGTAAGTGGCTTTTTCTCTCAGCTGTTCACATTTCTGGGGCACCCACTTAGCCATCCCCACTAAGGCAGAATTCTGGGTGTATACTTCTCTCTCTGAATTTTTCTCATTAACATCTGCAAGGTAATTGAACCAGTTAGGTGCTAAAACATTAGCAATGAACCAAAAATCAGCGTAAAAATGACACATCTCACGTAGCTCTTGCTTTAAAATCTGACACACATTATACAACGCTGTTCCTTCTACTGTGCCAGAAAACAACATTTCAGTCAATGAATCATTAGTAAAACAAACATGCTTTTTATCTTCAGTAGACACGAATTCAAATGGTGCACACAACTTCATTGATAACTCTTTTACCTGTGGTACTCTAGCCCTGTCTTGCAAGTACCAGATCCAATGTATGATTCTAGCTAGGGGCACTATTTTCTTTCCTTGTTCTTGAGTTACATGTACATAAGTATTTCCTTCTTGCACTGCGCAGAAACCTAAAGTCTGCATTATTTCATTTGCCAAATCACAAGCGCGCAACTGCATATAATTTTTCACAGTGACCATATACAAAAGTGTTAGGATTTCTCTCAAATGAGGGCTATTCTTTTTCCAAAAATCAACCAAGCTAATGAAAGTCGGCTCTTTCTCTAAAATCTTTGGTTTTACTTGTGCATTTTGCAACGGTAACTCGTAAATCACATTCTGGTCTCTCTCGTCCGTGTTATCAGTTAAGGAATGCATTTTGGCTGCCAAAAACCCTGGCTCACACGAAAACTCAGTGCAGCTCGGAGCTGTCTTAACCCCCTCATTACTGGAATGGGACAAGAAAGATTCTTCAAAAACAGCCTTTTTATAACTTTCAGTCGACTAATTTGCTCACGTAAATTCCTATTTTCATGTTCCAACTTCCTACATTTCTCCTGCATTTCTCTGTAAGCAGATAAAGGTATCCAGACCTTTCTGTCATCATTACTTCCAAAAGACACGTTTTCTACATATGTACAACAGGAATTATTTCTCAAAACACCATCAGGCATTTTAGCTACACATGCATTTTCTTCTGTAATTCCCCAAACAGAAAACAATTCACAGTTTTTCTTAGCACCATCAGGCAGTTCATCAACACATGTATTCTCAGACATGGTCTGCCGTGCTACTGTGATTCTCCAAAAAAAACAATTTCTGTAATTCTCCAAACAACAAAAACAATTACACTTTTAAAGTGTGCACTTAGAAATCTACCAACTCGTCAACACCCTCTTAATCACCTCTTAATGACCGACACCCCACGACTCCTGGTACCAATTGTAGTGCTTTCCTCTTATCTAGTTTCTAAGCACTAACATAACACAACAGAAATGCACTTCTGAGGTCAAAGAAGACTTTTATTGTTGTTAATTCTTCCCCAACCACAATATTTATGAATGACGAATTTGTAGCTTTCAAGTCCGCGTTAATCAAACAAAATATATCAGTTTGCAATATACACAGCAGGTTATATTTATAATGCAAAGCAAAACAAATACTTCACTGTGTGGGAACTATCTACAGCTTCATCTTTCTAAGGTCTGCAAGCTGATGACCCCTGTCAGCCGCGAGAAAGAGATTCATCTACCCACACGGGATTGCTGGCAGCTGGCGCCAAGCTCCAGCACGAGGTCCGGCAGATTCGAATCTGACTCTCTGCAGCCTGTTACATTCGTTACAAAGGTGTGCCCCCTCCTCTCAGACCTGGGAAACTGAGCAAGCCTTTTGGAGACTGGCCAGGTCTCCAAGACTACTCCTGTTCCCAAGCTCAAGCAGAGAGAACAACACCCATGTACTCTCTCTTATCATGTCTAGTCTACTGTGAGAAAAACATCTTGGTTCTCTTGTGCAAAAACACAGCTTGGAAAAATACAGCTTGGATTCTCAACTGCAATGTCTAACTCCACGTTAAAGGCAATGGGCAGCTAACCTAAATATCAAATGCAATGTCTAGTGTCATGTCAAAGCCAATAAGCATCTAAGCTGAATACAAAATGCAATGTCTTATATCATGTCAAAGCCCATAGGCAGCTGAGCTGAATACAAAATGTAATATATGATATCATGTCAAAGCCAATAGGCAGCGGAGCTGAATACAAAATGTAATGTATAATATCATGTCAAAGCCAATAGGCAGTTAAGCTGAATACAAAATGCAATATATAATATCATGTCAAAGCCCATAGGCAGAATATCTAATAGCATGTCAAAGTCAATAGGCAGCTAAATTGAATACATCATGTCAAAGCCAATAGGAATGCAATGTCAAAGCCAATAGGCAGCTAGACTGGATACAGCATGTCAAAGCCAATAGGCAGAATACAGAATGTAATGGCTAATGCAATGTCAAAGCCCATAGGCGGCTCAACTGAATACAGAAAGTAATGGCTAATGCCATGTCAAAGCCAATAGGCAGAATACAGAATGTAATGACTAATGCAATGTCAAAGCCCATAGGCGGCTAAACTGAACAAAACATACCATGTGCTACTGGTGAACATTGAGCAACTAATATGCGCAGTGGTGAAACACAAAGTCATTGGTCAAAACAAAACTTATCAAATGGCAGTACAGCATGGCATAGCGTATGCCTCGTTCTCTGAGTAGTCGTTTGACCTAAATGAAAATGGCTCTTTGCTTCTGAGTGTCCCTTGTGAAGTCCGGAAATATCATTATCCGCTGATCGCCCAGTGTAATTTCCCCTTTCTGTCTTGCCTGTGTCAGTATGAAATCCCTGTCCTTAAAATGGAGCAGTTTCGCTATGACAGGGTGCGGTCTGGCACCTGGAGGCGGGGTTCTCGCCGGTATCCTGTGAGCTCGCTCTATTGCAAAATATTGCAACAGGCCCTCCAGGGCCACATCTTTGCGTATCCATTGTTCCAGGTAAGTTTCCATGCTAGGTGCCTCCTGCTCTGCCTTCTCGGGGAAACCAACCAGCCGTAAGTTACTTCGTCGCGCCATGTTTTCCGCATCTTTCGCTCGTGTTTCAAATGTTTTAATCCGCAACGTCAGTTCGGACACCGTTTTGGTTATCTTCTGGCATTGCGGGGTAAGTTGCTCCAGGGATTTTTCATTGGTGACCACTCTGTCAGTTAATCGATGATGATCATCTCTGAGGAGCGTCAGATCGACAGATAGCGTGTCAATTTTAAGTTCCAGAGCATCACGAGATGCCTGTATGGCCTGTGGAATTGTGTCAAACGTGGTCTCCTGGTGCAGGGTTTTGTCGGTTTCGCCGTTTCCGTCATCCTTTTGTGATCCACTTGTCGTTTGTCCCCCGGGTCATCTCGCTTTTTAGGTTTACCCATGCCTGCTGTTGCCTTTACTCTTTTGCAGGGTTAGGGTCTTCTCTATATCTGCGCAGGTATCCCTGTGGCCACTCACCTCCTTACTGCACCCTTCAGGGTTTCCTCTGGGCAGCTCCTTTATCCTGTCTTTGCGTAATATGAGGCCGCCATGGCGCCTGTCCCCGCCCGGCTCGTTGTGTAGGAGCTTTTACGTCTCTCCCTCCAGGGGGAGATCCAGTCCTCCCATGGGCGCCGAGTCAGGCTCCCTCTACGGGCTCCCAGATCGTGCCCCGCATCAGGCCACACCGCCCAGGCCAAGCATCTATTCCACCAGGTCCGGGCGCCAGGGCGCAGGTCCAACACTCTCCTAATCCTCCTCTCAGGGGCTCTAGCTCACCGCTCCCCCTCTGGGGACCGCTAGGCGGCCCCCTCTCCGGCCGCAGCCCGGGGCCCCCATTTCTCCATTTCTTCAGGGGAGGGTATAGGTCTCCAGCCCCCCCAGGCCATCGTGCACAGGTCTCAGCCCAGGCCCCAAGGCCGCCGCCAGCCGCAGGACCCCCGGACCAGGCCTGGCCTGCGCCCACGGGGCAGTTCTCAGGGAGGCCTCTCCAGGGTCTTCTTTGACATGCCGCGCGGCAGGAGCGACGTGGCGGGGCAGCTCACCTCACCTCCCTGCCCCCGTCCAGGCCGCCACTCCGGTGCTGGGAGTTCCCTCACATCGCCGTCCGCTTCGCCGCGGCTCCCCAGCTCCGATTCGGCTCCGCTCAGCCGTCTCTATGAACCAGCGGGCTGCCGCCTATCATTAGCGGATCAGTCTCTTGCTCCGGGGCCCTAGCGCAGGATCTCAGAGT
The DNA here is from genome assembly GCF_031143425.1 of Pleurodeles waltl. NCBI lineage: Eukaryota > Metazoa > Chordata > Amphibia > Caudata > Salamandridae > Pleurodeles > Pleurodeles waltl. Next base: position 596,564,501 of record NC_090442.1, on the reverse strand, counting down.
CGCCAACTGCGTCTCCAGGGCGCCGCCATCTTGCCCTTTCGTCCTCCCTCGTGAGTCGGGCCGTCCCTCGCCACCGGGACGCCTAGGATCCCTGCAGCTTAGTGTATGAAGGCCGCCAAGGATTCCGCCAATCTCCCCGATCCCGCTCTTGTTAATTTACGAGGTCGGGCGACAGGATAATTGCTGGATGGTCGGAGGCCGCAGGGAGCTCCGCTTTACGCATGCTGCTCCATCGGCCTCAGAGATTAGTGTAAGGTTAATTGCAAATACAAATACACCGCGGGCAATTTCACAGTCATATTTTTGCACCCTTACTTTGTACGTGCTCTTATGCTTTGCATGAGATAAAAAAATTTTTTTTTTTACACATTACAGAATTGTTTCCGTCCTGCAAGTGAAATTGCTGTGATGGTTACTTCCCAACAGTTTTGGCTTCGACAACTAAGACACAAAGATTTATTTCTCCAGTAATCTACTGCTGCTTTTCTATGTGTGCACTGCAGACATGTGAATATACAAGAGCATATCTTTCGGGGGGCTGGTTTGGAACACCCTTTAATATTCATTGTCTGTCAGGGTACACGTCACCTGTGACTGTCTGATCGGATGGTTTTGTAAGAATTGGGTCAAGTGTGTGCACAGTGACAGAGTTCCCCTGGCAGCACTTATCATATTCTAAGAAGGCCCAGGGTGTATGATTTGAAGATGCTGCTGAGCACTGGCACACTGTGTCAGTGGAGCCAAGCTATACCTGGCTGATAAACCCTAACTAGCGAAAGACCGACCCTGGGTTACTTGTGTTCTGGTTCAGGGAAGACCTGACCTGGAAGATCGGGCTGGACTGTTCCCACTGGGGCAGGGTCAAGACTGACTTGCATGTGGCTGGGCCTGCACTGAGGTGGCATGGTGCGCAAAATAAGGATGGATTGGGATTTTCCCACAAATAATTACTAGTGGCTAAGATTAATTCAAGCCTACCATCAATAACTTTTTTGCATATTTAGTATGTCACCCTAAGTGGGAAGGATATGCCCAGTGATGGGTCTCGTACATACTGTCACTGGAACCAAGCTATACCTGGTTGATGAGCCCTAACTAGGGCGAAAGCAGTCCTGAGCAGCTTGGGTTCCAGGTCACGGAGGACCTGGCCTGAACCTGGCCTGGCAGTTCTGGCTAGACTATTCCCACTGGAGCAGGGTCAAGACTAAATTGCACATGGGTGGGTCCAAACTGAGGTGGCATGGTGTCAATATAACAATCGGCTGGGGTGTGACCCCAAGTAATTACCAGTGGCTGAGAATAACTCCAGCATTTCCTCCATCACTATTTTGTATACTTTAGTGTAGTGCACAGACTGGCACCTAGTGTCAATGATCCAATTGACCGGACACATCACAGCGATATATAGCAATTGTCTGATTTCCACACCAAGACTACTTATGTTCCTGGTCAAGTCACCTCACCCTGTCTCATTCATCTACACCACAAGTAGTTTTTGTCCATTAAGCGGGCATGGGACAGTTTTACTCTTATGTGAGGCGTGTGTCAGGACTCCGTGGTCGAGGCATCCAGCTCAGTTCTTAATGCAGCTCTGAGGACAGAAGGGTGCCTGGCCCACAAAAACATTGCCAGATCTCCCAGTATTTGTTGCTTTACTCTCCCACAAGTTATTATGAGCCCCACTCAGCAGACAAGCAGCTTTCATAATTGAGCAGTGGCCGGCAGGTCTGTAAGGTAGTAAGGTGGTGCCTTTGGATGCCAAAGAGGACTGCTGCTCTGATCTCAGAAGTACAATACAACCTCTAATGTAAGCTAACACAGTTTGGAATGCCTTGAGAGAGAGAGAGAGAGAGAGACAAAGAGAGAGAGAGAGAGAGACACAGAGAGAGAGAGAGAGAGAGAGAGAGAGAGAGTGTGTGTGTGTGTGCGTGTGCATTCGTGGGTGTGTGTGTGCATGAGACCTAGGGAGAGTGTGTGAGATGGAGTGTGAGTGTGCATGAGTGTGTGGTAGACCAAGTATGAGTGAGTATGAACTGCTGCAGATTAGGATGGTGGTGCATTGGCAGAGTTGTGTGTTACTTGCTTGGTCCCAGGGTATGCTGCAAGCGAGATGCTGTAGTAGAGCCCTATTTATATGAACAGAACACTATGCAGTGCTGCACAGCAGGACTGCAGTTTATTGGCAAAACTGTGCGACACATGACTGGGTAGAAGAGCTGCTCAAAGTTTGGATGTAGTTTCTTTGTGGGACTGTGGAGGTCACAGTACTGGTAAACATGGGACTGTATATGTCAGGGATGAGGTGCACCCTCGGAACAGTGTCAGGGTTGAGTCCTGAACCTGAACCCACCAGAATATTGGCCCACTGTACTTCATTGTATATGTCTTGCTACCAAAGTCTCAAAGTTTTGTCTTCATAGTGCAGATTGTGAGAGTTGCCAAACGTGAGCATGAGGAGGGTGAGCTGTTTTGTTTAAAGCATGCTGCAATGTATCAGTGGATGGCAAGGTGTAAAAGGACATGTTCTAATGCTCCACACAGAGGCACTAATTTTAACTGTTTTGGAAGAATAAAACATTGTGCTAGCGCTGCTTGGTTTAAATCAGCACACTGGAATATCGAGCTAACAACTGTGCTGTGTCACGGTGCCTTGTCCCCTTGGGGTGGTAGATATAGGAGGGCCCTCTCTCGTTTTTCTGGGATATCGAACTAACAAGCCTTGTCAGGTGGGCCACCAGACACAATACTCAGAGCATGATTCACAAAGGGCCTTCACAGTGGTGGTGGAAGCCCTGCAGTCAAGACGGGGGCACCACACTCATGGCAGGACCTCCGTACTGCAGTTTCTATTTGCGGAGGTCCCCACCAAGAGTGCAGGACCACTGCCACGAGTGTGGGGCCTCCGCCGTGACTGCAGAGGCCCTCTGTGAATAGGCCCACAGGAGAGACAGGAGCATCTCAGCTAGACCTGTTCTCTGTGTTAGGCCAACTGAGCAGAGAGCGCTTGAGTGGCAGACGCCCTAGATACCCCTTCCTCTACTCCGGGCAGTAGTTTTGATGTGGGTACAAAATTAGGTGACAGCCTAATAGCGGGGAAGGGTGTATAGGGAATGAGGGAGACGCTCTGAGTACTAACTTTCCAGTATGATCCCCTGCTGTTTCGGGTACCTCTGTCACTACACTCTGATAGTTATTCAGCAACTTTTCCAACTATCTCATACTTTTCACTTAGCAGAATTTGCGATTTTTGTTCTTCATTTAACCTCAGAAAACTCCCAGACCATCCTGAGCCATGTCTAAAACTGACGCAGAATGTGTTCTCCCCGATGTCCCCTTTCCACCATCCTGGACTTCTGCTGAGCATGAGCTCCTGCTGGGCCTGTGCTTGCTGCCCTCCTTAATCTCGTTGCTGTGGCTAGTCCTGTATTAGTGCTAGGCCGGATTTTGTTCACCTCACAACATACGCTGCTGTTGATGACGCAGAAATGAAGGTTTTACATTTATTAGCGCATAAACGTAGTGTGAAATAATCATGTGTGACTTTAACCGAACTAATAAAGATTGTACGGGGACAAAATGTGCCCTCAGAGTAGTTTGCCAACATTTATAAGCGTGCTTTATATAACGTGATGTATTAGAAGTGCACTAATCTGACATAATCGTAAACGTGTGCTATGATTTGCTCGTTTGAAATGTTTTAGCTTAGCATAACTTTAGTGCAGGCTTCGGCCTAGTTGTCTTGTCTCACGATTTAGATGCTCGTATTTTTCCGATGTGCTAATAAACGTGTATTTCTGCTTGAAGCTGTACTTTTCCACTGAGATCGTTCACATGCTTATCTTAAGGTTTCGTGCCAGCCTGGCATTTTTCTCTTTGCTCCAAGGTCAATCTGCAGGTGCGGACAATGGAAGCTCTGAAAGTGAGTTAATTGGTATAAAATGTTGCAACTTACGTACCCGTCTCCAAGGATAATGTATGCTTAAGTAAAAGCTTGAGAACTGTTGTTTTTGATTGGACAATTTGAAGCCAACCTATGAACCCTCCAATGGAAGACCCTACTGGATTTGAACTGTTGTCTATTTAAACCAGGTGCACGAGAAGAAAGTAGCCATTACAGCCATTACAGCCATTACTGCTGTTACCAGCCATTACCCGCCATTTTGCAGGACATTGCAGCTATTATGGCCCATCTTGCTGCGACGCCATTTTGGAAGAGACTTTGATGCTTTCTCTAATCGAGAGAAAGAGACTTAAATGATTCTTACCCTAGAGACTTTAACTTTGATGTGTCCCTTTGCATGAAGTAGTAGTTTATCTTGCCGCCGTGAGGCAATTGCCCCGTCCACCCCTGCCCCTTTGCCCCGTCCCATGCTGATCGAGAAACGGTACCTGTGAGACGAAGACTTCCTTGAATGCTGATTGAAATTGGTAAATATGAAAGGAAATTGTACAATTGCATTGTGTTTCTTTTAGGTAACCAACTGCTGATTTCTGATAAGAGCCCTAGTTAGGAGTTTTTCTAAATTAATGTTGCTAAATTGTTTTTGCATGAAGTCCCACATGCCGATGCTAATTTGAGGTTAGATGAGGATTCCTTTTGTTGCACGATGCAATTTGAGACCTTGTTATGCTGACTAAATGTATGCAATTAGCTCATTACAGATTATAGTTTTAGTGATTTGCATTGCTATTATCGAATGCCTTGTTATTCAAATGCTGCATAGATTGCACCTGTTTCGCCGTTATGGACAGCTATTAATGTTCATTTACGTTTATCATTTGGTGTTGAGACACATCTATATTGTGCTAGCTTTGTTAATATAGGGAAATAAATTCATTAACTTTGAATAAACTGGTGTGGTTATTCATGACCGAAAGGTCATGGTTCGCCGAAATGTATTCTGGATTAATTGTTAAGTGTTATGTTGATCAGGGCATTGCTTATGTTCGTTATTGATTATTGATTTGATTAAATTGATTGATCTCTGGTGAAGAGAGTCCCACTTGGTCAAAAGATTCATCGGCCTAAAAGAGCGTCCAAATACAGGTAAATTATTAGTACGGAACGCTCTATCAGTAGATGGTAGCAGAGAACGGTTTAGACTTTTGGGACCCCACTAGAGACATACATGGTGTTAAATTAACGGTTTCGACTTTTGAGATCCCACTCGAGAAGTTGAATTAGGTTTTCTTGGGTAAAACAGATTGAGAAAATGATGATGGGCTAAGTCCACCGCGACTTTCCCGGGATCTCGGAGCTTGCGAATGAAGAGAATGGAGGTGTGAGATCAGCGTTGGCGGTACTAGTGATGGTATGAGTGAAGTTAGGATTTTGCGCTTGCACAGCTTATTGCCGCAGATTGTGTGAAAAGGTTGCGAGGATTTTAGAGAATAGCGGAGGTGCGACTCCGAGTGTAGAAGTAGGGAAGTCGTCGAACTTCATAGAAATAGCGGAGGTGCGACTCCGAGTGTGAGAGTAGGTAAGTTGTCGAACTTCATGTGCATGTGGCGCTTCGTGCATAAAAAGGTCCACATGGTTGTTGTTGTTGAGACGGGCCCTGCGAGGTCAAGAGACTCCGGAGTATGTTGAAAAGTGTATGAGACACTTGTTTTATGTTGTGGTCTGGTCGGTTTAGTAGGTTGATCGGGCGTGGTCAACAAGTCGGTACGTGTGTTAAGGGAGTGAAAGAAAACTTCGACTTCGGGCTTTGACAAAATTCTAAGTGCACTAGAATAGATCACTGACAAGTTGAGAGCAGAGTCTGCGGGTCAGATTTGCTTGCGAACGTGGGGACCGAGAAAGATGGAATAACTGCCGAGGCTAGTGAAAAATCCCTAAGGTCCTGAAGCGATTGTGTTACCCTTCCTGTAGTAAACCGACAGATCTGTTTTATTATAATTTTTTTGGTAGCTCGCGATACATGCCAGAAGTTGTTACGAGAGGAGCTGAGTGAAGGAGGACTAGCCGCGAGGCTTTGTCAGCCGCAGTGTGTGAGTGTGACGTCACTAGGAGCCGCGCTGGGATAGGTTGGTTGCAAAGAAGGGTCGCGCACGGATTGGACGCAGTCCGTGGGGCTCGATTGGAAGGGGAAAGGCAAGCGAAGAGTATTCTGGGAATTAAAGTCACTTATTGATTACAAACTTTGTGAAATAAAAGACGAGAAAATGAAATTTTTTAAAGCATTGAAGAGTGCGATGAAAGGGGAGTCTTACATTAAAGCGAGCGTAGGAGAGGAGACGCCACCCAAAGGTACACCAGCTTACATTGTAATGGAGGAAAAAGGGGTAGCTCCGTGCCTTTGGCTAAAGCAATGGCACAAGCTGACAGAGAAACATGGGAGCGTAGCGTTCCCGGTCCATGGGACATTCTAGAGAATTTGAGATTCGCGATGTACGACATGAAGGTACCTCCAAGGCCAGCACAGTTTGAGGCTCTAGCGATTTGGGAACTGATGGCTAGACAGCAACAGCAAAATAAGTTCGAGACCAGGATAAGAAAGGTAGAAAAGACACTAGCGGACGCTAGGTGGGATAATGCACAGAAGGTGTGGAGGTCAGATGTATTGCAGGGGATAAAATTGTTTCCCGCAATTACTAAGGAAGAAGAGGAGACAGGTAAGAAAGCTACCTGTAAGACAAATAGGAGGTGTTCCAAGGATAGAGAGGACGAGGAAAAGTTGAGAAGAGAAGAGGAGTTAGAGGATGAGGAGTTAATCATGCAATTGCTGAACGACCGTCCACCACCTTATGCAGAGAGTGGACAAGGTCCAAGTACCAGTTCTGCCTCTCCGGCACCGGTACAGAACAGTGAAACTCAGAGTTCAGAAGCATCATCGGGATCTAAGGACCCGAGTTTACTGTTCACCCCGCAGATACCGCAGGTTAGGAGAATATATCCAGATGTGCCCATATTGAAACCAGCAGAAAATTATCAGCCGCAGGTCCCAAGGTACTACAGCATTGACAACAGTACGGGAATGATTCTAGATCCAACCGTAATGGGAGGACAGAATGGTCACAACCCAACACTGGCACAAGCTGAATCAACCCAGTTTTTGATGCCTCAAAAGCAGATGCAGGGGGGAAACGCACATGCTCAGATGACGGGGAGTCAGATGGGCATGCCGGCAATGATGACCCATAGTGTGGGAATGAACATGTCTCAGAACATGGGAAATGGACAGAACCCAGATGCGATATCACTACCCATTACTGTAGGTCCACCGGTACCTTTGTACAGTCAGCCTAACTTAGGTATGAGCGGTCAGGGATCAATGCTGCAGAATGGGACAGAAAGGAGGTGCATAGAAAACACTCCAGGGATAACTCCGATAGCGGCTCAGCCAAATGGATCTGGGTCCTTGATGGAGTTTAGTCCCATATGTGCTCAGTCAAAGCTGGTGAGGTCGAGTCCCCCACTGATGATACCGCTATCATCGAACACTGAAAAGTTGACGCAACCATCAATGGCAGTCAATGTGAATGCTACACTGATGGGGTTGAATGCGCAACAGCTGACACAGTGGTTCAACAGTCTGAATTCCACATAAAGCTCAGCCAGTGGGAAGGGAGAAGACTATCTGAATAGGGTCAGGTTGAACATGGAAGCACAAGAATTGGTGGAAGGGACTATGGGTGTGAATAGGTTAGAGTCCTACTCGGAAGAAGAGCTGAGGTATCTATGTCCCAGGATTACGAGAGAAGTGAACAAGGTACATAGAAGCTTGCAAGAAATAGCTGACAAAAACGGGGTTGATATAGACAAGACGAAACACTTGAGCAGGAGCTACAGGTTGGATTTCGGGACCACAGATTTTGAACACATGAGGTCAGCAGGCATGAAGGCGCACCTTAGAGAATTGTTGCAGAGTGCACAAGTGTGGAGGTGCTTAGACAAATGGGAAAGCAGATGGGTAAAGAGAAAGGAAAAGAGGAAAGACAGTGTCCCAGAGCTCAACGAGAAAAGACCACAGAGTAGTGATGCAGTAACCATGTTACCAATGAGGGAGACAGCAGGGGGAAAATTAATACATGTACCATGGCACAGAAGCGACATTCAGTCTTTTACGGATGATTTTCCCAAACTGAGAGAGAAACCGATTGAATGGTATCAACAGACTGATAGGTTTGTGAAGCTTGCAAAATGTCTTTGGGAAGACCTGAACACCCTCTTTGAGATTGTGGTTCCGGCAGATTTGTGGGAGGATTGCAAAAGAGCTGTAGGTTGGCCGACAAGTGAACCAGAGAGAGACAGAGATACGGGTGCACCATCACCTATGGTGATGAGCTTGTACTATAAGGTGATTGAGCATTTGAAGACGAAGGTTGCCGCGAAAAATGTGGATTGGCAGAAGATTGATAGAACTGCCCAAGAGGCTAAAGAGTCGATTCATAGTTACTATGAGAGGTTGTTGAAGGCGTTCAAGAACTACAGTGGCACGGAAACAATAGAGGCGAAGGACATGCTTCATTTTGTGTTTAGATTTGTGGAAGGGCTGAGACCAGAGATAAGTCAGATGATAAAGTTGCATTTGATTTGTTGGCAGTCGAAACCTATTGATGAGGTGTTGAATTATGTGAAATACTGTAGCAACGAAATTGAAGTGAAACAGAAAAAGTTGAAAGAGAAAGTGATGATGATGCAGCTTAAAGCAGCTCAGACAGGTCTGCAAGGTTTGCAAGGGTTGCAAGGGTTCCAACAACAGGTACCGCAACCGCAGCCGCAGTTGCAGGGAAATATGATGTTTCAGCCACAGGCGAGAGGCAGAGGAGGTTTTGTGAATAATGGTCCGGATTTGAACAGTGTTGTGACTCCGAATGGTGTGCAGGCATTGAAAAAGGTGATGCCATGTCACGTTTGCGGAATTGTCGGTCATTGGAAACGCGAGTGCCCGATGGTGGTACAGGAAGGTGCAGGTGTTGGTCAGCAAAACAATGATGTCAATGCATTTCAGACAATGAGGGGACCGAAAATGAGAGGTCCAAACCCAAATTTTCAGACCATAAATCAGTTGCAGGGATTACAACCTATGCAGCCGCAGCAGATGCAGATGCCCCGTATGCAGATGACGCAAATGCAGCCAATGCAACAGCAGTTTCCCATGGTACCTAATCAGCAAATGCAAATACCTTTGGCACCAATGAGTCAGCAGCAAGTGATGGTTCCTCCACAGGTCTCGGGTCAGGTAATGAATACAAATGGCACCGTACAACAGTTCCCATTACACAGTGAGAGTGGAATAAACAATGTATGGGAGAGTGAAAGTTCAGGAGAGGAAGGAGATTGTGTGCTTGCAGCATCCTTGGAAGTTGATCAAAAGGGTCCGTACGTGGAGGGAAGAGTAATGGGTCATCGTGTCTCATTCTTGGTTGACACAGGAGCCACACGTTCAACTGTTAAGAGCATTGAAGTACCGAATTTGCCACTCTCAGGGAGAACAGTTCAAGTGGTGGGAGTAGCAAACAGGCACCTGACAAACCCAATTACAGATCCGGTACCAGTCAGCATTGGTAACTATTAAGGGTTACATAAATTTGTGGTATGTGACTCAAGCCCGATAGCACTGTTAGGGAGAGACCTATTGTGCAAATTGGGTTGTTCGATTATGTGTTCGAACAATGGAATTAAAATTCAGACGAGCAGTGACGGGGAAGAAGAGGACAGTGTAGAGGGGGATGAGATGGAAACTGTCGATGAAGAGTATCCTCTGATTTGTCTTTTCCCGATGATAACTGAAGAAGATATTCCAGCTGAATTACGGGAAACAGTCGGAAAGGAAGTGTGGGATATGACAGGGAAAGAGGTGGGATTGATGAAAGGAGTGGAACCAGTGAAAGTGACTGTAAAGCCCAATGCAACCTTTCCCCAGACCCCACAATACCACATGGCACAAGACACCCTCATGAAAGTTGCCCAACTCATTGACGAATTTGTAAAGCAGGGAGTACTGAAAGAAGTGTTAAGCAGTCCATGTAATTCACCAATCATGGGACTAATAAAGCCGAGTGGAAAGGTCCGAATTGTACAGGACTTGAGGAAAATAAATGACATCATAATTAAATGTTGCCCTGTCGTACCAAATCCAGCTGTGATAATGTTTCAAGTCCCTTGCGATGCCGAGTGGTTCTCAGTCATCGACTTGTCACAAGCATTCTTTTCGGTGCCTCTTCATGAGGACAGCCAATTTCTCTTTTGTTTCAAATTCTTAGACAGAGTGTACAGTTGGTGTCGAATTCCTCAAGGGTTTTCTGAGTCACTGTCAATATTCAATCAGATTCTAAAGAAAGACTTGGAAGCATTAGAATTGCCATTCGAGTCAACCCTAGTACAGTACATCGATGACTTACTGATTGCATCAAAGACAGAAAGTGGCTGCACAGCCGATACCATTGCTCTGTTGAACCATTTGGGAAGGAATGGACACAAGGTGTCTCCTTCCAAATTGCAGTTCTGTCAGAAGAAAGTGAAATACTTGGGTCACCAGATAGAGAAAGGGTCACGGAGAATAATGAAGGAAAGAATAACGAGTGTACTTCAAATGAGTCCACCAAAGACAAGGAGGGAGGTGAGGAAGTTTTTGGGAATGGTAAGCTACTGTCGTCAGTGGATTCCCAACTTCTCAACTCTAGCAAAGCCTTTACTGAAGCTGACCCAGAAGGATGCCTTGGATCAAATAGAGCTGAAAGGAGATGAGATGGATGCTTTTATCGAATTGAAAGAATGCATGTGCAGGTCTCCAGCTTTAGGTATGCCTGATTACACAAAGCCTTTCACACTGTTTTGTCATGAACGTGATGCATGTTCTTTGTCTGTCTTGACTCAAGCCCATGGTGGCACAAACAGACCAGTAGCGTATTTTTCAGCTACTTTGGATCCGGTCGCAGCAGCACTTCCAGGGTGTTTGCGCGCCGTAGCAGCAGTTGGTATCAGCCTCACTCAGAGTGAAGGAATAGTGATGGGACACCCAGTAACAGTCATGGTCCCTCACTCAGTTGAGATACTTTTGACCCGCTCCCGAACGCAACACATGACTGGAGCAAGACTCACAAGGTATGAAACGATAATTCTGGGCTCACCGAATGTGCAGCTGAAAAGGTGCACTACGTTGAATCCAGCAACCTTGCTTCCCGGTGAAAATGCTGAAGTTGAGAACACTGAAGACGTAGAGCATGACTGCCTTCAGGTGACTGAATTTTGCACAAAACCTCGACCTGACATTAAGGATACTAAGCTTGATGAAAATTACCAAATTGTTTTTGTTGATGGTTCATGTCTAAGAGATGGGATGGGAATTTTGAAAGCAGGATATGCTGTATATACTGTAACAGGTGTCTTGGAAGCATCCTGGCTCCAAGGAGTCTATTCCGCACAAGTAGCAGAACTTGTAGCCCTTACAAGAGCATGTCAACTGTCTGCATTGATGAAAGTCACCATTTACACTGATAGTCAGTACGGGTTTGGAATTGTGCACGACTTTGGACAACTATGGTCACAGAGAGGTTTCCTGACTTCTTCAGGATCCCCAGTGAAAAACGGGGAGAGAATAAGGGAATTGTTACACGCCATTCAAATGCCAGCCGAAGTTGCAGTGGTAAAGTGTAGTGCTCATACAAAAGGACAGGACTATGTTTCTCTGGGAAATGCATATGCGGATCAAGTCGCAAGATTTTGTGCCTTGAACTGTATATTACTCAGGGATGAATGGAATTCGATAAGTGAACCAGAACTCGAACCAGCTGAAGCATTTGCCTTGAAGGTCGTAGATACAATGGATGAACTAAAAGCATTACAGAATAACGTCAGGGAGGATGAAAGAGATTCCTGGATTAAGTCACAATGTATAAAGAGACCAGATGAGTTATGGGTTTCAAATGAGGGAAAATTTGTTTTGCCAAATAATCTCTTATCGCAGCTAGCGCGGTTCTATCATGGGCAGGCTCACCTAGGGAGAGATGCCATGATAAGATTGTTCAAAACTGATTGGTTTAACCCCAGATTTCGTCAAGCTGCAGAAGCAGTTTGCCATCGATGTGTCATTTGTCAGCAGATGAACCCAGGGAAGGGAACGGTTGTGAACGCGAGCCACATTGGTAGGGCGAGCGGCCCGTTTAGTAGAATGCAGATGGACTTCATTGAGATGCCTGTGCATGGAGGTCTGAAGTATGTGTTGGTGATTGTGTGCATTTTTAGTCACTGGATTGAGGCATACCCCACACGTAGAAATGACAGCCTTACAGTTGCAAAACTATTGTTGAGGGAGTTAATACCACGTTTCGGATTCCCGATCTCTTTAGAATCAGATAGAGGAAGTCACTTCAATAACGAGGTGATAAAGTTACTTTGCGCAGCGCTGAACATTGAGCAAAAACTGCATTGTAGCTATCGCCCAGAAGCCTCAGGACTGGTGGAGCAGATGAATGGTACACTGAAATCAAGAATGGCGAAAATATGTGCATCGACAAATTTGAAATGGCCTGACGCATTGCCTTTGGTGTTAATGTCAATGAGAAACACCCCTGACAGAAAGACTGGATTGTCTCCGCACGAAATTCTCATGGGCAGGGCTATGAGACTTCCTGCAGTTCCCGCAAACGCGCTTTTGAATATTACAGATGATATGGTGTTAGACTACTGCAAAGGTCTGGCTGACGTGGTTCGCTCTTTCTCTCACCAGGTGGAAGCGACCACCTTGCCACCGATCCAAGGTCCAGGACACACACTGAAAGCAGGTGACTGGGTCGTGGTAAAGAAGCACGTGAGGAAGTCGTGTCTGGAACCCCGTTGGAAAGGCCCTTTCCAAGTGATCCTGACGACCACTACCGCTGTGAAGTGTGCGGGAGTTCCCAACTGGATTCACGCCAGTCACACAAAGAAAGTGTTGTGTCCCACAGATGAGGAAGTTGAAGCGCTGAAACTGCCAGTGCCTGATAAAACAGTGCTGAGCGCTGAGACAGAGCAAAACCGAACTGAAAGCGAACAGGCAGGAACAGGAGAGAGGGAAATATTCTCTGAGGACGAAACAACCGACTCACTTGGGGAAGATCAAGGAGAAACCTCAGACAGCGACGAAGCAGCTGAAGGTGACAAAGAGCCTGAAGCAGCTGAGAGTAGCAAAGAGCCTGAAGCAGCTGAAGGTGACAAAGAGCCTGAAGCAGCTGAAAGTGATAAAGAGTCTGAAGAAAGTAACGGTGACAAAGGGCTCGAAAGAGGTGAAAAAGCAGGAGAGCCTGATCAGAGGAGGGCTTTCCCAGAAGCAGACGATACAGAAAAAGGAAAAGAGAACGTGATTGATTCCCCAGAAGGAGGGGACAAGGCAGAACAGAACGAAACAGTTCAAGCTTCCACAGAAAAGATCGCAGGTCCATCAAATGGACACGGTGCGAAGAGGAGACTAAGTATATCACCAATAAAACAAAGGACTAAAGAAAACTTGAACGACGAAGAAAGGCCAAAAGTGAAAGAGAAAAGAAAGGAAGTGACTGTCGTGGTACCATCCTCAAGTGAAGGAAAAGACTTGGCCAAAGAGGAAAGTACCAGTGAGGCAGAATCGAAAAGAGAAGCAAAATTGAAAAGGAAAAGGATACCAAACAGGAGATATTCCGGTCCAGAATGGGCATATGTAGTCAATGACGATTGGACTGACGAATTTGTATCTCTTAGCCTCGAGAACGAAGAAGAAGAGATACCAATAGAAAAGAAAAGTTTTATGGACTCTGTCGATTGAAAGGGTAATAAATGATATTGCTTGCTGCAATTTAACGTGATACAACCAGCTGAGACATTGCTAAACCGGATAAGACACTTGCTGAACTGATAAAAGACTGAGTTATTGCCGAATTGAGACAAATGCTGCTAACCGATAAATGACTGGCCTCTTGAAGAAAACTGTGTGAACATTGCGCTCGTTCAGCTTTGTAACTGAATTGCTAAATAGTTTCTTTATAGGTGCTTCTAGCTCTCTGATTCTATACAGATCATGGCTACACAAAACAGTAGAGTGAAATATTGCAAAAATGCGTGTATAGGCTTGATAATTGCATGTGTACTAATAATAATGGCAATAGTGCTTGCAATGCATGGAAAGGGTGAGAATGAGAAAATTGATGCTTCTACTTTTGCTCCTGTTACTGTCACTGAACTAACCGCATTGAGAAGACTAGAATTAGATGAGAGACACTTGCATGATAAGAAAGAACTTTCGTATAATGTTTTCTATCGCTTGCTAACAGAATATGTTGAGACTATGGATGCGAAAGATTGTTATGTGTGTACACAGATACCGACATCAGTAAAGGAAGGGGTGACTTATCACCACATGCCTCTTACATACGGGATTACATGTAGTATAGTAACTTCTAGATTTTATGGTCAAACTAACATACAGTATTTTTACTCAAATTATGATGTTACCTTTGCATATGTTCCTATAATAGCACAGCTAAGCCAGATTGCTAAAGATTGGGATGCTAAAATAATGAGGGAATTTTTCGAGCCAATGCAACCTTTTGAAATGGCTCACGCTCATAGGGAAAACCTTACCTGCTCGCTCTCTGCAGTAGAAATAAGCTTTTTAGATCGCACAGATGATAGAAGGGCACAAATGAATGCGAAATTAGAAAAAGAGCTAAGTAAGAGGACTTCAGTAGATCATTATGATTTTGCCGCAATAAAGACACAAGGGAGAATAGCTTTAGATGCTTGGCATGTAGGGAAATTTTGTATATATCGAGGTGAATCTTATTATGACAACATTTTCGTAGGAGCGAGTGAGTGTAAACATACGTTTATCTTTAAGGCCAAATGGACATTCATGATGAACGGACTTGACCCTGTCATTCCAGGTGTATATTATATTTGTGGGTATAATGCCTATTATCGTCTTCCGAAAGGATGGTGGGGGAGATGTTATTTGGGTATAATATTCCCAAAGGTTTATCAGCTGGATGACCTATCGATGATTCAAAAGACATCTGGATCCCATCGTATCCAGAAAAGAGAGACCGCAGCTGCTGTGGTAGGAGATATATTTGGAGCCATGATTCCTTAATTGGGAGTTGTGTTGAATTCCATCAAAATAAGAAAGTTGTCTACTATAGTGGATAACATGTTGACAAAGTTTTCAGGTGCTATAATACTGATAGATGCTGAACTTGCAGCGGAAAGAGCTATGACTCTTCAAAACAGGCTTGCCTTAGACATTCTTTTAGCAAAGGATGGCGGCGTTTGCAAAATGCTTGGTGCGCGCCACTGTTGCACGTATATTCCCGACAACAGTGTGAAAATTAAAACTATGCTTGCTAATCTAACAAAGGAGAGTGCAGACTTGAAGGAATTGAAAGAACCAGGAGTGTGGGAGAAGGTTGGAAAAGGACTTGCTTCAGTGGGAAATTGGATTGGGGGAATTTGGAATGGAATATTACTAAAAATAATACAGGGAATATTAATAGTACTGATTTGTATATTTGGAATTTGGGGAATAAAAAGGGGAATAATAATGATTATGGCAAGAATAAAGAGAAGGAAGGAAGAGAAAATGATGAAAAGAATGGCAGAAGAATACAAAGCGAAAACTAGGGGAACTAAAAGGAAAAGAGAACTGACAGAATTTTAATGGAATAAAATTTGTGGGAATAGTTTGTGTGATGACAAGTAGTCATCAGAGGAGGGATTGATGACGCAGAAATGAAGGTTTTACATTTATTAGCGTATAAACATAGTGTGAAATAATCATGTGTGACTTTAACCGAACTAATAAAGATTGTACGGGGACAAAATGTGCCCTCAGAGTAGTTTGCCAACATTTATAAGCGTGCTTTATATAACGTGATGTATTAGAAGTGCACTAATCTGACATAATCGTAAACGTGTGCTATGATTTGCTCGTTTGAAATGTTTTAGCTTAGCATAACTTTAGTGCAGGCTTCGGCCTAGTTGTCTTGTCTCACGATTTAGATGCTCGTATTTTTCCAATGTGCTAATAAACGTGTATTTCTGCTTGAAGCTGTACTTTTCCACTGAGATCGTTCACATGCTTATCTTAAGGTTTCGTGCCAGCCTGGCATTTTTCTCTTTGCTCCAAGGTCAATCTGCAGGTGCGGACAATGGAAGCTCTGAAAGTGAGTTAATTGGTATAAAATGTTGCAACTTACGTACCCGTCTCCAAGGATAATGTATGCTTAAGTAAAAGCTTGAGAACTGTTGTTTTTGATTGGACAATTTGAAGCCAACCTATGAACCCTCCAATGGAAGACCCTACTGCATTTGAACTGTTGTCTATTTAAACCAGGTGCACGAGAAGAAAGTAGCCATTACAGCCATTACAGCCATTACAGCCATTACAGCCATTACTGCTGTTACCAGCCATTACCCGCCATTTTGCAGGACATTGCAGCTATTATGGCCCATCTTGCTGCGACGCCATTTTGGAAGAGACTTTGATGCTTTCTCTAATCGAGAGAAAGAGACTTAAATGATTCTTACCCTAGAGACTTTAACTTTGATTTGTCCCTTTGCATGAAGTAGTAGTTTATCTTGCCGCCGTGAGGCAATTGCCCCGTCCACCCCTGCCCCTTTGCCCGTCCCATGCTGATCGAGAAACGGTACCTGTGAGACGAAGACTTCCTTGAATGCTGATTGAAATTGGTAAATATGAAAGGAAATTGTACAATTGCATTGTGTTTCTTTTAGGTAACCAACTGCTGATTTCTGATAAGAGCCCTAGTTAGGAGTTTTTCTAAATTAATGTTGCTAAATTGTTTTTGCATGAAGTCCCACATGCCGATGCTAATTTGAGGTTAGATGAGGATTCCTTTTGTTGCACGATGCAATTTGAGACCTTGTTATGCTGACTAAATGTATGCAATTAGCTCATTACAGATTATAGTTTTAGTGATTTGCATTGCTATTATCGAATGCCTTGTTATTCAAATGCTGCATAGATTGCACCTGTTTCGCCGTTATGGACAGCTATTAATGTTCATTTACGTTTATCATTTGGTGTTGAGACACATCTATATTGTGCTAGCTTTGTTAATATAGGGAAATAAATTCATTAACTTTGAATAAACTGGTGTGGTTATTCATGACCGAAAGGTCATGGTTCGCCGAAATGTATTCTGGATTAATTGTTAAGTGTTATGTTGATCAGGGCATTGCTTATGTTCGTTATTGATTATTGATTTGATTAAATTGATTGATCTCTGGTGAAGAGAGTCCCACTTGGTCAAAAGATTCATCGGCCTAAAAGAGCGTCCAAATACAGGTAAATTATTAGTACGGAACGCTCTATCACTGTTCCACAAAACTGGATTGGGGTGGACAACATCATCCAGGCTGTTGACAATGGCCCTTTAATGACTAACCAGCTTACCACTTCATATCAAACGTAACTTGGCAGTGGACTGATCAAAAACAGATCAAGTCCAGGCATGAGCAGAGCCCTACCTACAAACGCTTCTGCATCTAATATAACCTAAAACTGAATGCTTAGCTGAAACCACACTTGTGTACAGGGTATGTGGGGCCTGTGGGAGGGCGTGAACGACACAATGTCATTTTCACTCTGCCTTGGTGCATATCTGGATCTCATAAATTGCTTACTAACTGTTTGACCTGTGACTTTGCACTGGGCACATTTAAATTGGAACAATTTAGTATCCTGAGCCAAGCACGCTGCATAGGACCCAAGTGGCCCAATGCTATTCTTTTTGGTGCGTATTAGTGTGTATCATACAATCTGGGGCTGCATTGTGCCACTCTGCAAACGGGCCACTGTCATATGCTTTGCATATAGCATTGTTCAGTATTCTTTTGTTATAAACTGGGCAGTATGCTTGTTTTTCGGAAGGAGAGCACAACGTTTTTTTCTGCAAGCTTTCCCAGATAAGTTGAAATGAATACCTCTATATTAGCCCTCCGCCACCTCCAACCCTGCTCATCACCCCATCAACCAGCCTGCTCCTTATCCTTTTTAGCTGGGTACACGTGCGCTGCCTGTTGGGAACCTTCAGGCGCAACCCCAATATGCTGCGCTAAGGTACACCCCTGTGCGTATGTCGCTGCAGACTGCACATAGGACATCTATTCAGTAAAGCGGCCGACTCTCACACAGTGTGCATCAAATCTAGCGCTTCAGAAATGGGTAAAGCCACTTTATGAATTAGAGTTGACATATTTTTCTAAAGATGAGTAACTCTGAACATCATTTCCGCGTACCAAGTGCATCCTGTCCTGGTGTACCTATTGACCAGGTTGAGCACACACAGTGGACAGCTGTGCTTCCCACAAAAGCAGCACTGAACTGTGAAAACATCACCATCATTAAACCACTGCCAGAGAGTGAGGCGGTAGCTCTCTTTCTGTACCTACACAGTACGCTAGAGTTCTGCAGAGGCCACTTGAAGCGCTGCCATTTTGAAGTTAGTCTTGGTGAGACCGAGCCATGCACGACAGACAAACCAGCTGGTTCCACTGAGGCCGCAAATGGCCCTTAGAAGGTAATGATTACTACGGATCAGTTGGACATTAACGGGTGACAAACGCCTGAAATGCTCTATCCCCTGCACCATTAAGTATGACCATAACTGCCCGTTTTCACGGAAGAGCCGACTACCAATCGAACATTCTCGAACATTAGACAGACAGACATTGAAGAAGAACATTTTGGCAAGAAGCGGTCCCTGTATAACAAGAACGTGGTTAGCTAGAGGTGCTCTGAGACGCCAAGAGAGTGAATGCTGATACTGCCTGGGTTCCACGGTGTCTACTCTTGTATTAATTGACTGGGCAGTTCGTCCAAGGACTTTTCGGTACTTTGATGGCTACGAGCTGTAATGTTTTAAAAGAGACGGCTTGTCCATCCATCATCTTCTCATGATAAGATTTGTTTACATAAAAGAGAAGCGTGACGTCAGGTGGTTGGAAAAGGACCATAGCTGATAGCGAGAAATGATAGAGGGAAAATCGGCGAACCGAACTTCTGAAAACTGGAGACACCACCCCAACCCCCACCAAACTGGAAAAGTTTGAAGAAGTCCGGTGCTGTGTAGAATTGGGCCAGCTTGTCGTTGGAAGCACGTGCGCTGTAGATATCGGCCGATGATTTATCACTTTAATGGATTGCAGTTATAGACCTACAGCAATGAATTATGGATAACATACAAGCAGCAAGGGAGGCAAGATGCATAGACTTTGGATTCGGGGATGAAAGATTGAGGTTACTTAAAAAGGAATTGATGAATCTTCTTACTGCTAGGTAGCACCCTTCGTATTTATCACAATGAAAGTAAGTTATAAATAGAGCCACAACATTTGTACTCTATGCTCCGTGATGCCTGGGACAAATATTTTTTATTTGCGGCCATCCATCTTTTTTCTCATGCTTACGCAGAATTACACGCGGCGTTCCCTGAAAGCAGAGGCTTGCATATTTACGCCGATGTTCCCAAATCATATCTGTCCTGTATTGTTGGCATTTAAAAAGACAAGCCAAGACCCTTATATCAGTGTAATGACGAAAGTGGCGCTTAATTGTGTCACGTGATTTGAACGCTTCAGGTGGTGGAACCTACCATCATATTATTGTTGAGAATTATTATTGTTGTATGTCTTATTTATCAAATGCACAAACGCATACTTAGATTTAGTGATTTTAGGAAGAAATATATCACCATCTGGAATAATGTATTTTACTCTAATGATACCCTACTACTGTCCTAATTAGTTATTGGGGAGATACCTGGGGTGAAAGGAGAAGCAGATGGTTATGACATTTTTTTGTATTTCATTAAAATCTGCAAATTCTGGCCCTTTTTGCATTAATTGGTAACCCATATTTACACGTGTGCATGTATGCTCAATCTAAATAAGTAAAGGGAGGTATGTTGAAAGTGTGGAGAGGCATCAGAGTAATCAGAAGTTAGGAAAAAATCTAAAAAAAGCAGATATTTAGCATTATGTATACATGTACAGTTTTCTAGTGATGTAAAAAATGATACCCAGTTCACAAAAAAAGTTTAAATTCAAAACAGACTTTTCTCCAACATTAGATTTTTCATAGATTCACATGTTTCAATATTACCCAACACCTAGCTGAGTATCCTTGACAGTTAATGTTAACTTAGCGTTTTCTCATCAGGGACAATCAGGGACAGTCTACATGTAGTCAGGTCGTGGCCAAGATGGCGGCACGTAAGATGCAACTTCAGGACACTCCATACCTGCTGGCGGTGGGCCCGGGCCGATCCCCCTAATAAATGCTGCAATTGAGCTTGAGATGCCCCAAGAGTGACTGGGGGCTAGCATAGCCGAGAGGGGCATGGTGGACCTGAGTGCTGATAAAGTACATGGCAGCTCTCCTGCGACACTGCCTCACAAACACCTAAGATAGCAGGTGGAGTTGCACAGCTGGCTCCAAAGATGTGCTCGGCTCTGTTGTCAACTCCTCCAACGCCCTCTGAAGCCCGGGATCCGCCACCCCCACAACACAGTGACCACCTCCCTGCCTGAGAGTGAGGGTCTCAAGTGGGCCTAGGCTTGCATAAGATGGAGTTGAAGAAAGCAAACATGCGAGGTAGGCAACCGCAGTAACACCCTCGCCACGATCCCCCAGAAGCACATGCTAAAAGAAAGTGCAGCGGCCTGAGAGACAGCAGACCATACTTTCCTGCGCACATCCTCCCTGTGGCCTACAGCACCCTCACAAGCCTGCTTGCCCCAGCGCCCAGCTGCGATATGCTAGAACTGGAGGAGAACCCCACAAAAGGAGCTGCAGCAGCGTAACCCTATGGACCCCCTGTCAATTGTGCTTTTGCAACACAGGCTAGCAAATAGAACCATGGCACACAGAGAGAGCACTGGCCACGGGGCCCAGGGTCCCCGCCTTCAGAGGCCTACAGCAGTCCTGCTGGGGTGCTTACTCCAGATTTCAGTCTGTACCCTGTTGCACAGAGCCTGGTACCCCTGAGACCGTGCCCTCTCACCAAGCCATACTGGGCCTGGGATAGCTGGCCCGCACTGTGCCTGCCGCCCACAAAGCATACCTTATGGCCTCCTGGGAGCTGCCACCCGGCAGAAGGGGGCACCTTGCAGTCACTGCAGCCTGGGTCTTGGCCTTTGCTGCCGTGACCTGATCTGTCCCGTTGCGCCTCCTGATTATCGTGAGCCCAGTTGATATCTCCCTCACCACAACTTGGGCTGGAGCCTGGCACCATGCACCCCAGAACACTGATTGGTGACCCCAGTGATCAGGTTGCTTTGTCCCCCAGCGGGGGTTATGGCGACCGGTGACCTGGCCACAACATCGAGACTTCCCTGGGATGCAAAGGGTCACTAGTTTGACCCCAGGAGGGCCCTGTGGACCACAAGTGGGGCCGAACATGCCACACAGAAGAGGCAGAGAGCATGTGGACACAAGAGGATAGGCTGAGGTATAGCTTGCCCCAGCAGGGCATGCGAGGCCCGCAGGGAGAGGCACCTAGGAGATATTGAATGGGTGACAGATACTGCCAGACCGGGCCTCACACCACAGTCAAAAAAGAACACAGCGGACAGGCAATCCTGAGCAGCCTCTAAGAGCTTTCTTCTTTAGGTGACCCTGGATGAGCACTTCACCACCCAGCAGCACAATTTATCCTTAAGTGTCCAGACAGGCCTACCAACAATGATTACCTCAACAGCAGGGCCCTCGCTGTCGAGACTGACCATGGCAACGGCAAGCGCAAAAAAAGGTCGGACCCTCAAAGAGATGTTCTCAAGGCCTGGCCGGGGACCATCCACCCCAGCTAGCCAAGACATACAGACCAAGGGGGAGGGAACAGAGGGTCCAGTGACTCACTCTTTCCTAGAGGCCTTTTTCGCATCTTTCAGAGACGACCTTCAGACAGTAAAGAAAGACATCTCAAGATCTGAAGGAGGTTCGCAGGGACCTCGCTGAACTGGGAGACAGAGGGGGTCATTCTGACCGCCTGGTGGGAACCGCCGAATGACCGCACCGCGGTCAAAAGACCGCGGGGGTCATTCTGGCTTTCCCGCTGGGCCGGCGGGCGACCGCCAGAAGGCCGCCCGCCGGCCCAGCGGGAAACCCCCCTCAACAATGAAGCCGGCTCCGAATGGAGCCGGCGGAGTTGGGATGGTGCGACGGGTGCAGTGGCACCCGTCGCGATTTTCAGTGTCTGCTTTGCAGACACTGAAAATCCTAATGGGGCCCTGTTAGGGGGCCCCTGCAGTGCCCATGCCAGTGGCATGGGCACTGCAGGGGCCCCCAGGGGCCCCACGACACCCGTTCCAGCCAGCCTCTTCCTGGCTGTGTAAACCGCCAGGAACAGGCTGGCGGGAAGGGGGTCAGAATCCCCATGGCGGCGCTGCTTGCAGCGCCGCTGTGGAGGATTCCCTGGGGCAGGGGAAAACCGGCGGGAAACCGCCGGTTTCCCTTTTCTGACCGCAGCTTTACTGCCGCGGTCAGAATTGCCCCAGAAGCACCGCCAGCCTGTTGGCGGTGCTTCCTCCGTCCCCGGCCCTGGCGGTCCATGACCGCCAGGGTCGGAATGACCCCCAGAGTGTCCACCCCTGATAGTGGCAGAGATGAAGAAATTGAGCAGTTCCAACAAGAAGTCATCTGTCTAAAGGACCAACAGATTGACATACAAGCCAACACAGAAGACTTGGAAAACAGGTCAAGATGCAATAACATTCGTATTAGGGGGGCCCAACCACCGCAAAGGGAGACGCCATTGAGACTTATGTAAAGGCGCTCTTCACCCAGATCCTGGAATCTACCCCAGAAGCAGACATACAGCTGGATTGGGTGCATAGAGTGGGCCTCCCTCACCTTGAGAACTCCTGCCCAGCAGACATCTTGGTATGCGTCCATGATTTTCCACTAAAAGAGCAGATACTATGCAAAACTAGAGAACTTCATCCCCTGAAGTTCAGGGCCCATGTACTGTCGCTCTATCAGGACCTTTCCACAATCACGCTACAAAAGAGAAGAGACTTTCACCCAGTAACCTCATGTCTTTGAGAGCGAGGTGTCCCCTACTCGTGAGAACACACTTTCAAAATCATCTTCCACTAGGACAGAAAGCTGCACCAGATCTGCTCCCTGAAGGCCACCTCCAAAGTACTGGGGATTGAAGGCAACATGGACACGGCCGCCCCAAGTGCCAAAGAGAGCGGCAAACAATGAAGCGCTCCAGATGACAGAATCCAGACACAAGCGACCATGGCCCAAGAAAGAAGGGCAGTCCTAGAGATGCTAGCCAGTGTACCAGACAAACAAGAAACAACCTGAGGTGGCCAAAAGCCCACCAATTGCTTTGATCATATTGAGGGTGGGGTCTGCCATTAAGGAGGGATTTACTCTAATGAGGGGTAGGTCACGAAGGGTCTATGGGAAGCCTATAGTTGACAACCCCACAACCATAGGCACTATATTCTCTCATACTACACAATAAACTATAGATCATTACACTTAAAATGTAAAAGGGCTCAACAACCAAGTTAAGAATTGGGCCAACTTGTCTTATCTGGAGCAGGTCCAAAGTGGTCAAACAAATCAACTTGGCTATCCAAAACTATTTAGCCACTAATGACATAACAGAGACTCCTGTCCCACGCTTGTGTGGGATCCAAAAAGCAGTAATCAGAGTGAATTTATTGCGATATCAGTGGCTGATAATAACATTTGGCTCAACAAGCGGGATCACCTGCATTAGCAGGTGAGAGAATTGGACCTATTCATCACTAGACTGGTGCCCCTAAAGTATGGCGACAGCTGGAATTGGGCAAGAGCCAACTCACGAGCCTGGACCTCTACAGAGCCAAATACTCCCTTCTCCACCTAAACACTCTTTTCATGTAGGAGGGAACAGATGCGGGCACCGACCGGCAAACAGGCTGCGAGGTCAATGCCAGGCCATGATCATCGATTCTTTGGTGATGCATGACAGCACAAAGAGTTCTGATGAGAGTCTTATAGCTTTCTGATTCCAGAACTTCTATAAAGACCTGTACTCGCCTCAGACCATACCTCCTAATAGCCCAGATTCATACCTCCAGGGTTTGCACACATCGCAATTCATGGAGGACCAGGCGGCAGCACTTGACAGCCCCATACGAAAGGAGGAGGTCATATTGGCCAGAGCCTGACAAAGCTTCACAAATGGCTGGGTCCATATGTATTTCCGGCGCTATTTTATCAGACCTTTTGCATGACCCTAGCATTGATCTTTACCCAACTATACAATGCAATTGCAGGCCCATCAGCAGTTCCACCCTCGATGTTGGAGGCCTCAATAATTGTCATCCATAAACCCAGTAAGGACAAAAAATAGTGTGGGTCCTACCGACCCACTTCACTCCTTAATGTGGATGCTAAAATCTTCATGAGCAACTTGGCATCCCACCTGAACCCGCTTATGCTGGGTTTGATAACTCCAGACCAGACAGGCTTTGTTCAACACCGGCAGTGTAGCGATAACACCAAGGGACTTCTTCACCTCATAGATACAGTGAAACACTCCAAGAGAGACATCATGGTCTTGGCCACAGACACCAAGGAGGTGGTTGACCGTGACCATTGGCCCTATTTAGCAGTGACACTTACCCGATTCAGTTTTGGCAAGATAGTTCATACCTGGATTCTGAGTAATTACAGCCAACCAAGGGCAACTGTTTGGGTCAATGGTCAGAGATCCACTCACTTCTCAATTCGCAGAGGAACCCGCCAAGGCTGCCTCTTATCTCCATTATTGTTTGCACTCTACGTGGAGCCCTTTGCCCAAAGGGTAGGCAATAACCCGAGCATCACTGGGGTTGGATTCAGCAGGGACCCCCATACCATCAGCCTTTATGCCGATGATGTCATAGTGGCCCTGGACAACCCCCTCAACACCCTACTGTTTTTGGAGGGGGGTGGAGTTTGTCATAGGCGCAGCCTATTTTCAGATAAACATCCATAAATCCCAGGCCTTAAACCTCATGGTCCCTCTAGAAACAGAAGCACGGCTGTCTTGTAGATTCCCCATTCAGTGGACATTGACATCCATTCAGTACATAGGGATACACTTAGCCCCAACAGCTGCTAGCACTGCCACTCTCAACTACCAGTAACTCCTTTGTCAGATCACCAAAGATCTCTGAAATGGTGACTATTACATTTCTCTCTCCTTGGCTGAGTAGCAGCAGTTAAAGATGACCTCCCTTCCATGCATCCTTTTCCTTTTTCAGACTCTTCCGACTGAAACACCCATGGGATCATCCGCTCATTACAGGCCGCGAATCACCACTTCGTCAGGGAGGATGCATGTCCACAGATGAGCCAAGATCAGAGCTGCCTGCCCCCAGCTGAGTGCGGCCTAGGGATCCCAAACCTACAATCCAACAACAAGGCGGCCCAATTCTGATACATTTGTGGAACTGTCATGCGGTGAGTTAGAGAAACACTGGCTTTTTATGGATCACACAATCGCGGGCACTCACTTGTGGAAGGTCCTGTTTTTTAAAAGGTCTCCACGCAGGTGGGACTTCTACTCCTCTTCAGTTACAAGGCTTGTGTTGAAGGTGTGGGATAGTGTAGCAATGCAAAAAAGCCTATCTTAATTTCCATCCCCTCTGACACCAGTTGTAGGCAACAAAGGCTTCACGCCAGGCCTCGACCTAGCTGCATTCCACCTGTGTCAGAGAGTCGGATGCCCATCCCCCTTCCCTTTGAAAAACTACAGAAGGACTATGCACTTCCCAAGATAGAGCAACTGCGCTATTTACAGGTCAGACATTGGCTCTCACACTGTACGCACGGGAGCACAACATTCCCTGGCAGCTTTTGAGAAGTGGCTGGTAACAAACGTTTGGTCACGGAAGTATACAGTATACTGTTGTACGCCTCTTCATCACCCCAGTCACTGGGGTAGAAACGGTGGGAACTCAAGATAAGCAGGAAACTAGCCCTTAAAGAGTGGTCAGAGATATATATCACAGGTCTGATCACACGGCACGCAATGCTGCTAGCATTGAGACTGCAACTAAGAACACCACTTACTGGTATCTAACACCCCCTTGTCTACATAAGGGTAACCCTGCATGCAATGCAGATTGTTGGCAGCACTGTGGCTCACCTGGCATGATACTCCACATACCATGTGACTACCCTAAGCTGAAGCCATTCTGGGAGGAAGTTCTCAATGACATAGATATACACATGGATATGCAACTGCCCCGATTACCATCTTACACAATCATAGGCATATCCAACAGGCTTACCTTCCAACTAAAGTTCCGTAGGGGGCACCAGATAGGCCTGGCTCTCTGCGAAGCTTACCAGACTATCCTTGCTCCCTGGGGCACTGCCACAATCCCTGCACATCTAGGCTGCTTCCATCAACTGTGGCACATTCTTGAAATTAAGAAGCTAACCCTCGTACTGATGGCACAGGGGGACCCATAGTGATTCTGGCGGCCTTTCATCTCTCTCCTATCTAAGGAATTTCAGGAACTGATGTGTCGGAGGTACTTATGCCTACTCCGCCTGGCCGATCTGGTCCCTCCCGCCGTAACTGAGAATCACGACACGACAAACAATATACATATTGCTTAAGCATCCTTTTTAAAAACCCAAAGATAGTGAGTTCTCTGGGGTGAGGGAGGGGGATTGCGGAATGTTGAAAGCATGTTGCACTGTGTTCTCATGACTATATTCAGAAGTGCTGTGTCGCTTGTTGCTCTGACATACCTCTTTATTTATGATTCTTCAACAATAAAAACAGATTTGAACTATAGTGTGGCCAGTCAATGAGTTGAAAGTACTTGGAGCTCTAACTCCCCAAAGGGGCTTACATGATGATTTTCTGCAGGAGTCAAGCTGAGAGCAAGGGCATCCTCAGAGCTCAGGTCAACTCTTCATACCTACATTTTTGCTGGTCAGCTGTTCACTGGAGCCTCTCTTGCCACCATCTACAGGAGGCAAGCAGTTTTTTCTTACCGTTTTTGTATTTGGCTGGCTGAGCACTTGTAACTCAGTCCAGAGTCCTGACAGGCTAGAGCCTTATTTCAACCTTGCCTATTCTGTGGGGCCAGGAAGATCTACCATGATGACCAAAATGCCTACTGTGCCTTCACCTTTATGGCCATGTAGCAAGAAGATGCAAAATTTGCACACATACACCTATTAATGACAGAGAAACAATGTCCTTAGGTATGCAGAGCGAGTTGTTATCTGGAGAGCAGTCAAGAAAAGGTGTTTCTCTTTCCATAGCCAAAAATGCAAGTTGGTGCTCGGCAGAGGATGGGCCTCTGAGACTCTCTTAACCCCTGTAAGTCTGTCCCTAATACGCAGGCTCCTGCATACATATAGTAAGTCTTTAGAAAAAGGTCAGTAAGTTAAATACCTTAAATGTTTAACTGGCATCTCCTCATCCTTCCACTTGGAAGATGCCACCTCGAATATTATCTTTGTGCTTAAAGAAGGATTCTAAGACTGCTGACGACTTGCTGATGACTGCATGGTCTGTGACTAGGCATACCAAAAGGACCTTCATCATCGATGGCTAGAAGCTCATCAACTGTAAACCTGATGATAACTTTGTCCCAAAGCCAGCAACCTAGACCCCACACACACACAGACCCTCTGCAACGCCCTCTCAAACCACTTCCACCGCAAAATCCTGGACATACACAACAGCTTCATACCACACACACCCACCACACACACCCCCCACCCATCCAACACTGACCCCCCTCACACCCGCCCCAGCCTACTTACCACCAGGGCCCCAACCACTGATGAAGAAACGGAAAAAACAATGAATTCCACCCACTCTGGATCACCCTCCGGCCCCTGCCCCCATCGGATCTACAACAAAGCCAGCCCAACCATCGCCCACCAAACTTCAAGACATAATCAACAGCTCATTCGACACCGCCACCTTCCCAGACCCCTGGAAGCACGCGGAAGTCACTGCACTGCTAAAAAAAAACAAAGCTGACCCAGACGACCTCTCCAACTACTGCCCCATCTCCCTCCTCCCGTTCCCCGCCAAGTTCGCTGAGAAACTAGTGTACGCCCGTCTATCCCACTTCCTCGAGGAAAACCACACACTCGATCCCTCCCAATCTGGGTTCCACAAGAACCATAGCACGGAAACCACCCTCATCGCATGCACTGATGACATCAGAACCAAAGTCGACAGGGGCGAGACCGTCGCACTCATTCTCCTGGACCTCTCCGCAGCCTTTGAGACTGTTTGCCACCAAACACTCTGCACGCGCCTCCACAGCTATGGGATTCGACACAAAGCCCTAGACTGGATCTCCTCCTTCCTCACCAACAGAACCCAAAAAGTCCGCCTCCCAACCTTCCAATCCATTGCCACCAAAATCATCTGCGGAGTCCCCCAAGGATCCTCCCTCAGCCCCACACTCTTCAACATCTACATGATCCCATTAGCCAACATCCTCCAATCACACGGCATCACCATCCTCTCCTACGCAGACGACACCCAACTCATCTTCTCCCTCACCCACAACCCTGCTACCGCCAAAAACAACCTCCACGCTGCCCTCCTTGACACCTCCGCCTGGATGACAGCTAACCATCTCAAGCTCAACTCCAAAAAATCCTAGATCGTTATTTTCGGCCCCCACAAATCCATATGGGACACCTCCTGGTGGCCCACCGCCCTAGGCCCCGCACCTACCCCAGCAACCCATGCACGCAACCCTGGCATCATCCTCGACCCCTCCCTCTCTATGACCCAGCAAATCAACGCCATCACTCCTCCTGTTTCAACACACTGCACATGCTGAAAAAACCTTCAAATGGATTCCCACAGAGACCACAAAGACCGTCACTCACGCACTTATCAGCAGCAGGCTAGACTACGGCAACGCCCTATACACCGGCACCACACTCAAACTCAAGCGCAAACTCCAGAGAATCCAGAACACAGATGCACGCCTCTTCATGGACCTCCCCACCATGAACACCTCTCACCACACCTCAAATCCCTTCACTGGCTCCCCATAGACAAAAGGATCACCTTCAAAATCCTCGTCCATGCACACAAATCCCTCCACAACACCGGTCCATCCTACCTCAACTATAGAATAAACTTCCACACCCCCACCCGCCACCTCCAATCAGCCACCCTCGCACTCGCCACAGTCCCCAGCATCCAACACACCACCACAGGGGGCAGATCCTTCTTATATTTCGCCCCAAAGGCCTGGAACTCCCTCCCCACTAACCTCCACAAAACCCAAGACCTCCTGCTCTTCAGAAAAAACCTCAAGACATGGCTATTCGAACAGTGATCGTCCCACCCCCCTCACACCCCTACCAGCGCCTTGAGACCCTCACGGGTGAGTAGCGCTATACAAATTTTTTTGATTGATTGATTGACCACTACATTGTTGACAGTAACAACTGAAACTACTCTGTCAAAGGTCAAATCCTTGATGATCTCGACAAAGGCAACAGCTTTCAGGGTGCCAATGGGTCCTCTGTCGATAGCATCCATGATGATAGTATCTTTGTCAGTGGCTGTTTTTTGGGGGATTTCTCAGTGTCCTTTGCTTTCAAGCCCATCTCCCATTATTCAGGCTATCTCATCAATAAGAATCACATCAGTCAGCATATCCTGAAAGAGCCTCCGTCTGGGACAGAAAACAGTGAAATCAGTGGACTAAACAGCAACCATGATGACCAGACTGTTGCTCCTCATGAAATGGACATCCATCTAATCCCTAGCGACTCTGAAGATGAAGAACAAGTCTATGACCTCTAGAAGACAGTACAGTGCTGACCTGCCTTTCCACAGGTTGTTAAACTTCAGGATCCATCAGACTTTCTCATGTCCATTAAGATTTTTTTGGCAATCTTCCTACTTTTTCTAACCGTAGTCCCAAGCATGTTCTTCACTCTTCAGAGTAAAAATGGAACATCATTGAAACGTACATCACCTAAAATGCATTTCAGATCAATTCTGAATGTATTATTTTTCAATTAAGAAAATTGTGGTGGAAATGTTCAATCAACTTTGGACTGCAACTGCAACCAATCCTGGCTTTGCATGAAAGCAGCGTCAGGATTGCTGGGGAGCCTGTGATGGTATCACAGCAGTGAATGCTGGGACACCAGAAGATGAGGAGCTCGGGCGGCGGGAGGCGGCAGGGACGGAGGCAAGGTAAGTGCTTTTTATTTTCTTTTTAATATTTACACCATTCCAAGATGGACACTGTGCATTTCACATACATGCTTGATGACCATCATAAAATAGTGCCAAGACTATTCAGAATTGTCCACCACTATATCAGAAAACCACCCATAATGCTTTTTTTTGTTAAGCTTTAAGAAAACACATTACAGACCACTGCCATGTGTACACATGCATAGCTGCCATCAAATCTTGCAATGTCTCTCCTCATGCTTAAATATTTATGTAATAACAAAGCTGTGATTATGAACACCACAGTTGTTGCTTCGCTTAGACAGTACAATTTGGCCAATACACCACATGATCTCCATGTATACATCAACACTGTCTTTGGAAGTAGCATGTCCCTTGCTCTATTCTGCACCTATGGCCTTAGCGCAGGCCCTCCCTCCCTCCAAAGTGTCTTCCTCCCTTCACTCTTCCATACCAGTCCAGCAGAAGAAACACGCTGCTGCAGGGATGGATACCCTGATGAAATGAGCATGCAACTGCTAGCGGCAGTGCCCTGCACCCCTGACAGAACAGCTGCCTTCTTTTGCCGAAGCACAAAGCCTGTCAATGGGGTCCTCCGGCTGGGACTCAGAGAGAGGAACCCCACAGCAGCAGCTGCAGTAGGAGCTCGGCATCCTATGGTCATGAATCTCCTATCCCCAGACAAGACACTGCCAGAGGAGCACAGGTCATGACAGATGGGCATTTTCGGTTGCCGGCACCCCTATGTGGGCGCTACTGGCGGGTTGTGGCTTCAGAAAGCAAAACATTTTGATGTGCTGAAGCCAAAGTAGCACTTTTGATTATTATGTTTTACTTTTTGTATAGTCACTGTCTTAGTATAGTCCCCTACAGTGGCTATATAGTCCCCTACAGTGGCTGCGGCATAACCTGCTGGAGTCTATGGAAGGGGGATGCAGGCTGAGTTTTGTTGCGGAGTCCAGGTTACCTGCCAGGATAAGTCAACCAAAGGTGTTATACAAACACGTTCTTAAAATCGATAAAGAAACAAATCCAAAAATAGATGTTACACCTTTTGAAGCTGTAAGCACACTAGCCTGAATGTGATTTCTTGCAGGTCAATCAAAAAATCTGAAGAATTACTACCTAGGTCTTTGTAAAAATGTCCAGAAATCAAAACACTAAGGGCCTGATTTATGAAAAGTTAGCGCCGCCTTTGTCTCATTTTTTGACGCAAAAGTGTTGCAAACTTTCAAAATATAATTATATTCTGTAAGTTTGTGCTGATTTTGCATCACAAAATGATGCAAAGGTGGCGCTAACTTTTCATAAATCAGGCCCTAAGGATCTTATGAGTCATTCTGCACACGACTGCACAGCCTTAGATCTGACTAACACCGTGAACGTTCGTCAATTGTCCCAGAAACGACCTTCTGTCGGACCCCTAATGCATGCTAACAAATTTTTAGTACAAACTATATGTTCGCAGATATTCTGATTGTAACTGTGTCCGCAGAATCTGCTATTTTATTATTATACATGGAATTCTGCAGTCCCTGTATAAAAACGTCCCTAATTTCTTTATAATCTTCAACTTGTGATGCACCCAGTCGCTGATTATAAAGAAAAGACATCAGAGCTCAACTATGATAAGTTATTGCTGTCGAGATCTGATACCAAAATGACTGCTGCCAGACCAAGCAGCCCAGGTGAAAGGCAGGTCAGATTATGGAGGAGCTAAACGTTGTTTTTCTTACTTCTGCTCCATTTTCTTAGATTACAGTGACTACTAGAAAGAACATGATTTATTTTTACATTCCTTAGATAATTATATAAAAGTTAGAGTTTTTCTGCATGTGTTATACACATTCTGAGCTACTGCAACTTTAATTTTTCTTATAAAAACAACTTGCATTGAATTGTTTTTAATATCTTTATGCTGCAAATAACTATTTCTATTTTTATTTTCTTCATGTTTGCAAACATACTCTCTCTTACATATGAAAGAGCTATGCACCAAGGTTTTACATGGTTTTTGGGAAACGTGATGATGTGACCTTACTTCACATGGTATAAAGTACCCCCGGCAAACATGATAAAAATATTGCAAGTCACCTCTGAGTTCCATAACCTTATAAAGGAACTCAGCCTTTGACCTTGTTCTTCTATATATCTATGAAACTCCTCGGTGACTTGTAATATCCTTGTAATGTATGGTAGGGGATACTTTATCCTACATATAATACATGTAATCCCCGTATAAATGCACAGCTCTAATTTATTAGTAATTGGTGACTAGTGACACGCTTACTCACCAATTATTACTCACCAATTATAAAGAAAAGACGTCAGAACTTGGCTATTATAAGTTATTACAGTTGAGTTCTGATGTCACAGCGCCTTTTTAGCAGAGCCAGCAGCCAAGGTGAAAGGCAAGTCAGGTTGCATGGCATAATTGAAGCAGCTGTTTAAAGTAGCAAAAACGAAGCGTGCTAGAATCTTTCTGCATGTTCCTCCACAGTCTGAGCTAATGTAGTTTTTTTTTAATTAAAATGACTTGTGTTGAACTGTTTCTGATATCTGTTTGCATCACATATCTAACAGGTTTTGATGTGTTTAATTTTCCACTACAGGTTTGATTTTTATTCTTCATGTTTGCAAACATACTTTGCTTACGTATGAAAGATCTATGCACAAATGTTTTAACCCCTTTGCTGCCATGCCTTTTCCCCCTCAGGTGCATGCCTTTTTTTTTTTATATTTGGGGCAGTTTGTGCTTAGGCCCTCATAACTTTTTGTCCACATAAGCTAAATTTGGGTCCTTTTTTCCCAACATCCTAGGGATTCTAGAGGTACCCAGAGTTTGTGGGTTCCCCTGAAAGAGACCAAGAAATTAGCCAAAATACAGCGAAAATTTCATTTTTAAAAAATAAATGGGAAGAAGGGACTGCATAAGAATGCTTGTAGTTTTTTCCCTGAAAATGGAATCAACAAAGTGTTTCTGGTGCTAAAATCACCATCTTTCGTGCTTTCAGGAACAGGCTGATTGAATCAGAAAACCACATTTTTCAACACAATTTTGGCATTTTACTGGGACATACCAATTTTTTACTATTTTTTGTGCTTTTAGCCTCCTTCCAGTTAGTGACAGAATGGGGTATGAAACCAATGCTGGATCCCAGACAGCCAAACATTTCTGAAAAGTAGACAAAATTCTAAATTCACCAAGGGGTCATTCATGTAGATTCCACAATGTTGTCCTACAGAAAACAACAGCTGAAGTAAAAAATACTGAAACTGGGGTGAAAAAAACAGCCATTTAAAAAAAAAAACACTTTTTCCTCGCATTTCGGTGACAGAAAGTTCTGGAATCTGAAAGGAGCCACCTATTTCCTTCCACCCAGCGTTCCCCCAAGTTTCCTAATAAAAATGTCTCCGTCAGGAAATGCCCCAAAACACGTGGACACATCACATTTTTCCGAAGAAAAAAAGAGCTGTTTTTTGCAAAGTGCCTAGCTGTGGATTTTGGCCTCTAGCTCTGCCGGCACTTAGGTTAACCTACCAAACCTGTGCATTTTTTAAAAGTAGACACCTAGGGGAATCCAAAATGCAGTGACTTGTGGGGCTCCCATCAGTTTCTGTTACCCAGAATCCTTTGCAAACCTCAAAATTTGGCAAACAAATACTTTCTCCTCACATTTCGGTGATAGAAAGTTCTGGAATCTGAGAGGAGCTACAAATTTCCTTCCACCCAGCATTCCCAAAGTCTCCCAATAACAATGGTACCTCAGTGGTGTGGGTAGGCCTAGTGACTGCAAGAGGAAATGCCCCAAAACACAACGTGGACACATCACATTTTCCCAAAGAAAACATGGCTGTTGTTTGCAAAGTGCCTAGCTGTGTATTTTGGCCTCTAGCTCAGCCTGCACATAGCGAAACCTACCAAACTAGTGCATTTCTGAAAACTAGACACCTAGGGGAATTCAAGATGGGGTGACTTGTGGGGCTCTCACCAGGTTCTGTTACCCAGAATCCTTTGCAAACCTAAAAATGTGGCCAAAAAACACATTTTCCTCACATTTCGGTGACAGAGAGTTCTGGAATCTGAAAGGAGTCACAAATGTCCCCCCACCCAGTATTCCAGCAAGTCTCCCGATAAAAATGGTACTTCACTTGTGTGGGTAGGCCTAGTGCCCACGACAGGAAATGCCCCAAAACACTATATGAACACATCAAAATTATCAAAATGTTTTTGCAGGGGAAGCACCTGCGTTTTTGGTCCTTGGCTCAGCAGCCATTTAGGAAAACCTACCAAACCCAAACATTTCTGAAAACTAGACATCTGAGGGAATCCAGGGAGGTGACTTGCGTGGATCCCCTTGTGTTTTCTTACCCAGAAACCTCAGCAAACCTCAAATTTAGCTAAAAGATGACATTTTCCCCTCATTTCTGTGTAGGATCACCGCACCAGCACACATTTCCTACCACCCACCCAGTCTCCCGGTAAAAATTATATCTCACTTGTGTAGGTGGGTCAAGTGCCTGTGACAGGGAAGAGCCAAAAACATGTAAAAAATGAGGGGGAACCAAAGCGGGTTCAAAAGGGCAGTTTGAAAAAAAACTTTTTTAGGCTGACAAGTGGGGCATATTTTTTATCTGTAGAGATGCATGATAGGAATTTTGTGGATTCTTGTAGATTCCGGAAGATTCCATCAGAAAAATGTGGGGACAATGTGTGATTTCCAGCAAAGTTGGAGGTTTGAAGGGCATTGTGGGTAAGAAAGTGTTGCGGGGTGCATGTGAAGCACACCACCCTGGACTCATACAGATGTTTAGTTTTCAGATGGGTCTAGGTCATGTGGATTTTTCTACTTGGCAACGCCCCAAAGTCCAAAAAGTGCAGCCCCCACCATTCCATGGGGACAATTTTGAGAGTTAGACAAGCTCTCATGGCCAAAATGTAAAATCAAAACCCCAAAAAATCAAATGTCATCTTGTTTGCCGTGGGATATGATGTTTTAGTGTGCAGGGAAGAGCTGAAAGACTGTTACCCCATTTAGTTGGGGTGGGGGCATGACCATGCCCATACTGGTTGGTAGCCACCACCCCACTATTTATTTTTAATTCTCTGGCACCTAGTAGGCTTTCTGCCTCCCCCCGGGGAGTGGATCGGGGGTAATTCTTCCATCTACCCACCAGTGGGCAAAACAACTTTGGCCCCATTTATTTGGTGTGGGGGTATGGCCAGACCTCCACCCTCTTTTTTTGAAGAAAATTTTTTTTCCCTGGTGTTTGGTGGGCTTTCTGCCCCCCCTTGGGGGCAGATAGGCCTTCCAAAAATAGGCCAATCTGCCCCCAAAGGGGGTAGATATGGTCAACAGTAATGTGAGGACTGACCCTTGCCCAAGGGGCTGCCCCACAAACAAAACACATACACACCAATCGCTGGTGTCAGGAATCCCCAAGGTGCCTCCTGCGTTATCTGTCAGCATCCCCAGGGATTAAATCATATCTCTGTTCTTGGTTAAACCTTCATGTTTCTAAGTAAACATAATGTGCTGTGCTACACAATTGGTTTTATCAATGCTTGTTTTACCAATGCTCGTTTGCTCATGTGAGCAGCGTTAGACATGTGCTTCTAATTGGGTGTGGTGACTCATCCACATGTGGAAACTCAACTGCTTTCCTGATTGGCTAGAAATAGCAGAGTGAAGCATGCCTTCCTGCTTGGCTTTGTTATGCTTCCTGATCTCAGCATCTGACTTGGCAGTCCAGCCCCTGCTGTCATCCTCGTATTCGGGACTTTTGAGGCAATTCTTTTCTTCGTTCCTGTACCAGCTGACACCAGGCATTCCTCCAGCACTCCCGAAAAGACTGCAGCTAAGTGACTAGTATTCTCCAGGGAGTTTGTTCTTTGAGCGCTGCGCTTTCCTAGAACAGCTGGTGTATTTCAGACCTCGTATTTTGGCAGAGTGTTTACCTTGAAGAGACAAATGCATTTCTGAATATTCTACATTATTATTGTAGTTACTTGCCTAAATGTGCTTCAGGAAACCTGCTTGAGCTCAAATACTACAAAAAGTGACAGTGCAATTTTGAAAGAGCATTTACGTGACTTTTCTTTCTCTAATAGCATAACTCTTGGATTTAAATTGTGTCATTCATGCCTGTGTTTCAGGTTTGAGGAATTTGCCTTTTGAAGGGTTTTTCACACACACAGTGAACCAAACCAAACTGTGCCACCCTAACTGTTTGAACCCAAAGTGGACATTTGTATTTCTTGGATTGTTTTTGTTCCTTTTAGTTTAACCCTATGCATGCAGGAAAGTTATATGTGATATAATTAATGCCCTTGTTTGTCTTTCTTGTGCATGCTAAGCGCAACCACAGTTCTAATTGTAGTGTGCAACAGTGAATCTCTGTGAATCCAGCCCTAGTGTTGCAATACTTATTATGGTACTCAGTTTGAGTTTTTGGTAATGCAGTGTTAGTAATTGTTATCAACAAAGGTAGGAGGGACCGGGAGAGTTGATGGTCCAGTGTACAATCTCCCAACAATAATCACTAAATTAAGGTACACTGTTCCAAAGAAAATAAGAATGAAAACAGGAGACCTGTGATCTCAGGAGCAAGAACCCTCAAGCATCACTCTGGATGATTAGCATCATCATCGGGAATTGCTCCTCACTAGGCCGGCACTGCAATGCCTAGTGGGCACCCCGAAGTGGGGGCTCTCAGCCGGATCTTTTTATGATAGTGACTGGTATGTTCGACTATGCAAAGTGTGGATGCTGTAAGTCATCACCAAAAACAGAAAAGAGGTTAAAATTGGTTATTCATCCATAGAATACCATCATTTAATCTATCTGACATAACAAGGATGAAGACCAAGATTAAAAACAAAAATGTTGAAAGTTGGATTGAGGATTATGCTCAAAAACCTTTCAAAAATTGATAAATGTTATAGAGAGTCTTGAACAATTAAAAGAACCTCTATGTAATGGTCGACATGTTCCGCGTCCATTGGTCCATCCGGATCCATTGACGCTTCATCAGGACCTACGTAAATTCAATAAACAGACCTCTTTTAAGTGCGTATCATAAATCAAGATACATAGAAACCGGTAACTTACTTAAGTTAACTAGTTAATACAGGTACCCTGAAAAACAAAGAAAAATAAAAACCAAAAGAGTATGGAACAAATCTAACAATTTTGGGAAAACTAAAATATAAGTGTAAGTTAACGTAACCAGACTCAGGTGCAGAAACAAAGAACGGGACATCACACGTGAATTCATGCTTACCAACCCCTACTCGAGAACAGGTGCCTTGGGTAGTGCGTCTCTGGGACTCAGGGTAACACTAACTATAACGAATAATAGTGAGAACAATATTGAGACGTCACATGGAGAGTTAAAGATGTTGACTTCAAGTAACTACAAGGATAGTCAAGAATACAAAGGCAGTTATAAAAATTATATCTATATAGATGGCCTCATGGTGCCACAACTGTCATTATTATCAATTTGACATAATATATGGTCAGATTACGCCCAATTTGCAGTAAAAGTGATTCTGATTCCAGCTTATGCCGAAATACTGTATCCTAGAGTAACTGAAAAGAGTAGATTTAGGGGAGTCTGATGATAAAATATTCATCAATCAGCGAGTCCGGAATGGACTCGTTGTTACGAACGACCCGCGCTTATAAATTAAATTGGCACGGTCGCGTACATAATCACCAAGAATGTCAAATGTTCTCAAAACCCGCACTCGTAGTACTCACATTTTAGATCCCCGGTCCTGCTTGTGGACCTACCCTCGGAGACAGCCAACCCGGAAGCAACCAGTTCGGGCGCTCTCCGAGCAGTAAATAGATGCAGCACGTCTAAGCGCGTCTAATAGTGAAAATAGAAAAAGGACTCCCGCGAGTCCAGCAAATCATAAAAGTCAAGGAAGGACTACAAGCGCACGATCGCGCTTGTAGTGCCGAACCATAAGGTACGGCAGGTTATTGATGTTAGGTCACAGATTCTCCACATTAAATAAGGACAACAGAAGGAAATCATTGTCCTCTTAGCAGTGTAGCAAACAACAATGAAAAAACAGAGGCACCGTGTCCACCATATTTCAAGACTCAGTATTGAAGCTGGGTTATGAAAAAATAGATATATACAGTGTGTGTGCCATATTTGACAAAAAGCTTAGATTAAGGCTATAAAAAGCTAAGCCAAAATATTTATATATAATACAAAGAAATGCTCAAAAATTATGAACAGTGAATTGGATCAGGAGTTCAGGGTGAAAGGGAGGTCCAGGGGATATCATCGTTAAGTCCCCGTAGATGCGTACCCAATTTAAAAACCCATTTTTGTTCGATCCTGAAAAGAGCTCTTGAGTCGTCAGGGCGAATGGAAGGTGCTTCAATTACCACCCACCATAAGTCATCAGGGGAATGTTGAGCCTCCAAAAAGTGGACACTTAGTTTTGTCGTGAGCCTTTTACATCTAATGTTGCTTCTGTGCTCATTAATACGTGTCTTGACGGGTCTGGATGTCATCCCAATGTACCGTAAGTTACAAGGACACGATATCATGTAAATACAGTTCTTGGTATTACAATTGGTATGTTTTTTGAGATACCAAGAACCAATGGAATCAAAATCGAGTTTTGTTAAGTGTTTAGTCAGGCCACATACATTACAATTACCACAAGGGTGGTGGCCCACAACAGGTGGCAGGTCCCACAGTGTCTTTTGGTTAGGGGGATCGTGTGGAATACGAGGGCGTGTGTGTACCACTAGATCTCTTATGTTAGCAGTCCGTTTGAAAGCGAACAGAGGCTTCTGTAAATTGCAACCGCCGCTCGTAAGTATGGACCACCTTTTACTAATCAATTTCTTAATAGAATTTGACAAAGGAGTGTAGGTCGAAACACACGTCAGCCTGGATTGGGAGCAATGGTCTCTGGGAGCTAATAGTGCCTCTCTATTATTGTTCCTGGCTCTCTTTCGTGCTTGCCTAGCAATTCGTGATGGATAATTCCGGTCACAAAGTTTGTTTTGAAGAATGTCGGCTTGTTGATCAAACTCTCAAAGTAAGCTGCAATTACGTCTAAGACGCAGGAATTGCCCAAAGGGTAGATTGTCCCGCAAAGCCTTCGGATGATGACTTTGATAGAGTAGGAGCGAATTGCGATCCGTAGGTTTATGATACACACTGGTCTGTAATTTACCATTATTGATTATGATCATCAGATCTAGGAAAGGTAGTTGGTGAGCAGACACAGTGGCTGTAAATTTCAAGAATGGATCTAGGGTGTTGATCCAGATTATGAATTCTTCTGCCCGGATCATCGACCCTTGCCAAATGATCAGAATATCATCTATATAACGGCGCCATAACCTAACTTGATTGAAAAAAGGGTTGGTTGGCAATAAGATGTGTTTCTTCTCAAAATCATACATATAAAGGCATGCTAGGCTGGGAGCGAAGGTGCTCCCCATTGAGGTACCTTGAATTTGATGGTAAAATTGATCCTCAAAGAGGAAAATATTTTCAGTCAAAGCTAGCCTGGCACACTGTAAGATGAAAGAAACAGGAGAAGACAAGGTTGTTGATACTTCATGTAAGGCAGTCTCTATTACTTGTAAGGTAGCTTCTTGGGGAATGTTGGTATAAAGTGCCTCTACGTCTAGTGTAATAATCGCTTGTATGGTATCGACTTCATTGATAGATCCAATCAAATTCAGCACCTCTTTAGTATCTTTTAAGTAGGTGGAGGAATTTCTTACTAGTGGTTGTAAAAAATGATCACAAAAGATCGAAAGTGGTTCCAAAATTGAGCCCAATCCTGATACCATGGGACGACCAGGGGGGGGGTTTCTTCCCTTTGTGAATTTTTGTCAGACACTAAAAATACGGTATCCGTGGATGTGGTGTGTCCAAAAATTCTGCTTCCCTTGGAGAAATCCACAAGTTATTCTTAGCTTCTTCAATAATAGTCCTAATTTGTATCTGTAGTTTTTCTGTTGGATCGCGATTAATTTTCGCGTAGTGGGTGGAATCACTCAAAAGACGGATACCGTATTTTTAGTGTCTGCCAAAAATTCACAAAGGGAAGAAACCCCCCCGGTCGTCCCATAGTATCAGGATTGGGCTCAATTTTGGAACCACTTTCGATCTTTTGTGATCATTTTTTACAACCACTAGTAAGAAATTCCTCCACCTACTTAAGAGATACTAAAGAGGTGCTGAATTTGATTGAATCTATCAATGAAGTCGATACCATACAAGCGATTATTACACTAGACGTAGAGGCACTTTATACCAACATTCCCCAAGAAGCTAACTTACAAGTAATAGAGACTGTCTTACATGAAGTATCAACAACCTTGTCTTCTCCTGTTTCTTTCATCTTACAGTGTGCCAGGCTAGCTTTGACCGAAATTTTTTTCCTCTTTGAGGATCAATTTTACCATCAAATTCAAGGTACCTCAATGGGGAGCACCTTCGCTCCCAGCTTAGCATGCCTTTATATGTATGATTTTGAGAAGAAACACATCTTATTGCCAACCAACCCTTTTTTCAATCAAGTTAGGTTATGGCGCCGTTATATAGATGATATTCTGATCATTTGGCAAGGGTCGATGATCCGGGCAGAAGAATTCATAATCTGGATCAACACCCTAGATCCATTCTTGAAATTTACAGCCACTGTGTCTGCTCACCAACTACCTTTCCTAGATCTGATGATCATAATCAATAATGGTAAATTACAAACCAGGGTGTATCATAAACCTACGGATCGCAATTCGCTCCTACTCTATCAAAGTCATCATCCGAAGGCTTTGCGGACAATCTACCCTTTGGACAATTCCTGCGTCTTAGACGTAATTGCAGCTTACCTAGAGAGTTTGATCAACAAGCCGACATTCTT
Organism: Pleurodeles waltl; assembly: GCF_031143425.1. Classification (NCBI taxonomy): domain Eukaryota; kingdom Metazoa; phylum Chordata; class Amphibia; order Caudata; family Salamandridae; genus Pleurodeles; species Pleurodeles waltl. The sequence continues at coordinate 596,523,403 of NC_090442.1, read as the reverse complement.
CAAAACAAACTTTGTGACCGGAATTATCCATCACGAATTGTTAGGCAAGCACGAAAGAGAGCCAGGAACAATAATAGAGAGGCACTATTAGCCCCCAGAGACCATTGCTCCCAATCCAGGCTGACGTGTGTTTCGACCTACACTCCTTTGTCAAATTCTATTAAGAAATTGATTAGTAAAAGGTGGTCCATACTTACGAGCGGCGGTTGCAATTTACAGAAGCCTCTGTTCGCTTTCAAACGGACTGCTAACATAAGAGATCTAGTGGCACACACACGCCCTCGTATTCCACACGATCCCCCTAACCAAAAGACACTATGGGACCTGCCACTTGTTGTGGGCCACCACCCTTGTGGTAATTGTAATGTATGTGGCCTGACTAAACACTTTAAAAAACACGATTTTGATTCCATTGGTTCTTGGTATCTCAAAAAACATACCAATTGTAATACCAAGAACTGTATTTACATGATATCGTGTCCTTGTAACTTACGGTACATTGGGATGACATCCAGACCCGTCAAGACACGTATTAATGAACACAGAAGCAACATTAGATGTAAAAGGCTCACGACAAAACTAAGTGTCCACTTTTTGGAGGCTCAACATTCCCCTGACGACTTATGGTGGGTGGTAATTGAAGCACCTTCCATTCGCCCTGATGACTCAAGAGCTCTTTTCAGGATCGAACAAAAATGGGTTTTTAAATTGGGGACGCATCTACGGGGACTTAACGATGATATCCCCTGGACCTCCCTTTCACCCTGAACTCCTGATCCAATTCACTGTTCATAATTTTTGAGCATTTCTTTGTATTATATATAAATATAATTTTTTTTGTCTTAGCTTCTTATAGCCTTAATCTAAGCTTTTTGTCAAATATGGCACACACACTGTATATATCTATTTTTTCATAACCCAGCTTCAATACTGAGTCTTGAAATATGGTGGACACGGTGCCTCTGTTTTTTCATTGTTGTTTGCTACACTGCTAAGAGGACAATGATTTCCTTCTGTTGTCCTTATTTAATGTGGAGAATCTGTGACCTAACATCAATAACCTGCCGTACCTTATGGTTCGGCACTACAAGCGCGATCGTGCGCTTGTAGACCTTCCTTGACTTTTATGATTTGCTGGACTCGCGTGAGTCCTTTTTCTATTTTCACCATTAGACGCGCTTAGACGTGCTGCATCTATTTACTGCTAGGAGAGCGCCCGAACCGGTTGCTTCCGGGTTGGCTGTCTCCGAGGGTAGGTCCACAAGCAGGACCGGGGATCTAGAATGTGAGTACTCCGAGTGCGGGTTTTGAGAACATTTGACATTCTTGGTGATTATGTACGCGACCGTGCCAATTTAATTTATAAGCGCGGGTCGTTCGTAACAACGAGTCCATTCCGGACTCGCTGATTGATGAATATTTTATCATTAGACTCCCCTAAATCTACTCTTTTCAGTTACTCTAGGATACAGTATTTTGGCATAAGCTGGAATCAGAATCACTTTTACTGCAAGTTGGGCGTAATCTGGCCATATATTATGTCAAATTGATAATAATGACAGTTGTGGCACAATGAGGCCATCTATATAGATATAATTTTTATAACTGCCTTTGTATTCTTGACTATCCTCGTAGTTACTTGAAGTCAACATCTTTAACTCTCCATGTGACGTCTCAATATTGTTCTCACTATTATTCATTATAGTTAGTGTTACCCTGAGTCCCAGAGACGCACTACCCAAGGCACCTGTTCTCGAGTAGGGGTTGGTAAGCATGAATTCACGTGTGATGTCCCGTTCTTTGTTTCTGCACCTGAGTCTGGTTACGTTAACTTACACTTATATTTTAGTTTTCCCAAAATTGTGAGATTTGTTCCATACTCTTTTGGTTTTTATTTTTCTTTGTTTTTCAGGGTACCTGTATTAACCAGTTACCTTAAGTAAGTGACCGGTTTCTATGTATCTTGATTTATGATACGCACTTAAAGAGGTCTGTTTATTGAATTTACGTAGGTCCTGATGAAGCGTCAATGGATCCGGATGGACCAATGGACGCGAAACATGTCGACCATTACATAGAGGTTCTTTTAATTGTTCAAGACTCTCTATAACATTTATCAATTTTTGAAAGGTTTTTGAGCATAATCCTCAATCCAACTTTCAAAATTTTTGTTTTTAACCTTGGTCTTCATCCTTGTCATGTCAGATAGATTAAATGATGGTATTCTATGGATGAATAACCAATTTTAACCTCTTTTCTGTTTTTGGTGATGACTTACAGCATCCACACTTTGCATAGTCGAACATACCAGTCACTATCATAAAAACATCCGGCTGAGAGCCCCCACTTCGGGGTGCCCACTAGGCATTGCAGTGCCGGCCTAGTGATGAGCAATTCCCGATGATGATGCTAGTCATCCAGAGTGATGCTTGAGGGTTCTCGCTCCTGAGATCACAGGTCTCCTGTTTTCATTCTTATTTTCTTTGGAACAATGTACCTTTATTTAGTGATTATTGTTGGGAGATTGTACACTGGACCATCAACTCTCCCGGTCCCTCCTCCTTTGTTGATAGCGTTTCATGTACAGCTGCTTAGCTGTGGGACCAACTATATTGTTAACAATCTTATTACTCATTCTCCCACATTAGTGGTTAAGACCCGTACAATGGATAATTTTCAGGGTCTGAGTTATGACAATGAAATGGTAACAGCCATTTTACAAACACCTTCCATCTTAGACAATGACGGCTCTGCCCCGTCGAGCAGTCTTAAAACTGAATGGGACAAACTATCCACTTTGAAACGAGAACTTATAAAAACTGTGATGCACGGGACAATTATGACCGAATATTTACATGCCAACATCGCTCCAAATGGCCTTCTTGTGTCGAATATACCACAAATTTTCTTGCAAGATTTAGCCTTTAGAAAAGACTGGGCTCAAATAGCCTGGAAGTGTACGAGAGATTGGTTAGTGTTGATCATTAATACTTCCAAAAGGTTGGCTGATACAATCACTATTCAAATTAATGCCATCGAGAATACTCTAAAAACAACTATCTCAGTAACCGCATTTAAATGTCGTCTCTCTGAAATCACTGCTGAGTTGAATGAAACAAAAGAATTCCTAAACCAGCAGAAGATCTCCAAACTTCAGAAAGACATCACCAAATTCAGCTGTGAAAAGGTTTACCCTTACATAAAAGATGACTTTGAGGGGGATAATCGATCCCAATCATCCGATGAGTCCCCTGCACCTTTAAGGAAATCTCGTAACTACAGCAGTGGATCCTCATCTGATGGGTGGAGTACAGACGATAACCAACCACCACAACCTTTTTACAACTATTCCCCGTACCCCATACACCAGGCTATGCCGTGGCAAGCACCTTACCCCTTCTTCCAACCACGACCAATGGTACCGTTTGCCCCTTTTTAGGCCGAGGCCGGGGCAGAGGCAGAGGCAGAAGGAGAGGCAGAGGCAGGCACGTCCAATGGTCCAGAGTCGAACCACAGATGATTACCAGAAGCTAGTCGAAAAATCCCCCACTGAAGACTTAGTTGTCAACCTTTCATCCAGACAACTCTCTGACGAAGAAACTACTGTGCTTAATAAAGGGTTAGGTTTTGTTCCAACCCCTCAAGACGACCTTTTTCGTCTCCATATTGAACTAGCACAATTTTTCCAGAAAATTCGCCTGAAATTTTTCTTTAAAGACAAACCAGATGAACTGCAGGTTCTCGACTCAGGCCTCAGAAAACCGTCAACCTTTGTCCCCTCTACAACAGTTATGCCAAGCGAAGTCTTAACCTTTGAGAAAGCAGTGTTATCTGACTTAAATAATATCTGTCCTAAACAAGCCTACATGAATATTCCAACAAAAGAAAGGATAGCTCTGACTTCGTTAGCATCTGACCCTGAGATAATTATAAAACCAGCTGATAAGGGAGGAGCTATCGTGATAATGGATTCTGTTGACTACAGAAGCGAATGTTCGTGTCTTTTGAGTGATTCCACCCACTACGCGAAAATTCATCGCGATCCGACAGAAAAACTACAGATACAGATTAGGACTATTATTGAAGAAGCTAAGAATAACTTGTGGATTTCTCCAAGGGAAGCAGAATTGTTGGACACACCACATCCACGGATACCGTATTTTTATTGTCTGCCAAAAATTCACAAAGGGAAGAAACCCCCCCCCTGGTCGTCCCATAGTATCTGGATTGGGCTCAATTTTGGAACCACTTTCGATCTTTTGGAATCATTTTTTACAACCACTAGTAAGAAATTCCTCCACCTACTTAAAAGATACTAAAGAGGTGCTGAATTTGATTGAATCTATCAATGAAGTCGATACCATACAAGCGATTATTACACTAGACGTAGAGGCACTTTATACCAACATTCCCCAAGAAGCTACCTTACAAGTAATAGAGACTGCCTTACATGAAGTATCAACAACCTTGTCATCTCCTGTTTCTTTCATCTTACAGTGTGCCAGGCTAGCTTTGACCGAAAATGTTTTCCTCTTTGAGGATCAATTTTACCATCAAATTCAAGGTACCTCAATGGGGAGCACCTTCGCTCCCAGCCTAGCATGCCTTTATATGTATGATTTTGAGAAGAAACACATCTTATTGCCAACCAACCCTTTTTTCAATCAAGTTAGGTTATGGCGCCGTTATATAGATGATATTCTGATCATTTGGCAAGGGTTGATGATCCGGGCAGAAGAATTCATAATCTGGATCAACACCCTAGATCCATTCTTGAAATTTACAGCCACTGTGTCTGCTCACCAACTACCTTTCCTAGATCTGATGATCATAATCAATAATGGTAAATTACAGACCAGTGTGTATCATAAACCTACGGATCGCAATTCGCTCCTACTCTATCAAAGTCATCATCCGAAGGCTTTGCGGGACAATCTACCCTTTGGGCAATTCCTGCGTCTTAGACGTAATTGCAGCTTACTTTGAGAGTTTGATCAACAAGCCGACATTCTTCAAAACAAACTTTGTGACCGGAATTATCCATCACGAATTGCTAGGCAAGCACGAAAGAGAGCCAGGAACAATAATAGAGAGGCACTATTAGCTCCCAGAGACCATTGCTCCCAATCCAGGCTGACGTGTGTTTCGACCTACACTCCTTTGTCAAATTCTATTAAGAAATTGATTAGTAAAAGGTGGTCCATACTTACGAGCGGCGGTTGCAATTTACAGAAGCCTCTGTTCGCTTTCAAACGGACTGCTAACATAAGAGATCTAGTGGTACACACACGCCCTCGTATTCCACACGATTCCCCTAACCAAAAGACACTATGGGACCTGCCACCTGTTGTGGGCCACCACCCTTGTGGTAATTGTAATGTATGTGGCCTGACTAAACACTTAAAAAAACTTGATTTGATTCCATTGGTTCTTGGTATCTCAAAAAACATACCAATTGTAATACCAAGAACTGTATTTACATGATATCGTGTCCTTGTAACTTACGGTACATTGGGATGACATCCAGACCCGTCAAGGCACGTATTAATGAACACAGAAGCAACATTAGATGTAAAAGGCTCACGACAAAACTAAGTGTCCACTTTTTGGAGGCTCAACATTCCCCTGATGACTTATGGTGGGTGGTAATTGAAGCACCTTCCATTCGCCCTGACGACTCAAGAGCTCTTATCAGGATCGAACAAAAATGGGTTTTTAAATTGGGGACGCATCTACGGGGACTTAACGATGATATCCCCTGGACCTCCCTTTCACCCTGAACTCCTGATCCAATTCACTGTTCATAATTTTTGAGCATTTCTTTGTATTATATATGAATATAATTTTTTTTGGCTTCCCTTTTTATAGTCTTAATCTAAGCTTTTTGTCAAATATGGCACACACACTGTATATATCTATTTTTTCATAACCCAGCTTCAATACTGAGTCTTGAAATATGGTGGACACGGTGCCTCTGTTTTTTCATTGTTGTTTGCTACACTGCTAAGAGGACAATGATTTCCTTCTGTTGTCCTTATTTAATGTGGAGAATCTGTGACCTAACATCAATAACCTGCCGTACCTTATGGTTCGGCACTACAAGCGCGATCGTGCGCTTGTAGTCCTTCCATGACTTTTATGATTTGCTGGACTCGCGTGAGTCCTTTTTCTATTTTCACTATTAGACGCGCTTAGACGTGCTGCGTCTAATTACTGCTTGGAGAGCACCCGAACCGGTTGCTTCCGGGTTGGCTGTCTCCGAGGGTAGGTCCACAAGCAGGGCCGGGGATCTAGAATGTGAGTACTCCGAGTGCGGGTTTTGAGAACATTTGACATTCTTGGTGATTATGTATGCGACCGTGCCAATTTAATTTATAAGCGCGGGTTGTTCGTAACGAGTCCATTCCGGACTCGCTGATTGATGAATATTTTATCATTAGACTCCCCTAAATCTACTCTTTTCAGTTACTCTAGGATACAGTATTTCGGCATAAGCTGGAATCAGAATCGCTTTTACTGCAAGTTGGGCGTAATCTGACCATATATTATGTCAAATTGATAATAATGACAGTTGTGGCACCATGAGGCCATCTATATAGATATAATTTTTATAACTGCCTTTGTATTCTTGACTATCCTTGTAGTTACTTGAAGTCAACATCTTTAACTCTCCATGTGACGTCTCAATATTGTTCTCACTATTATTCATTATAGTTAGAATTACCCTGAGTCCCAGAGACGCACTACCCAAGGCACCTGTTCTCGAGTAGGGGTTGGTAAGCATGAATTCACGTGTGATGTCCCGTTCTTTGTTTCTGCACCTGAGTCTGGTTACGTTAACTTACACTTATATTTTAGTTTTCCCAAAATTGTGAGATTTGTTCCATACTCTTTTGGTTTTTATTTTTCTTTGTTTTTCAGGGTACCTGTATTAACCAGTTTACTTAAGTAAGTGACCGGTTTCTATGTATCTTGATTTATGATACGCACTTAAAAGAGGTCTGTTTATTGAATTTACGTAGGTCCTGATGAAGCGTCAATGGATCCGGATCGACCAATGGACGCGAAACATGTCGACCATTACATAGAGGTTCTTTTAATTGTTCAAGACTCTCTATAACATTTATCAATTTTTGAAAGGTTTTTGAGCATAATCCTCAATCCAACTTTCAAAATTTTTGTTTTTAACCTTGGTCTTCATCCTTGTCATGTCAGATAGATTAAATGATGTTATTCTATGGATGAATAACCAATTTTAACCTCTTTTCTGTTTTTGGTGATGACTTACAGCATCCACACTTTGCATAGTCGAACATACCAGTCTCTATCATAAAAAGATCCGGCTGAGAGCCCCCACTTCGGGGTGCCCACTAGGCATTGCAGTGCCGGCTTAGTGAGGAGCAATTCCCGATGATGATGCTAGTCATCCAGAGTGATGCTTGAGGGTTCTCGCTCCTGAGATCACAGGTCTCCTGTTTTCATTCTTATTTTCTTTGGAACAGTGTACCTTTATTTAGTGTTAGTAATTGTGCCAACAGTTATTATTAGCCAAGAAAAGTGCTTGAGCATCCCTGTGTTCTTCTACCGCTCCCATGCCCATATCAGAAAGAGAGATTCAGTTTCAAGGAAGCTGAGTGCACTAACTCTACTATCACTCTGTCAACAACGACCTGCCCCCGAAGATACAGGGTGCCTGGCTGGACCGGCAAGACGTGGCAGTGTTTTGTCTCTTTCTCTTCCACTCCTCCTTTCCTTTTGGGACATCTGCCGGGGTTTCTGTGTCCACCCGGAGGTTCAGAGAGGTGTTCCAGGAGGTCGGGGAATACCATCGCCTCTGCAGACATCCTGCTTTTCAGGTGAGTGGCCCTGTCTCGACAGCTGGTGCCTAAGTAGTGTGAAATATTTGTGCCCCCAGGGGAACGAACCTTGCCCTTATGTGCAAGTAAATAAAAAACAAACTCCCTGGTGTCTAGTGGGCACTTCTGCAATGCGATCGGGCAGCAGAATTGCTGAGAGAGACATCAAAGGAAAGGAAAGGCCTTTCCTTTGATGCCTCTCTCGTCCCCTCCACGTGATCGGAGGAGAAATGCTAAAGCTCAGCTTCCTGCGCGGAGGGGGCAGCCTTTGATGAGGTCAGCGTGCAATCGCACGCTGAAGTCATCAGACGCCATGGGAGGTGGGGGTGTAAGGGGAACCGATTCCCCTTCCATCCCTGCCCTGGGGGCGTAGAGGTGAGACTCATGGGGGGAGAGCTAGCGCTCCCCCATGTGCTGGTTCAAGGACGTAGCGGTTACATCCTTGGCGCCTCAGCGCCGCAGCCAAGGACGTAACCGATACGTCCGTGGCTACAAAGGAGTTAAGTGGTTTGTAGGAAACGTGATGGTGTGACCATGCATTATATGAGATAAAGTACCCCCTACCATACATGATAAGGATATTGCAAGTCTCCACGGAGTTCCATGACCTTATAATGGAACATGGCCTCGGTCTTGTTCCTGTACCTGGTTATGGAACTCCTTAGTGACTTGCAATATCCTTATAATGTATGGCAGGGGCTACTTTATCCCTTATATATCAATGTTTACTGCTTTAAAACCAATATATTTTAAAAAGTGACTGCTACCAGAGGCTGTACTAGGGAAATATTGAGCTTTATTTAATAACAGTTTCAGCAATTCCTCTTGGAAAGTAGTTTTTAATTTCTTTTAATAAAAATACCTTAATTTCCCCGAGGGGTACTGTTAGACTTGACAGCCTTAAGGTGGTCTTCCCCAAAACGCTTTGCCTCCTGCTTGCCTCCAATTTTGGTGAATTTGTTTCTGTTGGCCTTAGGACTCTGTGAACTTTACCACCAGTGCTAAAGTACATACACTCACTCCCCTAAACATGGTTTTGTGGTAAACATGGTTGTTATATACATAATCAGCATATTTAATTTACTTGTAAGTCCCTAGTAAAGAGCACTACATATGCCCAGGGCCTGTCAATTGAATTGTACTAGTAGGCCAGTGTTATACTGCCATCTCAATTTCACATTTAAACTCCCTTGCCAATCCTTAAACTCCCCTTTTTTACATATAAGTCACCCCCAAAATAGACCTATCTTTCTGCTCTTAGCACTGTGTACCTGCATCCTGTCTCCAATACATATCTGGGGTGGGTGACAGCAGGCTTTGTGCATTCCTTCTAGACAGCCACGCTCACAGAGAGCTTAGATGTGACTTGATGGGCCATCCATGTCCTAATGGGCCCTCCTGGGCTGGGTGGGAGAGACGAGTTGGACAAAGCCTAACACTTACACCTGAATAAGCTGTGTCCTGCCCTCGCACAAAGGTCTGCTTAACCCCCTGTAGTGAGTCTGGAGCCAGGGAAGAAGAGAGGACCTCTGTGCACTTCAAAGGCCCTTCTTTGAAGTCCCCCCCACTTCAGAGGCATCACTGGGTGTAAGAACTGGGCCTCAAACCCCACCAACTCAGTTCACTTCTTGACCTGTGGATACTCTGCCAATAAGAAGGACTGCTGCGCTGCTGAAGAACTGCCACGCCGATGGACTGCTGCTCTGGAAAAACTGCTTTCTTGCTGCGCTGACCTGACACCTGCTGCCCTCCTTGCCTGGGTGAGAAGGACTGGGTCCATATTACTTGAACCTAACAACCAGAGTGACTCTATCTCCTGTTTTCTGAAGCATCAGGGACATTAAAGTCTTCCAACTCACCTGCTGCAGCACCTTGACCCTGCCACATGTGAGACTGCCCTGCCAAGTGATGTCAACCCAGTTCTGAATGCTTAGAAGTGGGTTTGATGTGCTGCTTAAGCAGAACCCATGCATTGACACATGGACTCAGAACCACAGCCTTTTTTACACAGAGGCCGCATTGCTGCCATTAAAAGGATTGACTCAGCCACATCACCAACTGCAGTCTGTATCGACCCCATTCTTGACGCATCACCACCGTTGCCTGGCTCGGAACCAACACATCGCCTTCCTTTGTGGACAGACAACAACGCATCGCCCCAGCTGCACCCTACATCTCGTCCTCGACAATGACACAACTAAGGTACTTTGATGAGGGCCAAGGCTGCTCACTCTATCTGACTTTCTGCAAAGGGCATGAGCTTCTCAGGAGCCCTATGCTGCCACATGCCTCTTGTAGGAACATTTCATGTGCAGTTTGTAGGTCTTGGCCACAGACCACCTTAAAAGACCTGTTGTTTCCAATAAAAAACATTTATTAAGAATGGGCTTTGGGTCAGTCTCTTACACTTGCATGCATCAGAAATAGGGCTTTATGGTTTTTATTTTTGAAAATGTCCATCTTACCAGTATTAGTTCATATTTATTTCATGTTTTGTGAACAAATGAAGTCTTAAAATTGTAAATTTCCACATTTATTTAACAGAGAAACGTGCCCTCATACTTTGATGCCTGATAATGTTTTAGCCAAATAAGCAGCCAAACATAACAAAGCAATACACCCACACGTAATTGGCATTGGACTACCCATATATGTTGGTATGTGCCATCATGTAAGGAAGTCTCCTCCTATTTTATAACTCCCCATGCTGGCTGTCTGCTCAGCTGTTGACCTGGGATTCATGAAGCACCATATGGAGATTCATTCAAAAGAAGTCACATTTTCAGTGTTTATCCACTTAAAAAAATAAAAGCATATAGGAAATACATTATCTTCTGTCTGTATTTATCTATAAAAAAATCTGTAAAAAAGGAAAGCTGGGAGCCTTAGTTATGATGCACTGGCAGCAATCTTGGCACCAGTTAATGCCAATGCAAAGAAAAAATTCAAAGTCAGTAGATCAGCCTTCAGAGTCAAAACCGACTAGCTTTGCCAGTGCTTATTTAAGAGATGAGAGAGGCAAGTCTTTGTACAGCTAGGCTGAGATGTCTTCGTAGATGGAAACCTCTCCACCTCTCCACCTCTCTAGGATCCAGGTATTAGAAATTCCTCCTCTACAGCACTGCTGCTTCTGCTTATTCATGCACACAAACTGGCTTAGGATATCTGCCGTGCCACTCATTTTGAGAAAATGTTGAATACTAATATTTTGGACCCTTCATTCAATGTGCAATGAAAGAGGAATCTGATGGATTTTGAAAATCTGTGTTTCCCTTATGTATGGATTCACGTTGAATCTAGATGTTACAAGTTTCAAGAAAATGTTGGAGGCTTTCAACACAAACACACAGAGCATAGCAGATAAAAATACCAGTGCAGATAACAGGCGTGAGCAGGGCGCATCCATCTTCTGCTTTAAGGTACATGCAGCCCCGCAGAAGATGAACTGAGAAGGCGCTGGAAAAAGACGAGCTACCTGAATCAGTTACTGTCTCTATCAATTTACCAAATCGGTGAAAATGTCACTCTGCTCTTATGAAACCGCTTCTTAATTACCTTATCTAGCTAATTACATCTTGTCCCCTTAGCAAATTAAATTCTACATCACCAGCAAATCATAGGTGAAAGGTAGACCTATTAGTGTGATACTTTCCAGTGTTTCTTCAATCTATCAGCGGCTTCCTATTACACAGTCAAACCAACAAAATATTCCCACAACATTTTTGCATCTAGCATCAATGCAGCAATGATCACTGGCTTGGACTTGCCAACGCATGTGTGCAATATGGATGCCATGTCAGTCCCACCTACGGCAGGGCTCCCCACAGCCTCCAGAAGGAGCTCAGACAGACCAGTCGCACAATTCCAAGTTGGCTTCTGCGCACTATCTTCGCCTCATATCTCAGACTGATTCACCTGATAGTGTGTCACTTTTTTGTACATTCTCAAGTTTTAGTATTTTTATTACGTAATTATTGGACGGTACAAGTGAAGAACGAAACCCGAATATTAATTTGGCAAACGCTGACAATAATCTTCATAATTTATGCATGCATGACTGAATCTGTGCCTGAGGAAGTCAGTGTGTCTGTAGGAGAAACGAGGAATGTTTGAGTCTGAGCTGAAAGCCATCAAATCTTTGGTCCCAAGATGTCTGCAAAGCCATCTGACTCAAGAAACATTAGCTTTCCTGCATTAAGAGCAACTCTCTTCAATTTTCCTCTTACCTTTTCAGCAATTGTGCCCATGCTGCTTTTCTCAATGCACAAGGCATAGCCATATTTAGCACATTACATTTTCACCTACATTTTGAAGTAAAGAGCATGTATGCAGGAGAAGCAGATGATAAGTCTGGGGTGGTCATATCTTTGACTCTTTCTCGACTGAATGGTGAGGGTTCTTCCCATCCTTCCAATAGAAGTTAAAAAATGTAAGTATATATCTGTGGGCATTCCTCACATCAGATGTCATGAGTGTGAACTTTCAGACCTAGAATTTGCCTACTCAGAAAATCTTAAGGCGTGGCCACCAAATGGCTAGAGACATTGCGGCACAAAGCAATGGTATAGTGCAAACACTGACACAACTATCTGAAGCCTATGTAACATGCGGTGCAACAAAACTTCTTTGTCTTTGGAAGATAATCTTCCCTTTCAGAATATGGCTGCCTTCTCCTGTCACCTCAAAGGGACTGAACACCTCAGTCCATATTGTGTCTGACTTTGACACACAAAGATATGACTCAGGCCTGAAAAATCTCATGGGTATGCAGCAGCATTTTCATTGTCCTGGGGGAATGCAGGGGTTGTCTCCCAGAAGCTGGTGAAGAACTGAAGAGGTCTTGTATACACCACCCCTATCTAGATTGACTGTTGCATGCCTGATGGGAGTCAAGGAGCTGGTCCTTTCAAGTTTTCTTCCTAGGACAATGAGCATACAAATAATCCATAAACCCAAGAGAAAAGTATTTATTTTTAATGAATGATGAGCAGCGAAACACTAGAAAATCCTAGGCCTACTAAAAAAGCTACAAGCAGATCCTTGTAAGCTTTGGTAAATTCTAGGCAGTGATACAGGCAGTGATATACTATGGGCTCACAGTACATGGTGTATTCCAAAAATCTAACCTATAATTGCCTTACTGAAAAAATATTTTAACATACCAAATTGTAGTTCTATTTAACTATGTATCAGACAGTGCACAATAATAGACACATTTGCCCTCTCTTTTAGGAACTGCAGGTGTACATCATTGGTGAATTGTTTATAGTGAACAATGCAGCTGAGCAGCTATGCAGCCAATCACTGGAGTAAGAGCAATGCTTGGAAGGTGGGCAGAGCTGGAAGATGAAAAAAAATATGTAGTGCTGCATAGACATCTGGTGGAGGAGCTGCTTCCTTCTCACCTGTTTAACTGAAACTGGTATAGTGTGCTTCATTAGCTTACTTGTTTGTAAATGTTATGAACATAATGAAATGTAGTTGCCCTGCTTCCTGCTTTCCTTCCATTTCCAATAAGGCTTTTGAGTATGTTGCAAACTATAGAATTACTGACTTTGCTTTGGTTGAGCTGCCAGAGCCATGCTTCAGGATCGAAGTTGTTCATCCTCACTGCATTCTTTTAACAACATTTGCTCTTTTTTTAATGATCAGCTCTAGTAGAAAATACATTCTGTTGCCACAGAAAACATTTCACTCTGTTAGTGCTTGTTGCCTACTTTGTGAACCTCTTAAATTCTTTTGCAAATTACATTAGAACAATTTATTGAAGGGTTGTGTCTGATATGGGTTTCGAGTTCAGTCGCTGGCGACTGGTTGGCTTTGCATGATGTGGCAGTGTCTCAAGCAGGCTCCTGTCTTTCTTTACAGAACCTCAGTGAGCTCTCTCCTCTGCTCTGATATGTGGCACCCTGCTAAGATGTCCTGTGTAGTGGTGTGGGTTGCAAGAGGCCTCCCACAAGTGTTTAGTATAAGGGGGGAGTTTGTATGTATTCTCTTTGGGTGCCCAGACATTGGTATGGTCTGGTGTCACAACACTCAAGGATAAATAAAACCAAAGGCCAGTTGAAAAAGCACACAATTAGAGTCCATGTCATGACTGCACAGTGTTGCGCTGGCACACAACATTGGCAACGAGGGGGCTGCTTTTGAAACCCCCTGCGCCATAGCTGCCTCTCCCTTCTGCAGGGCACGGTTCTGCATCCACTCACCTGGCTGCCTGGCCCCTGCCTGGCCCCTGTGCAGCAGCACATCACCAGTGTCGTTCTCCAGCTCCAGAGTTGTGTTCCCACATACTGCCCAGAGCCTCATGTGCCTGTGTGATGCCAGCACAGCCTGCTCCAGTGATGCATGCATGCAGTTCCGACCCTCATCTGCTTTGGCACATGCTTTCTCCACCCCCACCTAGCAGCTGCCTCAACTGAGGGCCTGCACTGTCCCCAATACTATGCCAATGCCAATGCAATGCCCTGCCAACCCTACAACCCAGCTGACCCTCCTCAGTATGATTGGGCGTCCATTGAGCTTTGGCACCTATTAGCACCTATCAGCACCTGCCTAGCATGCCGGGCACCTCCTGCTTTCAGTCACTGGGCGGCCTGCCCAATCAACTGATTAGAGTGTGTTCACTGCATCTTTCACTCACCGCTCTAGCTTGCCACCACCTGTGCCACTACACCACTGCCTGTGCCGTCATCTGTGCCCACATTTTGTGTAGCTCAAACCTCATTGTCAAGCAACCACTCCCTCCAGCAGTGACCCCCTCTGACATGCTATTTTCTTTTCAGCTGCAGTGATCCGTGAATAGTGATGTCCACAACGGCCCTGGAACCCTTCACCGTGAAGGGCCCTCCACTGGCCCAAGCCATATAGATGGAAAGCCTGGATTGGGTGCCTCAAGACTTATTTTGAAGCCTGGGCCATTGCAGAGGAGAGAAAACGATCACAACTCATTCACCTGGGATAGGTGGATGTGCATAAGATCTCCAAAACCGTTGTTGAAGCTGGGCCACCACACATCTACATAACTTTCAAGCATGCAGTCTTGGCCTACTTAGAACCCTTTGCAAACCCTTAATAGGAACGTCTTTTCCTCTTGAAGATGTGCCAAAAACCCTGTGTTTCGTTCTGTCTGAAGGAACTGGCTAGTATGTATAACCCGCCTGATGAAGAAGATGAGGTCAGAGCGCAATTCATACATTGTGCACCTCCGTGAAGTTCCGAGAACAGATGCTCTGGGTGCCCAACATGTCGGTGAGAGACATCCTCTCTTTGGGAAGGTCCAAAGAACTTTCAAAAGCACAGTCTGCCCACATGGAAAGGGCCCTGCAGCAGCCTATCAAAAAGAAGCCTTGTCAACACTGTCAGAAAGGATTGACATAGGGAAAACTCAAAGATATGCCGGCCCTGGAGATGGTGTGGCTCCTCATCAAGGGAACTGCCGGGCATGAGGAAAAAAGTGTGCAGCCTGCAGAAAGCTAAACCATTTCTCCAAAATCTATTGCTTTATCCGGAAACAGTCCAGGTCCCTAACAAAACAGAGTGTGCGCATCATTATAACCTACTCCAAGACAGTTGAAGAAAGAGATATGGACGATGATGAATCAAGAAACCATTAACGTGGTGCACACAGTGGAACCACGGTACTCCTCTACTCATGCCTCCCATAAGTGCAGCGTCAAAATACAGGACCACCCCATCATTGCCTAATTTTGAAACGGGGGCCTCAATCAATCTCATGGGTGCTGACCTCTACTGCAACCTGCCTGCCCACGAAACGTTTCACCAAAGGCAATGTCTATGCTTTCGGCAATAGTTCATCCTTGTGACTAGCAGGCATCTTCCATGCCATTATGGACCAACACAATGCCACCACGAAAGCCAAAATCTATGTATCCCACAAAGGCAGCAGATTTCTCCTAAGTTGTCAGACAGTGCAAGAACTCAAGCTGGTGCATTGTGCATTCAGCGTACATGCCAATGATTTTAACGAACTAAAGCAAGAGTTTACATTACTGTTTGATGGTATCAGATGCCTCAAGTGCCAGGCTGCCCAACTCCACACTTACAAGTTTATTGAGCCCATGGTTTCCAGGGCAAGGTGACATATTGTTGCTGCTTCATACAGAACCTGTCGGATCTCACTGCTCTTCTCAGCGAGCTCACAAATATATCCAACCCTTGGATGTGGGGAGATGAGCAAGAACAGGCTTTCCACAACACCAAAGAAGTGCTGTCTGCTAGAACGCCAGCATACTTCGACCTGCAGCAGGAGTCCGAACTGGCAGTGGACGCTAGCCCCACAGAGTTTGGGGAAATACTGTCCCAATGTACGTGGGGAATGAGCCCCGGTCACCTATGTGTGCAGGACCCTGACACCCACGGAACAGTGATACTCGCAAAAAGAGAGGGAAGCTTTCACAATCTACTGGGGAGTGCTGCCATTTATATGTATACATGTGCGGCCATCCCTTCACAGTTTATATGAACCACAAGCTGCTAATTCCTCTCTTTAAGGGATCAGGATTCAAGCCACCTCCATGTATTGAAAAATGGAGCCTGCAGTTCTATTTGTTCAACTTCACTGTCATGTAGAGACCAGGCACCCGCAAGCAAGCAGACTCCCTGTTGTGACATGCCTGGCCGGTCACCCCGTAGGAAAGGAGTGCAGCCCAAGGCACCAAAGACTATTGCCTGCTAGTGGTAGAGAGGTCCAAGACATTACCTATGTTCCTGTCACATGTTGGGGCAACCACAGAGCAGGACGATTGTCTACAGATAGCCATCAAAGCAATTTGAGCCAGTGACTGGAAGGCTTTACATGGTCAGTCAGCCCGCCGTACTGAAGATGCAAGACTGATGCTACAAGCTCTCTACTAGGTGTGGCAAGAGCTCTCTGTGACATTGGATGGTTGCCTTATGTGAGGCCCTTCCCAGCAGCCTCCAACAGCAAGCGATTCTGTTCACTAATGGAGTGAACCAAGGAGTGGTGAAAAAAAGTAGGCTTCAAAGTAAATTTCGGTTTCCTGGCCTGGATCACTGTGTGGAAGCAGCTGTCAGAGACTGCACCACCCGCCAAACGAGTAATCAACTTGCACCTCCAGCCTTAGTCAACTTGGAAGAGGGCCCGTCCAGCCTATGGCAATGCGCAAGTGCAGATTTTGGCAGCCTCCTCGCTAGATCACTTCTCCTGCTACCCCGAAGTGGAAAATGTGGCCTTTACATATGCAACCGAAGTTCTACCAAAGATAGAAAAGGTAATGGCGACTCATGGACTGATAGGAGAAATCTGCAGAGACAATCGACCACTGATCAACAGTCAGGAGTGTGTGGAGTATCTTTGGTCTGCAACACAAAACACAGATGCATAACACCGAGATGGCCCCAGGCCAACAAAGAAGTGGAAAGGTTTATGACAACTGTGACCAAAGTCATTTGAAAAGTGGCAGCAGAAGGTAGGAATGTGGAAGGTGCCATCTACACATTCCTGCAGGAGTATCGAGTGACCACACACTCCACTATGGGGATAGCCCGTAGCCGACTATGCCTAGGAAGAGTGATCCAAGATACTATTCCTCGTCACTCCTGTGGGCCAAGCATCCAAATCCCCTGAATTCCCCTGACTCTCGGTGTTGGAAAATAGTTAGTGGTAAGAATTAACTTACTACTGGCAATAAGGCCACTAACCAAATATAGATTCAGTAAAGGTCTCAGTGAATTATCCCCTTGCTTAACCCTTGGTAGCTGTAACCAAGCAGGCAGGCAGACCTAACTTAGGAGATAAGGGTGTAAAGCATTCAAAAATACCAATGAAGTAAATAAGTGAGACAAAACGCACAATAAAAATCCAACACTAATTTATAAAAGTAGGTTATATTTTTATGAGTAAATAGACACCAAAGTGACAAAACTCCAATGTAGGGAACATGATATATGATTTTTTAAGGAATAAACACTTTCAAGTGCGTAGAAACACTAAGAGGCAACTTTACCAAAATTTTGTGTAGCTCAAACCTCATTGTCAAGCAACCACTCCCTCCAGCAGTGACCCCCTCTGACATGCTATTTTCTTTTCAGCTGCAGTGATCCGTGAATAGTGATGTCCACAACGGCCCTGGAACCCTTCACCGTGAAGGGCCCTCCAATGGCTCAAGCCATATAGATGGAAAGCCTGGATTGGGTGCCTCAAGACTTATTTTGAAGCCTTGGCCATTGCAGAGGAGAGAAAACGATCACAACTCATTCACCTGGGTTAGGTGGATGTGCATAAGATCTCCAAAACCGTTGTTGAAGCTGGGCCACCACACATCTACATACCTTTGAAGCATGCAGTCTTGGCCTACTTAGAACCCTTTGCAAAACCTTAATAGGAACGTCTTTTCCTCTTGAAGATGTGCCAAAAACCCTGTGTTTCGTTCTGTCTGAAGGAACTGGCTAGTATGTATAACCCGCCTGATGAAGAAGATGAGGTCAGAGCGCAATTCATACATTGTGCACCTCCGTGAAGTTCCGAGAACAGATGCTCTGGGTGCCCAACATGTCGGTGAGAGACATCCTCTCTTTGGGAAGGTCCAAAGAACTTTCAAAAGCACAGTCTGCCCACATGGAAAGGGCCCTGCAGCAGCCTATCAAAAAGAAGCCTTGTCAACACTGTCAGAAAGGATTGACATAGGGAAAACTCAAAGATATGCCGGCCCTGGAGATGGTGTGGCTCCTCATCAAGGGAACTGCCGGGCATGAGGAAAAAAGTGTGCAGCCTGCAGAAAGCTAAACCATTTCTCCAAAATCTATTGCTTTATCCGGAAACAGTCCAGGTCCCTAACAAAACAGAGTGTGCGCATCATTATAACCTACTCCAAGACAGTTGAAGAAAGAGATATGGACGATGATGAATCAAGAAACCATTAACGTGGTGCACACAGTGGAACCACGGTACTCCTCTACTCATGCCTCCCATAAGTGCAGCGTCAAAATACAGGACCACCCCATCATTGCCTAATTTTGAAACGGGGGCCTCAATCAATCTCATGGGTGCTGACCTATACTGCAACCTGCCTGCCCACGAAACGTTTCACCAAAGGCAATGTCTATGCTTTCGGCAATAGTTCATCCTTGTGACTAGCAGGCATCTTCCATGCCATTATGGACCAACACAATGCCACCACGAAAGCCAAAATCTATGTATCCCACAAAGGCAGAAGATTTCTCCTAAGTTGTCAGACAGTGCAAGAACTCAAGCTGGTGCATTGTGCATTCAGCGTACATGCCAATGATTTTAACGAACTAAAGCAAGAGTTTACATTACTGTTTGATGGTATCAGATGCCTCAAGTGCCAGGCCGCACAACTCCACACTTACAAGTTTATTGAGCCCATGGTTTCCAGGGCAAGGTGACATATTGTTGCTGCTTCATACAGAACCTGTCGGATCTCACTGCTCTTCTCCGCGAGCTCACAAATATATCCAACCCTTGGATGTGGGGAGATGAGCAAGAACAGGCTTTCCACAACACCAAAGAAGTGCTGTCTGCTAGAACGCCAGCATACTTCGACCTGCAGCAGGAGTCCGAACTGGCAGTGGACGCTAGCCCCACAGAGTTTGGGGAAATACTGTCCCAATGTACGTGGGGAATGAGCCCCGGTCACCTATGTGTGCAGGACCCTGACACCCACGGAACAGTGATACTCGCAAAAAGAGAGGGAAGCTTTCACAATCTACTGGGGAGTGCTGCCATTTATATGTATACATGTGCGGCCATCCCTTCACAGTTTATATGAACCACAAGCTGCTAATTCCTCTCTTTAAGGGATCAGGATTCAAGCCACCTCCATGTATTGAAAAATGGAGCCTGCAGTTCCATTTGTTCAACTTCACTGTCATGTAGAGACCAGGCACCCGCAAGCAAGCAGACTCCCTGTTGTGACATGCCTGGCCGGTCACCCCGGAGGAAAGGAGTGCAGCCCAAGGCACCAAAGACTATTGCCTGCTAGTGGTAGAGAGGTCCAAGACATTACCTATGTTCCTGTCACATGTTGGGGCAACCACAGAGCAGGACGATTGTCTACAGATAGCCATCAAAGCAATTTGAGCCAGTGACTGGAAGGCTTTACATGGTCAGTCAGCCCGCCGTACTGAAGATGCAAGACTGATGCTACAAGCTCTCTACTAGGTGTGGCAAGAGCTCTCTGTGACATTGGATGGTTGCCTTATGTGAGGTCCTTCCCAGCAGCCTCCAACAGCAAGCGATTCTGTTCACTAATGGAGTGAACCAAGGAGTGGTGAAAAAAAGTAGGTTTCAAGGTAAATTTCGGTTTCCTGGCCTGGATCACTGTGTGGAAGCAGCTGTCAGAGACTGCACCACCCGCCAAACGAGTAATCAACTTGCACCTCCAGCCTTAGTCAACTTGGAAGAGGGCCCGTCCAGCCTATGACAATGCGCAAGTGCAGATTTTGGCAGCCTCCTCGCTAGATCACTTCTCCTGCTACCCCGAAGTGGAAAATGTGGCCTCTACATATGCAACCGAAGTTCTACCAAAGATAGAAAAGGTCATGGCGACTCATGGACTGATAGGAGAAATCTGCAGAGACAATCGACCACTGATCAACAGTCGGGAGTGTGTGGAGTATCTTTGGTCTGCAACACAAAACACAGATGCATAACACCGAGATGGCCCCAGGCCAACAAAGAAGTGGAAAGGTTTATGACAACTGTGACCAAAGTCATTTGAAAAGTGGCAGCAGAAGGTAGGAATGTGGAAGGTGCCATCTACACATTCCTGCAGGAGTATCGAGTGACCACACACTCCACTATGGGGATAGCCTGTAGCCGACTATGCATAAGAAGAGTGATCCAAGATACTATTCCTCGTCACTCCTGTGGGCCAAGCATCCAAATCCCCTGAATTCCCCTGACTCTCGGTGTTGAAAATAGTTAGTGGTAAGAATTAACTTACCACTGGCAATAAGGCCACTAACCAAATATAGATTCAGTAAAGGTCTCAGTGAATTATCCCCTTGCTTAACCCTTGGTAGCTGTAACCAAGCAGGCAGGCAGACCTAACTTAGGAGATAAGGGTGTAAAGCATTCAAAAATACCAATAAAGTAAATAAGTGAGACAAAACGCACAATAAAAATCCAACACTAATTTATAAAAGTAGGTTATATTTTTATGAGTAAATAGACACCAAAGTGACAAAACTCCAATGTAGGGAACATGATATATGATTTTTTAAGGAATAAACACTTTCAAGTGCGTAGAAACACTAAGAGCCAACTTTACCAAAATTCTTCAAACTTCTCCAAACTTCAGGAGTTATTTCCTGAAATCCTCCTTGCAGGTACAAAGGGTCCAAAACTAAACTCCAGGGGTATGGAATCTCCTGGATGGTCCTTGGAACCAGAGATATGAATTTTTCATGAATAAACACTTCCTAGTGCTTAGAAACACAAAGCTCCAAATTTACCAAAAGACTTCAAACTTCTCCAAACTTCAGCAGGTGTTTCCTGATGTCCTCCTTGCAAGTATAAAGGGTCCAAAACACAAATCCAAGGATCTGCAATCTCCTGGATAGCCTTTGGAAAGTTGGACCACAATTCCCACAAGGCACCTGGCCAAATCCATAAAAGTCCACTGGATGCAATCCAGGCTGGTGACTTTTTCTGGAGATGGTGCAGGTGAAGCTCTGTTAGCCTGTAGCTCCAGGGAGTCCACTCCTAAGTCCTCCTTGAAGCTATACACCGTCCCCAGGGCTGTAGTACTAGATTGTGCAGCAGGAGCAATTCACTCAAAAGTGCAGGCCAAGGGGGCAGATCCAGATTCCAGCAGGGCAGGCTTTCTTCCTCTTGTAGTTTCAAGCAGCAGATCTGAGAGGCTATGCACCTCTCACATATTTATTCCTAAATCCTCAGCATTAGAAAGGGGTGCACCCCGATTAATAGAGTGACACCCAGATGCATGACCACATCCTCCAAAGTGTGGCATATTCCTGTCCCAGAAAGCACCATTCTTCCAAAATCCTTGATGGCTGAAATTTCAGCAGAGCAGTAAGAGCTACTAAACCATCCCCCCAGTGTGGCTCATTTCCATAGCTCTCCTCCTCCTAACATCTGCAAATTCCTTCCATAAACCTGGTATCTGGCTGAGGGTTCGAGAAGGCAGAGGTTAGGTGATCTGACATTCCCTCCTGTCCTGCTCTCCTTTGAGGCTGTATGTTTCATCTCCCCTCCCCCTGCTCTGGTATTTCTCTTTAGCCCCAGAGCTGCCCTTCACCAGATAGGCTGTCCCCTGGACAGCCACATATCTCTTAATCAAACAGCTCTGCTAATCCTGTTAGCACTGGCCAATCAGAGGGGGCCTCCAGAAGGCTGGATTTTGGCTTACAGAAAGAAAAGCCTTATAACTTATTTTCTGTACAAGTTGTGATAAATTTACCAATGTCAGATTGCTGGATTTATCAAAACAAATCTTTTAAGTCCTTGAATGACTTTTCTACGCTTTTCCTTACTATTTTTACAATAAAATGCAATATTGTAATGATAGCCTATGAAGCCCAGTATCTGCAATGGGGGTAAATATAATGAACAGTTTTTCCCTCACCAAGGTCTATAAAACATCATTTTATAAGGCCCCTGCTTATCGTTACATGACCCCGCTACCCCCACCCCTGGGTCACCTAGTGGAGACCCTGGGGGTACCTAATATGTGAAAATAAGGTAGATCATCACATTTAAAGTGTCCATAGCACCAAAGTCGCATTGGGCACCATTTCCATTTAAATGCAGTCTCCAGAGTCAGGCTGCATTATAAAATGACAGAAAACCTCCAGCTGTGCCCACATGCAAAGGGCAGCAATTCTGCTGGGCCTCTACTTCCATGCCCTATTATGTATTAGGGTCTTACAGGTACTTGCCACTCCCTTGCCATATTATTTACTAGGGACTTATAGGGACTGTCATGCAAATGGTATGAATTTAACTTTTAAAGATAGGCTGCAAGGCAAGCTTGCATTTAAAAGAACAGAAAGTACACAGCGGTGCACACATGCATGTGCCGAAATTCTGCTGGACATCTAATCTTCATGCCCTATTATATACTAGGGGCTTGTAGGCAGATTGTGCCCCCTTGCCCTACTATATTAGGGACTTACATGGTCTATCAGGCCAATTGGAAGGGTACCCTTATATCTAGTGTACTCTACTACATGTGTGTGTTTTAACAGCTCTGGCCTGGGTCTGACTCACAGAGCCCAGGGCACAGTAAGAGTCAGTTACCATCTGCACCAGTTAGCAACAAAAAAATGGGGGTGAACAGGGCAAAGAGATGACTTTGCAACACTCGGTGTGCAAGCAACAAGGAGTATACCTCACATGTTTGACCCGGAGATATAGTACTTGTGCAGGATCGACATACCCAAGGTATATTCCGCCTACCAATTGGACTGTCATGGCTGTGAAGAAGACCATGATAACTGCCAAGAGAGGAACAGAAACAGTCACTCTGACCCTTTCACCATTTCGGGACGGTGCAGACAAACTCGGGTTGCGACCTATCTGACCACAAGCCTACAGAAAGCAGCCCTTTGGAAGTGACTGACACACTTACCAAGGAGGCAAATACAGACCAGTGTGTAGCACGCAGCCTGGTACCGCTCTGACACCAGAGGTCCAACCATCTTCCTCTAGACACAGAACTCCCCGTCTTAGAACCACCCGAAGATAACAACGTCACCGACTTTGACCTAACGAGAAGGTGCAGAGCAGTACAACCGCAGGAAGAATCCAGCCCTTTTACAGCGGTTCAGAGAGTTCTTGTCCAAGTGGCAGCAGTCACCCCAGTTTTTTCAACCAAACTTATGTTGTTGATTAGAGTTCTTAATGGTTTGTGTTGTAACCTTTGGGGTTAATATCTGGTTCCGTTAAGCTGGTCACAATTCCATCATCAATTTTGTCAAGGTTCACAGCATTAATAATCGTAAAAGGAGAACATGAGTCAGCAAAGACCTTAATCGGGTTGCCATCAATGAAAATTTCACATTCTGGATACTGAGAAGGAATTAGGGCCAGATGTAGGAAGGCATTAGCGCCTCTCAAAGGGCGAAAAAAGCCGTTTGCGAGGCGCTAATGCCCTCACGCGATGCAGAAACACATATTGCGAGTCAGTACCGACTCGCAAAATGTGTTTCAGACTCGCAAATAGGAAGGGGTGTTCCCTACCTATTTGCGAGTCGCACCGCAATGTAAGTTGATTTGTGACCGCGAAAGCGGTCGCAAATCAACTCGCAGTTACCATCCACTTGAAGTGGATGGTAACTCATTCGCAAATGGGAAGGGGTCCCCATGGGACCCCTTCCCCTTTGTGAATGCTCACAAGAATATTTTTTCAGAGCAGGCAGTGGTCCTATGGACCACTGCCTACTCTGAAAAAAACCGAAACTAAAAGGTTTCGGTATTTTTTCTATTTGCAGCTCGTTTTCCTTTAAGGAAAACGGGCTGCAAAGAGAAAAAAAAAAACTGCTTTATTGCAAAGCAGTCACGGACATGGAGGTCTGCTGTCTCCAGCAGGCCACCATCCCCGTGAGTGCCTAGACTCGCTATGGGGTCGCAAACTGCGACCCACCTCATAAATATTTATGAGGTGGGTCTTTGCGACCCCATAGCGAGTCGCAGAAGGTGTCTGAGACACCTTTCTGCATTCGCTTTTGCGAGGTGCAAATTGCAAGTCGCAGGGACTTGCAATTTGCACCTCGCAAAAGGGAACCTTCCTACATCTGGCCCTACTTCTTTATCATTCACCTGTAATATAATTTTTTTAACTTCTTGATGATTTCCTCCTACATTCTTGCCATCATATATTCTTTCTGGTCTTGACATATCCCTACACACTCTAGCAAAATGCCCTTTTTTGTTACATTTCCTACAAATGGCTGTTCTTGCTTGGCAACCAGTTGAATTCGCTAAATGGTTGCTGCTTCCGCAACGAAAACATTTTAGATTAGGATTTACAATCTTGTTTATTTGAGGTATTTTATCTACGCCTCTAATTTTGAGAATGTTGTCTTCTTCTATGTTACCCTTGATTTCTGTGACCTGATCTGGAGCAGATGGACTGTAGGAAGTTGGCTCTGTATGTGCTATTTCAAAGTAAGGAATAGCATGCACAGAGTCCAAGGGTTCCCCTTAGAGGTAAGATAGTGGCAAAAAGAGATAATAATAATAATGCTCTATTTTGTGGTAGTGTGGTCGAGCAGTAGGCTTATTAAAGGAGTAGTGTTAAGCATTTGTTGTACATACACACAGGCAATAAATGAGAAAACACACACTCAGAGACAATTCCAGTCAATAGGTTTTTGTATAGAAAAATATATTTTCTTAGTTTATTTTAAGAACCACAGGTTCAAATTCTACATGTAATATCTCATTTGAAAGGTATTGCAGGTAAGTACTTTAGGAACTTTGAATAATCACAATAGCATATATACTTTTCACATAAAACACAAATAGCTGTTTTAAAAGTGGACATTTAGTGCAATTTTCACAGTTCCTGGGGGAGGTAAAGTATTGTTAGTTTTTGCAGGTAAGTAACCCACCAACAGGGTTCAGATTTGGGTCCAAGGTAGCCCGCCGTTGGGGGTTCAGAGCAACCCCAAAGTTACCACACCAGCAGCTCAGGGCCGGTCAGGTGCAGAGGTCAAAGAGGTGCCCAAAACACATAGGCTTCAATGGAGGTAAGGGGGTGCCCCGGTTCCAGTCTGCCAGCAGGTAAGTATCCGTGTCTTCGGAGGGCAGACCAGGGGGGTTTTGTAGGGCACCGGGGGGGACACGAGTCAGCACAAAAAGTACACCCTCAGCAGCGCTGGGGCGGCCGGGTGCAGTGTGTAAACATGCGTCGGGTTTCCAATGGTTTTCAATGAGAGACCAAGGGGTCTCTTCAGCGATGCAGGCAGGCAAGGGGGGGGCTCCTCAGGGTAGCCACCACCTGGGCAAGGAAGAGGGCCTCCTGGGGGTCACTCCTGCACTGGAGTTTCGATCCTTCAGGTGCTGGGGGCTGCGGGTGCAGGGTCTTTTCCAGCCGTCGGGATGTTAGAGTCAGGCAGTCGCGGTCAGGGGGAGCCTCGGGATTCCCTCTGCAGGCGTCACTGTGGGGGCTCAGGGGGGACAACTTTGGTTACTCACGGTCTTGGAGTCGCCGGAGGGTCCTCCCTGAGGTGTTGGTTCTCCACCAGTCGAGTCGGGGTCGCCGGGTGCAGTGTTGCAAGTCTCACGCTTCTTGCGGGGATTGCAGGGGTCTTTAAATCTGCTCCTCTGTAACAAAGTTGCAGTCTTTTTGGAACAGGGCCGCTGTCCTCGGGAGTTTCTAGTCTTTCTTGAAGCAGGGCAGTCCTCTGAGGATTCAGAGGTCGCTGGTCCTGGGGAAAGCGTCGCTGGAGCAGGTTTCTTTAGAAGGCAGGAGACAGGCCGGTAGGACTGGGGCCAAAGCAGTTGGTGTCTTCTTTTCTTCTTCTGCAGGGGTCTTTCAGCTCAGCAGTCCTCTTCTTCTTGTAAGTTGCAGGAATCTAAATTCTTAGGTTCAGGGGAGCCCTTAAATACTAAATTTAAGGGCGTGTTTAGGTCTGGGGGGTTAGTAGCCAATGGCTACTAGCCCTGAGGGTGGCTACACCCTCTTTGTGCCTCCTCCCAAGGGGAGGGGGTCACATTCCTATCCCTATTGGGGGAATCCTCCATCTGCAAGATGGAGGATTTCTAAAAGTCAGAGTCACTTCAGCTCAGGTTGCCTTAGGGGCTGTCCTGACTGGCCAGTGACTCCTTCTTGTTTTTCTCATTATCTCTCCTGGACTTGCCGCCAAAAGTGGGGGCAGTGTATAGGGGGCGGGCATCTCCACTAGCTGGAATGCCCTGGGGCTTTGTAACACGAAGCCTGAGCCTTTGAGGCTCACTGCTAGGTGTTACAGTTCCTGCAGGGGGAAGGTGTGAAGCATCTCCACCCAGAGCAGGCTTTTGTTTCTGTCCTCAGAGAGCACAAAGGCCCTCACCACATGGGGTCAGAAACTCGTCTCTCAGCAGCAGGCTGGCACAGACCAGTCAGTCCTGCACTGAACAATTGGGTAAAATACAGGGGGTATCTCTAAGATGCCCTCTGTGTGGATTTTTTAATAAATCCAACACTGACATCAGTGTGGGTTTATTATTCTGAGAAGTTTGATACTAAACTTCCCAGTATTCAGTGTAGCCATTATGGAGCTGTGGAGTTCGTTTTTGACAGACTCCCAGACCATATACTCTTATGGCTACCCTGCACTTACAATGTCTAAGGTTTTGCTTAGACACTGTAGGGGCATAGTGCTCATGCACATATGCCCTCACCTGTGGTATAGTGCACCCTGCCTTAGGGCTGTAAGGCCTGCTAGAGGGGTGACTTACCTATGCCACAGGCAGTGTGAGGTTGGCATGGCACCCTGAGGGGAGTGCTATGTCGACTTAGTCATTTTCTCCCCACCAGCACACACCAGCTGGCAAGCAGTGTGTCTGTGCTGAGTGAGGGGTCCCTAGGGTGGCATACGACATGCTGCAGCCCTTAGAGACCTTCCCTGGCATCAGGGCCCTTGGTACCAGGGGTACCAGTTACAAGGGACTTACCTGGATGCCAGGGTTGTGCCAATGGTGGAGACAATGGTACATTTTAGGGGAAAGAACACTGGTGCTGGGGCCTGGTTAGCAGGGTCCCAGCACACTTCTCAGTCAAGTCAGCATCAGTATCAGGCAAAAAGTGGGGGGTAACTGCAACAGGGAGCCATTTCTTTACAGCCACCTATAAGTCTTTTACTGTAATGTAATTCCGTCTTAAATGCCAGTTCTAAAATCTTTAAGGCAACAGGTAAACAGCCTTTAATTTAATTATATTGTTGTGCTGCCAGGAACAGAATGCTGCCGACATGAAGACACACGATCACTGCAGTTTACCGCACTGCATGTGCTTATTATTTTTTATATTTTCTTTCCTCTGTGAAATGCCACTTGATAAATTACAGCCTGGAATACTTTTCTTGTTTTGTGTCAGCGCTTAGATGAAATACTGGTTAAAAGCCAGTGGACAGTGTTGGAGCATGGATAGGATCGTCAAACAGCCACCGGCTGTAGGAAAGACTGGAAGCAATCCTGAGGAAGCGGGAGGAAGTCAGGAAGTTCCACAGAATCGCAATGAAGGAGGATATGAGAAAAGAACATATAGCCGACGAATTAAACCTCCTGTTTGGCATAAAGATTACGAGATTACTACTTGAGTATACTGAACTGTAATTAATGATAGCAGATGACTGTACTATTCCTAGTTTTGTTAGAAGGAAGGTGTGTTGTATCGCAGTTTTAATTAAATAAACTATATATATATTGTTCTATATAAATACGTTTATTCTAATAGGAGTTTAATATTTACACCGATAGTAGTAGTATGTTCCACCTCCCCTTCCCCTTAGAATGGAAGAGTCCGACAGTTATTGGGCTGGAGTTGACAGTAGAACGTTGAGGAGCTAGAAGAGCAGCTGTGTGGAGAACTGTTGCGGAGGCAGTAGAATAGATGAAAGAATAAAGACTGAAGTAAAGGAATTTATTTGAAGTGTCTTTATATCACTTTTTGTGGTATTGTGTTGTTACTCCTGAATAATTGAGGGATGCAGTATCATTGGCCATGACGAGCCACCCACGAGTGTTTAGTTTAAGGGGGGGGTTTGTTTATATCCCCAGGAGGTGTCCAGACATAGGTATGGTCTGGCGTCCTGATGGTCAGGGATAAAGAAAATTAAAGCCTTTCTTGGTGTGCCCAGTTAGAAAAGCACACAAGTTCTGTTTGTGTCGTGGCTGCGCCAGCACTGCACTGAGACACCACACCCTGTATCTGTGCACATCCAGCAAACATGATAAAGATAAAGGAGATTATTTCTGAAAATTCGGTGATGGGGTTTGCCAAGTACACCTTACATAAAGCATGCTGGCAAGCAACCCCTGCCCATCACAGTGTAGCCCTAAGCCACAATTTGTAGGTGAGAGATGCCCGCATCACCTCCTCAAACATTTGCTTGTGCCATAAATCAAGCTTTGTACAAGACTCGCTACACATATTAAACATCTGCATGTGCTGCTATCATTATAAGTATGAGTTTAAAACATTGGGTCGGTCAAATTTAAGGGTGTAGAAAATAATTTTATATTCTGAGGATAGCTAAATAGTTCTCAAAAGTTGCAAAATTAGGCATATATGTAATTTACAAACCCAGTCATAATTTTTTGGTTTCTTGAATATGCATAGTTGAGTGTTTCCAAAATGTAAGAGCTCTTTATCTAAAACAGCAATTTTTTATTTCGTATTTCCCTTAAAACTATTGTACATTAGATCTTGTTTCCACTACAGTACAAAGGACGATAGATAGACTTGAATGAATGGATTTCTTGGAATTCATAACTTCAATAGGTCTGACAATTTAAGCATGTAAATTTACTAATGCATTTTTTAAAGCAAATGGAATATAAATTAATAATGTGAAAGTAAAAATATAAACATTCTACTGTCCAATATAGCAGGCATATGGATGCGACAAAAAATAAGTGAAATCATCAGAGAGAATGGCCATTTTGGAATATTATTCTGCATACTGTATCAGTGTTACTCCATTTCAAGATGGCCACTGCTCTGCTTCTGAACCCTGCAGCCAGCTTGGAATGGCAGTACAATGATAAAATATGCGCAGAATTTACCAGCTGTGGCACAATGCAAGCAGCAGTGCTACAATGCTGGGGCCCAGTAGCAATGTGTGGGGAGCTGCATGGCCATTAAAAAAAGTAAGACACAAACTATTTAAAAAATACAGAAATGAAAGTAAACACTTGAAGAAATAAGCCTGCCACTGAAGCACACACTTTGTAGGCGCACACACACGTGATCACATGTGATCAGGCAAAATGTTGTTACTGAGTGCAACTCAGTACTTTGTCATTACGACATTGGATATCAACATTAATTTTTATCGGCCAGCAGCAGTATGGTGCATTGTGGGGCTTGTAGTTTTACTTTTAACAATTTGATGATAGGCTCAAAACCCCAGCTTGCAAAGTGATGCTAGCTAAAATGCCAAAGCTGGATAAATGTATACTTAACATGGAACCACTTGTCAGCTATGTTTTAAAATGTTATAAAGTTGCCTACTCCGTTTCAAAACATGCTTCCTTGACTCATAAAACCAAAAGTAAACTCTGCTCACATATTTTGTGAGGGTTCCTGCTTTCGTTTACAAGCATTGGCAATGTGAATTGATTTTTCTTGTGTGCAGTGAAAAGTTTTATTCTGAGCCTCACAACAAAAAGGTACAACATGGACAGCTGCAGCACAATCTATCCTAACACAAAGTATAAGCAAAGGACGGTCAGCAGGAGGAACATCACAGCATTCTCTTCCTCTCACAGCACAGAAAAAACACAGGTAGCAAGCACACTAGAGTGAGTGAGAGGCATGAAAGGTCTGCTGTATGATTTCAAAAAGCAGACAAAACATACATGAGGAACAAAACTCCTGAAAGAAACAGCCAAACCTCTTATGGAATTAACACACATTAATGTACTCACATAGGATGATGAACACTCACCTACCTACTATGGTATGCTTCATAAGTGGGTTACATATCTTGTACTGGGAAGCATTCAAGAGTACTACTGTTCACTCTTTGTACATTTTCCAGGCTCTGGGTTCTCTAGTTTGGGTGAGATCAAGTCACTTATGTCGACATCTATTTTCTCCCTTTGTTTAACTTTCCGACATATTAAAATTGTATGTGGGTGATCCAAAAATACATTTTACTGGTGTCTCCCCACCACAAATGTGAAAACACAACAGCCAATCAATAGACCCTACTTATCTTTTCCATTAACATGTTTCGGTGCTTGAATATTGCCCTTCTGGGCCCAGGCGTCTTCCCCAGGAATACAGGTATTTCACCTCAAATATTGTGAAATAATCTATGCTTCATAGGGCATGTTCACCAGCTATAGAAGAGAGGTGGGGGTAATAGAGCACATTTCATCAGGGCCTATTCCTTGGAAAGGTCTTACAACATGATGTTGGTGACACTGTTGGCACATGCACCATGTTTCACAGGGCGAGTCAGTGTAGTCATAGCCTGCTTTATGAAGCAGGCCATGCCCACGTCATACTCACAGCTGACTGTGTATGGACAGAAGGAGAACTTAGGCCTTAAGAATGTGTACTATGTGCCCAACACCAAAGCATCCTCTAACTTGCTACTAGCACTAATAGAGCAATGGAAGTGAGCCAGTGACAGCCAGGCCCCATAATTCTCCACAGCCCCATCTATGTTGTAGCCTGTCTGGAAAAAATAGCAGTATGAAAGCTGATGAGAACAGCACTTTTGTCAGCCTGGATCACCTGCCCTGCTACAATTGTCATTGACTGCCAAATTATTTGTAACATTTACATATAAAAAAGTGCCGTTAGGATTGTTTCACTTTAGTAAAATTTGTGAACCACACCTCTCTACAGGGCCAATTTATCATTAACTCAAACGGCAAGTCAATTGACTTGTTTCTTCTATATAAGCCTATTTATTTTATATAGATGGAGCATCATTATGGGCTGCTAAACCATACACAAGAGAGGTTGTTGGACAGAGTGCAACTTGATCTATTTCAACGTGCTCTCAAATGTGGGGATCATGGAAAAGTATGTACTGTGAAGAAGAGTAAGAGCCTAGGGTGACACTGTTTGGCCAAGCCAGGATGTTTGTGGTTACCCGCCACTATGAAAACAATTAAACAAACTAACATACTCATTGGATGATGTCATCAGTGATGTCATCAGTAATGTCATCATGATGTCACTTGAGATGTCATCCGCAGTGTCATGAATGATGTCATAGAACATGTCAGGAGTTATGTAATATGTGAGGTCATAAGCAGTGCATGGAGGGTGCGCAAGTTATAGTTAGCTCTGCTAACTATGGGCCTGATTCTAACCCTGGCGGTCGGTGATAAAGCGGCGGCCAACCCGCCAACAGGCCGGCGGTAAAAAAAATGGAATTCTGACCCTGGCGGGAACCGCAACACAGCCCGCCGCTTTAACACTCCGACCGCCACGGCGGAACAAACAAACAGCGCGGCGGTCACCGCCAACAGCCAGGCGGCAGACAATGTACCGCCCACCCTATCACGACCCACCAATCCGCCACCTTTTCCGGGGCGGGAGCACTGCCGATAAAAACACGGCGGAAACAGACATTTTCAATGGAAAACGCTCACCTCGAGACACTCCACGCGGAAGGAGGACAGCATGGAACCCGAATTGAACATCATACCGGCTCTCGTCTACCTGCTCATCTACCACGAGTACGAACTCCGGTGCAGACGTCAACGGTGAGTACTGCACCTACGACACAGGGGAGGGGGGAGGACGAAAGGTTACGGGCACACACATATGCGTCCGCCCCCACCCCCCCAATATGTACACACCAATGCAGAGCAACAAGTCACAGTGACACCACACAAACACCCGTAAAAAATACAATGACACAACCAAATTTAGAATAAATATTTATGTACAAAAAAAGCTCCTGGAAATTATTGACCAACCGTGATAAATATATACAAAAACTAAAAATATATACACATCAGTGTATAACTAGAGTAACAAGTCCTGCACATCCTACGAATCTAGCATGTCCGTGGGCCAATGTTCTGCGAAACAAGGGCAAAGCCCACACACGAGATCTGAGTCCTTTGGAGAGAACACTGCAGGGGCATCTGATGACAAAACTACAGGCACCTCAGGGGGAAGGGAAGGGGGGGCCACCACAGCCACATGAGTCCACGACGCCAGATCCACGAGGAGCCACGCTGCCCACTGGACCATCCTGGGGAGTGCAAAGCCACAGTCTCTCAATGTCTCTACAGTGGGTGGGCTGCCCACTGGACCATCCTGGGGAGTGCAAAGCCACAGTCTCTCAATGTCTCTACAGTGGGTGGGCTGCCCACTGGACCATCCTGGGGAGTGCAAAGCCACAGTCTCTCAATGTCTCTACAGTGGGTGGGCTGCCCACTGGACCATCCTGGGGAGTGCAAAGCCACAGTCCATCCGGTGGATGACAGTCTCCACTGGTCAAGGAGGAGGCATGGTGGGCACAGTGACCATAAACAGTGCCTGAGACGGCGGTTCCCAGCGGAGCGGTGCTTGACAGGAATGGCCCAGCGGAGCGGTGCTTGACAGGAAGGGCCCAGCGGAGCGGTGCTTGACAGGAAGGGCCCAGCGGAGCGGTGCTTGAGACGGCGGTGCCCTGTTCAGCGGTGCTTGAGACGAAGGGCCCAGCGGAGCGGTGCTTGAGACGGCGGTGACCTGTTCAGCGGTGCTTGAGATGAAGGGCCCAGCGGAGCGGTGCTTGAGATGAAGGGCCCAGCGGAGCGGTGCTTGAGATGAAGGGCCCAGCGGAGCGGTGCTTGAGACGGCGGTGCCCTGTTCAGCGGTGCTTGAGACGAAGGGCCCAGCGGAGCGGTGCTTGAGACGGCGGTGCCCTGTTCAGCGGTGCTTGAGATGAAGGGCCCAGTGGAGCGGTGCTTGAGATGAAGGGCCCAGCGGAGCGGTGCCTGAGACGAAGGGCCCAGCGGAGCGGTGCTTGACAGGAAGGGCCCAGCGGAGCGGTGCTTGACAGGAATGGCCCAGCGGAGCGGTGCTTGAGATGAAGGGCCCAGCGGAGCGGTGCTTGAGATGAAGGGCCCAGCAGAGCAGTGCTTGAGACGGCGGTGCCCTGTTCAGTGGTGCTTGAGATGAAGGGCCCAGCGGAGCGGTGCTTGAGATGAAGGGCCCAGCGGAGCGGTGCTTGAGACGGCGGTGCCCTGGTCAGCGGTGCTTGAGATGAAGGGCCCAGCGGAGCGGTGCTTGACAGGAAGGGCCCAGCAGAGCGGTGCTTGACAGGAAGGGCCCAGCGGAGCGGTGCTTGAGACGGCGGTTCCCTGTTCAGCGGTGCTTGAGATGAAGGGCCCAGCGGAGCGGTGCTTGACAGGAAGGGCCCAGCGGAGCGGTGCTTGAGACGGCGGTGCCCTGTTCAGCGGTGCTTGAGATGAAGGGCCCAGCGGAGCGGTGCTTGAGACGGCGGTGCCCTGTTCAGCGGTGCTTGAGATGAAGGGCCCAGCGGAGCGGTGCTTGAGACGAAGGGCCCAGCGGAGCGGTGCTTGACAGGAAGGGCCCAGCGGAGCGGTGCTTGAGACGGCGGTGCCCTGTTCAGCGGTACCTGTCTTCACGGCGGGGCCCTCTTCAGCGGTGCTCTTCTGCACGGCGGGCCCTGTTCAGCGGTACCTGTCTTCAGGGCGGGGCCCTCTTCAGCGATGCTCTTCTGCACGGCGGGCCCTGTTCAGCGGTACCTGTCTTCACGGCGGGGCCCTCTTCAGCGGTGCTCTTCTGCACGGCGGGCCCTGTTCAGCGGTACCTGTCTTCACGGCGGGGCCATCTTCAGCGGTGCTCTTGCAGCATATCAAGGGAGTCAGACCTGGCCTGGACACCCTGCTCACTCGCCCTCCGAACGTGCAGGGTCAGGCCCCTTCGGGGACGGAGTCCTGGGCCCTTTGGTGTCGTCTCTTGCAGCCGGGATGGGGCTTGTGGGGCCCTCCTGCTCCGCGCTCCTGGTGGCTGTCCTCTCCGCCCTGCTGTCCTTCCGCTCCTTAGATGGGGCTCTCGGGCCCTTGCCTCCCCTGGCTGTTGTGGCAGGTGAAGTGGCCGGAGTTACCTCCTTGGGGGCAGCCGTCTCTGTCCGCTCACGGCGGCCCTTAACTTTCCGGGTCCTCTTGCCTGGGGGGGGCTGGCTGTCCCCTTGCTGCTCACCGAAGTGTCACTGCCGCCAAAGGGTGGACTCCACATGCCATGCACCACTTGCACTTTAGAAGCTGGGCTGGTGGTGGCTGAGGTGACCTTGGGACTTTTCCCAGTTGGAGGGGGTGGGTCAGGGGAGGGAAAGAGGTCAAGATTGGAGAGGTAATATTTCTTGGGACCAAGGTAAGGGGTAGGAGTAGTGGTGAGAGAAGTGGAGGAAGAGGATGTGGTTGTAGGAGAGTCAGGTGTGCTGTCCTTGGGTGCAGGTGACTGGGACGTAGGCTGTCGTGAGGTGGTTGGCTGTTGTTTGGGTGTCTGCCTGCGTTTATGTGTCTTGGAAGAGGGGGTGACAGACACAGTGGGTGAGGACACAGGGGACGTGTAAATGCCAGTGGGGGTGGTGACTGCAGGTGTGCGGACTGTAGTGGAGGGTGTGCTGGTGGTGGAAGAACTGGCTGATGTTGGTGTGCATGCAGGTGTGAGTGTAGACGTCACAGGGAGGGAGGAGGGAGACGAGGAGGACGGGGACACAGAGGTGGTAGTGACTGTTGATACGTCTGCATCTGTGTGTTGCTTGGGTGAATGCTTGTGTTTTCTGTGGTGCTTATGTTTGGATGAGCTGGCCTTGGGTGTTGAGGTGTGTGCAGGCTGGTCTGATGGTGTGGATGGGATAGGCTGAGGTACAGGAGACAGAGACAGGCTGGAGGCAGATAGAAGAGGGAGACTGGAGACAGGAACAATGGCTGCCGTCAGTGCTGAGGCCAGAGCAGTGAACGCTCGTTGATGGGCAGCCTGACCCGAATGAATGCCCTCCGATGCACCTCCCTTTCCACCCCCTGGATGGCATTCAGAAGGGTAGTCTGCCCAACAATGACCGTCCTCACCAGGTCAATGAGCTCCGCACTGAGGGCAGCAGGGGTAACAGAGGCAGGGGCTGAGGTGCCTGGGGCGAAGGAGACGCGCGCCTTCCTGGCCGAGCGGCCACGGAGCAAAGACTGAGGGGCTGCTGGGAGGGCGGTGCTGGTGCGCTGGGTGGCGGCTGTACCTGTTGTTGCGGGGGGCACAGATGTTGCCGCCACCGCTAGGGAGCTCCCAAATGAGGACGTGTCCGTGTCGCTGGTGTCTCCACCGGCCCCCGTTGTGGTGCTCCCCTCGCCCTCCGGATCACTGGTGCCCTCGGTGTCTGTGTCAGTGCCCACCGGGGCCTGGTGACCTGCAGCTCCCTCTTGCTCCGACGCCAAATCTCCTCCGCCTGATGATGCTAAAGCACAAGAAAACAAAGATTTAGGGTGGGGGGAGAAATAAAACAAAGTTGAGTGCATGCCTTATCAATGCCCTTTGCGGAGAGGACAGACACAGGTGCCTCATGCACTAAGTCGCGACCTAGGGGTACACTACTCAGTACTTCTGACTAGGCCAACAGGTCTAGGGCCAACAGACGCGCAAATGGGTGATGCTGGACCATGGGTAGCTGCGCTTGGCACCCTACAGAGGTGGGGGGCGGGGGCACAGGGCCATGCCTAAGGGAGAGGACTACACTACAGAAAGCGCCCTGGCCTAATGTCACCCACAGCCCTCCTCCCCCACCCAGACGCCTCCACTGCGCATACAGATAGGAGAATGTGCAGATGCTCACCCCCTTGTGTCTGCTGTGCTGTCCTCAAGCGCCCATCCAAAGCAGGGTAGGCCACCGCCAGGATCCGGGACATCAGGGGGGTCATGGTGCGACTGGCACCCCTCCTAGGTCGGGAGGCCATCCCCAGCAGTGTTTCTGCGGTCTTCCTCGTTCCGCGGCGGATGTCCTCCCACCTCTTGCGGCAGTGGGTGCCACGTCTGTTGTGGACCCCCAAGTTCCGGACCTCCTTGGCGATGGCACGCCAAATATCGATTTTCTGATGGGCGCTCACCTGTTTGACATGTACAGGGTGGGAAAGAGAAAAAGTCACATATCTGTCTGTTTGGAGTACATGCCCCCCCCTCCCCAACCTTGCCATGGGTCCCATTCTCTCATCTGTCGTGCGTTGCACTCCTCATTTCCTCCCCACCCCACCAACTTGCATCCCCCCCACACCACACAGGCATAACCCATTCAATGTGCACTGAGTGTACTCACCTGTTGGTCTGGAGGACCGTAGAGTAGCGCATACTGGGGGAGGACCCCGTCCACGAGCTTCTCCAACTCTTCTGAACTGAAGGCGGGGGCCCTTTCACCAGTAGCAGCAGCCGTTGTCACTTCCAGACCGAGTTCACAGCAGCATTTGCAGTATAGGTCCTCTCCTGTGGATGATCAGGTCTCGAGTGATTAAGCAGATAAGAAATGGCGGTCATGCCCGCGGCGGTGCGTACCGCGACCGCCGGCGCACATCGTCATTGGCTCCTGAAACCCATAGGCTTCAATGTTAACCAATGCGTCTTCGCACAGCGGTCTTCGACCGCCTACCGCCACGGTGTGTCCCGCCAGCGCAGTGACCTCACATCCCATTGTCCCACTTCACAGGTCAGGCAGCCGCCATTTCAAGGGCCCACATGGCTTAATTTCTACTGCGTCACACAGGCCTAGGCCTTGCTATGGCACACATACAAACATAGCAACCCATACATTTACCTGTACTGTGCAAGCTGTGTTGTACGTACCTGTGAGTGGATTGACTCTGTACTCCATATTCTCCTTCCTAGGCACCGTCCGCTGGGACTTGCGATGAGAAGGAGGAATCCTCGCGTGTACCGGCCGCTGGTAGACCTGTCGACAATGGAAGAACGCAATATAATACTACGATACCGACTTGACCGAGCCACCATCCATGAACTGTGTGGCCAGCTGGAGCCAGCCCTGATGTCCCCCATCCGCCAACCCACAGGAATTCCCCCTCTAGTGCAGGTTCTGTCAGTCCTCCATTTTTTTGCAACTGGCTCATTCCAGACAACAGTGGCCATGTCATCTGGGATGTCTCAGCCTATGTTTTCAAAGATCTTGTCCAGAGTGTTGTCTGCCCTGATGAAACTCATGCGGAGCTACATCATTTTCCCAGAGGAGGGTGATTTGCCTACAGTGAAAGCTGATTTCTATGCCCTTGGACACATCCCCAACATCATTGGTGCAATTGATGGAACCCATGTGGCTTTAGTCCCCCCAAATGACGATGAACAGGTGTACAGGAACAGGAAGAATTACCATTCTATGAATGTGCAGGTGGTCTGTTTGGCTGACCAGTACATCTCCCATGTAAATGCCAAGTTCCCAGGGTCAGTGCATGACACGTATGTTATGCGAAATAGCAGCATTCCCTATGTGATGGAACAGCTACAGAGACAGCGTGTGTGGCTAATAGGTGACTCTGGTTACCCCAACCTGCCGTGGCTATTGACCCCAGTGAGGAATCCCCGGACCAGGGCAGAGGAACGGTACAATGAGGCCCATGGGCGTACTAGGAGGGTGATTGAGCGAACCTTTGGGCTCCTGAAGGCCAGATTTAGGTGCCTGCATATGACTGGTGGATCCCTAATGTACTCACCAAAGAAGGTGTGCCATATCATCGTGGCGTGCTGTATGCTTCACAACCTGGCTTTGCGACGCTAGGTGCCTGTCCTGCAGGAGGATGGTCCAGATGGTGGTGTTGTAGAAGCCGTGGAGCCTGTGGAGAGTGAAGAGGAGGAAGACTCAGAGGACGACACAGACAATAGGGACAGAGTGATACAACAGTATTTCCAGTAACACACAGGTAAGAATCACCCACGCCATTTCACAATTGCTTATAGCCTCCTGCATCTGTACTTTCTGTAGTTCCCCCCAGATCTTTATCATTAATTTTTGCCTTTCCCTTCCCTTCTCAGTGCTGTCTGACTCAGTACCTGACTTCTGCTTGGTTTGCCCATGAACTACATCGTATTGACATTGGTATGTTGTCATCAGTAATTGACAGAACAGATATTGAACAGTAATATGTAATACATTTGTTAATAATACAGCATGACTCCAAACAGATTTGTGTGCAATATGTGATTTATTTACAGTGCTTGATATCGGTACATGTGATTCTAAGGGTGATGGGTGGGGGTGGAGGAATATCCATGGCAGAGTCCAGTTCTCAGTCTCACAGGTGCATTGTCCTTTTGCCTGTGGAAGGATGGAGCATAGGCAGTTCATGGTTGGACAGGGTGGCAATGTGGGACAGTGGGAAGACTTGAGGGGGTATGTCCTGCTGGTGGGGGTCTTGACATCCTACTCTGTCTTTTTTTTTGGTCTCAGGCTCCTCTTACGGGGTGGTTGTTCTTCAGCAGGAGGTGGGGTTCTGGGGGGCTGTCGTGGTGTTGGGGCCTCCTGTCCACTAGCGCCGGCGGAGGTGGTAGGCTGTTCCTGGTCCGGGCTAGTGACAGGGGCCCTGTGTGGTGCAACATGGTCCCGCAACGCGTCCTCTATCCTGTTGAGGGCCAGGACGATGGTCCCCATTGTGGTCCCGATGATTCTCAGCTCCTCCCTGAACCCCATGTAGCGTTCCTCCTGCTGTGCCTGGATCTCAGTGAACCTGGCCAGTACCGTCGCCATCGTTTCTTGGGAGTGGTGGTAGGCCCC
The DNA here is from genome assembly GCF_031143425.1 of Pleurodeles waltl. NCBI lineage: Eukaryota > Metazoa > Chordata > Amphibia > Caudata > Salamandridae > Pleurodeles > Pleurodeles waltl. The sequence continues at coordinate 596,484,128 of NC_090442.1, read as the reverse complement.
CATGAGGGTGGTGAGAGCCTCTTGGAGAGTGGGTTCCCTGGGCCTCTCCTCCCCCCCCTGTCGCACAGCAGCCCTCCGAGCTGCCCGGTTTCCCCCGGCCTCTGTCCCCTGGACGGTGTGCCCGCTACCACTGCCCCCAGGTCCCTGTTGTTGTTGGGGTGTTGGGTTAGCCTGGGTGCCCTGTAGTGGCAGACACACTGCTGATTGACGTGTCCTAGAGACAGAGGCATGGGCCCGCTGGGTGGGAGCTGTGCTGGTGTTGGCAGAGGGGGTCGGGTCTGGTGTGGCCTGTGGCTGCCTGAGGGGAACCGACTGCCCAGAGGTCCCCGATGGTCCGGGCTGGTCATCAGGTTCACTGTTGACAGAGCTGCTATCCTCAGTGTGGGCCTGTTCCGGTGGTGGGATGGACACTTCTGGACCCTCCTGGCTGGTGTGTTGTCGTTCGGGTCCTGCATGGGGTAAGAGAGTTTGGTTATTGTTTCTGTGTGTGCAATAGCGTGCGTGTTATGGGTGCCCTTGTCCCCCAGTGCAGGCATTCCCTTGAGGGAGGTGTTGTGAGGGTAGTTGGTGGGGGGGGGGGTTAGTGCAGTGGTCATGCTTAGGTGATGGGTGTCCATGGTTTGTGTTGGCATGCAGCGGTTGGTGTTGGGATGGGTGGGTTGTGCTGGTGAGACATTGTCAGGGAGGATGTGTGCTGGGGGGGTGGGGGTGAGGGTGGGGGTGTGGGTTGGCATGCTGGTGGCGTGGGGGGGATATAGTAGTTGAGATTGGACTTACCAGAGTCCATTCCTCCGGCTACTCCAGCGAGGCCCTGAGGATGCAGGATGTTCAAGACGTCTTGCTCCCACGATGTAAAATCGGGAGGGGTGGGTGGGGGTCCGCCGCCAGTCTTCTGGACCGCGATGTTGTGCCTGGAGACCATCGATCGAACCTTCCCCCGTAGGTCGTTCCATCTTTTGCGGATGTCCTCCCTATTCCTGGGATGCTGTCCCACCGCGTTGACCCTGTCCACGATCCGCTGCCATAGCTCCGCCTTCCTAGCTATACTGGTGTGCTGCACCTGCGAGCCGAAGAGCTGGGGTTCCACTCTTAGGATTTCCTCCACCATGACCCGGAGTTCGTGGTCCGAAAAGCGTGGGTGCCTTTGGGGTGCCATGGGGTGGTGTGGGTGAGGTGTGGGGTGGTGTATGTGATGATGACTATGTTGGTGTGTGGTGCTTTGTGCTTCTATGTGATGTGTGTGATGGTGTAGTGTGCCTCAGTGTGTCTTGCTATGGTTTGTCTGCTGTGTCTCTCTCTCCTTCTCTCAATAATTGTGGTCGCAGGGGTTTGTGGGTGATGTGGGTGTGTGTTTTATAGTTGGTTGATTGTGTGGGAGTGGTGTGTGTATGTGTATCAGGTGTGTGTATTTTGAATTGTCCAATGTGGCTGTGTTTTGGTGCTGTGTGTGTATTTTGACCGCGGCGGTGTGTAGCGCCAATGGAATACCGCGTTTGAAAGACCGCCGTGTGGATTCGTGGGTCAGAATGGCATGGGCGTATTTCTGTTGGCGTGACGGTGGAGGTTTGGTCATCTCCAGTTTATCGCTGCCCGCTGATGTGGCGGACTGCAGTGGAGGTCGGATTTTTGGAGGTTTGGCCGTTGTGGGTCAGAATGACCGTGGCGGCTTTCCGCGGCCGCGGCGGTGTTATGGCGGTCTTCTGACCGGCGGTAAGCGCCTTTTACCGCCGAGGTCAGAATGACCCCCTATGTCTGGTGAATTTCTGTGTTTTTTTTTGTTCAAAAATGTAATGTTGTCACTGACATGTTCACCCAACTATAACATTATTTAAATCTTAGTTTTTTTCAGTGAATTTCTAAAGCCAACCCCCCACTACACACAAGCCTTATTAGGCCTTGGGAACCCCATCCCTCTGGACCACTACTTAAAATAAAGGGGAGGCCGTTGCGCAGTCCCCTTCTCGTGCCTCGTTAGACTGTGGGCACCTCATTCTCCAGGGCCACTACTAAAAGGAAAGGGGATGGGGGCATGTGCCCCCCTCACCAAGCATTGTATGCCCTGGGTACCCATGCCCCAGGGCTGTTTTTTACATTAAAGGGGAGGGGGCCAAGTGGCCCCTCTACCCAATCCTTGTTAGGACCCTGGGACCCCATCCCCCAGGGCCACTACTAAATTTAAAGGGGAGGGGGACATGTAACCCCCTCTCCCCAAGCCTTTTCAACCCTGGGGACCACATCCTTGGTGCACACTTTACTTATAGGTGGATGGGCTGGTGCCCACCTAGAGTACCCAACATATACTCGTTGGGGCCATGCGAGAGCCCCAGGGCCCCGGCGCCCCATGTGGACTCCCCGCGTACAGCAGGAACCAGCCTTTCTCCCGCCCAGAAAGAGCAGCTACTAATTCTAATCACTCTGGGAGGAGTGATCTCTTGATCTGGTTCCCTACCTACATCGTTGCGGGCAGCGAAACAGATCAAAAGTCTGCTCCTAGCTGGCGGGAGCATTTTCAAAGCTCCTGCCTGCTGACAGCAGACTTTGTGCTTGCTCCTGCTTGGCGGGAGATTCAAAAATGTTCCTGCCAAGCAGGAGCAAACACAGGTTTCTCTGCCCACGCCGGTGTGGGCAGGGAAACCACTATGTCCTGGGAGTGAGCGAAATTTACTTGCACAAAACCATAAAATTCAGCAGTTATATTTAGAGTTATTTCAAGTAACTATAACTCGCGGCCTAAGGTAACTATAACTTGTGCCCCGACATGCACAGTTTATTCTTCAATAACTTGACTGCTAATGTATTGTTTATATATTTTTTAAAATGACGTTATGGAAGTTGTCATGAGTGCTGTAATATCTGTGGTAATTAGCAGTGCATTGCGAGGGCGCAAACAATAGTTACCTTAGACTACTGAATTTTTATGGTTTTGTGGGAGTAAATTCAGAACCTAACTAAAAAGGTTCCCATAACCTCTGTTCTTTAAGTGAATTTCTATGTTTTTTAAAATTCCATTCCCTAACTATAACATTCCTGTAACCTTTGTTTTTTCTTTTTTTTTAACATAAAGTAATTTTAATTACTGTATGTTAATCCAACCACTGCTAGGCCCGGCGGCCAAGCCCTTATAACTGCCCAACACTTCTCTGCATACAGCCTTCAACCGTGTGCAGTGGGGGCTGGCTGGAGGGCCTGGCCTGTGGCCAGGCCCTGCTCCAAACCCCTATAATCACTCACCCTGCATCAACCCCAGGTGACTCCTTGCTATGCAGATTCCAGACATGCATGTGACATTCCACCCAAAGGTTTTGATGGCAAAAAGAAGTAAGTGTTCCATCACTAGGAATGTTTAAAATTCAAAATGCTACTAAATAAACAGACAAACTACCATGAAACACCAGGATTTGAACTTTCAGCCTAACAAGCAGAAAAGCTTTACCACTGCGCCACAAGAGACTCTCTTCTGCTGTGCCTCAAAACATAACTATAACATTTGCAACCAAACATCCTGCCAGTGTGCCACTTTGAAGTTATTGCATGGACAGACCATTGCAAAAACAATCTCTCTCTCTCTCTCTTCCATCCCTTCATGGGATGAAAGACAGAGAGTGACAGGACTGCGGGGGAAGCCTGAAGGCCCCCGCTGTCCTAGCCAGCCCCACATCATGCGGGAGCCGGCATTGCTCCCGCAAGCAGGGACCTGCTTGAATTAGCAGTTCCCTGCTTGCAGGAGTAATGTTTTCATCTGTTTCCCTGCATGCATAGTTCAGTGCAGGGAAAAAAATGAAAACTCCATCTGTTTGACAGCTCCTGCTTGCAGAAATTGCAGTTATGGCGCTCCCCAGAGCCATTCATGGCTTCACCGGGGGGCTGTGCCACCCCCTCCATAGTAGCACTTAGCCTCGGGGAGGTGGTGGTCCCTAGAGCAGTGGGTCTGAAATAGACCCCTACACTGATTTATTTCATCCCTAGGAAGGTGGAGGTTCCCGTGGCTTGGGTGGGCTACACAGCACCCCTTAATTTGAATGAATTGCCCTGGGGAAGTGGTGGTCCCTGGGGCTGTGGCGGACTGCAGGGGCTGTGTGGGCCCCCCACATTAATTGTATGTTTAGCCCCAGGAAGGTGGTAGCCCCCCGGCTGCAGAGGGCTGCACAGGCCACCCACACTAATTTAGTGTGATTTGCAGTCCCCAGGGCAGTGCAGCCGAAACACGAATGTTTTTGCCATTAAAGAATATTGAAATTAATGACCCCATGTGAGAGGTTTTTTTGAGGATATTATTGGAATTGTATATAGAGATATATTAAATATATCTTACCTAGTGGCGGTAACCACTAGTTAGTTATAGTTAGGACCTTTTTTCATAGGCGGAGCATTTTTTATTTTGTCAATAACTTTGGCGCTGCTTGACGAATCTTCATGAGATTTTCAAAACTTAGATTTTGGTCAGTTCAGCTGCTGTCTTGAAGGTTTCGGGGTGATCCGTCATGCGGGGGTTTTGATAAAAAAGGGGGTCCCAAAACACTTTTTCCTCATTTTAAGTGAATGGGATTTTTCCAAATGTTTAACATGACTATTGCCCGAACCTCTGAATGCAATTACACCAAATTTGAAAGAAAGCTAGATCTTGATCCAGGAAGTCTGCTTTTTGTGGTTGGCAGTAAATCCATTCAGTAATTTAGGAGCAATTTGAGTTTAAAAAATATAGAAATCTAGGGATGAGGATCCTCTGCGGATCCAACTGTCCCTGTGCTGATATCTGATTGAGTGCCAACACTTCAACTGGGAAGTGTTGGCAGCCACCCTGGGACTCTGCTTCAGCCAAGTCCCAGAAAAAAAGTAAAAAATCAGTAAAGAGGCCAAGGTAGGGTCACCTCGACCCCTTAGCTCTGGTGTCGGGGCCCCGGAGGTCACATTTTTTTAAAAAAAACTATCTCAGAAAAATCTGCAGATCTTGATCCACTGATTTTTCTGAGATTTGTTTTTTAAAAGGTCAGACTTCCACCCTTTTGTTTTATGTGACCCCAGGTGGGACATGTCCTGGGTGCATTCAGAAAGGAGTGGGGGCACGGGCCCCCCTCCTTGGCTTAAATTAGCTCCGGGGACCACAACCTCCACCAAGCAATTTATCTTATAGGTTTGGGGGGGCGCAAAGCCCCTCAGCACCACACAGACCATCACCTTCCTGGGGCAAAATGGTTTATTTGTGTGGGGGTGGCCCAACAGCCTCCTCCACATCTCCTGGGACCACGACCTCCCTGGGGCGACAGATAAAATATGTGCGGGGGCGACACAGCCTCCACCATGCCCTGGGGACCACCACCTCCCGGGGCAAAATGATTTATTTGTGTGGGGGAGGCCATCAGCCCTGGGACCACCCCCTCCCTGGGTCTTGGACTTAATATAATGCAGAGGGCCTCCCAGCTCCCCCTCAGCCCGAGTGGCCGCCACCTCCCCGGGGCATTATTAAAATTCAATGTGGGGGGGCACAGCCCCCCACAGCCATGGGGGCCACCACCTCCCTGGGGCTATTTCCTCGCTGCAGGGGGGCTGCACGGCCCCCCTCAAAGACTCATTAAAGGCTCAAACAGATCCCAACAAGCAAAAGCAAACAAAGTCCACTTTCTGACAGCAGTCAGAAAGCAGAGCTTTCATCTGTTTCCCAGCATGCAAATATGAGTGCAGGGAAACAGGTGACAACATTGCTCCCACAAGCAGGGAGCTGCTATTTAAAGCAGGTACCTGCTTGTGGGAGAAATACCGGCTCCCTTCAGGACATGGGGAGCCAGCTAGGACTGCAGGGCTTTGAGGCTCCGCCCACGGTCCTGTCACTCTCTCTCTCTTTCTCTTCCAGCGGCGGCATGGTGGGGAATGAGGGGTTGACAGAAACAAAACAAAAACTTTTTAAAAAACACTGGGACACCAGCACAGGCTCCCCAGCATTCCTGCCACAGCTTTCATGCTAGGCCTAGCATGAAAGCAGCGTCAGGACTGGTCCAAGTGGCTTGGACTGCCGCTCAGACATAGCCCTGGTGTCTCTGCAGTTTCTCCAGCCCATCTGTTAAACACAGCCAGGTTGGAGAAATGAAGTGCACATGTGGTTTAGCCTCTCACCTCCTCCTTCCTTCCATCTCCAGAGGTCCAGTCCCACCCCTTCCTACTAGCTGAGCCAGCAGATGAAAAACTAAATGATAGCAAGCGATGCCCCTCCGCCATTGTGGAGGAGCCACCCCTGCTCTCTTCCATCCCATAATGGGATGGAAGAGAGAGAGATTGTCATTGCAATGGTCTCTCCATGCAATGACTTCAAAGCGTCAAACTGGCAAGACTTTTGGTACAATTGTTATAGTTACGTGATATTCAGAGCAGAACAGGGTCACTTCTAGCCTAATGGGCAAGGTCTTGTGCTGTGATTCAGTAGGCTGAGGGTTCAAATCATAGTACTGCTTTGCAGTGTGTTTGTTTATTCATTAGTGATTTCACTGTTAAAGCTTCCTAGTGATGGAACATTCACATTTCTTTCCTATCACATGTTGGGTTGAATGTCATAGGTATGTCTGGAAGCATCCACAGTAAGCAGTCACCTATTGCCTAAAGGTTATGATCACAGACTCTCACACTGAAAGTTGAGAGTTCTTCTCCAGGTGTTCCTGAGGTAATTTTCCTTCTTTAGTTAAACTTCAAATGTATAAGGTTCGTACTGAAAGGTGATCTTACTCTTTCTAATTGACAAATACTAAGTAGATCTTTTATCAAAGCCTAAAAACTCTCTCTTCTCCCTCTCATTCTTTCTCTCTCTCTCATTCTCTCTCTCTTTCGATCTCTTTCTCCCACTCACACACACACACTCAGACCCTTATGCACCCACTCACAGCTACACTCAGACCCTCATGCACCCACTCAGACTCTCTCACACCCACTCACGGACCCGGTGAAACCCTCATGCACCCACTCACAGACTCAAAGGCCATGCACAGCGTTTGTTGGATTAACATATAGTAATGAAAATTACTTTACGTTAAAAAAACCACAGAAATTCACTGAAAAAAACAAAGGCTACAGAACATTATAGTTAGGAAACAGAAATGAAAAAACATAGAAATTCACTTTAAAAAAAAACAAAGGTTACAGGGATGTTACATATATATAGTCACATTTTAAACATACAAAACCATAGAAATTCATCTCATAAATTTATAGTTAGAGCTATCTCAAGTAACTATAACTCATGCCCTATGTTAACTATAACTCACGCTCTCGCCATGCACTGCTAATTACCACACAAATTATGGCACTCATGACATCTTTGATAACATAATTGATAATATCAATGTAATAGTTGCAGTAACATTTTTGACAAAAAAACTGTGCATGGCAAGTGCGTGCATTTGTGCCCTAAAGTAACTATAACTTGCATCCCCGCCATGCACAGTTTTTTAATCAGAATATTACTTTTTAATTCTATTTCCTAACTATAATATCCCTGTAACCTTTGTTTTTTTCAGTGAATTTCTATGTTTTTTTTAACGTATAGTAATTTCCATTACTACACGTTGATCCAACCTCCACTGTGGATGGCCTTCACCGTATGCAGCAGTGGTTGGCCACAGGGCCTGGCCTGTGTCCTGGCCCTGAGGCTAACACCTTGTGAGCACCCAACCTTGCACCGTGCATGGCCTTCGCTGGGGTTGCCTGCGAGGCGTGGCCTTCAGCCAAACTCTGAGGCCAATACCCCTAACCACCTATCTCCACACTGCACACAACCCTTTGGCAGTGCGTGGCGGAAGTTGACTGCAGCCTGTCCCTTTGGGTTTGAGAATAGGTGTAAGAGGGTGTATCTTGGGATGAGAGTAGCCGTGAGAGTATCTGAGTGTAAGAGTGCGTGTATTAGTGTCTTAGTGAGTATGTCAGTGTCTGTGCAGGTCTGTAAATGGGTGCATCAGGGTGTGAATGGGTCTGCGAGTGGGTGTTTGAGAGTCTGAGTGGGTCTGTGAGTGGGTCTGTGAGTGTCTGAGTAGGTCTGTGAGTGGTTGCGTATGGGTCTGGGAGGATGTAGGAGAAGTAGATTGAAAGAGAGAGAGAGAGAAAGAGAGGGAGAGGGAGAGAGATAGAGAGTTGTTTAGGCTTTGATTAATGATGTATTTACAATGAGATATTTCTGCACAAATAGAAAAGAAAAATGTATTTGTCAATTAAAAAGAGTAAGATCACCTTTCAGTATGAATCTTACACATTTCAATTGAAAAAAAAATAAAGGAGAGAAATCACCAGTGGACCCTGAACTCTCAGTGTGAAGGGCTGAAACCTTCATACTTGTGCTAATGATTTTTTTAAATGTATTTTTTTAGCCCTTTATGGGCTGTCTGGAACCACCGGTGAGCCTCAAGGCCTCCCCCGTGATCCCTTCTTATTTTTTTAATGATGTTTGGCCCTTTATGGGCTATCTGGAACTGCCGGGGGAGCCGTCGGGCCTCCCCCATATCAATAATTAATTTAGCCCCAGGGATGTGGTGGTCCCCGGGGCTGGGGGTGGGGGGCTGCACAGCTCCCCACTCATAATTACAGCTTTCCTCTTGGGAGGTGATGGCCCCCGGGGCTGCGGGGGAGCCAGGTGGCCCCCTACGATCATATTAAAGAATATCCCTGGGACTTGCCCACCAGTGGCTTAAAAAAGATAAAGCACGGAAGCCCAGGCTTTCTTTTTTTAAAATTTTATTTGCCAGATCCATGGATCCGCAGCGGAACCGTGAAAATGTAAAAAAATATATCTATACTTTTTAGCCTTAGGGTGGTCCCTCTGGGATGCCACCACCTGACCTGAGGATCAGGGTATTTGTACCCTGACCCCTTTTCTTTTTTTCACATTTTTTCTGGGACTTGGCTAACGAGTCCCAAGATGGCTGTCAACCTATCCTGGTTGAAGTGTTGACAGCCAATCAGATCTCAGCATGAGATCAGGAGGGACATGAATCCGTTGCATCCCTATATTTATACATTTGTTTTCCCCTTAATTTCTCAAACACTACTGAACTGATTTAAACCAAAACAAACAAAGGTTGCTTCCTGGACCAGGATCTACCTTTCTGCCAAATTTGGTGTAATTCCATCCAGTAGTTTCACTGTTAACGCAGTTCAATTTTCCTGTGGAATAATGAATAGGGAAAAAACTGTTTTGGGGCATTGTATTCTCTTGGAAAATGTTGTGAAGATTCATCATGCTGAGACAAATTTATTAGCAAAACAAAAAAAGCTTTTTTTATAGATACTTGGTCCTAACTATAACTACCTACATATTACAAATATATATTACAAAGTGGCAACAACCCAATAGGCATTCTGTAGTTATAGATAGCTAGGCTTGCCAGACATAGGAATTCCTCAGATTTTTGCCCCATAATAACTTTGCACTCATTTGAGAAATCTCCCCAAAACTTTCCAGAACTATTCCTCATTGTACATTGGTGGATCATTGGAAAGTTTCAGGGTGTTTGATCAAGGGGGTGCAAGAAAAAAGGGGGTTCCAAAAACATAATCAAATCAATCAATCAATCAATCAAAAAACAATTATAGAGCACGCTACTCACCTGTGAGGGTCTCAAGGCGCTTGGGGGGGGGTAAACGGGGGGGGGCAAGGAGGGTCACTGTTCGAAAAACCATGTCTTGAGGTTCTTTCTGAAGAGCAGGAGGCCTTTGGTTTTGCAGAAGTTGGTGGGGAGGGAGTTCCAGGTTTTGGGGGCGAGGTAGGAGAAGGACCTGCCTCCTGTGGTGGTGCGTTGGATGCGGGGAACTGTGGCTAGGGCGAGGTCGGCTGATCGGAGGTTGCGGGTGGGAGTGTGGAAGTTCACTCTGTTGTTGAGGTAGGTTGGGCCAGTGTTTTGGAGGGATTTGTTTGCGTGGATGAGGATCTTGAATGTGATTCTCTTGTCTATGGGGCGCCAGTGAAGGGATTTGAGGTGTGGTGAGATTCGTTCGTGGCGGGGGAGGCCAAGGATGAGGCGTGCGGCTGTGTTCTGGATTCTCTGGAGTTTGCATTTGAGTTTGAATGTGTTGCCGGCGTAGAGGGCGTTACCGTAGTCTAGTCTGCTGCTGCTGAGTGCATGGGTGACTGCCTTCCTTAATTAGACCCTAATTAATTTTATATAGACTTTTTGTATTGAACGTAGTTACAAAATGGCAGTGCAGATTTGAATTAAATTTCATAGAATTGTACAGTATACTATGTAGATGATCCTTTTTCATATGGCAACTAAATTGGTTTAGTGGTTCTTAAGTTATAAGGCAAAACAACTTAGTGATATCTGCAGTCATGGTAGTCCCACAGGAGTACCATGGTAGATAGTGATGGCATCACAAAACATGATTGGCTACTGGCAGATAGTTCACAGTGGAAAGGCAGCCATGTTGGATTAGCAAGAGAGGTTTGGTTGTGCGCTGTATATTAATAAAAAAAATAGGGAGAGATAGGTCATGAATGTACTCTAAGTAGGCTTCAGAAAGCCCACATAAGGTAGTGTCAGGAATAAGGCTGTGCGCGGTCCAGGTCCCGCTCGAAACTCCGCTGCGTGGATTTGCAGCGCTTTGTGCGCACCACTTGTCATCCCCTCTTGTTCCAAAAGTGGCCATCAGTGTCGTCTGCCCTGTGGTAAAGCTCATGTAGCTGCAGGGTCAGGACATAGGTGGGCAAGATGCATTTATCAGTGCTATTCTATGAAGGGACTACAATTTCCATGTTCTTAGAGGCAGCAACCATCTTGGGGTTTGGCAGGCCTATAAAGCCCAGCCACACCCAAGCACGTTGCTCACTATTTTGAAGACTTCGATGCAGTCAAACCTCGTGGGGGTTCCTCTGAAGAAGAGCAGATTTCCTGCATGGCAGATTGACGGCAAATCAGAGTATCCTTGTTTCCATGGTGAATTCAGATACGAGTAGGTCGTACTCATTGCGGTAAGGTCTTGATGAGCCCAATCTTGAAGGGAGTTGTTACTTCCAAAAGGTAAAGTGCCCCTTAGCACAACGAGCATAGCGTTTTCAGTTTTCAGAGTAAAGCAGCCTTGGAGCGACGATCAAAGTGCTTCGGAGCACAGAAGTAAAGCGCTCCCTTAGCACAACGAGCAAAGTGCTTCAGGACACACATGTAAAGCGCCTTTGGCACAGCAATCAAAGCGCTTCAGTCCACATGAGTAAAGCGCCCTTGGCACGGCAATCAAAGCGCTTCAGTCCACATGAGAAAAGCGCCCTTGGCACAGCAATCAAAGCGCTTCAGTCCACATTAGTAAAGCGCCCTTGGCACGGTAATCAAAGCGCTTCAGTCCAACTGAGAAAAGC